>NC_080770.1:10411732-11054810 GCF_020826845.1 Diceros bicornis minor
AATTAGTGGAATTAGTTTCCTTCCTGCAAGTCTGATTTGTCAGTTGCCCCTCAGTGTGTGTTAATTGCCCTTTACAAATGTCTGTGTGTGTTGTTGTCAAAGTGGTGCATGCCTGCTATGTGTTACACACGAATACCAACAGTTCCTGCCCTGGAGAAGCTTATTATTTAGACTTGGTCTCATTTGTATAAAATGATGGGGCTGGGTTATATGATATCTGAGATCCCTTCCAGGGCTGAAAGTCTGTGATTCTATGAATGGCAGTTTTTACTCATGTATCCAACTCTGCCATGTATCCCTTTGCCATCTTAAATGTTTTGCAGGAATTGGGGAGCTTCAAAAGCAAGGTGGCTTGGTTTTCTTGTGTTTCTATTCCTCTGCCCTCCCCCCTCAGACTTTTTAAAAGATCCTGGCTGGTGCTTTAATTAACATTGTGTGAGCCTGACAGAAGCAGGCTTCCTATTCCCCCAGAATTGCCTTTGGCTCCAACTTTTTGATTTCCACTCAGACGTGGAGCCAGGACCCCACGCCAGCTGTCTGAGCGCGCTCTCCATTTCTCTTCCAGTGGGCGGGCAGCGCCGAGGCTACGACAACCGGGCCTACGGGCAGCAGTACTGGGGGCAGTCTGGAAACAGAGGGGTGAGTGCAGCTCTCCTTCTGCTCCTCCCTCTGGGCCGTGATAGCCATTCCTATTGGCTTGGGGGAGCAGAGTGGTTTGGGCTGTTTTCTCAGGGCTTAGGGTTTCCCGCATTTAATGTGTTCCTCTGGAAGATTAAGCCTGTTCATAATATCAAGCTAAGATCTGTCTCATTTAAGACGGGGGATAGCAGTGGATCATGATGCTGAAAACCCATAAATCTTCACTCTTTCTCTTTCTCCTTTCCCAGGGTTACCGTAATTTCTACGATCGATACAGGGGAGACTACGATCGATTCTACGGGCGAGATTATGAGTACAACAGATACAGAGACTATTACAGACAATACAATCGGGATGTAAGTATCTTCTGGGGCTAGAGAGAGGGTGAATGGGGACAGGACCAGAGGAATGAGTGTCATGCCTCTCCGTCCTCAGCCAGCTGTGGCTCTAAGTGATGGGGTTTCCCCTCTCTTCTAGTGGCAGAATTACTACTACCACCACCCCCAGGACAGAGACCGATACTACAGGAACTACTACGGTTACCAAGGGTATCGGTGAAGCCCCTGCCATTGTCGCCTGTCAGCCATGAAGCTGAATCTCTGGGGGTGCCAGGCACCCCCCAAAACACAACCAAGGAAAACAGGGGCTGTCGGGGTGGGGCTGAGCTGCCGGGGAGGGGCGGTGGGGGGGAGGGTGCGTAAGCAGGGGTGGGGGAGGGGGGAGGTGGAAACCAACAACAAAACTGTACATTTTTTTTAAAGTTTGTTGAAAAGAATATTGTCTTATTCTATAAAACATTTCAAACCTAGTTAGATATTTGTAATCAAAAAACATTTGTGCAGAAAGCAGCACTTAGGGCTGCCTGTCCTATACCCTGCAGTTAGACAGGAAAAGAACCGAAAATGTCACCCTTCTGACATTCTAAGGCAGCTGGACTGGCAGCCAAGTAAGGGAGAGTGACAAGGTGGTGCGGAGAGGGTGGGAGCATGTGAGGGCACTCTCCAGAGCAGGCAGGAGTGGGGACAGAGGGAGAGCTTGTGACTGGGGCAGTGAAAATAAACGATTGGCTCTTATCAATCACTTGCACCAACTAACCGTTTGTATTTTCTTTACCGACCTTTCCCTCTTGGGATATCTGGTCTGGTGGGCTGGGAGGCCAAAGAGTCCCTATCTCCACTTTTCTGTGCCTTCGTGCTGTTTGGCTGAGGCATGGAGACTACCAATTGGGTAGTTCTATTATATAGGATTCCCAGGCCAAGGCAGCATAGGGATTGTTCTTGATTGCAGGGCAAAGCTTGTACCCTCTATGTACCCATTAATGAATTTCCATAAAATCCTGGGGGAGAATGGAATTGCAGCCCTCAGCCTGAAGATTGTGATTGGCCAGTCTCCACTCTCTGTCTTCCAAAGTTGAGACAGGCAGGAAGTCTCTGAAATCATCTCTGTTCGAGTATGTGTCCTATTCTTATAGTGCAAGAGAGGGAACGTTTCTCAGGGTTTCAGCTCACACAGAAACGAAGCAGGATTCTTTTCACTGCAGCAGGCTATGTATATAGGTGAATCCTGTGGTGTGGGCTACCAGGCCCAGGTGCTGAGAATAGCAACTATTTTATACAGTATGGAGGGCCCGTGCCCTGTTGGTTTTTTTGATACACAGGTAGAGAGTGAATAGAAAGGGGGAGGGTGGGGTGGGAGGCAGCTCAGTGGGGCTGCTGAAACGGGAAGAGTGTGAGTGTGAGCGTGTGTAACGTGTGCATGAAAGGGAGCACCCCTTCCCGACTTCTGGAAACGGGATTCCTCCAGGGGTGCTTTTCCTCTGTTCCCAGAGAGGCCTCTAGCCAAGAGACTTCAGTTGGGATAGTTTTTGTTTGTAACTTTACCAACATCCTCCCAGTTCTTGACAAACAGCTTCAGGTGGCTGGGTGCAGGAATATGGGTGGGATATGGGAATGCTCTTTCATTATTTAGCTTCAGTTTTAATTCATCTTTCTGCTCAGCATTGTGTCAGCGAAGAGCTTACTCAGCAGACACCACATACTGCAGCATTTCCTAGTGAGGGAAAACCCTGGGTTGTGCTACTACAAAATGCTTCACTTCCATTTCCTCACCTGGGCAGTTCTCTGTTTAAAATTTTGTGCTGAGATTGGATCTCTCTCCCTCTCCCCCCGTTACTGCCATACAGCCCTTCGCTAGGTGCAGACCCTCCTCCTGGCCCTGTAGTCGCCCCTGTCTGTGACATACCCTTCTGCTCCACAAGTACCTCTGACCCCAAGGCTTGAATGAGGGGGCTGGTGGGGAATACATTTGCTTGCCCATAGTGATGTTCTTTCTCTGGGCGCCTGCTTTCCTGTGGTGCCGTCAAATGGATTTGTGTGTGGCAGTGGGTGAAGTGATTGCATGAACTTTTTTGTAACCCACTAACTTTTTATTATTAAGGGAGTTTGAGAAAGCTTTGCTCATAGTGTCAGGACAAGGAGGTAAAAACTGGAGCCCAAAGAAATTCCCTTAGGGCAAGATTATGTTATAATAGAACATTGACCTTGAGGCAGAAGCTGCCACCCCTTTGCAAATGTTTAGTCCTGCAGCGAATAGCATCTTTTTATTGTCTATGACTCGGTTTGGGGATGCTAGGCCCTCGGGGCCAGGGGGACAAAGCTTAAGCCGCTTTGGGTTTTTTTGTGGGGAGGGAGGGTTGGGGGAGGTATTTGCTGTTAATTTTTGACACTAGAAAGTCATCTTTTTTAAAAAGCTGTTTTGCTAGGTGGGTGGAGAGAGAAACTGCCAGTCCTTGTTGGTTTGGTCCAAGAGATCACTCACAATGACAGTAGATGTCTGGGTTTTGTTTCTGTCTGTCTTTTTATTATGAAAAAAACAATGTTAAGGGGGAAAATGTGGATTAACAGGAGGGATCCCTCGCCTTGTTTTCCTTAGAAGACTTGTTTAGTGTTTTATCAGACGTCTGTTGTAGTTGTTGTAGATGGAAAAGCTTGTGAGAAAAACAAACACCACGTGGAGCCTGTAAATGTTTTTGCACAACCTGTAAAGCATTCTTGGAAGTGGCCAGTAAAAAAGGGTTTTACCATTTTAAAAAAAAATGTAACTGTGTCATTGTTTACATCTGTAACCTTTTCCTCCCCTGTTCTCATTACAACATTCTGGCAAAAATGTAGGCACAGTAGCTTCCAGTTTTAGAATAAATAACCATTTGGATTGAATTCACTCTATCTCCTGTGGCTGCACTGACTGGGGCCGAGTGTGTCATTGGGGGATTTATTTATTTTGGATGCTGCTTCCTCAAGTTGCGCTGGGTCCAACCAAGGATGGCTTTCCTCTTGCATGGCTGTTACTCCCTTCGTAATCTACTATGCCTTCACTTGGGAGCCAGCCATTCCTTCACTCGGGGGTCCTTGGCCGTGCTTGTTTATGCTAAGAGCTTGAGCCATTGGAGTAGATGGAAATAAATTATAACTCATGACCTCTGTGTATTTGGCCAATCCTAAAACCAGTTGGATGCTTGACTGTAAATGTAAGGTTCCATTTAGGAGCCAAATAAGTGTATTCCTAAGTAATTACCACTTAGGAGAAAAAGCCTACTCATTCAACAGATGATGTTTGATGGGTCTTATTTTCTGGTGAATTTGGAGAATGAGAACATAGCTTTAATTAACAAAATCACTACTGCATTGCTAGCACCAAACTGATCCTAATTGTATTTCTACCAAATGGTCAGGGACTTATTAAGGCTGGGGTGCCACAGGCTCATGGCATCCAGTGTTTTGACAGAGTAGTGATATAGATGGAGATACTGCTCTCACTCCTCCCTCTGTATGAAACACAAATTCAAACACTTACAGGGCCTTACAGCTTTGTACCCTAATGGCTACCCTAGATTTCAGTGTCTGCCTATGCTCTAGGATATTTACAGTTACTCAGTGTTAGAGCTAATCAATCATTTAAAATGGTTATTTATAGCTCATGCCTTGTCTCTAGTAACCTTTAAGCCCACTTTTTCCCCCAACTGGGGCTGCTGCCATTCACCCCTCATCTGATGAGTATGAAAATTGAGCAGAGCCTTTCAAAAAAAACAAAGCTAATATCAAGATTACATTTATTGAACACTTCTGGCTTTTTACCAAATCTGAGCTATGGGAATTTTCACTTAACTGCCCTGGAATTTGCCCAACACTGATGCAGGAGGAAAAGAGAAAGGTTCTTCTTAAGAAGTGCCTGCTTGCCATTTAAGTGTGTATAGTACAATCCATTTCTTAGGTATTTGAATGCCTGCTATGTGCCAGACACTGTCAAGATGCAGGGATTAAAATAGACTTGATCTGGGGCCGGCGGGGTGGAGCAAGCGGTTAGGTGTGCGTGCTCTGCTGCGGCGGCCCGGGGTTCGCCAGTTCAGATCCTGGGCGCACACTGACGCACCGCTTGGCAAGCCATGCTGTGGCGGCGTCCCATATAAAGTGGAGGAAGATGGGCATGGATGTTAGCCCAGGGCCAGTCTTCCTCAGCAAAAAGAGAAGGATTGGCAGATGTTAGCTCAGGGCCGATCTTCCTCAAAAAAATAAAAAAATAAATAAAATAGACTTGATCCTTCCAGGAGTTTTCACAAACACCAAGAAGGACCTAAGCCAGCTCCTGAACAGAATAGGGGTGGGTCCCCATTTCAGGAGGGCAGCCAGATCACTTTCCCTGTTTCTTCATCTCTAGGATCAGGGAATTAATTAAGTGATCTCCAGGACCTGTTAGGGCTCAGAAGTTCATCAACAGCTGGAAAGCTGCTATTTCTGAAGGTGCCCCAAGTTCACTGGGTACCCCTGGAGCCTGGGGAGACATCCATAGGAGACTTCAGTGCAGTTTCTGGTAGAACACTCTATTCCCTTGGTTTCCTCTCCCCTCGCTGACTTCCTTTGTGAAGGTGTGGGGAAGCAGGAGGTGATGGGCTATCCCTAATACAGGTCACCCCCCTACTACTGCAGGGCAACCCCGCCCCACCAAGGGTATCCAGGCACAAAACATGACCTGGCCTAGGCTCCCCCCGAGAGGGATGTATCCTGAGTTTGGGGGGATCTTGACAATCCCTGAGGAGACATCCTGGGACTCGCATCTTTGCCTTATTCCTGGTTCCATCTTCGTATGTTCACCTTGGAAGGAAAAGGCATTTGGGAAGGCATTCTGGGGTTTATGAACCACCAAGTTTGAATCTGGGAGGCGTTCATGAGACATTAAACCTAGGTTTGGCCTCTGGCCAGGCAGCATGCTGGACCACTATGAGGGGTGGCAGGCACACCAGGGGCGGGGACATTGCTTCTGGCGGATATGACAGAATGAGCCTGAGGGGGAAATGGGAGCACAGCAAGCCCCAGTTCTACCAGGAAACCGAAATTGAACAATTTCGGGTTTATCCAATTCCTAGGGAAACCAGGAGGCGATGAAGGAACGGCGCCCCGAGGCGAACGGCGCCGGGCACTGACCGCACACTTCTGTTTCCGCTCCAAAGGGAGCCTCTACTTAGCAAGCTGTAGAAACCTACATACCCTCGCAAGATGCACGCGACCAGCGCCTGCTACGCGGTGCTTGCTGGGGTCCCCTTGTCCCGTGATCCTGGGCTCGAGCCGCCCGTGTGCCTTCACCTGGATCGGGGGACGTCGACTTTCCAATTCCGGGGTGGGTAGGAGTGGGTATCAAGTTGGCGAGGACAGGGGCAGCCATTTTGAGACCAGACGAGCACGGGAGAGACCATATTGAGAACTGTGGATGCCTGGGCCCGCCATTTTAAGGATGGGGCTGTCGGAGAAGCCCTGTACGGGAAACGCAGTGACGTGGGGCCGCCATATTGGCGCGGTCCCATGGCGGCGGCCATCTTGGACGGGACCCGCCCTGGGCGCGGCCATCTTAGAAGTGAAACCGGCCCCTTCCCAGGAACTGGAGCCGAGCTCCTCCCCTCCGTTACTGGGTTCCTCCTGTCTGCGGCTCCCCTCCGGAATCCCTCCCTACGTCCAACTTGTTCGGTCTGTTTTCATTTTCACTTCATCGCCCTCTTGTGTGTGTGCGTGAATGCTCTCCGCAGGCTCTGAGGGTCTGTTGTAACTTAGTTCTTCCACTTCAGACGGTCTCTCGCGCCCGCCATCCCCCAGCCCCGCCGATCTCCGATCCTAGACAATGTCTAACCTGCTTTGACTGGCCCTGTTCCCTGGGTATGGCTGGCCTTTCACCTGCCGCACCCACCCCTAAATCCATTGACTATGATCCTCTCCCCAAAGAACGCTAACACAGGAGCTGTCCTCTGAGAGTCTGGATGACTTTATTCTTCAAATGGCTTTACCCTCCCAATAGCTCCAGGTGAGACTGAGAGCAAGCCCCCGGCCCATCCCTCTCTCCATTGTCTGAGCAGGTCACAGAGGGAAGGGGGCAGGACGCTGGCAGAGTCTGACGGCCCTTCTGTGGGTGGAGCAAAGGGTGCCCCGAGTCACGTCGGCCACAGTGGGTGAGGAAATGGGGTCAACAGACAGGTGAGGGAGGGCCTTGTGCTTCAGATAACCTTACAGGGTTGGACAAGGGCTAGGAATGTGATGCAGGAACCCTTAGGGGCTCACGACAGTTACTGACCTAAGAAAGGGCCCAGGAGAGGGAAAGATGATGCGTTGTGAGGAAGAACAGGGCAGCTCAGAGGAGGGCACAGAAGAACTTCTTCTCCCGGAAAGGGTTCTCCGAAGTGGGCACAGGGGTGATGAGAGGATCCTCACAGGCATGGGCATCACAGTAAGTCATCAGGTCTGCGGCTGCCTTGGACACCTGGGGCACAGCCAGGAGGGGAACTGTTAGCCAGAACCCCTGAAAGGGACTGCAGCCTCCCTCCCCAAATGGGTTATCTTTTGCCGTCTCTAGGGCTCCTTAAGACAATCTTCTTTTCCCTCATCCCCCATAGAAGACTGAGGACAGCTCTGCTTACAGGGCCTGATCTCAGGGAGTCAAGGAAAGAAAGCATCTCTTATCCTGAGGTTTGGGAACCTACAGCACAACCTGGCCAACTAATGGGTTCCAGGGTTCCACCCACCTTTATCCGGCACAAGCTGGCTTCAATCTTAAGCTGTTCCACCATCTTGCGGGCTTGCCCAATACTCATAGTGCTGTTCACAGGGGTCTCCCCTTTCATCCTGGAGAAAAGAGAGGTACAGCTGAGAGCATGATAGGGGACCTGCACAATCTCAGCTGAAGGCCCCCCTCCATGCTCACTCCTTACCAACCTTTGCAAGTCTGGGGTCATGTGCCCCCATGTTTTGTTCCGCTCTTATCCTCATCCACCAGTGGCCTTGCCCATCCCTGTCTTCCTCAGCTGAGGAAATGGAGAGGGTGGGATGAGATGTTCCCCAAACTCCCACATGGCCTGGGCCACAGATCATTACATATATGAAAGACCTAAGGCTTTTCAGCCCTTCAAGCCATGTGTTCCCAGCTCTGAAAGCCTCAACCAGAAAAAGCCCCACCCTAATGAGGAGGGCACATAACCCCCTCCTGCCCCCTTGAGCCCCAATGGGAGAAAAGCAGGATGCTCCCTACTCACCTGAGGCCACAGGCAGCGGCAGCCCTGGGGAGTAGCGTCAGTGGGGTGCACCAAAACCTGCTTGAGATGGGTGCCCCACCTTGCAGGGAGTTACAGCTGAAACTATCTGATGCAGCAGCGGAAGCAGCTAATACAGAGAAGGGTACTGGAGAGGGTCAGGTCAGAGGTCTGTGGAGGGCTGGTCCCAGTTTCTGCAGCTCAAGCACTGCCCAGATGGCTGGTA
Source organism: Diceros bicornis minor (assembly GCF_020826845.1). Taxonomy (NCBI): domain Eukaryota; kingdom Metazoa; phylum Chordata; class Mammalia; order Perissodactyla; family Rhinocerotidae; genus Diceros; species Diceros bicornis. The sequence goes on from NC_080770.1 coordinate 10,420,162, forward strand.
CCTGAAGGATGCAGGATGCTGGAAGGAGCTGCTAACATCCTGGAGCATACCAACTGCCTGGCCAGTGGGGGAGCCTGGCTGCTGCCTGCAGCCCCTGTGCTCACCCCCACTGTTACTGTCTCACCACCTGCCCCTCCCCATTGCAGGCATCCTGAGTCTGGGCTAGAGCCCTCCCGAAAGAAGCTGGAAGGAGCTGAGGCCCAGGCAGACTCCCCCCTCAAATGACGTGGTCTGGACCCATGACAGCCCCTGCAGTGGAGTCTGTACTGGCTGTGGGGGACCCTGCTCATTTGAAAATCTGACATCAGCTGGGCAGTCACCCCACCCCCTCCTACTCTGACACAGCATTTACCACTTGAATCTTCATTTCTCTCCCAGGGACCCTCCATTCCCCATATCCAGGAAAATGTGATGAGCCACAGGTATCAGCTTCTAGATCACCACTTTATGTTCTAGCCACAAGTGACTCGTTGGAGGATCCAGGGGCAGCGAGGTACGTCAAGAAGCTATCTAAAGAAATGGCAGACCAAAGAGAAAAAGGAGAAGCTGGGGGAAAAGAGGCGTGCAGAGACCAGATCAAAGAATCGGACAAAGAAGAGGTAGGGGGCATTGTGGGGACAGTCAGTAGGTGTTCCTGGAAATAGGTGGGATTCCTGGGTGGAGGTGGGGGTATTGGTTTGAGAGTATCTCCCACGCTTGCAGTGTTGTACTTGGTGCTGCGAGGAATGCAAAATGTACACAACACTGACCTTACCCTCTGAGGGATCTTATTGGGGGTGAATAGACATTAAATATAGGAGGTGCCGTCTGCCACGATAATGCGCTGTGGGGACTCTGAGCGAGAGTCTAGTTGGGGTCAGAGGAGGTCGGTCACGCATCGTAAAAGATGGAGATAGAACACGAAGGTGAAATGCTACCACTCTTGTGAATAGGGGACAGCCAGCGCGCCGTGGAACGCGCAAGATGCACAGGGTCCCACAGACTGCAGCGTTCTCTGAGCGAACGCTCTCTGCGCTGCACGCCTGCAGGTCCAAGGAGCCGTGGCCGATAAAAACCAGCGCTGGCTGATGCCCGCCTCTCTCCCCTTTTCCGGGGGTTAAATGGCCGGTGGTGACAGTGTGGGCGGAGGGCTGTGATTGCGGCCTCGAGTGGCGGGCTGAGGGGATGGTGGTGACTCATAGATGCTCTGGGACTTATCACGGGGCCTGGAGGGAGGCGCCTGTCCTCTTTGGTCACGGTAACCGGAAGGTAACGAACCGCAGAAATGGACAGCGCGAAGCGCGCGGACGTGGGAACCCCGCAGCCCGGACAGGCCCCGCCCCCTGCACCGGGCCCCGCCCCTGGGAGAGGCCCCGCCCCCACGGCGGCCGGCGGGAGTGGGCGGGGCGCCCCGGGGAGTCGGAAGTTCCCTCTCTCAGCTGCTCCGGCAGCGCTCCAGGCTGGTGAGTGTGCCGAGCTCCGGCGGCGGCGGGCTGCTTTCCATGGTGGCGTGGTTAGCTGGGGGTCCGGGCGCCGCGCCCACCGCCGATCCGGAGTGGGCTGGCCAGGAGCGGCCATTGGCTGCGGGACGCCCTCCCCGTCGGGGAGCCAGCGCAGCACGAGGCGGAGGGGAGAAGCTGGGGAGGCAATTGTGACTGCGCTTAGGCTGCTGGCTTTGAGTCGGGCCGTGCGACCTTAGGCAAGCGGTGCATTCTCTCCGTGCAGCCACCTTGCAGTGTGGATTCACTGTCACCTTGTGTGTAAAAGCGCCTTGTAAGAATTTCAGCGTGCTCATCCTCTGTATGTTATATATTGCTATCAATGAGTGTCAAGGTGGCCTGTCCCAGAATCAGGTTGCTGGAGGACGAGTTCACCTGAGGAGCTCTGGCGCTGGGGGCGAAGAGAGCCCAGTGGAGGAAAGGAAGGGATAATTGGCTGAGAAACAGTCATTCGGAGAAAGGCCATATGAAACAAAGACTTTGCTACGTCCTGTTATCTCTGGTTCTTCAAAGCCAGTCCAGTAACTCCTTTTTGTCCCTACCTTCCCCCAGGAAAGGAGCCATTCTTTTCCCTTTTCTTTTTTTTTTTTTCCAGGAACCACCAGCTGCTTCATCCCATGGCCAGGGGTGGCGTCCAGGTGGCAGAGCAGCTAGGAACTCAAGGCCTGAACTGGGGGCCAGACCCTCTGCGCTCTCCACCATGGTCAATGACCCACCAGTACCTACCTTACTATGGGCCCAGGAGGTGGGCCACTGCTTGGCAGGCCGTGCCCGCAAGCTGCTGCTGCAGTTTGGGGTGCTGTTCTGTACCATCCTCCTTCTCCTCTGGGTGTCTGTCTTCCTCTACGGCTCCTTCTACTATTCGTACATGCCGACAGTCAGCCACCTCAGCCCAGTGCATTTCCATTACAGGTGAGAAAGGTCTTCTGTCAGAGTAGAGGAATCCTGTGAGAGAATCGCTGCAAGGACCCTTCGAGCTTGTTCAGTTCATCCCTCCCATTTACAGAGGGGGAAACTTGAGCCCAGTGTGCTTGTATGACTTCTTACCTTTTACAGTCCAAGGCTGGAGCACGTCTGGGCTGGTAGGGCTCCAGGGTCCTAGTTCTACCTCTGGTTACTGAAATCTGGTTAAAAAGAGAGAAAAAAAAAATCCCTGTTCTAGACTGTCATTGTTAGGGTCAGTTCTATTTGGGTTGGATCAGTCCTTTCTCAGGGCCACTGTAGACTTCTGAGACAACCCAACCCCTTAGGTCATCTCGGAACTAACGTGGCCTTCAGCAGAGGAGACATTAGGAAAGCAGCAATTTGCCTTTTATATTACTTTCTCCCACGCCCAAGAGTCTGCCATGTAATAGTGATTATGGAAACACAAGGTGACTGGGTACATAAATTCCCAGAATCCTGCTTTCTTACCTGGGGCCTCAGTTCCTTCCCATTTTACAGACCCTACCAAATTGTCTCCCTTTCTCTTAACAAAGGCTATAGGACCAGTCGAGAGATGCTGATAAGGACATTATTATCAATAGTCCAAAGTCTTTTTTTTTTTTTTTTCCTGCCCTGAGTCCTTTGTCATGAGGTGTAATTTCTAAGGCAGAGGTGTTTAAATTTTTAGGAGGCATGGATCTTATGAAAGCTATGGCTCTTCCTGCCATAAAAATGTATATACATGCCCATGCATATGCTGCACACACACTCCCATATGCAGTTTTGCCTACAATTTGAGGGGGTTCATGAGCCTCTTGAAGACCATCTGTGGATCCCTTTGGAGGAGTTTTCTCAAGCTAGACCCCAGATCAGAACTACTGAATCAGAATCTGGGGGTGGGACCTGGGAATCTACATTTTTATCAAGCTCCCCGAGTGAGTTTTAGAAACACTTAAGTCTGAAACCATTCAACTAAGTGTCCATAGATTCCCGTTTAAGAATATCTGCTCTAGGGCCGGCCCGGTGGCGGTTAAGTGCGCGCGCTCCGCTGCTGGCGGCCCGGGTTCAGATCCCGGGCACGCACCGCTTGTCAAGCCGTGCTGTGGCGGCGTCCCATATAAAGTTGAGGAAGATGGGCTTGGATGTTAGCCCAGAGCCAGTCTTCCTCAGCAAAAAGAGGAGGATTGGCAGATGTTAGCTGAGGGCTGATCTTCCTCACAAAAAATAAAAAAAAGAATGTCTGCTCTAATGAGAGGAAGTAAGCTGAGGTAGCAGGAAGAGAATGAAAGAAATGTTCTGGTGTCTTGAATCTCCTGGCTGCATTTCTTCTCCGTCTCTCTCTGTAACAAAGAGAAAGGTACCTGTTCTGGGACAAGGGGTGGGGGACAGGAGGGAGCCTTAGGGGACCAACGAGGGTGCGGACAGGTAAGGCAGACTCTATAGCTTAGCAGAGTATCATCCCCATTCTCATTTAGGACCGACTGTGATTCCTCTGCCTCCTTACTCTGCTCCTTCCCTGTTGCCAATGTCTCGCTGGCTAAGGGTGGACGTGATCGGGTGAGTATGGGAGCTGAAGAGAGGTTTCGTTAGAGCTTTGATGACTTGAAATAAGAAGTCTTGGGAAAGACCTGTAGAGCAGGGATTGAGTCATAGAGACTAATAGTAAGGCTCTTAAGGAAAGAGAGGTTAAAGAAAATTAAATTCTAAATGAATTGTGTGGATTATTCTTTCCTACAGTAGATGTTAGTAATGTTCTCCTTTTCAAATTGTTTCAGCCAGGCCACATCTACTAGATAAAGCCTATTTTAGACCTAAATGAACCTAAATTAACAAATCAGCTATTTCATTGGACTAAGATGGAATCTACCCAAGAGTTTTGAAAGCTTGTATGTAAAATTATGAAACTATTGATAAATATATGTAATATGTAACCTGTCATTATAAAGGGTACTGTGCCAGAGGACTGGCCAGATGCCAGTATGACTTCAACAAACCTGGAAACCCCGAGAAATGCAGAATGGGAATGCCTCCTTGTAGATTAGGCAAGCTGGTGGAGGCTCTGAAAAAGGGTAGGATCCCTGAACACTTCAAAAGGACTTTGGAGGGGCCGGCCCGGTGGCGCAAGCGGTTGGGTGCGCGCGCTCCGCTGCGGCGGCCCCGGGGTTCGCTGGTTGGGATCCCGGGCGCGCACTGACGCACTGCTTTGGCAAGCCATGCTGTGGCGGCGTCCCATATAAAGTGGAGGAGGATGGGCACGGATGTTAGCCCAGGGCCGTCTTCCTCGGCAAAAAAAGAGGAGGATTGGCGGTTGTTAGCACAGGGCTGATCGCCTCACAAAAAAAAAAAAAAAAAAAAAAAAAAGGACCTTGGAGGATCAACATCATTTCTGATCACCAGAGTTTTTTGAGTTGTCAGTGAGCAACATAATTACTAATCAGTGAGCAACATCATTAGTAATCAGTGGTCAGGCTTACTAAGAATTTAAAAATAATTTGAAAATTATTTTTCAAAAGTGGTACTTGGGAGAACACTGACTTAAAGATAGAAAACACAGGATAGGAATAAATGGTCACTCTGAAGGGAGGGATGTAAGCTGTAGAGTCGGGTTCCCTGGGATTGGTGTGCAGACTGGCCTTATTTGACTGTGTACCCTGTGACATCTTCCACTTTACCACCAGGTAGCCACACCCTATCAAGAAAACTTACCAGGTCAGATGAGTGGGCCCCAAATGGAAGATTTCAAAGTAATGAGGTGTGGAACGTTGGCCGTTGCAAGACAGATTTGTCATTGTAGTCCTGCTACTCAGGAAAGGAACTTGGAGATTATTATAGAGTGTTCTGTGAAGACATTGGTTCAGTGTGCTTCTGTCGCTACAAATAATAATGATAATAAATGGAATATACTGAGAGAGGATTAGAAACAAAGCCACAGTACATCTGCATCTGGGTTGGTACATAACAGTTGTGTGGCTGCCCATTATAGAGATCATAATGGTGATGCAGGGATCCTAAAACAATTGGGTTCGAGGCAGCTAGATGAGGAAGGAAGGGAAAGATGGAGGGTGAGGGGAGATCCAGCCCAAGTCCCTGATAATTAAAGCAGGTTGATCATTTCGTTCATTTACAGTGAACATTTTTTTTTTTTAAGATTATTTATTTATTTATTTTCCCCCCAAAGCCCCAGTAGATAGTTGTATGTCATAGGTGCACATCCTTCTAGTTGCTGCATGTGGGACGCGGCCTCAGCATGGCCGGAGAAGCAATGCGTCGGTGCGCGCCCGGGATCCGAACCTGGGCTGCCAGCAGCGGAGCGCGCGCACTTAACCGCCAAGCCACGGGGCCGGCCCCACAGTGAACATTTTGAATGAGTGGATGGATGGATGGATGGATGGATGGATGGATGGATGGATGGATGAAATAATGTGTCTACTCCATGTGCAACACCTTGCCGGAAGTAGAAGATAGGGTCCTGCTTTCAAGGAGCTCACAGGATTGGTGGAAATCTATACATTGCATTAAGTAGCCAAGTATAAGATGCAGATTCTGCATTTCAGAAGAATTTGTGAAGAATTTAGAGAGATCAGTGTGAGACTGTGGAGATGGTGAGGCTCCAAGTGGACCTTTTAAGGAAGGGTGAATACTGTGTGGGAATGAGGGAGGGGGCAGAATCTGCCCATCAGGCAGACACAAGTGAACAAAGGCGTGGAGTCATTCACAAGATTCTGGTATTAGATTCTGTGGATCCCCTTGGAGGAGATGACATTTATTTAGACAGAATTACTAGTTTTAAAAATATATATATATGTGTGTGTGTGTATAAATACATATGTATATACATATATATAAAACAGCTTTAGTTCTTTTTTTTTTTTTTATTGTGAGGAAGATCAGCCCTGAGCTAACATCCGTGCTAATCCTCCTCTTTTTGCTGAGGAAGACCGGCTCTGAGCTAACATCTATTGCCAATCCTCCTCCTTTTTCTCCCCAAAGCCCCAGTAGATAGTTGTATGTCATAGTTGCACATCCTTCTAGTTGCTGTATGTGGGACGCGGCCTCAACATGGCCAGAGAAGCAGTGCGTCGGTGCGCGCCTGGGTTCTGAACCCGGGACCGCCAGTAGCGGAGCGCGCGCACTTAACCGCTAAGCCACGGGGCCAGCCCTAAAACAGCTTTATTGAGATATAATTCACATACCACACAATGCACTCATTTAAAATGTACAGCTCAGTCATTTTTAGTATATTCACAGAGTCGGGCAACCATCACCACAATTTTAGAACATTTTCATTACCCCAAAAAGAAACCCATGCCCATTAGCCAGCAGTCACTCCCCATTTCCCTCCAACCCACCCAGAGAACGACCTATTTTAATGTTTCAAAGAATTCAGTGAAGCAACTGGCTTAGATTCATCTGCCCTCTCCAGGGGGGTAGGAATCTCATGGAATCCATTTTTTTCAAGAGAGAATTCAGACTGAAAATAAGAATTGGTACAAAGAAAGTCTTCAATCAGTGGTTTTCCACCTTTTACCCTAGGGATAAAAAGCCCAAAGCACCCTCATAACTATATCCAGATTTTAGAGCTGGTTCACTATGGGTTAGGGCAATATTTTTCAACTTTTCTTTTTTTACTCCATTCCCTCCTTGGTTAAAAACAAAAGCTTTACCATCACCCCTGTGATTCTTATATACCACCCTGAGGGGGTCATGCTGCAGGATAAGAATGCTGAATATAGGATTAGAGGAATATAGGAATGATCAAGAAAAACTAGGGTATGTCTGGTGGCAAATCTTTAACCTTTTGAGGTTAATCCCAGTGAAGAAGCCTTTCTGGGGCCGGCCCCATGGCCTAGTGGTTAAGTGCGCGTGCTCTGCTGCTGGAGGCCCGAGTTCAGGTCCCGGGCGCGCACCGATGCACCGCTTGTTAAGCCATGCTGTGGCGGCATCCCATATAAAGTGGAGGAAGATGGGCATGGATGTTAGCCCAGGGCCAGTCTTCCTCAGCAAAAAGAGGAGGATTGGCTCAGGGCTGATCTTCCTCACCAAAAAAAAAAAAGAAAAGAAGCTTTTCTATTATGAGTCTCAGGGTTCTACCAGCAGAAACAAGATAAGGAAGGGACCCAGAATGACATAAAGGTGATCTGGGGGCCGGCCCGGTGGCCTAAGCAGTTAAGTGCATGTGCTCTTCTGCGGTGGCCCAGGGTTCGCCGGTTCGAATCCTGGGTGCGCACCGACGCACTGTTTGGCAAACCATGCTGTGGCAGCGTCCCATATAAAGTGGGGGAAGATGGGCACGGATGTTAGCCCAGGGCCAGTCTTCCTCAGCAAAAAAAGAGGAGGATTGGCAGATGTTAGCACAGGCCTGATCTTCCCCACAGGGGAAAAAAAAAAAAAGATGATCTGGAGCTACAGTGTGCGAGAGCTGGCTAGGGAGATGGTGAGCCCTTCTGGCACTTGGTTAATTAATAACATAAGTGAAGGCAGGCTGGCCCGGAGGGGATGGCCCCACGGGGCCAGGCCTGAGTCACAGATGGCCCACTGGACAACATGACGGTTCACTTTTGGAAGAGAAATGGGACACAGCCCTTGTCAGAGCAGAGCCACTCGAGTCTGATTCAGAAGAGCCAACAGGATACCAGAGATCAAAAGTGGGAGGGACCCAGCTACCAGAAGGGGGCAGCACCTTCTCAGGATGAAAGCGATTGAGAGGCAGGTTGTGCTAACCAAGGGAGTCAAGGCAGAGTATTTGGAGGGGGTTGGGGGAGGTGGAACAGGGACAGTACGATTAAGAAATATGATTTTTTGAAGAGATGGGGCTCCCTTGGGCAGGTGCTGATGTATGGACAGCCGTACCGCGTTACCTTAGAGCTTGAGCTGCCAGAGTCCCGTGTCAATCAAGAGCTGGGCATGTTCTTGGTCACCATTTCATGCTACACCAGAGGTGGCCGAGTCATTTCCACTTCCTCACGCTCCGTAAGTATTCATGGCCCATCTGGGAGGATGTGGACGATGATGACGGACGTCAGACTATCTGGGTGGGGCTTCAGAAAAAACGTCCTGGATCTGAAGTCACAGACCCATCAGGATAGGGAAGAGGAGTCAGTTTACCAAACCAGACAAACACCCCCAGATATCTGATGGGCATGTCCACCTTTGGGGTAAAATCTAAAGCCTGGTGCCGCTCTGAAGAGAGGGGCTTCTTTAAAGCCAGACAGACCTGAGCTCAAATCCTCACCCAGAAACAGACTAGCTGAGGGGCAACTAACTTAACCCCTTGGTTGTAAGGTATTATAAACAGTTATAATAGTAACTCCTCATAGCAAGACTAATTTGGGGTCGGTGAGGAAATGTGAAGTGCTTATTATAGCATGTAGTGGGTGTTCAATAAATGTTAGACTCCATTCTTAATTGTCAACAGAACCAACAAAAAAATCATGAAGCAAATTCCTGAATGTCTACATGGGGGAAAAAGTTTCAGATGGTCACTGGGACTTAGTCTGTTCTGGATTCTAGAACTATTTGGGGGAAAGGTAGATCAGAGACAGAGTTGGACTTAACCACAGGAACGTTTCTTAGAAGAGGGGCCTTTGTTGTCCTGAATAGAGACATGTGGTAGGGCAGGGCAGGGCAGGGATGTCACTCCAGCATTTGGAATGGGGGGGTGTGGCAGGAAGTGAAAGTGAGGGCAGGGAACCTGAGGAAGCAGCAGCCTTCGTAGACTGCACAGGGGTGATTGAGGGCTGAGTTGGGCCGTAGGAACCTAGGGCTCCCCAACCTCTCCCTCCTGGCCCTGACAGGTGATGCTGCATTACCGCTCAGACCTGCTTCAGATACTTGACACGCTGGTCTTCTCTAGCCTCCTGCTGTTTGGCTTTGCAGAGCAGAAGCAGGTCCTGGAGGTGGAGCTATACCCGGAATACAGAGAGAACTCGGTAAGAGGGGTGAAGGAGGACTAGGAGACCGCCCTCCCCATAAGCCCAGAATTCTACCTGAGGAGCCTCTGGGCTCGGTCAGGAGGTACAGCAACAGAAGCTGGAAGCGGGCCTCAGATTGCGCTGGTAAGAGTGACAGCAGCAGGATCCTGGCCTGACACTGCTACCACCCCACCCCACCCCCACAGTATGTACCGACCACCGGAGCGATTATCGAGATCCACAGCAAGCGCATCCAGATGTACGGAGCCTATCTCCGCATCCATGCCCACTTCACTGGGCTCAGGTGAGGAACCCCTGAAGTGGGCCTCAGCAGCTCTCATGGGTCCTTAAGTGAAGAGGGTTCTAAGCAGAGGGAACAGGTTTTACATAGGCCACAGGTTCTCAACCCTGGCTGCACATTAGCATATAGTTCTCTGGGGAGCTTTTAAAAAATACCAAAGCCTGGGCCCCACCCCCAGACCAGCTGAACCAGAATTTGTTAGGTTCATATCTGGTCATCAGACTTTTTAAAAGCACCCTAGGGAAGGCTGATGTGCAGCCAGAGTTGAGAACTGTTGTCTTGAATCATTGGCTCAGCCAGCGGGAGGCAGAGGAGCTGGAGGCCGACTCTAGCCAAATTCATTTGAATTGCCCTAGAATTTATTTCTGGGAAATGAAAAGGCTAGTGCTCTCCAGAAACTGCTACTCCCTTCCTGTCCCTACTTCCTGCCTCAGGTACCTGTTGTACAACTTCCCGATGACCTGCGCCTTCATAGGTGTCGCCAGCAACTTCACCTTCCTCAGCGTCATCGTGCTCTTCAGCTACATGCAGTGGGTGTGGGGGGGCATCTGGCCCCGACACCGCTTCTCTTTGCAGGTTGAAAAGGACCCCCTCCCCTTCGTGATCCTTCTTTGACTGTGGAGAGGGCCGGGGCATGTTGGGGACAGGGTGTAAGGGCCCTGATCACTGGTGAGGGAAGTCAGTCCTCGCCGCTCAGTAGTTTCTCCTCCCCAGGTAAACATCCGAAAAAGAGATGGTTCCCGAAAGGAAGTCCAGCGAAGGATCTCTGCCCATCAGCCAGGTAAAGGTGATGGTTGAGGGCTGAGTGAGAAGGAGCTCCTGCATCTCCAGTATGAGGCTTAAGGCACTCATCACTGAGCTGAGGGTCAAAGGAAAGGCTAGAGGAGGTGGAGTTGGCACTACCATCCCGGCACAGCCACCCTAGCCCTGTCCTGTCCTCTACCCCCTTTGGAGGCACAGGGTCCCAAGGCCAGGAGGAGTCAACCCAGCTGTCCGACATTACAGAGGACGGTGAGAGCCCTGAAGATCACGCAGGGGCAGGTATGGTACCTCAGCCCTCCCTCCCTTCAGACTCCTCCTAGCTCTCCCCGCCAGCCTCTTCCAGTCTGACCTCTGTATTCCCCCTGTGGCTGCAGAGGGCCAGCTGTCTGATGGGGAGAAGCCAGATCAGCAGCCCCTGCGTGGAGAGGAGGAGCTAGAGCCGGAGGCCAGTGATGGTGAGGGGCACTCTGCACCAGTACCCATGCGGGGTGGGGGTGGCATGTGGGTAGGGAGGAGGCCACATCGCGCGGTGGGGCTAGTTATCTAATTTCTCATTTGGGATTTTGTTTTTCCGTCCCCTGGCCCAGGTTCAGGCTCCTGGGAAGATGCAGCTCTGCTGACGGAGGCCAACCTGCCTGCTCCTGCTGCTGCCCTTGCCCCAGAGACTCTGGGCAGCTCCGAACACTCTGTGGGCACTCTCCGGCAGCGCCCCACCTGCTCTAGTTCCTAAATAGAACAGGGCAGAGTCCCTACATCCAGCCCTTTCCCACCTGACCCCTTTCCTGTGACTCCCCCAATAAACTATTTTTGTGTCACCTGCTTCCCTGACTCTTTGAAATGGATTCAGGGCCATTTGAAAACCTTGTGTAGGGGCCGGCCGGGTGGCATAGTGGTTAAGTTTGCGCTCTCCGCTTCTGCAGCCCAGGGCTGGGTTCGGATCCCAGGTGCAGACCTATGCACGGGTGGTCAAGCCACACTGTGGCAGTGTCCCATGTACAAAATAGAGAAAGACTGGCATGGATGTTAGCTCAGGGCCAATCTTCCTCAAGCAAAAAGAGGAGGAAGATTGGTAACAGATGTTAGCTCAGGGCCAATCTTCCTCACCAAAAAAAAAAGATGAAAACCTTGTGTTCCCTGGGCATCCCCCACCACCGATTGGAGGAGGTTGTCTTACCAGGGGCTACCACTTGCTGGGGAAGGCCTCCAGCCCCTGGACTATTTTAGGCACAGCTGTTTCCATTCATAAGCCTAGGAAGTACAAGGAGAGAAAACCTATCCTGCCTACTCCATGTGACTCTCATCTCCCCCTGGGGAGGGGGATCGTGTAGGGCGGGTCTGGAGAGCTGGGATACATCATTCTGGCCTCTGCACCCCTCCCTTTCTCTGTTTGTTGGGAGGCACAAAACAGGAAATGACTGCCATGGATGTGGTATGATTTGTACCGACACAGCGTTTTGCGGCCCAGGCCCCATGCTGTCCACAGCTGTTTTCCTCTCTGATACCAGCCAGGTGCTCCCTCCCTTCTGCTCCCCTCCTCATCCCTTCACATGACTTCAGCCTTTGGATTCTCAGTTCCTGGCTGCTTTCCACATTCCACTCCCGTTTCAGAACCCAGGCATCCCGGCCTCCAGCCGAAACCGCTGCATGTGGCTTCCCCCATCCCTGGCCCCGTGACTCAGGCCCTCTGAAGGGAGCAGCCCTGTTCTTGGCATTCACGGGGGAAGGGGGGGCTAGGTGGTGACATCACGGTTGAAGGGTATAAAAGCTTCGAGCCAAAACAGAATTGAAATCCAAGACACCGACGAAACCTGACTGCGCAGCCTGTGCTCCTGGGGACCCCTTGGCCTGATACCCACCGACGTCTGGTCACAGATTCCCGCTGCATCAAGGCCTACCCACTGGTGAGGGGCTGCTGCGGGCCAGGGAGGAGTGGGGGGAGGTGGGACAGGCCGGGACGAGGCCTTCTTCGACAGGTGGGGAGTGAGGATTCCAGGCTCCTTACTTCCCCCTTCTGTTCATCTCTTCTTCTTTCTCACTAAAGGCTCGTTTCTGGGTTTCTGCGTGTGTCGCTGGCTGATCCTTGTTTCACTCCCATCTTTTCTCTGGGTGGCAGCTGGCAATTATTCCACCTTTCTTCCCCAGGCTCAGTAAACTATTTCCTCCTCTTCTGCCTCCCACACCGTGTTTATTCATTAACTGTTACTAGTGCTTCATACGTTGCTGGTTACATATCTGTCTCTCTCGCCTCAAACCATATTTGACTCTTTTTTGCTGCAAACCAAGCACATAGGCTGTTCAGAAGTCCATTGACAGGGCAGGCCCCATGGCATAGCGGTTAAGTGCTCGCGCTCCGCTGCTGGCGGCCTGGGCTCGGATCCGGGGCGTGCACTGACGCACTGCTTCTCAGAGCATGCTGTGGCAGCGTCCCGCATAAAGTGGAGGAAGATGGGCACGGATGTTAGCTCAGGGCCGGTCTTCCTCAACAAAAAGAGGAGGATTGGCATGGATGTTAGCTCAGGGCTGATCTTCCTCACAAAAAAAAAAAAAAAAGTTGGTTGACAAATGAGTGTGTCTGTCTCATTCCCTCCTCTCTCCTATTCTCCTCCTGGTCCCCAGTTGTTTCCCTGGCCCCAAGGAGTTTTGTTAAGGGTGGGGGGCTGGAAGGCCTAGGGACAAAACAGCCTTCACCTAGCTGCTTCCTCCCCTTCCAGACTCCATGCTGGGCTCTCCCGGCCTTCTGTGGCTCCTGGCTGTCAGCTTCTCCTTGGTTCCCAGAGCGCAGCCCTTCACCCCTCAAGTCTCTGAGGAAGAGGAGGAAGATGAGACACTGTGGCCATCTTTGCCGGCTGTCCCCTGTGACTACGACCGCTGCCGTCACCTGCAGGTGCCCTGCCAGGAGCTGCAGAGGGCCAGCCCAACGGCCTGCCTGTGCCCCGGCCTCTCCAGCCTGGCCCAGCCGCCCGACCCGCCACGCCTGGGCGAAGTGCGCGTGGTGGCCGAGGCCGGCCTCGCGGTGGTGCACTGGTGTGCTCCCTCTTCCCCGGTCCACCAGTACTGGCTGCTGCTTTGGGAAGGCAGCGGGGCACCCCAGAAGGGTCCCCCCCTCAACTCGACCGTCCGCAGGGCAGAACTGAAGGGACTGAAGCCTGGGGGCGCTTATGTCGTTTGCGTGGTGGCCGCTAACGGGGCAGGAGAGAGCAGCGTGCCCAAGGCGGGTGGTGAGGGCCTCGAGGGCCCTGCCTTTGGGCCCTGCGGCCGCCTGGCCGTGCCCCCCAGCCCCCAGACACTGGTCCACGCAGCCGTGGGCGTGGGCACGGCGCTGGCCCTGCTCAGCTGCGCCGCCCTGGTCTGGCACTTCTGCCTGCGCCAGCGCTGGGGCTGTCCCCGCCGCACGGCCACCCGACCCGCCGCGGGGCTCTGAGCAGCCTCGGAGCATCTCCCGCCAAGCCCAGCCCCTGCCCGAGAGTTTAGCACAGGCTCCGGGGAGGAGGTGGCGGCCCATTGCTGCCCTGCGCAGCCCGGACGGGAGCGAAGGCAGGTGCTGGGCCCGGGCTGAGTCTCATGCTTGTTCAGGTCCAGACTTTCCGCTCTGCTCCTGGCTGAGGTTTAGGAAGGAGTAGAGAGGGTCAGCAGATTTTTTTCTTAAGAGACCAGATAGTAACTTAGGATACCAGATGATAGTAACTTAAGAGACCAAATAGTAACTTAGATAGTAATTTGGGCTTTGTGTTCCAGAGGATGAAATCAAAGATATTATGAAGGTACTTATATAACCATGTAACCATTTAAAAATGCAAAAACCATTCTTAGCTCATGGGCCTTACAAATCAGGCCTGGGGGGGGTTGGCTGTAGTTAGCTGACCCCTGTCATACATACTCAAAAGGGCTCTGCCACTATGGGCAACTTCAGAGGGATTTGCAGAATATGCTGCTGTATGATGGGAGTTTGGAGCTGTAAACTGCTCCTTCTCCTTCTGCCTTTTGTTCAGATATTGAGGATGGGCACACGTGAGTCAGAGGCCACCTGTGTTTGAGGCACGTGGAAATAAATGTCTGAAGGGTGGAGAAAAGAGGGATTGCCCTAGCTGCTGTCTGGGAGAAGCTTGCATTGTTGCTAGTAAAACAAGAATAATAATACAGTAATACTGAGGGATTCTCCTCCACTCTCCCCTAGTTTGTGTTTATTATATATCCACTGTCACACTAAAGGAAATACAAAAGGAAGGCATTTTCATTTTTCACGATCCTTTTCAATTTCCTGTCCACACACCTATTTTTTAAACAGTTTTACTGAGATATAATTCACATACAATGAATTTACCCATTTATGTATACAATTCAATGTTTTTTAGTAAGAATTGTGCAACCATCACCACAATCAATTTTAGAATGTTTTCATCAGCCCAAAAAGAAACCTCATACGCATTAGTAGTTACTCCCCATTTCCACCCAAGCTTCCCCACTTGGGGAAGTAGTCATCCATGAATCTACTTTCCGTCTTAATAAATTTGCCTATCCTGGACATTTAATGTAAATAGAACCACACAATATGTGGCCTTTTGTGTCTGGCTGTTTTCATTTAACAGAATGTTTTCAAGTTTCATCTATGTTGTAGTATGTATCCGTGTGTCATTTCTGTTTACGGCCAAATAGTCAATTATATGAATACACCACATTTTGTTTATCCATTCATCGGTTGGTGGACATTTCAGTTGTTTCCACTTTTTTAGCTATTAAAATAATACTGCTATGACATTTACATACAAATTTTTGTGTGGACATATGTTTTCATTTCTCTCCGGTAGGTATGTGCCTAGGAGTGGAATTGCTGGGTCATATGGTAACTCTATGTTTAACATTTCAAGGAAGTGTTTTCCAAAGTGGCTCCACTATTTTACAGCCCCACCAGCAATGTATGAGGGTTCCGATTTCTCCACAGCTTCACCAAAATTTGTTATTGTCTCTCTTTTTTATTTTAGCCATCCTAATGGGTGTGAATTGGTATCTCCTTGTAGTTTTGATTTGCATTTCCCTCATGACTGATGAGCATCTTTTCATCTGCTTATTGGCCCTTTGTATATCTTCTTTGGATAAATTTCTCTTCAAATCTTGCGCCCAGTTTTTTTTTTAATTGATGCTTTAATAGTTTATAACATTGTGAAATTTTTGGGTTGTACATTTTTGTTTGTCCATCACCATATACATGTCTCTGTTCACCCCTTGTGCCCACCCCCTACCCCCATTGCCCCTGGTAACCACAGTACAGTTTTCTCTGTCCATGTGTTGGTTTATATTCCACATATGAGTGAGATCATACAGTGTTTGTCTTTCTCTTTCTGGCTTATTTCGCTTAACATAATACCCTCCAGGCCCATCCATGTTGTTGCAAATGGGACGATTTTGTCTTTTTTTATGGCTGACTAGTATTCCATTGTATATATATACCACATCTTCTTGATCCAATCATCAGTCGAGGGACACTTGGGTTGCTTCCATGTCTTGGATATAGTGAATAATGCTGCAATGAACATAGGGGTGCATAAGCCTCTTTGGATTGTTGATTTCAGGTTCGTTGGATAGATTCCCAGTAGTGGGATGGCTGGATCATAGGCCATCTCTATCTTTAATTCTTTGAGGAATCTCCATACCGTTTTCCATAGAGGCTGCACCAGTTTGCATTCCCACCAGCTGTGTATGAGGGTTCCTGTTTCTCCACATCCTCTCCAACACTTGTTGTTTTTTGTCTTGGTGATTATAGCCATTCTAACAGGCGTGAGGTGATATCTTAGTGTTGTTTTGATTTGCATTTCCCTGATGATTAGTGATGTTGAACATCTTTTCATGTACCTATTGGCCATCTGTATACCTTCTTTGGAGAAGTGTCTGTTCATTTCCTCTTTGTGCCCAGTTTTTAATTAGGTTATTTGTGGTTTTTCTTTGTTTGTTTTATGGGTTTTTAAAAAATTTTATTGAGATCATAATAGTTTATAACATTGTGAAATTTCAGTTGTACATTATTATTTGTCAGTTACCATACAAATGTGCTCCTTCACCCCTTATGCCCACCCCCCAACTCCCTTTCCCTCTGGTAATCGCTAATCTGTTCTCTTTGTCCATGTGTTAGCTTATCTTCCACATACGAATGAAATCATATGGTGTTTGTCTTTCTCTGTCTGGCTTATTTCGCTTAACATAATACCCTCAAGGTCCATCCATGTTGTTGTGAATGTGACAATTTTGTCTTTTTTTTTTTTTTAATTTTTGTGAGGAAGATGAGCCCTGAGCTAACATCTATTGCCAATCCTCCTCCTTTTTTTTTTTTCTCCCCAAAGCCCCAGTAGATAGTTGTATGTCATAGTTGCACATCCTTCTAGTTGCTGTATGTGGGACGCGGCCTCAGCATGGCCGGAGAAGCGGTAACATCGGTGCACACCCGGGATCCGAACCCAGGCCGCCAGTAGCAGAGCGCACGCACTTAACCGCTAAGCCACGGGGCCGGCCCCGATTTTGTCTTTTTTTATGGCTGAGTAGTACCCATTGTATATACATACCACATCTTCTTTATCTAATCATCAGTCAATGGGCACTTGGGTTGCTTCCACTTCTTGGCTATTGTGAATAATGCTGCAATGAACAGAGGGGTGCATAAATCTCTTTGAATTGTTAATTTCAAGTTCTTTGGATAAACACCCAATAGTGGGATAGCTGGGTTGTATGGTATTTCTATTTTTAATTTTTTGAGAAATCTCTATACCATTTTCCATAGTGGCTGCACCAGTTTGCATTCCCACCAGCAGTGTATAAGGGTTCCCTTTTCTCCACATCCTCTCCAACATTTGTTATTTTTTGTCTTGGTGATTATAGCCATTCTAACAGGTGTAAGGTGATATCTTAGTATAGTTTTGACTTGCATTTCCCTGATGATTAGTGATGTTGAACATCTTTTCATGTGCCTATTGGCCATCTGTATGTCTTTGGAAAAATGTCTGTTCATGTCCTCTGCCCATTTTTTGATCAGGTTTTTTGTTGTTGTTGTTGAGTTTAGTTTGAGGTGTACCTTTTTTATACTCCGGCACTTGGGAGAGATGGCAAGTCCCCTGTTGCTGGAGCAGGTTGCTAGGGAACAACAGGGCTGGTGTTGGCAGGCAGGCTGATCTCCTTCACTGGGTTGCTGAGAGGTTCATCACCACTACTGATAAGTGAGTCGCCCTTACCAGGGTAGGAGCTAATGCCCCAAGGTCTTCAGAGAGTTTATTTAGGTCAGCCCGGACTGAAACTCTCGGATATTCCTCACACTCTGGGTATGAATAGTCTAAATGTCCCCTTGCCATAGTTGCCTCTCCATATATTCTTATCATAAGCCCCTAGCAGGGCCCTTCAGCAGCTGGGCTACTGAGTTCTTATCAACGACAACAGATGAGATGATGACATCCTGACACAACTTACTTCATTCTTACATCAAAACAACTATTTTTGTCTTTGTCATACAGTGGATTTGAAATCATATCAAATCTACACACAACAGAACATTTAAGTTGTCTCTGGTGTTTGCTGTGGACACCCTTGTTTGTTTGTGTATCTTCATGTTTGTGTATTTCTATAGGGTACTTACCTGGAAGTAGATGAAAGAGGCAGCACTATACAATTCAAGCATTCTTTTATGATGGGACCTCTAGAATAAATTCAGAATACATTTGTTATCTATTATACACTTATCACACTGCAGTAAATACTTTGTGCCTTTTTTGTTTGATCCCTGTATTTCCCCAGCATTTATTCATTTACAAATAATGAGGGCCTACTATCTCCTTTTTTTTTTTTTTTTGGTGAGGAAGATTCGCCCTGAGCCGACATTGGTGCCAATCTTCCTCTATTTTTTAGTACGTAGGGCACCAGCACAGCATGGCCACTAACAGAGCAGTGTAGGTCTGTGCCCAGGAACTGAAACAGGGCAGCAGAAGTGGAGCGTGCTGAACTTAACCACTAGGCCACTGGGGCTGGCCCCCTACTACCTTCTTATTAAAGACATGCTTTACATGCATTTTCACTTAATCTACACCACAATCATTCCAAGAGATGGTATCACCTTTTCACAGACGAGAAATTTAAGGTTCTAAATGGCTTGAAGCTACAAGTAAGGAGCTGAGTTAGGATTTGGTCCCAAGCTGCCTAACTCCAAAGCTAATGCTTTTCACTCCACTGTGGAGAGGCAACACAGCAGAGTGGTTTTGTGAACACACACTGCATAGGTTTCAATCCTAGCTCTGCTACTTACCAGCTTTGTGAACTTAGGTAAATTATTTCATTTTTCTGTGTCTGTTTTTTGTGACTAATAATAGTACTTACATCATATGGATTGTTGTGATGATTAAATAGGCATTAATCATATAAAAGTCTCTAGCACATATATTATCAATGTCAGTACCTTATTACTCCGCCTCCAAATAAACATTTAAAGTGAGCTTTACCTTTAGGGATCTAACAACCTAAGTAGTGGTGAGGGCTAAGTAATCAACAATGACTACACAGCAGGGGGATAAATGCTGAAGGGAGGGGTAAATACTAGAGCTGAGAAGTGGAGAGTGGGTGGTCAAAGCAGGCCTCTCTTTTTTTGTGTGTGAGGAAGATCAGCCTTGAGCTAACATCTGTGGCCAATCCTCCTCTTTTTGCTGAGGAAGACTGGCTCTGAGCTAACATCAGTGACCATCTGCCTCCACTTTTTATATGGGATGCCGCCACAGCATGGCTTGACAAGCAGTGCGTCGGGGCGTGCCTGGGATCCGAACCCCAGGCCGTTGCAGCTGAGTGCGGGCACTTAACCGCTACGCCACCAGGCCACCAGGCCGACCTCAACGCATGCTTCTCTTAGAAAGCAAACCCCAGGAGCCAGCCCAATGGCGTAGTGGTTAAGTTCGCTGCTACCCCTGGCAGCCTGGGGTTTGCAGGCAGGATCCCAGGCAGGGACCTTTGCATCGTTCATCGAGCCATGCTGCGGCAGGCATCCCACATATAAAGTAGAGGAGGATGGGCATGGATGTTAGCCCAGGGCCAATCTTCCCTAGCAAAAAGAGGAGGATTGGCAACAGAAATTAGCTCAGGGCTAATCTGCCTCACCAAAAAAAAAAAAAGCAAACCCCAAAGCCCAGTCTGAAAAACGACTCAGAGTTAACCAAGCCCACAGAAGAGAAAGGACATCCCAGGTAGAGGGACTGGTATGTGCAAAGGCCAGGAGGAGGGAGAGGGCCTGTTTTGCAATATGCACAAGTTACCATCAGGTAGTGGGAGATGAAACTGCACACGACCAACATTTACACAGTACAGTCTTGCCGGGCACCTAAGGTAGGTGCTATTGTTATTCTCACTTTACACAAAGGGCTTTAACAAGAAAAAGGGAAGAAGGAAGCCAGACTACCAGCATTTAGTTTTCATCCTAGATGACTGGTGTCATGGAGAATTTTTAAGCAGGGAGGTGACAGGATCAGATATCGTGTTTTGAAAGACCACTTTGGCAGGCGGTGGAGGATGGCTCAATTCCCCGGAGAGGCTAAGCGGGTCAAAGAGTATGCACATTTCTATGGCTCCTGATACATTGCCAAATAACTTTTCAACTAGTTGCGCTAAGGGACTATATCGGGAGCTGGCTTCATTTGCCCATGGTTTTCAGGGCCGCACTACCCGTCCCCACCGCCGCGGGGCGCCCCGGATTGGAAGGTCGCGGACCTATCCGAGGCGCTGCCTGTCCCCGCCCCCGCCGGGTCCCGGCAGCAGGTCCAGACCTGCGTTTTCTGGCCGTCTGCGGCACCCGTCCACGTCCGCCACCACGTGACCCAAACAGATTCGAGCACTTCCGCTTTCCCTCGGCTTTCTTCTCGGCGGTGTCCGCGGCCGGTCCAGAGCCGGGTGAGTGAGCGAACGGCCGGCTGAGGCTGTCGGGGGCCGGGTTGTGCGCGGGCCAGGGGCGCCCCGCGCTGACCCCCTTTGCCCTCCCTCTCGCCCTCCCAGGTCCCCGCGGAAGCGGCGGTGGCGGCGCCATGGCGGAGCTGACGGCTCTGGAGAGTCTCATAGAGATGGGCTTCCCCACGGGACGCGCGTAAGGGAGCCCCCTAACCCCGGCCCGCGGGGGTCGCGGACCTGTCCGTGCCTTTACCCCGGCCTGGCCTCAGGCTCTCCGCCCCAGCCCGACTATCACCATGGTTCGTGGGCGCTATTCACGGTGTTTCTGCCCCCAGGGAGAAGGCTCTGGCCCTCACAGGGAACCAGGGCATCGAGGCTGCGATGGACTGGTGAGCGCTCAGACCTGGCAGTAGGGGACTGGGGACTGCTGGGAGGGGCAGCCTCAGTGTTAACCCCCTTCCCGACTTTCCCTGCCAGGTTGATGGAGCACGAAGACGACCCCGATGTGGACGAGCCGCTAGCGACTCCCCTTGGACATATCCTGGGACGGGAACCCACCCCCTCGGAGCAGGGTGGCTCTGAAGGTCCTGACTAAGGGACAGGGTGTGATTATTCAGGAGGGCCCGGGGAGGATCTGAACCGGTAATAATATTCACTGCTTGTTTGTAGGATCTGGGTCTGCTGCGGGAGAAGGCAAGCCCCCTTTGAGTGAAGAAGAAAGACAGGAACAGACCAAGAGGTATAGTAAGGAACATTTCTGAGTGTCACCTTGTCCACCTCTCCCCAGTACCCAAGTCTGGTCAAAGAACCTCGAACTTTCCACATTCTCTTTGTCGTCTCTTGGTCTTTTCCTTTCTGTTTTTTCATCTGTCTTGGGACACATGTTCCCTGATTTTGTTTTCTGAGTTCCTTGTTGTAAACTCACCTTCCCAATCCGTGTCCATTTCTGTTGAGCTCTTTCCTTTCTGCAACACAGGATGTTGGAGCTGGTGGCTCAGAAGCAGCGGGAGCGTGAAGAAAGAGAGGAGCGGGAGGCATTGGAACGGGAACGGCAGCGCAGGAAACAAGGGCAAGAATTGTCTGCTGCCCGGCAGCGGCTACAGGAAGATGAGATGCGCCGGGCTGCTGAGGAGCGGAGGAGGGAAAAGGCTGAAGAGTTAGCAGCCAGGTCTGCTGGGGTTATCGGATAAGAGATGAGAAAGTAATCAAGATTTGCTGTGTCAACATCTGACCTACTTTCTTCCTGTCTGCATTCCAGACAAAGAGTCCGAGAAAAGATCGAAAGGGACAAAGCAGAGAGAGCCAAGAAGGTAGGTTATTGGGAAGACAGAGGGTAATGAAGTAGGTGGGCTAGTAGTAAATCCTCTTTTTTAGCTTCAGAGGGAAGCGGTGGGCTTATACAATGTTTCTCCGGGGGTGGGTGAGTGCCTGATCAAATGTTTTACTTTGTCCTTCAGTATGGTGGTGGTGTGGGTTCTCAGCCATCCCCACCAACAACAGAGCCAGGTCCTGTCCCCTCCTCTCCCAGCCAGGAGCCTCCCACCAAGCGGGAATATGACCAGTGTCGCATACAGGTACTGATTCTGATTCCTGGGACCCCTTTGTTGGCCTATAAGGCACCCAGCCCAGAGGTTTTTTCAGTTGTGTTCCCTTTGCCAAATTTCTCCCTTCTTTGTAAATGACTTTTGAAATCCTACCTCCTCTACTCTTAGGAAGGATATCAAATTGCACTTGCCCAGTCATTTAAATCCATACCTTCCTCTTACTCAGCAGTTACTTTTTTACTTGTTCATAATGTTTTCATTTGGTTTATTACAGACCTGTTTGCATATTGTGGTATTTATCCGGATATTTTTGTATAATCGTGTCCTTGTCTTTCTTACATTGTGAGGGATCTGGGAGACTCTCTTCACTGCTTAGTAAAGCAGAATATAAGTGGTTGTTCACTAGGTACTTTAAATAGTAATTATGCTGGTTCAATCTAAGAGGAAGGAGCCAACTTTGCTCTTCTTCTTTTCCTTACTTGGGCACCTCATTCAGTTTTGACGCTCACAATACTGTCTCTTTCCCTTGCCCTCTAGGTCAGGCTGCCAGATGGGACCTCACTGACCCAGACGTTCCGGGCACGGGAACAGCTGGCAGCCGTGAGGCTCTATGTGGAGCTCCACCGTGGGGAGGAACCTGGAGGGGGCCAAGATCCAGTGCAGTTGCTCAGTGGCTTCCCCCGGCGGGCCTTCTCAGAGGCTGACATGGAGAGACCCCTGCAGGACCTGGGTATGACGTGTGGGACCTGAAAAAGGACTTATGGGGGGATAGGAGGCATCCCTGAGGAAGGAAGGGATGCAAAGAGAAGCGACTTTGTGGAGATAGTGTGATGCCAGGAATTTTGGGGGCCAAAAGCAGGTATCTTGGTGGTTCAGACCTGTTTTCTTCCATCTTCAGGACTTGTGCCTTCTGCTGTCCTCATTGTGGCCAAGAAATGTCCCAGCTGAGAGGCCTTTATCCTGCCATTCGTCTCTGACCTCTTCATCTTTGATAAAGCACTGACATCTTCCTAATAAATAGACCTTCTGAGTTCTGTATGTTCCTGACTCCTTCCTGCATGGCTGGGAGGGACAAAACTGAGGCAGAGGAAGAAGCTAAAGGGAAAGCTTTTAGAGTAGACCCAATTCCTCATCTTAAGTTTCCAACAAGAGACTTGTTTCTGATCTCTGGGTCCTGATTAGTTGCTTGGGAGGTTGAGTGGGGAGAGGTGCTGGGGGTACTTATGCACCTTTTGCTCCTGTGGGTGTAAGGCAGTCGATAAGCCTGAAATCCTTACTAGCTACATGCCTGAACTTCTTTAAGCCTAATTTCTTCTTTAGTAAAATAGCTAATAGTACCTATTAATTGGGGTTGTGGGGATTACAGAATGCTGATACACGGTGCTTTAGCACAGGGCCTGGCACCTAGTAAGTCCCCAATAAGTATTAGCTGCTGAAAGGGTAATTTCTTATGTGGTCATTCACAAACATTGACAGCATTACAGTGACTTGCACCACTACATCTCTTCTGTGCTAAAATGTATTGAGTACTTAATATGTACCACACAGTTTTAAGTGCTTTATATGTATTAACTGAGATATGAAGGCATTATTATCTAGGTGTAGGTACAATTATCCCATTTTAAAGATTCAGACACCAAAACACATGACTTGCCAAAACTGATACAGGCAGAAGTAGTAGAACCTGGACACACACCTGGGGAGCCCAACTCGAGGGCTCAGGCTCTCAACTGCCCAGCTCCTTCGTGGTAGCCCTTGTCTCTACTGCTGATAACTCACCCTAGTGCTCCCTCAAATAGCTGCTGATCTCTTTCCTCTCATTCCCTGGCTAGGAAAGAGGCACAATGAAACTGTAAAGATCACACATGACAAATGTATTCAGCTTATGACTTCACCATCCAGCAGCTAAAAACAGCACCAATGCTCACATCCGAGTTTACACCTCAGCATTACCAGCTTTAGTGTTCTGGCTTTAATAAAAGCAGCCTTTTTTTCCATTGCAATCTTGCTTGGAACCACAAGATATAAAATAGTCAAAAGAGAAGTGAATTGGTTGACTTGGTTGTGGGGCTGCGACCCCACTAACAGCTTTTTCTCATCCCTTCAGTGGCATCTCCAATAGATCCTCTGACTGGATTCAGAGATTGAAAAGACTACAGTGTAAACCTTGAGGAGGAAAAATGCCACTACATTTACTGAGAGGCTGCTCTGTGCCACGCACTGCACTTGACATTTCTAAGTTAATCTTTTTACAACAACCTTCAACATAATTATCACCTTTTATAGAACAGGACTGAGGCTCAGCGAGGTTTTGTAACATGCAGGAGTTGAATCAAGATCTGTCTGATTCAGGGGCCAGCCCTGTGGTGTAGCGGTTAAGTGAGCACGCTCCGCTGCTAGAGGCCCGGATTCAGATCCCTGGCGCACACTGATGCACCGCTTGTCAGGCCATGCTGGGGCAGGGTCCCATATAAAGTGGAGGAAGATAGGCACGGATGTTAGCCCAGGGCTGGTCTTCCTCAGCAAAAAGAGGAGGAGTGGCGTGGGATGTTAGCCCAAGGCTGATTTTCCTCTCACACACACAAAAAATCTAATTTAAAGCTAGCTCCTAGCAATTCAGCCTCCAAAGGTTAAATAATGGCCAAGCATGTGTTAAGTTCTAGAAGCCCCTCTCCAAGCTTGAGGGACAGGAGCCCAAAGTGTCCTCTCTGGGCATCTATTGCTACGAGATTTTCCAAGATAGTTCTGATTTCAAGAATGTCACTTGGGGGCCAGCCCCGTGGCTCAGCAGTTAGGTGCACCCGCTCCACTACTGGCGGCCTGGATTCGGAACCCCAGGAGCACACTAACGCACCACTTCTCCAGCCATGCTGAGGGCGCATCCCACATACAGCAACTAGAAGGACGTGCAACTATGACATACAACTATCTACTGAGACTTTGGGGCAAAAAAAAAAAAAAAAGGAAGAGGACTGGCAATAGATGTTAGCTCAGAGCTGGTCTTCCTCAGCAAAAAAAAAAAAGGAGGATTAGCACCCACATTAGCTCAGGGCCGATCTTCCTCACACACACACACACAAAAAATGTCACTTGGTTATCCCCAGAAGTACGCTCAAACAGACCACGTGACCTGTTTTGAAAACGTGGTGGCTACGCCTATTGGGCTTCAGCTTCACGTGGGGCGGGGCAGGCGGGAGCCACAGTCATCCCCGCCCGCAGCACCGACCCCCCAAAAACCTCTAGGTATTTATAGGCGTCTGACCCCGGGGCTCACGGAAGAACGTGATTTATTGGTTCCTTCAGTTCGCTACATCCGATGCCCCCGCCCGCGATGTGGGCGTTAAAGCGCAGTCAGTGCTGGGTTCCGGGGGAACGTGCTCCCCGGGCCCCAGCTCCGCAGGCCGCGCGTGGCATCCTGGGTCCGGACTCCCCGCCCGGCCCACGGAGGTGAAAGGTTGCCTCGGACTCCCGAGCGCCCACGGGGGCAGGTCCCGGGTCACCCTGACCTCCCGCCGCCGCCGTCATTCCAGTTCTTCCTCCAGGCCACGTTCTCCTGCGTGGTCGCTGCCTCCTGCAGAGTGGCCAGCACTAACTGCTTGGTCTTGGCCGCCTCCTCCCGGCGCCGAGGGTCCTGCTCCGGCATCGCCTGCGGGCAGCAAGGGAGGTTCATAGTCCGGGCCCCCAGCCCAGGGCTCTCCGCCCGCCCACCCCACCTCGGACTCCCAGTTGCTCCCACCTTCAGCATCGCCTGCGTCTGCTCCTCTCCCGGGGTCACGAGGACAAAGAGCGCGGAGCCCACACCGGCCCCAGCGCCCAACACTGCGCCCACGAGCAGCGCTTTGCGCGCGGCCCCCATGGCCGACCGCGCGACCAGCGAGGCGCCGTCTGGCCTCCTCCGCAGCCTAGATAGGTAACCCAGACGTGTCGCTGCCCCGTGCGCAGGCTAGAGCGACCCACGGATAAAACCATAGAGAAGGGACCGGGCTAGAGAGGGCCTCATCAGCGAAACGTTTAGAATCTAGAGCGCCGAGGTTTTATAGTTAGATTTGAAGTGAGAAGGTTGAGCGTGTCAGAAGTGTTGACGCCGAGAGCCGAGCGCGGGTCCCATTGTCGTGAAACCTGGAGTGGCATTGTTAAGGGGAGAGGGTGTGTCTTCATGGTTGCTGTGGGTTTTACAATTGTCCAGCTCTGAAATTTCCTGACCAATAGAGGGCTAGGACTGTGCTCTGTGATTTCTTAAAACAATTTGTGCTTTTTCAATACAGCACATAGTGGACATCCAAATACTTATACACATCAGCCTGTTGACCCCCTTCAGTCCCTTCAACTCCTGAACAAAAACTCAAAGCCAAGTGTACTGACTGAGTGGGGAAACTTTATCTTGCTTGTTAAATAAACTTGCTAAAAGTAAACTTGTTACTTTTCTTGTCATGGTATATACCCTTGGCTTTTTTTTTTTTTTTTTAACCATGGGAAGACTCTGGATTTTGTGTAACGTACCAAATTCTAGTTTAGAGAAGTGTGACTCTGGGCTAGTCATTTAAGTTCTTTGTGCCCTGGTTTCTGTATCAGAAAATGGGGCTAAATAATGGTATCTATCTCATAGTTTTAGGAAAATTAACTGAGTTTATATGTAAAGCATTTAAAAATCATTCCTGGCAAATAGTAAACATCATATAAATATTCATTAAATAAGATACAAAGAAATGTGTCGGGGCAGCCTGTGGCTTAGCGATTAAGTGCGCGCGCTCCGCTACTGGCGGCGCGGCTTCGGATCCCGTGTGCACACCAATGCACCGCTTCTCCAGCCATGCTGAGGCCGTGTCCCACATACAGCAACTAGAAGGATGTGCAACTATGACATACAACTATCTACTGGGGCTTTGGGGGAAAAAAAGGAGGAGGATTGGCAATAGATGTTAGCCTAGAGCTGGTCTTCCTCAGCAAAAGGAGGAGGATTAGCACGAATGTTAGCTCAGGGCTGATCTTCCTCACAAAAGAAAAAGAAAAAGAAATGTGTCAACTTGGGAGACCCAGGAAGCAAAGGAATCAGGAAATTCCAAGTTTGTTATCAAAGCTCTTCCCTCACAGGGCTTTACCCCAGATGCCCTTGTTGATGCCTACCCCACTCTTGCCTTTCCCATTGTCACCAGGGAGTCAGTACAAATAAAGCTCCTATCCCACCTCTTGGGATTTTCCCCTCCCCTGGAAGGCCCATAATCTCCTAGCATGTCATCCTCCTCTCTTCAAAGTGATTAAGGGGTCAGGTTCCAAAGAAGATTAAAGGAGCAGTCTGTGGGGTACACTGGGCAGAGGTACTCTACTCTGAGCTCAACCACCCTGCACTCTAAGAATCAGCATCCATGGCCCTCGTGCCAGGGAGCAGCGAGGATGGGCATTGGCCTAGAGATAGCCCAGGCTCCTCCCAGCATCCACAAAGTCCTAGGCTGACCAACCCTCTCTGGAAGGACAGAGGGGAAATTGGCAGGGTTGAAGGTCACCAGGATGTTCAGGTTAGTACTTCTCCACCCTGTGTCCTCCTGCGGGCTCATCCTCCAATTTGGCCCAAGCCCCATGCTGTCCAAATTCAGGTTGTCTCTCAAAAGCCCCGTCTGCCCTCCATTGTGGTGGAGGCCTCTGAAGTGAGTGAAGAGAGTGGGGAGCTCCGGTGGCCTCATGAGGAACTGCTGCTGCTCACTGATGATGAGGAAGAGGAGACACAGGTCTTCTTCCAGGACCAAAGTGAAGAGCCAGGTGAGGGAGGTGACTGGTTCAGTGGGGCCGTTATGACCTGGATGTTCTGTGCAGGACCAAGATGGAAAACTCAGCTGTGTCCCCTGCATTAAGCAGTACCAGGCTCACAGTAGGTGCTCAGTAAATGTAGAGGTGGGAGAGAAATGTTATGGGGGTTGGCAAAGTTGATGAACTTCATTTTTTTAACGTTTTATTTTTTATTTTATTTTTATTTTTTTTCCCCCAAAGTCCCAGTAGATAGTTGTATGTCATAGCTGCACATCCTTCTAGTTGCTGTATGTGGGACGCGGCCTCAGCACAGCCGGAGAAGCGGTGCGTCGGTGCACACCCGGGATCCGAACCCGGGCCCACCAGCAGCAGAGCGCGTGCACTTAACTGCTAAGCCACAGGGCCGGCCCCAAGTTGATGAACTTTAGAGGGCAGTTCTGATGTCAGATGGGTGACACCTTTTAATATGTATTTTTAATATTTTAAAATATTTACATTGTTGTGGGGGGAAAAGAGATAATAAAATTACCCCAAATCCGACTACCCAGAGATAGATAGTTAACATTTTGGATGTCTTCTCGTCCAGACTTTTCCTCATGTCTGTATACTGTTAGGCTCTTCATTATAATTACTGTATTACTTTTTTATAAGGAAAAAAAATGCACAAATTCATTTTATCTCTAAAAAATTCCATAATATATCAGGAATATTTTTCATTGCTAATGGGCTCTTTAACTCGCCTCCCCCTCAGGCTGGACTTGGAGCCCACTGGACCCCAGATCTCCCTTAAGAACCTTGAACCCTGAACTCAGCTGGGGGCAGGAACAGGTAGAGCAAGACGCCTCCTGGAGTCCTGAGGACACAGAGGGTCAGGAAGCCCCCAATCCCTGTCCTCTTTGGTACCCAGCAACAGGCTCCCGTGTCTGTAGAAGGCGCTTTGTGGAATATTCCCATCTCTTACCTCCTGGGAGCTTTGAGGGTAAGTATTGCTCGCTCTCCCTCGAATTCACCCAGGCTTGTTTATGAAGCCCTTCCACCTATCCTTTCACAATCTTTCCCTTTTACAGGTGAGAGAAATAAGACGTAGAGGTCAGGCCACTGGGTCACACAAGTTAGTCAATGCTGGGATTTGGATTAAGAATTCTTATCTATGTTTTCAGGAGTTCCAGTTAGTTGGGGGCGGGGAATGATCCACTTGTACTTTCTCTGTTTAGCACTCGTCTAGTGCATGGCACTGCTAAATGTTTCTCCTATTGTTGTATGTAATCCCCATAACTCCAGGTATTTTTCCCACCTTGCACATGAGTAAACTGGGCCACAGAACCATTCAATACTGTGTGCACCCAGCTAGTAAATGTGGAAGCCAGGACTCAAATTCTCGTTTTCCAGCCATCTTGCAAGACAAAGCTCTCTCCACCTCTCTCCTCACCCAACAGAAACACTAAGGTCAGGACTAAAAGGTCTTTAATCAGAGCCTTGAACCAAGTAAGCAAAGTAGGTGATGCCCCTGAAAGGACCTAGCTCCTGCACAGTCACAGTCCAGCCTTGGGACCCTTGCTCCAGACAGGGCAGCCGCACATCAGGGTCCTCATCTGAGAACTGAATCAGTGTCCCCTGGGGGCTTAGGACCCTCAGGCATTCTGACAGCAGCTGGTAAGCCCCAGGCAGACCACCCCTGGCAACAGCATCCCAGGTGCCCTTGTCTAGCACTAGCTGGAAGGAGCCTGAGGAAGCCACTGGCTCCAGGTTCTGGGCATCAGCCTGCATGAAGTGGAGGTGGGAGGCAGGGTGTCCAGGGCACAGGGGTTTTTGGCCCTGGCCACCTTCCAGGAGGCTGTTCATGTGGGCCACAGCCACAGGAGAGAAGTCTACCCCCAGCACATCCACGGGGTGCGGGCATTTGGTGTAGAGGCCTGTACACAGGCTTGAGGTCCCACAGCCCACGTCCAACACCCGCAGTGGACAGGTAGCCTGTGCCTCCTGCAGCAGCGGCAGTAGGAGCCCTTGGGCTTCGTCGTATCCAAAGAACCAGTCGAAGGTGGGGACGCTGCCCACACGGGGCTGGGCATGGAGCTTATCCCAGAGGCAGCGGTCCGCCAGGCAGCTACCAGCCAGGGAGCCTGTGGACACGAGCGAAGGACAAGTGTCACCCAGCGCCCGAGTTCTCTCAAACCGCTGCAAAAAATGGTGCAATGTACCCTGGGGTTTTAAGGGCCACATTTTCAGGGACTAGACTCCCGACTCACGAAGAACCCACCTTGCCCGCCCACTCTGCCCACCTTCCCTACCCGCCAAGGCGCGGCGCGCCCCCGCCGCTAGGGTCGCCACGTGGAAGGTTCGGCGCAGCGCGGCCATCTGGAGGTGCCGGCAACGTCGGCCAGAGAACGTTCTGCGAAATGTCGAAGATTTGCAAAATCGGCTTTGCGGAATCACGCATATAGCCTCCCTAACTCTGCCAGTCGGAGAAAAGAACGGGGACACACACCCACTCCGGTACGAATGGCCTTTATTGGCTGCAACGGGAAGTGGAAGAGAGGAGGGGATACGCCAGCTCCGGCTCCTAGGGCGGCTCCATAGACCTGAAATCAAAGGAGAAGGCGTGAGCACCCCGGGGAAGCGCCGCTGCGCCTCGATGCTGCCCTGCTCCTTGGAGCCCCGTGTCCCGGCGCTTGAGGATAGAACCGGCGGACTGGAAGCCGCCGGCACCGAAGACATGACGCCGAGGGGGCCGGAGCCCTTTCCCTCTGCCTCCGTACATTACGGGGACCGGGACCGCACGCCCGATCTCCGCCAAGAAAAGGAGGGTCCGCAGGCCCGGCCCGGAACCCCTTCCCCGCGTCGGTGGCCCGCAGAAGCCCCACTTACTGGGTCGCCGCTGTCGGAAAGGAGCGCAACCCGGAGGAGCTCCTTTATATAGCCAAGGCCCCGCCCCCGAGCTGCGATTGGCTTGCGGAGGGCTGATGGGCGGGGCCCACACGGACCCTGCGCCTAGCGGAAACTTGGACCCGGAACCGGCATCGCGGCGCAGCCATGGGCGCTCCCGGGGGAAAGATCAACCGGCCCCGAACGGTGACTGTGTGGGAGCCCCGACTCTGTTTCCCAAGCGCCCCAGAGCCCTCTCGTCTAGCCCGAGATGAGCTCGATGGGCCAGAGTCGCCCGGTGCGGGAGTCCTGGGTCGCGGTGCGCGGCCTCCGTCTGATTAGCATCTTCCTCCCTCTCAGGAGCTGAAGAAGAAGCTGTTCAAGCGGCGGCGAGTGTTGAGCAGGGAGCGGCGACTGAAGCACCGGGTGGTCGGGGCTGTGATAGACGAAGGGCTGATCACGCGGCACCACCTCAAGAAGCGGGCGTGAGTGCCAGACCTTCTTCCCCTTGATCCTCCCCACCGAGTCTCCTTCCCTCCTCCCTGCCCAGCTCCCGAGCAGCTAACGTCTCTCTGCTTTCCATGTGCACTCACGTTTCTGCAAGCGACGTTTGTCGGCTGTTTGTGCCTAAACTCTGCTAGCCTCTCACGATACCGGTAGCTCACAACCTTTCTTTGGGTCTTCGACCCCATTGAGAATCTAAGGGGAGCTATCGACTCCCCCACCTCCCCAAGTAACGTCGTACATTCACATAGGTTATTATAACTAAATATAAATGCGCACACGTAAATGTGCGAACAACTCGATGAATTTTCACAAAGGCACATGTGGGATTTTGCATGTAAGTTTCAAGGCCCCCTGAGTCTTGGGGAAGAGTTCCCATCCTTTAATTAACTTCTTGATTATAAATATTTACAGAGTTTTATGGTACAATAAGAAATATACTCGGTCTTTGTCCCTGGTTCTTGGCACACAGCTTCTAAAACCGTTGGAATTTCTTCAGTGATTGGAGTGTCTTATTTCATAAGGACCCCCTTTTGATCACACCTAAGTTTATGCTAATGAGTGACTTAGGGTGGGACTGATCCCCAGAAAGATCAAGTGATTAGAGGATTGGAGATTTAAGCCCCACCCACCGACCTCTGGGAAGGGTGGGGGTGCTGGAGATTCAGCTCTGTAAAAACTCTTGAACAAGGGAGATTTGGTGAGCTTCCTGGTTGGTGAACAGGTGGAGGTGTTGAAAGGTTGCCTCACCTGGGAAGGGCATGGAAACTCCTGGCCCCTTCCTCATACCTTGCCCTAGGCCTCTCTTCCATCTGGCTATTCCTAGGTTGTATCCTTTTATAATAAATCAGTAAATGTTTCCCTGAGTTCTGTAGCTGTTCTAGCAAATTATCAAGTCTGAGAAGGGGATCATGAGGACCCTGAGCTATAGCTGGTCAATCAGAAGTACAGGTGACAACCTGGACATGTGATTGGTGTCTGAAGTGGGGGAAGCCTTGAGACTGAGCCCTTAAACTGTGGCATCTGATGCTATCTCCAGGTAGATGGGGTCAGACTTGAGTAAAATTTGTAGGACACTCAGTTCATGTCCACTGAGAATTGGAGAATTGCTTATTGTGGGAAATACCCACATTTGATGTCAGAATTATCGAGAATAGAAGAGAAAAAGAGTTTTCTCTTACAAGTTTCTACTGTATACTAAATTTTAACATTTAATGTTAAGTACTTTAGGTATGTGTTGAGATCAGTATTATGTAAATACTATGTTAATAT
Organism: Diceros bicornis minor; assembly: GCF_020826845.1. NCBI lineage: Eukaryota > Metazoa > Chordata > Mammalia > Perissodactyla > Rhinocerotidae > Diceros > Diceros bicornis. The sequence continues at coordinate 10,452,356 of NC_080770.1, forward strand.
ATTAAATATTATTATGTAAATATTATGTATGTTAGTGTCTACGTATTGGAGAGATTTAACTCACTACCTTAGAGCCCAGGTTTTCAAACAGTTCTTTGACTTGGATCCAAAGGCCTTGTCAATAGCCAGAACTGCTTGTGTGGCCTATGCTGATTCAGGTTAACCTGGATATCTATGGTCCTACCAACCCTACAGGTCCAGTGCACGTGCCAACATTACTCTGTCTGGGAAGAAGCGCAGAAAACTCCTCCAGCAGATCCGGCTTGCCCAGAAAGAGAAAGCAGCCATGGAAGGTGAGGCTGGGGCACAGAGGTGGGGTGACGGGACAGCCTGGATCATTTGGGGTCTTTAATGCTTCCTCTTTTCCTTTGCTCAGTGGAAGCCCTCCCAAAGCCAGCCAGGACTGGTGAACTACAGTCCAAATCGAAAAAGAAGACAAAAGCCCCCCAGGATGTAGACATGGAGGACCTTGAAGATAAGAGCTAAATCTCTCACTTCTTCCACCAGAAGATTCTCAGCTGGAGCCAGGAGGACTCAGTGGTTCTTTCAGAGGACTGCAATGCTCCTTTTTGCTCTCTCAGATTCCTCTTCCATAATGGCCTAGTGACTTACCCTGGAGGGATGTGTTGAAAGGAAGAGGATGGAGAAGAGAGGTTGGAGAGGAGGCTCTTTAGCAATCAACCCAGCCTGTAATAAAGCCCTAGAGTTCTCACTGAGATGTGTGTGATTAAATGTAGGAACGGGGGTGGACCCCATGAAAAGGGGTCTGTGAGTGTGGAAACAAGACAATTGGGAAACAGGACCCTCAGAGCTTACTTGAGCAAAGGCAACAAGAAGCCAGCCTGGGGCTGGCCCCGTGGCCTAGTAGTTAAGTTCTGTGCATATCACTTTGGTGGCCCAGGTTCGGTTTCTGGGCGTGGGCCTACACCACTCATTGGCAGCCATGCTGTGGCGGCAACCCACATACAAAATAGAGGAAGATGGGCAATAGATGTTAGCCTAGGGCAAATCTTCCTCAGCACAAAGAAAAAAAGAAGCCAGCCTATGTGATGACCCTGTCTCCCTAGTGAGTGACACTCCAACTTTCCATTTTTGACAAAAACATAGGTTATTGTAGAGATAGCAGAGGAGGTAAGGGTCCTGATACCAACCCTGCCACTGCCTCTGTGTGACCAGGGTGGGCAAGTCACTACATTATATTTGTCTCTACGTTCTTTGCTGGATTATATTTTTAATACAGTGAAGATCAAACATTATTTTTCCCTTTTAACATTCAGAAATTCTGTTTGTTGAAAGCCAGGGCTGGGTGTTTAATTAAAATGAAAAGCTGCCTGTGTGGAGGTGTGTTCGACAGGGGAAATTATATTCTGCCTGCCCTATTTAATCAGGACAGGCTTCCTGGAAGGGGAAGGCTTTGGGCCCAGTGTTGCAGCCCCTTCCCCAACTTTATGTTTTGAACAATTTCAAACCTTCAATAAAGTTAAGAGATTAGTACAATGAACCCTTCTATGTGCACTCTACCTAGATTTATCAATTTTAACATTTTGCTACACTTGTTTTATTTCTACACACTTGCAAATGTGCATGTGTGTGAGTATGTATCTTTGTTGTCTTTGCTGACTCATTTGAAAGTCAATTGCAGATGAGATTTTATCCCCAAGGACATCCTTCTATAGTCAAAATACTATTATCACACCTAAGACGTTTAACATTGGTGAAATAGCTAATATTCCGTTTTTCATGTTCAAATTTCCTCAGTTGTTCCACTATTATTCTTTATAGCTATTTTTTCCCCTCAATGTGGGGGCCAAACAAGGATCACATATTACATTTAATTGTCATATCTCTTTAGTCTCCTTCAGTCCAGAATAGGACCCTTACCTTGTCTTAGATAACTTGATGTTTTTGAAGAGTCCAGCCTAATCTTATTTATTTAAGATTATCCTGCAACCTGGGTTTGTCTGACTGTTTCCATATGTTTCCTCATAATTAGATTTAGGTTAAGCATTTTTGGGGGAAAAATTCTATGCAGATGATACTGTGTACTTCCCATTGCTTACGTCAGAAAGTATGGAATATCACTTTGTCTCATTGTTGGTGATTCCAAGTGTAGAAACTTGGTTAAGTGGGTGTCATATTTCTCCACTGTTAAGGTATCCTTTCCTTTTGTAATTAATGAGTAATCTATGAAGTGATACTTTAAGACTGTATGAATACCCTATTCCTCAAAGATCTTACACCCAACAGTTTTAGCATCCATGATGGTCTTTTTGTGTGTGTGTGTGAGGAAGATCAGCCCTAAGCTAACATCTAATGCCCATCATCTTTTGGCCAAGGGAGATTGGCCCTGGGCTACCATCTGTGCCCATCTTCCTCTACTTTATATGAGGCGCTGCCACAGCATGGCTTGACAAATGGTGTGTCGGGTTCTGCACCTACGAACCCTTGGGCCGCCGCAGCGGAGCGCACTCTTAACCACTACGCCACCGGGCTGGCCCCCATGATGATCTTTACCTGAATTAGTTATTACTGCAAAATGGTGATTTTTCTAATTCTATCATTGATTCATTTTATTCATTTGACATAGTCTGTAAAGAAAACCCCTCCCTCCTTTTTTTAGTATCACTAAGGATTTAGATTGTTTTTCAGTGTGTTATAATCCATTACTGTCGCTTTTTCATGCTCAAAATCATACCACGTTTGGCCAGCAGGAGCCTTTTCAAGGTGGTCCCTGTGACCTTTTTTTTTTTTTTTTTTTTTTTTTTTTTTTTTTTTTTTTTTTTGTGAGGAGATCAGCCCTGAGCTAACATCCGCCAATCCTCCTCTTTTTTCGCTGAGGAAGACGGCCCTGGGCTAACATCTGTGCCTATCTTCCTCCCCTGTGACCTTTTGACATAAAACCATCAGTATTTGAACATTTCTTTGCTTCTGGCACAATGATATGTTCCAGGCTCACCTGTGACTTCCCCTGGCCTAAAACTTGGAATTGGCCATTTTTCCAGGGAAGCAACATTATGTCCAGTTTTGAACACAGAAAGGGCATGTACTTGTTTGAAACGGAACTGTATGCATATGCAGTATGGAGAGAGAGGAGGAGACAGTAGGGAGAAGGAAAGACATTTTCGACATTTTGGTATACCCATCCTTCATAATTTTGTTCTTACCCCCCTGCCTGTCCCTCTCACCCCCCAGTGCCTAAGGCAGGAAGGAGCTGGATGTTTTCAAAAAAGAAGAGTTTCTGTATCTGGCATCATGCTAAGTCCTTAACATAAATTATCTCAAGTGATCTTTGCCAAAAATCTGTGAGATACAAGACATCATGACCATTTTACGGATGAGGAAATGGGCTCCAAACAGCTGGGTCACTTGCTCAGGGTTACGTTGCTAGCAAATAGCAGACATGAATCCATGTCTGTTCAACTCCAAAACGAGCACCCTTAGATCGTGAATCCCTTAAGGGCAAGGACCACATAATAGTCTCATAGCTAGAAGAAATTATCTGGTTCAAAAGCCTCCTTTTACAGATCAAAAGTTGAAGCCCAGAGAAGGGAAGTGGTGGATCCAAGTTTGAGGCAGAGCTAGGAGCAGACATTGTCTCACATTTACTGTTCTAGAACAGTTTTTGCTAGTAGGTAATATACACACTTTGTAAGTGATTAACTTGTAAAATTTTTTTTTAAAGTACTTTTTTTTTTATATTTTATTTTTTATTTTTATTTATTTTTTCCCCCAAAGCCTCAGTAGATAGTTGTATGTCATAGCTGAACATCCTTCTAGTTGCTGTACGTGGGACGCGGCCTCAGCATGGCCAGAGAAGCGGTGCAACGGTGCGTGCCCGGGTCCGAACCCCAGGCCGCCAGTAACAGAGCGCGAGCACTTAACGGCTAAGCCACGGGCCGGCCCTGAACTTGTAAAATTTAAAAACAAATAAAGAACTATAGCCGTCCAGCTTTTAAAACACAATCACTTCAAAAGTATCTCTAGGACCCACCATCTGGTGTTAAAATAACTCACACTTCCACGGAGAGCAGTAAGCCCTCTGGTTAATACAGGCCTCAGAACCTACTTCCCTTTCATTCATTCAACCAACATGTTTATTAAGAACCTACTACTCTTGTCCAAGAGTTTATTTTCTGGAGTTCATTTAACAAATATAATTAAAAATAGCTAATGTTTACGTAGTGCTCACTTACTGTTGCAGGCACTAAGTGTTATACAGTGAACAGATTATCTGGTTTCAATTTTCATAACAACCTTGTGAGGTAGTTGTTCCATGACCGACCATCCTCATTTCCATTTCAAACAAGCATAGAGAGGTTGGGTAATGTACACAGCCAGTAAGTGGAATAGCTGGAACATGATCTACATAGACTGCCTAGAGTGGGGGCTCTGGAACAGGTGTACTAGCTCCGCATATAGTTACCAAGGTCCTTCCCTGCACGTGTGGGATGTGAGGTAGACCGAGGTCCCTGCGCTGGGAGGCTGGGGAGAGAGAAAAGTCTAAACAATGGAGACTCTAGAAGGATGCTAGTGCCCACCAACGACTGGGAGGCCACCTCCAGCCCAGCCAGCCCAATTTATGTCAGGCTTCCTCTCCCTCCCTCTCTTTCCTTTTCTTCTCTTCATCTTTTACGAATTTTCTCTTTTTTTCCCGTCTCTTTTTCGCTTTCCCCCTTCCTTTCTCTCCTTTAACTGCTTTTTACATTGTCACTGTTACTTGATTCAAATGTTTCCTAGTGCTTCATTTTTTAAAACCTCGTGAATTGAACATTTTGTAATTTTGGCTCCAGGAAAAATAGTTAAATCTGTCAATGGCCGCAGCTAGCTTTAGTCTGTATGTCAAGGGTCCTTTGGAGGAAAAAAAAAAAGGTTGCGTTGAGCGCGGGTCGGGCTCCCGCTGTCATCGTCCCGCAGTCCTCCTCTGGGACCCCGACATGAGGCGGAACCAATGTGTGAGGGTGGTAGACGTTGCCGGACTGGTTTTCCTGAGAGGCCTTGGCGCTGGTTCCTTTCGCGTTTGCCGTCAGCGCGCATGCGCTGCCTGCGCTCCGCCGCTCCCGCCTCGGGCTCGGGCTCGGGCTCCGGGATGTCCGCGTTGTGCGACCCTCCCGGGGCCCCAGGGCCTCCCGGGCCTGCCCCGGCCACCCACGGTCCCGCGCCGCTCAGGTAGTCAGAGCCCCTGGCATCTTCCCGCACCGCGCGGTCCCGCGCCGATCCCCAGCCTTCTCGGCAGAAACCCGGATCCTACCTCGAGAGCTCGCTTCAGGGTTCTCAGAGGTTCCTGGTTGGGTCTTCCCAGAACTCAGGGACCTCACGAAAACTCTGGGCTCCAGTGCCCGCGCTCCCAAGATCTCGGGACTGCCTCCCTCTAAACCCCAAGGCCTAGTTACCCCAGGTCCCAGCCTTCTTGTCCCAAGAGTTGGGGCTATCAGAACTCTTGGGAACCCAGCTGCCCTGCCCCTTTTAGACCCGAGGGCACCCGGGGTCCCCTAACTTCATGGAGACTCCCTGGGAACCCAGGCCCAGAAACCCACAGATTGCTTCCTTCTAGCCTTTCCCTTGCCCTCCAACGGAGACACTCCCCTCACTTTAGGGTGGTTTGTTTTTTTTTTTTGGAGGAACCAGAGGAATGGCACAGTCAGAACCCTATCAGCCCCTAGAGGATGCTGTCTGTGGCAGAAAAGGCAGTAAGAGGAAGAGGATTTTGCCTCTTCCTGTAACACTGGCTTCTGAACCTCTAAGACTGAACCCATATGTTTCGGGAGGGGAAGGGTTGAAAGGCTTGTCTTGACTGTGCCCTGGGACACCCTGATTCCTAGGCACACTGAGTGTGCTGGGAAGGTGGTGGTTGTTGATGTGGTGGAGTCCAAGTGGTGGGTGGTGAGGATGCTTGCAGAATATGGGAAGAAACAGGTACTGGGAGGAAGAGTCCTTAATAAGGGCAAGCTTGCACTTAGGATCTTCTTTCCATTAAGAGCAAAATCCAGGGTGCTTGTGTTGGGTGTGTGTGTGTGAAGGGAATGCAGTAAAGCTGGAAAGGCGTTTTTAAAGCAGATGTTATAGGAACAAAAAATATACTTAGTCAACAAACATTTATTGAGTGTTTCCCATATACCAGGCACCTCAATAGAAGGAGTTCAGTGTTGAAGAGCACAGAAATGTTTGCTACCCTCTTGGAGCTTATAGTCTGATTACTTAACCTTGCTTCGTTATCTGTACATTGGGATCATAATAGTACCTACCTTACTGAACTGTTGTTGGATTGAAATATTACATGCAAAGTACTTAAAAGAGTACCTGACATTCTGAGTTATCTAATATAGATATTATTGTTACTGTTGAAAGGAAAATAGCTAGCATTTATTGAGTGATTAGTGAGAAACAGATAGGGTGCTTAAGTGTTTTATGAACATCATCTTATGAAGGAGGTACAGTCATTCCTATTTTCCTTAGAAAGAAACTGAAGCTCAAAGAGGGAATGTAACTTGTGCAACATCTCCCAACACTCTAAGTCTGTGCTTCTCTTGCTTCCTTACAGCGCTCAGGAGCTGTCCCAGGAAATCAAGGCTTTTCTGACTGGCGTAGACCCTATTCTGGGCCACCAACTCTCGGCCCGGGAACATGCTCGCTGTGGTCTTCTCCTGCTACGCTCTCTGCCACCTGCTCGGGCTGCCGTGCTTGACCACTTGCGAGGCGTCTTTGATGAGAGTGTCCGGGCCCACCTGGCTGCCTTGGATGAAAGCCCTGTGGCTGGCCCACCTCACCTCCGTCCACCCCCACCCTCCCATGTGCCTGCTGGGGGACCTGGTCTAGAAGATGTGGTGCAGGAAGTGCAGCAGGTTCTGTCTGAGTTCATCCGGGCCAACCCAAAGGCCTGGGCTCCTGTGATTAGTGCGTGGTCCATAGACCTCATGGGGCAACTGAGCAGCACATACTCGGGCCAGCACCAGCGTGTGCCCCACGCCACTGGCTCTCTCAACGAATTGCTGCAGCTGTGGATGGGCTGTCGAGCCACACGCACATTAATGGACATCTACGTTCAGTGCCTCTCAGCTCTCATTGGTAGTTGCCCAGATGCCTGTGTGGATGCCTTGCTGGATACCTCTGTCCAGCATTCCCCACACTTCGACTGGGTTGTGGCCCATATTGGCTCCTCTTTTCCTGGCACCATCATCTCCCGAGTTCTCTCCTGTGGCCTTAAGGACTTCTGTGTTCATGGTGGGGCTGGAGGTGGAGCTGGTGGCAGTGGTGGAAGCTCTTCTCAGACCTCCTCTACAGACCCCTTCCCTGGATCTCCTGCTATCCCTGGGGAGAAGCGGGTGCCCAAGATTGCCTCAGTTGTGGGCATCCTAGGACACCTGGCCTCCCGCCACGGAGACAGCATCCGACGGGAGCTCCTGCGAATGTTCCATGATAGCCTGGCAGGGAGCACTGGGGGCCGGAGTGGGGACCCCTCGCTCCAGGCCACAGTTCCCTTCCTGCTGCAGTTGGCGGTCATGTCGCCAGCTCTGCTGGGCACAGTCTCTGGAGAGCTGGTGGATTGCCTTAAGCCCCCAGCTGTGCTGAGCCAGCTGCAGCAACACCTGCAGGGGTTCCCCCGAGAGGAGCTGGACAACATGCTGAACCTGGCTGTGCACCTGGTGAGCCAGGCCTCTGGGGCAGGTGCCTACCGCCTCTTGCAGTTCCTGGTGGACACAGCCATGCCTGCCTCAGTCATTACCACCCAGGGCCTGGCTGTGCCAGACACCGTGCGTGAAGCCTGTGACCGACTGATCCAGCTGCTGCTGCTGCACCTGCAAAAACTGGTTCATCACCGGGGTGGGTCTCCTGGGGAAGGGGTGCTGGGCCCACCCCCTCCCCCCCGCCCTGTGCCCTTTCTAGATGCGCTAAGAAACCATGTTGGAGAGCTGTGTGGAGAGACATTACGATTGGAACGGAAGCGCTTCCTCTGGCAACACCAGCTCCTGGGCCTGCTCTCTGTCTATACCCGGCCTAGCTGTGGACCTGAGGCCTTGGGCCATCTCCTGAGCCGGGCCCGAAGCCCTGAAGAGTTGAGTCTGGCCACCCAGTTATATGCAGGGCTAGTGGTCAGTCTCTCTGGCCTCCTGCCCCTGGCCTTCCGAAGCTGTCTGGCTCGGGTGCATGCAGGGACTTTGCAGCCTCCCTTCACAGCCCGGTTCCTACGGAACTTGACACTGCTAGTGGGTTGGGAACAGCAGGGCGGTGAGGGCCCTGCAGCCCTAGGGGCCCGGTTTGGGGAGTCTGCCTCAGCCCATCTGTCTGACTTGGCTCCTCTCCTGCTACATCCTGAGGAGGAAGTAGCTGAAGCTGCTGCCTCCCTTCTGGCCATTTGTCCCTTTCCTCCAGAAGCCCTGTCCCCCTCCCAACTCCTGGGACTGGTGAGAGCTGGAGTGCATCGCTTCTTTGCCTCTCTGAGGCTGCATGGCCCCCCAGGCGTGGCTTCGGCCTCCCAGCTTCTTACCCGCCTCTCTCAGACCTCCCCGGCTGGGCTCAAGGCTGTCCTGCAGCTGCTAGTAGAGGGAGCCTTACATCGGGGCAACACAGAACTGTTTGGAGGGGAAGTGGATGGGGACAACGAGACTCTTTCAGTTGTGTCTGCTCCTTTGGCTTCTGCTTCCTTGTTGGACACAAACCGGCGGCACACTGCAGCTGTCCCAGGTCCTGGAGGGATTTGGTCTGTTTTCCACGCTGGAGTCATCGGCCGTGGCCTAAAGCCACCCAAGTTTGTCCAGTCACGCAATCAGCAGGAAGTAATCTATAACTCCCAGAGCCTCCTCAGCCTCCTGGTGCACTGCTGCAGTGCCCTTGGGGGCACTGAATGTGGGGGAAGCTGGGCGGCTCCCACCCTGAGCCCGGAGGCAGCCAAAGCAGTGGCAGTGACCTTGGTGGAGAGCGTGTGTCCTGATGCTGCTGGGGCTGAGCTAGCCTGGCCCCCTGAGGAGCACGCCCGAGCCACCGTGGAGCGGGATCTCCGCATTGGCCGGCGCTTCCGGGAACAGCCCCTGCTCTTTGAGCTGTTAAAGCTGGTAGCAGCTGCTCCTCCAGCCCTGTGCTACTGCTCCGTGCTGCTGCGGGGGCTGCTGGCCGCCCTCTTGGGCCATTGGGAAGCCTCTCGCCACCCTGACACAACCCACTCCCCCTGGCACCTGGAGGCATCCTGCACTCTGGTGGCTGTCATGGCTGAGGGAAGCCTCCTGCCACCAGCCCTGGGTAATATGCACGAGGTATTTAGCCAATTGGCACCTTTTGAAGTGCGTCTGCTGCTGCTCAGTGTCTGGGGATTTCTCCGGGAGCATGGGCCCTTGCCCCAGAAGTTTATCTTCCAGTCAGAGCGCGGCCGCTTCATCCGGGACTTCTCCAGGGAGGGTGGGGGTGAGGGTGGACCCCATCTGGCTGTGCTGCACAGCGTCCTCCACCGCAACATTGACCGCCTGGGTCTTTTCTCTGGCCGTTTCCAGGCACCTTCACCGTCCGCTCTCCTCCGGCAGGGGACATAGCCTTTTCCATGCTCCAGAAGCCCAAGGAGGGTGAGCAATGAGAGAGGCCCAGCGGCCCCCAGTGAAAAGGGGGCTAAGGTGTTGCAGAAAGGTGGAGGTTTCTCTTCTAAGACCTTGGCCTAAAGAGCGCTGTCACTTTTTTCATCCCCCACCTTTTTTTCTAAATAAAATTCGCCGAGTTGAGAAAAACAGAGTCCAGTGCCTCTGTCTGATGCTTAGAGTGGGCACAGTCGGACAGCTCCTGGCTCTAGAGACGCCCGCCCCGCCCTCGAGCCGCGTCCCTGGCTCCGCCCCGCTCCGAGTATTTATAGGGCGCGCTCCGCCAATGGGACTGCCGCCCGGCCGCTCCCGGGCCAGGCCAATCAGAAGGCCGGAAGGGGCGGGCGCTAAGATACGTGGCTCAACGCGCGCGGGGGGAGGGGGAGGCTCGGGGTCAAGGAGCAAATCCGGCACAAGATGGCGGCGGTAGCGGCAGTGGCGGCGCGTAGGAGGCGGTGAGGAGCCCGGCACCCGGGGGCGCTCCCGGGACGCCCCCAGGTCCCCCACGTCCCATATCGCTCATTCCTGTATGTCCTCTCGAGACTCTGCCACCTCCGGCCTCTGGAGGACCCTTTGTCTCTCTGGAGGCGGCCTCAGGCGCTCACAGCCTCCTCGCGATAGATCCGCGCGGCGTTGAGGGACTTTGCGTCTGGGGTTCCCCGTGCGGCCCGGCGGCTCTGGAAGGCCGCAGCGGTGCGATCTTGTTGGCCTTGGCCGGGCTCAGCCGCTGCTCTCCCCTGGCGGCTCGCGGCGGCTAACGCTGCCGCCTCCTTCTTGCAGTGCACGGGGCGGCGGGGCGGGGGACGAGACGCAGCCCGGCCTCCGCGAGCCTGCTGCCCTGTGGCCCCTCGGCCGGGCTGGGAGCTCCGCAGCCCGCACTCCCACCTGCATTACCCCTCTTGTGCTCCCCGCAGAGCCCTGGACCCTGCCCTGCCCTGCCCTTGTCTTCACGTGGACACCAACCGTGGTTTGTTCGGTGTTCACGGTTGCTGGGCACGGCTGGGGCAGGATCCAGTAAGTTCACAGTTTGCTGTTGCTCAAACACCACATGTAGTCGAAAGATTTGGTCTGCGCTCTCGAGTTTATATTACCGAAAAAACGCTTCGAAACAATCACCAGCGCCACAATGCGTTTAGTACCGAGACCTAACGGATGTACCGGGGTGGGAGAGGCGTGTACTGTCGGCAGCAGTGAAAAAAGCGTGGATCGTAAACTCAACTCGGGAGAGGTCTGTGATCTGAAACAGTAAACGGGTGCAACTTGCCCTGCGGCTCTTTCTTGACTTTGGCTTATGACCACCCGTTACCCCTTGCTCAGGGACGTTCAAGGCATCCCTGGGTTCCTAGGGTCTTCCAACAGATCACATCTGAAAGATCTTTTAGAAATCCTATCCCCATTGGCATTTCTCCAAACCCATTTTATAGATTGTGCAGATAGGACTCCAGAGGGTAGTTAACTCACTGTGCTTCTGATTACTGCTGCTTTGGGCAGACGGATATGGGGTCAGTGTCTCAGGGTGCTTGTGGCAGTCACTCCTCAGGACCTAGGCCACAGGACTTGCTGTTGAGTTTTCTGATAGCATCTCTTCTGCTTGTTTTGCTGCTGCTATTTATTCCTGCTTGGCCTATTAAACCACAGTGCGTGGTGTTTTCATCGCCTTTGGCCAGCCTGGCTTGCTTTGCGCATTCTTCTGGAACTGGAGGGCTTACTGTGTTCTCTGATCTTTCTGGTGATTTTCTTTACCTTTAGCTTTCATGCAGATACTGAGGCTAATGCTGGATACAATGTGGAGTAGGCCCTACCTTTTAGACCCCCTTTTGGCAGGTTGCAAAGTTTTGTTGCTTAGAAGAATCTTGTGTTTTTGTTTTTTTTCTCCGCTATTTGGAACTCTTTCTCAGTGTGGTCCTGGACTCCTTATATCCGTCACTGGGAGAGCATGTTTAAAATGCAGATTCCTGGAGCTCGGGAATCTTCATTTAATAGGCACTGCAGGTGATTCTTAACAGACCCTAAAGATTGAGAACCCCTGTTTAGGATTTACTCAGAATGGATGAATATATCCTTTAAACTAATTTGTTTAAAGATTTTATTTATTTATTTATTTTTCCCCCCAAAGCCCCAGTAGATAGTTGTATGTCATAGCTGCACATCCTTCTAGTTGCTGTATGTGGGACGCGGCCTCAGCATGGCCGGAGAAGCAGTGCGTTGGTGCGCGCCCGGGGTCCGAACCCCGGGCCGCCAGCAGCGGAGCACGCGCACTTAACCACTAAGCCACGGGGCCGGCCCTAAACTAATTTGTTTAAATAAGCCTGTTAGTCCCTTCTCTATCATTTGAAAGCATGTTGGGGGGGTGACAGTTTGTGGTAACTTTGAGGTGATGGTCCTCAATGAGGCAGGCCCTGCTGGTGGTAGGGTGCTGTATTGTGCATCAGGAAGTACATGGGCCCCAGAGTCAGGCAGAGCTGAGTTCAATCCCAGTTTCACACACCCTTACTAGCTGTTCAATCCTGGATGAATTATTGAACTTTTTGTGCATCAATTTTCCCATTTGGGGAAAACACAACCCTGCATTCACCCAGAAAATGAAAGAAAGGGAAAAGAGGTAGAGAGTATAAAGAAGTGGTTCTCAATCGTGGATGCCCATTAGAGTTGTTTAGGGAGCTTTGGAAAAAACTCTGTTGCCCAGGCCACACTTCAAGCCGATTAGATCAGAATCTGAGGGTGAGACCTGGGCATTGACACTTTTAAAAACTGCAGGCAGAGTTGAAAACTGGGGATATAAAGCAGTTAGCCAGGCCCTGGGGGTACATTAGGACTCAATAAATGTAAGCTGTTGTTATTCTTTTCAGGGTTAGGTAGCGATAGTGATGACTTCTTTTAAAGATACAGGAGTGGAGATCAGAGGAGCAGGATGCCTAGGGTGCTAGGGATGCTAGGACCTGAGGAACTGGCCAGTAGACTAGCTGAGGGTACATCTTTAACTTTTTCACTGTAGCTCCACCCAGTGCTTTGCCCATGGAAAGGCATGGCTTAGTTTGTTTCTCTGTTCCACATACGGTACCAACACTTCTCCTGGGACTGGCTGTTACTGCTCCTTTCCTCTGAGACGCTGATGTAACCAAAGTCAATACTAGGGCCTCTGAAGGCCAAAGATCCTTTGACCACTTCGTCTGCCTTTTGAAGGGAAAGTGTGAGTGAGCCAGCTCCTCAGACCTGACATTTCACGCCATGTCCACTCTGCCTTCTTTTCCATTTAATGGGATTCCATCTTTCTCCCCTCTTTCCTGAGGTGTCATTTAGGGTTGTAGCAGGAAGAGGCCCTTACCTCAGAAGGTGGGGCTCTTTCTGACCCCTGTGCTGATTGTTCCCTCTTTGTCCTTTTTCTCCTTAGGTCTTGGACAGGTTTGGTACTGGCTTGTTTGGGGGTCCTCCTGGGAATTACCCTTGCTGTGGATAGAAGCAACTTTAAGACCTGTGAAGAGAGTTCCTTCTGCAAGTATGATATTTCTGGGAGAGTGGGATGGAAAGTTGGGTAATGTGGGAGGTCTCTGTGGCAGATGGGGTAGCCTGGGGACACTGAAGGTGATAGAGGGACCTAGGGACATCAGGGCCCTCCCACATTCTTAACCATTTCACTTGTCAGGCGACAGCGAAGCATACGGCCAGGCCTCTCTCCATATCGAGCCTTGTTGGACTCTCTGCAGCTTGGTCCTGATGGCCTTACAGTCCATCTGATGAACGAGGTCACCAAGGTCAGGGGAGAAGAGGAAGAGTCTGGTGGGGGTGGGGAAGTGGCTAAGGGATAATTGGGAAGGGGGAACCTGCAGCCACCATCAAGTCCTAGCCTAATCTTGGGACTTTTACTTTGGGAGGAATTCAGATCTCAGGCCCCTTAAGCAAAGAGCTAGAAGGAGACCCCTCAGGAGGGAATGGGTTCAGAGGGCATTCCATGGTGTAGCCCTCTGCTTTCTCCAGATCCAAACCTCTGCCCTCATAGGTGTTGCTGGTGCTGGAGCTCCAGGGGCTTCAAAAGAACATGACTCGGATCAGGATTGATGAACTGGAGCCCCGGCGTCCCCGATACCGTGTGCCAGATGTGTTGGTGGCTGATCCCCCGACAGCTCGGTAAAGTTTTCCTGAGAAACATATCCATCTCTATGGCCCCTTTTTCCTTCCCGGAGAACCTTTATTTGGCAGCTGACTTTCTCTCCCGCATTAGGATAATGGTTAACTAGCACCTCGCCACTTGCAACCTCTCCCATCTCTTTCTCTGTTTCACTTATTTTCTCTTTCACTCTTTAGTTTCGTTCATTCAGCAGATGCTGCTTCCTCTTGTGTGCCAGGACTGGGTGCTAGCAATACAAGAGGAAATAAACAAGGCACAGACCTTGCCCTTCAGGAATACGGTGTCTCTGTGGTTGGTTCCTTCCTTCCTGCCTTCCCCCAAATTTGTTTTTTTCTTCTTTCTTTCCTTCCTTTTTTTCTTTTCTTTTTCCTCAGATATTCAGGATAGGATTACTCAAATTCTTGGGTCATGACACACTGTCGTCATTGTTCCATGCATGGCTCTCTATTAAGTACTTAATTTAGAAAATGAAATAAACCCTCTACTCAGCCCAGCCATACACTTCTCACTATCCTGTACCCCTGACTTCCCCAGAGATGATTGTTATTCTAAAGTTTATCATTCCCTTGGGTTTTTGTTTTTACAGTTGTATCATGTGTGTATGTATATAAACACATATACATACATGTGAATATGTGCCTAAGCAATAAATTAATGTGGTTTTGTTTGTTTTTGAGCTTTATAGGGAAAGTATCTCAGTGAATGTCTTCTGGGCTTTCCTTTTTTCATATAACTTGAACTGTCGCATGTAGCTGTAGTAATTCATTTTTACTGCTGTATAATGTTGTATGAATATATCCCAGCTTATTCATTTCCATGTTGATGAGCATTTGGGTTGTTTCCAGTATTTTTCTGTTCAAAGTGTTGGCATAGGGGCCGGCCCAGTGGCGCAAGCGGTCAAGTGCTTGCGCTCCGCTGCGGCGGCCCCGGGTTCGTCGGTTCAGATCCCGGGCACCCACTGACGCACCGCTTGGCAAGCGACGCTGTGGCGGCATCCCATATAAAGTAGAGGAAGATGGGCACGGATGTTAGCCCAGGGCCAGTCTTCCTCAGCAAAACAAAAAGGAGTATTGGCAGATGTTAGCACGGGGCTGATCTCCTCACAAAAAACAAAACAAAACAAACAAACAAACAAACAAAAAAAAGTGTTGGCATAAACCTTCTTCTCCATGTCTCCTGTGTCCCTGTGCGAGAGTTCCTCTTTGGGATATAGCTAGGAGAGGAACTGCACAGTTGTAGCATATGGGAATTATCAACTTTCCAAGATAAAGCCAAAGTGGCTTACCAGTTTACACTCCACCAGCAGTGTATATGAGTCCTCATTGATCCACATCCTCCCCAACCCTCAGTACTGTTGGACTTAATTTTTGTCAGTAGGATGGGTGTAGAATGATGCCATGTGGTGGTCTTGGCTTGGCTATCTTTCTCAGTTTATTAATGAGATTGAACATCTCTTCATATGGTTATTGTCATTCTGGCTTACTGTTCTGTGAAATGGTAGTTCACAGCTATGCTCATTTTCCTTTTATGTTTTTTGTCCTTAATGATTTGTAGAAATTCATTAGTCTTGATACTAATTCTTTATCATGTATAGGTATTGCAGCTATCTTTTCCCAGGTTGTGGCTTATTTCTTTATTTTCCTAAAGGTGCCTTGAAAAAAAGACTTTATTTTATAATAGTTTTAGATTTATAGGAAAGTTGAAAGAATATTATGAGAGTTCCTGTATACCCTGCACTTCTATTTTCCCCTGTTGTTAACATGACTGTGGGACATTTGTCATACCTAATGAATTTATATCATTATTATTAGCTAGAGTCCATATTGTATTCAGATTTCCTTAGTTTTTACCTAAAGTCCTTTTTCTGTCCAGGATACCATTCAGGACACCATATTATATTTAGTTGTCTTGTCTCCTTAGGCTCCTCTAGACTGAGACAGTTTCTGACTTTTCTTGTTTTTGATGACCCTAAAGATGTCTTTCAATAAATAGAAATTCTGAATTTTCATGTTTTCAAATGTATCAGTCTTTTATTTTC
This sequence comes from Diceros bicornis minor, assembly GCF_020826845.1. Taxonomy (NCBI): domain Eukaryota; kingdom Metazoa; phylum Chordata; class Mammalia; order Perissodactyla; family Rhinocerotidae; genus Diceros; species Diceros bicornis. Next base: position 10,468,077 of record NC_080770.1, read on the forward strand.
TGGTGTTAGCGTTTTCTAAGTTGTGTTTAAATAATCCCTCTCTACCTCAAGATCAGAAAAATACTTGTTTGTATTTTCTTCTAAAGATTTTACTTTTAAATTTTGAGTCATAATCTGTCTGGATTTGATATTTCTATCTGGTATGAGGTAGGAATATGATACCATTTTTTCCCTAAAATCTGTTTTTCTTCTCCATGAGTGAATAGTCTTCCTGACCTCACTGAACTGCTATGCCACCTCTGTTACATTGCAGCATTCGGAGTGAGTTTGGCTCTGTCTCCAGGCTCTTTATTTGGTTCCTTTGGTCAATTTCTCTATCCCTGCACTATTACCACATTGCTTATGGTTATAAGCAGGTCACCTCTTCTTCTGAAATGTTGTGACTACTCTTGGCCGTTTGCTCTTCCTTATATCCCTTTCGATCTCTTTCCCAGGCTTTCTGTCTCTGGCCGTGACGACAACAGTGTAGAGCTAACTGTGGCTGAGGGACCCTATAAAATCATCTTGACGGCACGGCCATTCCGCCTTGACCTGCTAGAGGACCGCAGCCTTCTGCTCAGTGTCAATGCCCGAGGACTCTTAGATTTCGAGCACCAGAGGGCCCCCAGGGTCTCGTGAGTACAGGGGTCACGACTGAAGGGGACCTTCCGTGTGAAAGAGCCTATGGGTGTTGGGTCTGGCACTGGTTCCTGGGAGGAGACAGGGTGGCAGGACAGCCAGGTAGGGGCTAGGGACTGGGAGAAGCTGTTTATTAGAGAGGGTAGGAAGCAGACCTGGGTCTCAGTGTTCTCCATTTCCTATACAGACCAGGAGACAGTTACTTTTGTCCATGAACTGTACCCTGGGCACCTCCTCAGGGAGGCCTGCCTGGGTCTGCCTTTCCCTCTTCCCGTTCTCACACCATCACATTTCCCAGATTTATTTTCTTCCTTTTTTTTTTTTTTTTTAATTTCTTTTCTCCCCCATCTCTGGAAGTTTGTCAACTGAAACTCACTTTTATGTTTCTGTTTTTGTGTTGGTTTTGTGCCTCCTTTTCCCCTTCCCTACCCATCTCCTCCTGCCCCAGTTTCTCGGATAAAGTTAGTCTCACGCTCGGTAGCATATGGGATAAGATCAAGAACCTTTTCTCTAGGTAAATCCATGGCCACTGGTACTGTATCTGTTCCTCTGCCCCTACCCGCCCTTTACTCTGGCCCCCAGGGAAAGATGCCCAAGACCCTTCCAGGCCCTGCCCTTCACTCACCCCTCTTTCCCCAGCTGTGTGGTATTTCCCCATTCCCTTGGCTGGGAGCCCCCTGGGAGAAGGAAGATGAAATATTGGAAGTCCTTAAGGAATGTAGGGAGCTTCTTGCTTTGCCAAGGGGTGGAGAGAGGCTGCCTATTGCTGGGGTTCTTGGCTCTCTGCTGGGGTGCACTAAGGCTCTGGGCAGAGCTGCTTGCCAGCTGCCCTTGAAAGCATTCTTTGGCAGAACCTCTTGTTTGAGTCCCTGCATATATCTGTAGAGGCTTGACTATGATATGACCCACTTGCTTTTGCAAAACCGTTGTGTCAGGCCAAGAGGCTGAGACCCAGTGAGGGCAGTTGGGGCCAGTCTCTTGGTGGAGGCAGCAGAGCCAGGACTGGCATTCTGAACCTAGGCCCTTGAACTTGCCTGTCTCTTCTGGAATGCTGGCAGAGGCTAGTGATTTGGGCCTGTGTGTGGAAGGCAGCTCCTGGTGACATTTACTGCTCATTTCCCTTTCTCATTTCTCTCTCCATCCTTTGCACACTTACCTGCTCACTGGGGGTCACTCTCCAAGCTTTAACATTCAGTCCCTTCCTCCAATGCCTTCGTTCCTTTGGACCCTTGGCTCTCTATTCCCTCACCCCTCCTTCCACTAGCCCCTCTTCCCTGCCCCCTCTGGATTGGAGCAGACAGCTCTCCTACCTTCCAGGCAAGGATCAAAAGACCCAGCTGAGGGCGATGGGGCCCAGCCCGAGGAAACACCTGGGGATGGTGATAAGGCAAGTCGGTGGGGGTGGGTGGTGGAGCACAGAGCTGCCTGGGAGGTTGTGGGGGAAAGGCCCACACGAAACTCGAGCTTAGTCTTGCCATGAGGTATGGGATTTAGAAAAGGAGTGAGAGGGGGGCGGCCCAGTGGCGCAGCGGTTAAGTGTGTGCGCTCCGCTGTGGCGGCCCGTGGTTTGCGGGTTCGGATCCCGAGTGCACACAGACGCACCGCTTGTTAAGCCATGCTGTGGTGGCGTCCCATATAAAGTAGAGGAAGATGGGCACGGATGTTAGCCCAGGGCCAATCTTCCTCAAGAAAAAAGGGGAGGATTGGCATCGGATGTTAACTCAGGGCTAGTTCTCCTCACAAAAAAAAAAAGAAAAGGGGTGGGGGAAGAGGGAGAACTGATAGGTGATCGGGTAGTGGTCTTTGTTCCTCCTTACAGCCAGAGGAGACCCAGGGGAAGGCAGAGAAAGATGAGCCAGGAGCCTGGGAGGAGACATTCAAAACTCACTCTGACAGCAAGCCGTATGGTGAGGGATGGGGAGAGCCTTGCGGGGGCGGGGCACGCGCGCCCTTGCCAAGCAGAAGCTCTGGGACTCATCTTCTGCTTCCCTTCCAGGCCCCACGTCTGTGGGTTTGGACTTCTCTCTGCCAGGCATGGAGCATGTGTATGGGATCCCTGAGCACGCAGACAACCTGAGGCTGAAGGTCACTGAGTGAGTCATATGGTGACATGAGGATATGGGGGGAGAGGGGTAGGAAGTCAGGGCTGTGGGGAGATTTGCATGCAGACTGGGTACTGTAGCTGAGCATGGATCACTTCCTGTGCCCAGATCACCTTTGGTGATTGGAAAATTCTTCTTTGAGAAGGGGCAGAGGAGCCAGTTCTTATCCCTCACCTGTGTCTATGGCATGGAGGTTGTGTGTGCCACAGCCTGGGGCCAGTCTGTCTGTCTGCCTGCAGGGGTGGGGAGCCATATCGCCTCTACAATTTGGATGTGTTCCAGTATGAGCTGTACAACCCCATGGCCCTGTATGGGTCTGTGCCTGTGCTCCTGGCACACAGCCCTCATCGGGACCTGGGCATCTTCTGGCTCAATGTCGCAGAGACCTGGGTTGACATATCCTCCAACACTGCAGGGAAGGTGAGAGCATAGGCACAGAGCAATAAGGGAATGAGTCTTCAGGCTTGGAGACATGTGGGTATGCTAGGGGCCTTAGCTTTGAACAGGCTGCTGGGATAGCCTTTTTGGATACCTGTTTAGGGATTGTGTGAGAGAAGGGGCCCTGAGCCTTGTGAGTAGCGTTTGAGTTCCACAGTCACTCGCAGAAGACATGCTCATGGGGCAGGTATCACCCTTTTTGCATTTATTATCAGTATATTTGTTACTGAGTACACATTATATGCTAGACGCCTTTCTAGGCGCTGGGGATATATTGCTCATTGAGGTAGGAAAGGTCTTCACTCTCAGGGAAGAAGACAGACGTTAAACAGGTAACCAAAAAGGCAGATGAGTTCCGTGGTGGTAAGGGCTAAGAAAGAAATGCCATCTATGGTCACACAGTGGGGATGGGGGCAGTGCTGCTTATGATGTGGGGGCCAGGAAAGCCTTACTGAGGAGGTGACGTTTAATCTCAGCCAGGAGTGACTCATTAGGAGCCAGCTGTGTGAGCACTTTGAGGAGAACATTGCTGCTTTGTATTTGGGTTGGGGAATGAGAGGATGGGTGTCAGACCTCTCTCTGGTCCTCTCTCCAGACCCTGTTTGGGAAGATGCTGGACTACCTGCAGGGCTCTGGGGAGACCCCACAGACGGATGTTCGCTGGATGTCAGAGAGTGGCATCATCGATGTCTTCCTGATGCTTGGGCCCTCTGTCTTTGATGTCTTCCGGCAGTACGCTAGTCTCACAGGTACATGGCCTCCCCACTGTGTCGGCCGGCAGCTTCCTTTTCCGGCCCTTGTCTTGAGAGAAGTGACTGCATTTTCAGAAGTCTGGGCCTAAGCGTGTTCTTTAGCCCTGTACCCTTCACCCTCCCTCTAGTTTATAAGCCTCCCTCAATTTCTGGGTGTCCCCATTGGCCCCAGGTTGGGCCTGACCCCATTGTGACCCCTCTCCCTCACTGCACCTACAGGGACCCAGGCATTGCCCCCGCTCTTCTCCCTTGGCTATCACCAGAGCCGCTGGAACTACCGAGATGAGGCTGATGTGCTGGAAGTCGATCAGGGCTTTGATGATCACAACATGCCCTGCGATTTCATCTGGCTAGACATTGAACACGCTGATGGCAAGCGCTACTTCACCTGGGACCCCAGCCGTTTCCCCCAGCCCCTCACCATGCTTGAGCACTTGGCTTCTAAGAGGCGGAAGGTAAGAGGACTGTAGCCGTCATCAGTCTTCTCAGGCATCATAGCCTTGGAGAGCTCTGACCACCCATGTTCTTTGCCCCCAGCTGGTGGCCATTGTGGACCCCCACATCAAGGTGGCCTCTGGCTACCGCGTACATGAGGAGTTGCAGAAGCGGGGTCTGTATGTTAAAACCCGGGATGGCTCTGACTACGAGGGCTGGTGCTGGCCAGGTAGGTTGGACCAGAATTGAAGGAGAGGCTATTCGGAGACCAAGGAGGTAGAATGGTGGCCCTTTTGCCCCTTAGGGGTTGAAAGCCACCCTTAACTTCTCCTAGGCGCAGCTAGTTACCCTGACTTCACCAATCCCATTATGAGGGCCTGGTGGGCTAACATGTTCAGCTTTGAGAATTATGAGGTATGGCAGCCCCTCCCCTGACCCATACCTGTCTTTCCCACCCTGTTCCTTGAATCAGTCATTCTCTGCTTGCCAACCTTGCTATGGTTGGTTGCCTATAATGTATGAGGGGGACTTGATGCCTTGGTAATCCTGAGAAATACATTTTTCTGTATTCCTATGAGCTCTCTGCTCTGACACCGTTTGTTGTCTTCCTCCCTTCTGTCCTCTGTTTGCATTTTCTGACTTGTGTTCTCAGGGCTCAGCTCCCAATCTTTATGTCTGGAATGACATGAACGAACCATCTGTGTTCAATGGTCCTGAGGTCACCATGCTCAAAGATGCCCAGCATTATGGGGGCTGGGAACACCGGGACGTGCATAACATCTATGGCTTCTATGTGGTAAGGCACTAAGAGAGGAGAGACTGAGGGCCGGGGAACTTGCACCAGATGACAGGTGGCTTTTGCTCCTCACTACCCCTCCTCTCTCCTTTCCCCACCCAGCATATGGCGACTGCTGATGGGCTGGTGCAGCGCTCCGGGGGCGTAGAACGCCCCTTTGTCCTGAGCAGGGCTTTCTTTGCTGGCTCCCAGCGCTTTGGTAAGATTTGGAGAATAGTGCCATGGCAGAAGGTGTGAAGGCAAGATGGGAGGAGCCATGGACCTGGGCCTGGTTCTTGGAAAAATCGCTTCGTGCAGCTGTCCTCTGAGAGTCGCACACTGCATCCTCTGAGCTATGCATTCCAAGGGGATCCAGGGAGTGGGAGGTCTGTTCATGTGCTCTTGTGAACCCTGCCATCTTCAGCAGGACCTGGGGGCCCCAGAGCAGATGTGGCAGGTCAGAGAGGTCAGCTATATAAAAAAGGCTGAGCCCCTTCACTGTTTACAAGTTCCTTCCCTCTTGTCTTCCTCAGGAGCTGTGTGGACTGGGGACAACACTGCTGAATGGGACCATTTGAAGATCTCTATCCCTATGTGTCTCAGCTTCGGGCTGGTGGGACTTTCCTTCTGTGGGGGTAAGAGGGGGAGGAATTTGGGGTCTTGGTTTGGTGAGAGGGGGCAAGGTAGAGGGCACAGGACCTGGACATGAACAAAGAGAGCTGTGAATCCAGGGTGGGGCCTTGGGAAGCTCCTTAGGCAGCAGCCCTCCTTCACTCTCTTTTCCAACCTGTTTCCTCCTTCTCCTCTCCCAGCGGATGTGGGCGGCTTCTTCAAAAATCCAGAGCCAGAGCTGCTTCTGCGTTGGTACCAGATGGGTGCCTACCAGCCATTCTACCGGGCACATGCCCACTTGGACACTGGACGGCGAGAGCCATGGCTTTTACCATCTCAGTACCACGACATGGTCCGAGATGCCTTGAACCAGCGGTATTCCTTGCTGCCTTTCTGGTACACCCTCTTCTATCAGGCCCATCGTGAAGGGATTCCTGTCATGAGGTGAGGCATTCAGCTGCGTCTGTGTAGAGTAGGCTGAGGTAGCTGGGGGACAGTGGGGAATGGGCTCCATCTCTGGGCCTCTGTTTCACTCTCCAGGGCCTCGTAAAGGAGGGAAATCTGATTTCATGGTCAAGAGTAAGAAGAGACTAATGGAGGTGGATAACAGTAAACATGATTGAGGGCTTATGACATGCCAGGCATTTTTCATCACTATCCCCAGAGCCTGAAACAAGGCAGACAAGTGTCCTACCCTTGTGGAACTTACATTCTTGGGAGGAAGTCAGACATGTAAACAAGTACATAAATAAGAAAATTGCCAACATTGACAAGTTCCTTGACAAAAATAGAACAGGGTCATAGAATTAGTTTCCACAAATGACCTTTTTGAGAAGAAGGCCGTGTGAGATGAGGCCTGACTGAGGAGTAAGAGAGACTTTTGTGACCTAGAGGAAGAATGTTCCAAGCAGACTGCAAGTGCAAAAATTCTAAAGTGGAGGCGGCTGGCCCGGTGGCGTAGCGGTTAAGTGCGTGCGTTCCACTGCAGCGGCCCAGGTTCAGATCCTGGGCGCGCACAACACACTGCTTGTCAAACCATGCTGTGGCGGTGTCCCATATAAAGTGGAGGAAGATGGGCATGGATGTTAGCCCAGGGCCAGTCTTCCTCAGCAAAAAGAGGAGGATTGGCAGATGTTAGCTCAGGGCTGATCTTCCTCACCAAAAAAAAAAAAAAAAAAAAAAAAAAAATCTAAAGTGGCAATGAGTTTCTTGTGTTGCAGGAGTAGAAAAAAACCAGTGTCTCTCTGGGGTAAGGAACCAGAGGGAGAGCTAGGAGATGAAGTGAGAGAGGAAAATGCCACCTGATCCTGGAGGGCCTTTCAGCTCAGAGTAGCGAAGTGGCCACTAGAAGGCGGCTGTGCAGGACAGTTTCAAGAGGGGCCAGGGAGGAGGAGGCAGGGATATGGGTTAGGAAGTTAAATGACTAGACCAAGGTTAGGTTGCTTAGCTGAGGCCTGAAGTCTGCCCGGTTGGGCTGTCTGGCTACAAGCTCCTGGGTCCTACCCCTGTGCTATTCTTATCACCGGTTCCTGGGGTAGCATCTTTGACTTCTGCCAAAACAGCAAGTGTCTTCCTTTCTTGTCTTGCTTCCTTCTTAGGCCCCTGTGGGTGAATTTTCCTCAGGATGTGACCACCTTCAGTATAGATGATCAGTTCCTACTTGGTGAGAAATGGGGAGGACAGTTGGTGGCGGGTTGGGATAGGGCTGAGAAGAAGTAAGCACTTGTGGGCAATACGTCTGTGGGTGCACAGGGAGGAAGGAGCGAGTGAGCCTGGCAGTGCAAGGGGAGCAGGCGCTTGGGTGCTCCTTGGCTAGGAACTAATCTCCTCAGTTCAGAGCTGATTCTGGTATGTTCTAGGGGATGCATTGCTGGTTCACCCTGTATCAGACTCTGGGGCTCGTGGTGTGCAGGTCTATCTGCCTGGCCAAGGGGAGGTGAGTTAAGGAAGGGCATGGTGGGGAAAGATGGTGGAGGCCAAAGAGGATAAATAGGATGGGGGCCCTGTACAGTGAGTGACCGGGTATATCGCCTACCGCCTACAGGTGTGGTATGACAGTCACAGCTACCAGAAGCATCATGGTCCCCAGACCTTGTACCTACCTGTAACTCTAAGCAGTGTGAGTATGCCTGGCCCAGCTGCCAGCTCCATCTGGCTGTAGGTTCCCAGAACGGGAGGGAGAGTGTCCTTTGGGGTCCAGTACCTAAATGGGCACAGATGGACAAGAGTGAAAGATGCCACAGGACACAAGGTTGGACGGCCGGGCAACTTCATCCAAGCACTGCTCTTGCCCCAGATCCCAGTGTTCCAGCGTGGTGGGACGATCGTGCCTCGATGGATGCGAGTGCGGCGTTCTTCAGAATGTATGAAGGACGACCCCATCACTCTTTTTGTTGCACTCAGCCTCCAGGTAAGTGCATAGGCAGGAAGTCGCCTCAACTATCTGCCTATCTTCCTAGGATTCTGTCCTCTGGGGATGTGCCCCTCACTGCCTGTTGGGCTCAGACTCTCACCTATCCCACTTCCTGCTCAGGGTACGGCCGAAGGAGAGCTCTTTCTGGATGATGGGCACACGTTCAGCTATCAGACTCGAAATGAGTTCCTGCTGCGTCGATTCTCATTCTCTGGCAACACCCTTGTCTCCAGGTAATGAGGTACCCATTTTTCCTTGGGAGCCTCTGGAGGAGGCTTGGCCTCCGGGATGCTCACAGCTCACTGTGCTCTTTTCTTGTATCATGACCTTGCTCTGGGTCTCCTCCTTTCCTCTGCTCTGACACCTTTCTCCCTGACGGGCATCCATTTTTGCTTCCTCCAGCTCAGCAGACCCCAAAGGCCACTTTGAGACACCAATCTGGATTGAGCGGGTGGTGATAATAGGGGCTGGAAAGCCAGCAGCCGTGGTACTTCAGACAAAAGGTGAATGAATGATCTGGCCCCCAGGGTGGGGAAAGAGGGGAACCAGGGGCAGAGCTGAGGACGCCTTGCCGGTAGGAAAGTAGTTGTCATGCTATATAGCCTGTTGCTATGACTGGCACTCTTTCTTTTTCCTCCATCAGGATCTCCTGAAACCCGCCTGTCCTTCCAGCATGACCCTGAGACCTCTGTGTTGATCCTGCGCAAGCCTGGTGTCAATGTAGCATCTGACTGGAGTATTCATCTACAATAACCCAAAGGATGTTGTGGGGGTGGGGGTGGGGGTGATGAGAGTTACTCTTCCTTCTGCCTTGGAGTTTGACCCTCCCAAGACTTCACCTTTCCTATCCCAAGACTCAGATTCTGTCAACATCTGGGCAGGATGAGAGGGCTGTCCCTGGGCTCTGAATTCCTCTGTCATCTCCTGACCTCTCCCACCCCTTTGACACCAAGTCTCCTTTCCTCCCCCAACACTCTGTCACTCTAACTGGAGCACATTCACCTGTGAAGACCTGAGGACCATAGGGCCCTTGCTTTCCCTTCTTTCCCTTCTTTTGGGGGCTCTGAGTCTCCTCCAGATCTTCTCCATTCATGCCTCTTGTGTGTTGATGCCATTTCTTGGAAGAAGATGAAGGCGGTGAGCTTTAGGACTCCTTTTCTCCTTCCCCTTCCCTCCCCACCAAACTGCTCTCCCTCCTTTCATTTCTTCCTCCTGGCTCTTCTCTGCCAGCCCTCCCCTTTTGTGCCCCACTTATACACTGGGACCACCCCTTACCTGATAAGGGTTGAATGGATCAAAGGAGTGAGGTTGCTGGAGAACATCCTCTTCCCTCTTGTCCCAACCTTTCTTCTCCCCAATTCCTTCTAGAGCTGCTGCAGTTTTAACAGGGGCAGTTCTACCTCCCCTGTCCCTTGGGGGAAAGAAGTTTCCATTCCTCCTTAAGAGGGGATAGCCATTAAACTTCTTTTGCCCCCTTTTTGTCCCCTTGAGAGGCATTCAAGATGGAGAAATCACTTGTGGTTTCACTGAATCACGGTCACCTGTATTTATTGCTGGGAGAAGGCTGAGGGTGGGGGGAGATCATCATATGTGCCCAGGGTTGGCTTGAAGCCCTGGGTGGGGGGTTGGGGGAGGATTAACTGGGAACCAGGGGGAATATTCATGGGAATTTTTTTAACTTCCTCTTGGCCCCCAGCTGTGATAGGTTTTGATAAGAGGAGAAACAATAAAGATAAATAAATAACTGTCGGTGTCTGGATGCTAGTTCTGGCCTGAGGCTTAGACCCTAGAAGCCTGTGGGCCTGACATTTTCATTTAGCTTCAGTGTAAGCCTCCTCAGTTGGGCAATATGAGTGCAAGCTTTCCTCAGCTTGCTAGATGCCAGTATTTTCATAGAGGAGCACAGCAAGGTTATCAGATTTTAGAAGGCCTAGTCGATAGTGGTGACCAGAGCTGATGGGGTCCCACTTAAATAGAAATAGCTATGTGGTCAGATGTTCTCACGCTGAAAGGCGCTTCCCATTAGCTAACAGCGCTTTAAAAAATTTCCCATTGTTTTAGTGACAGGAAATAGTTTTCTCCATTTTGTAGACTGACCACAAGTCTTAGTGATTGTAAGAAACAAGTTTTTTTGTTTTTCTTTTTTTAGGGAAAGTGACTGCTCGGGATGGCTTGTGCCTTTGAGGAGGTAGGGGATGTGTTCATGGAATTCCTCAGCCCGAGGAATACTTCTAGTCACTTTCCTGGGAGATAGTGCACTGCTTTGGCATCCCACCCATGCCCCTGCCCCTGCCCCTGCCCCATTGTCATCTGTTAAAAAAATGTGGGCCAGAGGAAACAGTACAGATGCTGGAGGAGTCAGGTATCTAGAAGGGACAAAGGAGAAAATTGCACAATAGCAATTACATAATTTTTGTCAACCTTCCACTTTAAAATTGGGGCAGTACCGTCTATCTCAAAGGTTTGTGGTGAGGATTGTATGACACCCAGAGCACAGGCCTGGCACATGATAGGCCCTAGATTTCATTCATTTGTGTAACAAGTATTTGTTGAGCTTTTACTGAATGCTGTGACTGATGGGTGAATGAATGAATGACTGTAAGGAGAAAATTGACAGGCACTGGAGTTAAAGGCGAAGGTCTCCAAGTTGCTCCCACGTGCTCTCACCGGGCTTTGACTGCCGGCCACGCGCGCTTGACATGCCGGATATGACGTCACCCACTCCCGTGGTTCCGAGAACTAAGCGGTGGGACCGGAAATTAACCTGGGGGGGGTGTACAGGCTGACCGGAAGTGGGTGCCGCGGCGCCGCCAGCCCCAGCTCCTGGGAGGGAGCTGGTGGAGAAGAGCGCGAGGAAGGCGGGACACGGGGCGGGGCCGCTGCAGGGGCGGGGCCTGCGGGCTGGGGGGCGGGGGGCGGGGACCCCTTGTCCCTGCCGGACCCCGCCTGCCCCGGCGCCGGCGGCGGCACGGCCATGAAGCTGAAGCTGAAGAACGTGTTTCTCGCCTACTTCCTGGTGTCGATCGCCGGTCTCCTCTACGCGCTGGTGCAGCTCGGTGAGCGGGGCGGGGCGGGGGTGCGGCGGGCCGGCCCGAGGGCGCCCGCCGCCGTGCATCCCGCCCTGGGGATGAACCCCCGCGCAGACACCATTCATCCGCTCGGCCCTCCGGACAGCCCTCTGCGGTCGCCGCGCGCGCCTGTCTTTAGAACGCGCCGCGGCTCCCGCCGCACCTCGGATGAAATCCAGACTCCTTCCCAGAGCCTGCAAGGCCCCGCATGATCCTGCCGCCGTCTGCCTCTCCAACCCCATTTCCCTCCCCATTCCCTCTCTCTTTCTCTCTCTCTCTCTGCTCCGGCCACACTTGCTTCATGACAGTTTCTCGAAAATCCTACGCTCATTGCTCTCGCAAGCTCTTAACCCGTTCCTTCTGCTTGCGGTGCTTTTCTCCCAGCTGCCTCTTTCTCATCCTTCAGGTCTCAGCTCAAATGTCACCGCCTCAGAGAGGCCTTCCTTGACCTTAGCAAAAGTAACTCTTCTTTTTCTGGATTCTCTTCTCTGTCCTCTTTGTTTCCTTCATGGCCCTTATCACAATTTGTAATGGTTTTATTAATTTGTTTCTTTGCTCGGTGTCTGCCTCCTTCACTCAACTGAACGCTCCATGAGGCCAGGGACCATGTCTGTTTTGTTCCCCGCAGCATCCCAGCACCTAAGGCAGTGCCTCCCAGGAGGAGCATTCAATAAATATTTATCCATTGATGGAATCAATGAATTTAATGAGTCTTTGGTCACACAGCCAAGGGAAGAGATTGAACCCTACCTCTTATGCAGGGATTTAGAGACAGCCACTGCGTGATCCTCAGGTATTTGAAAGACTAATGTTTTAGGAGATCAACTTGTTCTCTATGGCTCCAGAAGGCGAAATTAGGACCAGCAGCTAGAAAGGATGGAGGCAGATAATCAGCTCAGTGTGCAAATGAAAATTGTAACAGATGGAATTTATTAAAGTTGGAGACTTTAATTGAGGCAGTGAGTACCCCACCGCCAGAGGTATAGAAAAGGCTGTTATCAAAGTTGTAAGGAGATTCCTGCATTGGTTAGGAGTTGAACGAGAAGGTATGGCCCTTTGGGATGCTGAACATGCTGTGGTTCTCTGCCTCCATCTCTGCTTCCTGGGACCAGGCCAGCCATGTGACTGCCTCCCTCCCCTGCGGGCCGCAGCAGAGCAGCTTCGGCAGAAGGATCTGAGGATTTCCCAGCTGCAAGCTGATCTCCGTCGCCCACCCCCTGCCCCTGCCCAGCCCCCTGAACCTGAAGCCCTGCCTACTATCTATGTTGTTACCCCCACCTATGCCAGGTATGGGCTTTGGTGTACTCAGGAGGCCTGCATGGACCAAGAAGTTGGGGTGGATGATAAGGAGTTTGGGGAGGTACTAGGCCAGGAGATGTTCCTCAAACTAGGGCATGCCAAACAACAGGATAAAAGCAATACCTCTTTACTCAAAGACTTGGGGGGAGATGGTGGTGGTTCTATTAAAATGGACGGGGGTGTACCGTGAAGTAGAATACAAAATTCCTGCAAAATTTTAAGATAGAACAATAAAGTTGCAAAGAAATTCTGAGCTTGCCAATGAATTCACTCTCTCTCCTTAGGAATCCTGTGGTGAGAAAGTTTCAGAACCCCTGACTAAATTGAAGTAGAAAAGGGCTTGACCCTACAGTCATACCAGGGTCTAGAAATAGTTACACCAGCTATTGTTTACAGTGTGTTTACTCTCTGCTACGCACTGTGCTAAGTGCTTTCCTTTTTTTTTTGATTAAAATGTAGCTTTATTACTGATACAGACCAACTGGGGAATATAGTTTTGGATCTGTAGCCAAAGGGCCTGCTAACATATCCCTGGAATCAAATGCTGACCCATCTAGGCACAGGCAGCTCTAGACCCTCTTCCCCTGCGCACACACACCATCAACCCTGGGGCAGGCAGGCCCATCTGAAGGATGTAGAAGCTTTAAAGATACTGGGCTACACCTTCCCAGTTCCTCGTCTAAACTCAGATAAATCTTCCCCTAGAGAGGAATGAGCCAAGGGGCTCCTATAATTCTTCTACCTGGAAACCCAAAAACAGGAGGAACACCTACTGGTGTTCTAGAAAGGTCTAGGTCTAAAACACCTACTGGTGTTTTAGAAAGTCATTATCTTATTTAATCTTTAAAACAAAATTGTTGTAAAGTACTGTTATTCCCATTTTATAGTCAAGGAAACTGAGACTTGGGGCGATTGAGCCATTTTCCCCAGATGTCTCACCTAATAAGTTACAAAGCTGGCATTCAAACCCAGATCTGACTCCAAAGCCCGTGCCCTTAACGTATAGTCTCCCACAGTCAGAGCCCTGGGGTTGAGGTGAGTGACAGACATGGACTGGAAGAATGGCAGGTGAGTGTCAGGGTTGACAGGCAAGAAAGGGAATTTGGGGATTGGTTGGGGAAAGGTCATGGGGGATGCTAGAAGCGGCCCAGGAGAAGCTACGTATACTGGCTGGAGTGGGCAAATGGTGCCTGCCCCTCTCCCTCCTGCTGCCTCTCTCCCCCTGCAGGCTGGTGCAGAAGGCGGAGCTGGTGCGGCTGTCCCAGACACTGAGCTTGGTACCGCGACTGCATTGGCTACTGGTAGAGGACGCTGAGGGCCCCACCCCATTGGTCTCAGGGCTGCTGGCTGCCTCTGGCCTCCTCTTCACACACCTGGCTGTCCTTACCCCCAAGGCCCAGCGGCTCCGGGAGGGCGAGCCAGGCTGGGTTCGGCCCCGTGGTGTCGAGCAGCGGAACAGGGCCCTGGATTGGCTCCGAGGTGGAGGGGGAGCCGTGGGGGGAGAGAAGGATCCACCCCCACCAGGGACCCGGGGAGTCGTGTACTTTGCTGACGATGACAACACCTACAGCCGGGAACTCTTTGAGGAGGTGAGCACCAGGATGAGGATGGGGAAAGAGGCCAAGTGGGGCCAGCTTCATCTGTTGCCTTGGTTACCAGTGTTGCTCCAGGCTACTGGGTGAGGAGGGGGGGAACAGTGGGGCAGAGCGACCCAAGTGGTCCTTCCTGCTGCTCCCTATCCCTTGGGTCACCCTCTGTTTGTTTCTCCTCTCCTGACCTCTGTTAGATGCGCTGGACCCGCGGTGTCTCAGTGTGGCCAGTTGGGCTAGTGGGCGGCCTGCGATTTGAGGGCCCTCGGGTACAGGATGGCCGGGTCGTGGGCTTCCATACGGCATGGGAACCCAACAGGCCCTTCCCATTGGATATGGCGGGATTTGCTGTTGCCCTGCCCTTGCTGTTGGCTAAGCCCCATGCCCAGTTTGATGCTTCTGCTCCCCGGGGCCACCTGGAGAGCAGTCTCCTGAGCCACCTGGTGGATCCCAAGGACCTAGAGCCACGGGCTGCCAACTGCACTCGGGTAAGGGGCTGGAGGTGGGCATAGAAACCTGGCTCTGGGATGGATGGGTGATGGGGGGAGTGGGAGTGAGGCCCTGGGGAGGATCAAAGGATGGGTGTTTGAACCCAGGAGAGACCCTCCAGAGCCCAGCTTGACCCTTGCTTACTCTACTGAAGGGGAAGCTGGGAGCCAGGAAGGAAAGTGGTCTCCTGCCACTCTGTCTCCCAGAGTCCTGGGCACCCAGGAGGGGAAAGGGGTAAGGCCCCATTTTAGGGGTACTAAAGTCTCCACCCACCCTGCCCTTCATACTTTGCCACCAACACTCGGTGTGTAGAGTGGGGGGGAGAATCTGTTCTACACTGAGGGCCCCAGAGGCCTGGCTACAGCTGGGCCTGGCTCTAACTGAAACCCTCCCGGGACAGGTTCTGGTGTGGCATACGCGGACAGAGAAGCCCAAGATGAAGCAGGAGGAGCAGCTACAGCGGCAGGGCCGAGGCTCAGACCCAGCCGTTGAGGTGTGATGGCGGCCCCACCCCGCCCCCCACCTCATCAGGCACAGACCTGGGGGACTGGGCCTCTGGCCTGCCCAGGATGTGGTTTTCCAAGTCCTGACCCCTCAGAGCCAGGGGCGGCCCCTCTGCCCCTTCAGCCCCAGGGCGTGGCCCAGCTGCTTCTCCCCTCCCCCAGCCTGCCATGTGGCACTGCCCACAGGCTGGGGACAAGCAGCCCTTGTATTGAGCCAGATCGGCCCTGTCTGGGGCGGAGCAGGACAGACAGACTCAGGAGGGAGGGCGGCTGAGTAACTGGGTAACTTATTGAGGCTGGGCATGCACTGGGGGGCTGGAGGAGCTGGGCTGGACCCTCCCCACCTGAGCATGCTGACCCCCCTCCTACCTCCAGAATAAAAAATCTCAACGTGGAGGGGGTCTCTGTTTTCCTTCACTTCCCACGTCTGGTTCTTGCATTCTGATCCTTACCAGGGTCCAAACATTGGAGTCCTGGCTTCTCTATCAGTCAGAAATCAGTTCTCTCAGGGCCCTCCACCCCCTTGAAGAGAAAGATCGTGGCTTCAGTCCAAAAGCTTTATTGAGTCTGCGCACCAGAAGCAATCGCCAGTCCTTCCCATGTCACTTTGCCATCTCCCTGTTTTTCTCTGTTCCCTGGTGGTTTGGCCACAGGGTCTGGGCTCTAGGACGCCAGGTTTTCTCTCCTACCCCAGTCCAGCCCACTGACCAGCTTTAACCCCTCTAATCCCAGGGAACCCCCTCCCCCGGAGCCTTGGTAAGGAGTTGTGAGGTTTCTGGTTTTGTCCATCCCACCCCTTCCCCCCCTCCCAATCCCCACCCCGAGCTCCAGGCCACTAGGCCTCAGGTAGACCCTCCTTAGGAGGTGCCTCTACTGGTGGGGCCTCCTCAGGTGCTGGCCTGTGGGCAACCCCTCCCTGTAGCCATGCTGTTTTCAGCATGTCTTTCAGCCCACCAGGAAAGAGATAGCCCTGTGTCTCTCCCTCCCCGTCGATGACTCCTCCAAGCCCCTCCAGTGCTGTTTGCAGGTACCGCAGGCCCAGGAGCACCAGAGTCTGTGGGGAAAGCAAGGGAAAGAGGTCAATGAGGGTCAGCTGTTCCAGGGGTCCCAGGATTGGAGGCAATGAGGAGGCCCAGATGGAGGGAGGCCTGACTCACCTGCAGCAGGAAGGTGACAGCCAGCAGGCTGCCCAGTGTGCTCGCCAACCCCTGCAGGTGCCCCAGCAGTACCCCATGGCATCCTTGGGCCCAGAGGTTTAGGTTGGGCTGTCGAGGATCAAAGAGGGGGTGGGCATGTGGGTCTGAGAGCTGGCTTTGCAGGCAAGGCCTGGGTGAGTGGGGGTTGCAGCAAGAGAAGGGGACCCCGTCAATCAGATATAGGCCTTCCACATTGCTCTGGATCCGGCTGCAAAGGGAGGGGCAGGGGTGTTAGGATATCTGGAGGTACAGGCCTGTGGGAGAAGCTGCAGGGCACAGGAGTTGAGAAGGGAAAAAAGAGTAAGATGTTTACCAACTGCTTTACTGGGTGCCAGGCATGCATAATTCATTTATCTTCACAACAACTCTCTAGATAAAGTACTGTTATCATCTCCATTTTACAGATGAGGAAATGGACCCAGAGCAGTTTGGTAACATGCCCTGGGTCATACAACTAATAAATGACAGAGCTGTAACACATTCTCTCAACCACTATGCTCTATTTATGGCCTGTCTGGGTGAAGCGGGGTTTCAAGGGAGGAGGAGGAGGAGGAGGAGGGGAGAAGCAAATCACTCACTCAACCACGTCCTGGTCATTGGGATCCAGGTAACGGCTGCTGACCCACTGGACCCCAAACCAATCCTTGTACCCATGGCGTCCGCAGCAGTGGTGCCTCAGCTGCAGCTCATCCAACAGCCGTTTGGCATGACAGTGTCCAGGCACCTCTGTGTCCTTGTAGTGAGCCAAGGCAGTCCCCAGGCCCTCCTCCAGTCCCACATCCAGACTCCCAGGTAAAGCCAGGGCTAGCCCCAGGGCAAGGACCAGGAGCCCCCCGCCCCCAGCAGTGCTAGCCACCAGTAGGGGGCCCAGGACCCCTCGCCAGGGAGGGTACTGAGCTGCATCCAGACTGGCCCTGCTGGCTCCCGCGCCCACCAGTCCTGTGCACAGAGCCACTGCACCGGCTGCCAGAGCAACCTGGGGCAGGGCAGCGAATGGGCAAGAGGGAGCCAAGAAGGTGCCAAGGTGCCACAGCTGGACCAGGAGGTGCCCGCTACAGAGGAGGGTGAGGCCACTGGCCAGCGCCAGCAGCCAAGAGAGGAGCCAGAGCCCCTGTGCCAGACGAATGCGCGGCTGGAGGGGCAGCACCAGGGGCAGCACCGGCGCCATCTCCCATCTCTGCCCAAGGGAGAGCAGAGCTGTCAGGGCTGGGGATTGGCCGGGGCAGGGTGCTGAGTCAGCCCAGCTCGCCTTGAGCTGGGCTAATGCCACCCTGACCCCAATACCCTGGGCAGCCTCCCACCCCCAGCCTTAATAACTCCCCGCCTTGTCCCCTGGCAGCCCCAATTCGGGATGCCTTGGCCTTGCCCCTTAGGAAAAGCCCCTCCCCCGGGCAGAAGGCCTATATCATGACCCCGCCCCTGCCCCTCGCGGAAGTGGGGAGGGGTTGGTCGGCTCTGCCCGAGGGGCTAGGGGCTGGGGGGCGGAGACCTGAGGACCCGCGCTCCCTCCCAGGTCCCTAGGGAGTCCGGGGGTGGGGATCTCGGAAGGGCTTGGAGGGCGGAGGCCTGGAGGGGGCCAAGGGGTCAGCGGGTTGGCCCCGCCCCCGTGCTGTGCCGCGAGGCCCGGACAGGGAGGGGTTACCAGGCGGCCCGGCCCCCCCCTTGGCCCGCCCCCCCTCCCGCGCTTCCTGGCGGCTCCGCGTCCGGCGCCTGTTTGTGCTGCGGCGCTGGGGCCCGGGACGGCCCCGCCACCCCATCCCCGGGAGCCGAGAGCGGCCCCGGGAGAGTCTGAGGCCCCGGCGGGCCCCGGAGCCGGCGGCCCCCGCCCCACAGCGCCCCCTCCAGGCCCTTTCCCAGCGCCCGACAGCGCCCCCGGGGGGTGGCACGGCGCCCTTGCGCGCGCGCCCCGGGGTGCTTCCCCTTCCCCTCTCCCTGGCCATGGCCCCCGCGGCTTAGACGCCTCCTCCGCCGCCGCCGCTCGGAGCAAGCCGGGGGGCCGGATGGACGGGGCCGGGGGGCCCGGTGAGTACGGGGCGGGGCGGGCGGCGTGCCCCTACCCGGAGCGCCTGGCCAGTCGGGCGCCGCCAGTGCCCGACGGCTGTCTGCTGGCGTCCCCGCGTGCTCCTCGGCCCCAGGGGCTCTGAGCATCCTCCACGGTTCCTCAGGTCGCTTTCCCTACTTACTTGGATCCTCCTGTCACTTCGGACTTCCCCAACGTCATCCTACCCCCCCATGTTACTCTGGGCTCCTCGATGTTCCTCTGCCCCCTATGTTCTTCTGGGCCTCTTCTGTTATTTCGGGTCTTTTCACTTCTGACCCCCACTGTCACCCTGGGCCCTTCACTATGACTCTGTCTCCACTGATACCTGTCATTCTAGTTCTCTCCTGGTCCTCTGAGTCCTCAGGATGACTGTACTCTTGCGTCCCCCGTTCGCTCCCGTGCCCCCTTCTCAGTTTCTCTGCCATCCCTGGAGACCAGAGCTTGTCCTGGGTTGGGCCTGTCATCCCTCACCAGGACTGCGCCTCCTTCTGTGGTTCCCACGTTCCTCGGCAGTACTCCATATTTCCCCCAGTACACCATGGTACTCCCTGTCTTTGCGGAGGCTGGCACAGCAGCAGGAAGGGAGCTCTGCCAGGTCCCTTGCCTGCCTTGCCAGAAGGAGGCCCTTGATCCTCCACCACCCGTCTCCTCCCCTCTGGGCGAGCCCCAAGCCTGGGGCTGCTTGAAAGGGGCAGTCCTATTGGACAGATGCAAAGTTGAGGGGAGACAGAATCCCTCAACCCTTTCCGTAGGTGGTGGGTACATTCTGAGTGCTTCTTGCCCCTCTCCCAGGTGAGGGCCCTGCGCAGGAGGCCCTGCAGTCTTTGAGCCAGCGGCTTCAGGTGCAGGAGAAGGAGATGGAGCTGGTAAAGGCAGCCCTGGCGGAAGCCCTTCGCCTGCTGCGGCTGCAGGCACCCCCTACCTCCCTGCGGGACTCTGGCATACCAGCTCCTACAAGGAACAGGTATGCATATTGCCACACCTTGTTCCTCCTCCTTCCTGGGGCCTCTATGGGCATCAGGTTGATTCATTGTCTCCCCAGCAGCCCTGCAGCCCCCCCAGGACTGCCTCCCACATGCAGCCCCTCCTTGGTGAGCCGAGGCACCCAGACGGAGGCAGAGGTGGAGATGGAGCCATCCCCTGGACCCCCTGGCCTGAGCAACGGGCCCCCAGCCCCTCAGGGGGGCAGTGAAGAGCCTAGTGGGACGCAGTCTGAAGGAGGGGGCAGCAGCAGCAGCGGCACTGGCTCCCCTGGCCCCCCGGGGATCCTCAGGCTTATGCAGCCCCCACAGCGTGCTGACACGTAAGTGTCCTGTGGCAGAGGCTGGGAAGGGTGGGAGGATTGGGGAGCATGATTAGAGGGACTGACCTTCACCTGCTCATGTGCTCCTACCAGGCCACGGAGAAATTCTTCCTCCTCCTCATCCCCCTCAGAGCGGCCTCGACAGAAACTGTCCCGGAAGGCAGCTTCCTCGGCCAACCTGTTATTGCGGTCAGGGAGCACAGAGAGGTGGGCGAGGCTCCCCCCAACCCGCCTGCCCCAGGCTCAGGCTCTTGACTTTCCACATCCCTCACCTCACTTCCCTGGGTGGGGTGGGGGGACCTCATTGCCTAACAGGAAGAAAGGAACAAGCACTCCTGGGGCGCCTGCTGTGTACCCGGCACTGTGCCAAACCCTCGACCTCCTCCATCTCATTCAGTCCCCACGACATCCTTGGGGGGTAGGTGGTCTCATGCTGTTCATTGTCCAGGTGAGGAAGCAGGCTCAGAGAGGGTAAGTCATTTGCCTGGGGTCACACAGCTAGAGTCAGGATTCGAACCCAACTCTTCCAGACTCCAGTTCCCCTGCCCTTTCCACTGTATCACAGCATACCTTCCAAGATTCCACAAGGCTTTTCCAAAAACTCCCATGATTTGCATGGAATACTGTTCTCAGAGTTTCAGCCCACCTTCGCCACTCCAATCTACCAGGCTTTAATTCTAGAGAGCAAGGAGAAATCCTGGTGGCTGAGCACAGTTGTCTCCGAGTGTGTACAGGCCCTAGGACACTCATTCTAGCCCTATCCTTGGTCTCTCTTTTATTCTCTGAAGAGATGTCACCTTGTTATCATCTATGACAGTGATCTCTGGAATTCACCTGTCACTTTCCTCTTGAGAGATGAGGACTTTCTGGCTTACCTCCCAGATCCCTGAAAGGCAGGACTGGTGTACATTCTGGATTCCCTTTGGTCCCACTTGACAGATGGGGAAATGAAAAGGTCAATAGCCAGAGGCCTGATGGTCTGGAGGATGGGGCTCCTCCCTGTCACCTTGCACTGCCTCTTATGAACTTTATGGCCTTGTGCCGTGTGCTCAGCCCCTTTAGACTCAATCTTCTCATCTCATAAATGGGGCTAAAAGTCCCCATCTATTCTATGGCTCTGAACACTCAGAACGCAAACTAAAGCCTGCAGAGGTGACTGTAGTCTCTGGAGTAATCTCCTTTCTTGTGTCCTGTCCCTCCCCACTTAGGTCTTGGGACCTGACTCCAATCTCTGTGCTTTTCTCTCTTCCCAACAGCCGTGGGGGGAAAGACCCCCTCTGCAGCCCCGGGGGTCCAGGATCTCGGAGGAGCAATTACAATTTGGGTATGTACAGAGGGATCTGGAAGAACTTGGATGACGGAGTTAGGGTTTGGTTTATAGCCCTAGGAGCTATTTTGGGAGACCTGTGAGGTGTGGTGGGTGGAGTTCTGCTCTGGCTTTCCTGGAAGGGAGGTTGCAGGGTGCTGGTTGACACCCCCCACCTCCCTTTTTCTCTGTAGAAGGTATCTCAGTGAAGATGTTCCTTCGCGGCCGCCCCATTACCATGTACATCCCGTCTGGCATCCGCAGCCTTGAGGAGCTGCCCAGTGGCCCACCCCCGGAGACCCTCAGCCTTGACTGGGTGTATCCTGCCCCCTCCAGTACCATGGCAACCACTTTCCCCATCTTGGGACCACCCTTCAACTTCATTATGATTTCTTCCTGGGTCTTTGGGGACAGGGAGCCCTCTGAATCCTCCTGTACCATCCTCTGCCCGTGGCGCTGCCAGCCAGAAGCTCTGTCCTTCTCCCCTCTTCCTCGTCCTGCCCTTGATCTGACTGTTTCCTTGACCGTGACCTCCGCTCCAGTTATGGGTACCGGGGTCGTGACTCCCGCTCTAATCTGTTTGTGCTGCGTTCTGGGGAGGTGGTTTACTTTATTGCCTGTGTAGTGGTGCTGTACCGGCCTGGGGGAGGCCCAGGGGGTCCTGGAGGTGGCGGCCAGAGACATTACCGGGGGCACACGGACTGCGTTCGATGGTGAGGGTCCCGGGGCCTGGGAGTGGGCATGGGGGTGGTGGGCTTGGCAGGAAGAGAGCCTGAGTGGGTGTGGAGGAGCAGGAGAGAAGCGTTGCTTTGCTGCTCTGCGAGCACAGAGAAGGTGTCCTGGGTGGTCTTGAGAGACCGACCCCCTTCCCTAGAATGTCTCCTCCCCCACTTAGCCTGGCTGTTCACCCTGATGGTGTTCGTGTAGCCTCAGGACAGACAGCTGGAGTGGATAAGGATGGAAAGGTAAGGTCAAAGAGACACCAGGCAGACAGGATGAGATTCTAGCCAGCTTTCCTTCACACCCCTGACCCCTTCTCCCCCACCAGCCTCTGCAGCCTGTGGTTCACGTCTGGGACTCAGAGACACTGCTGAAGCTGCAAGAGATTGGACTGGGGGCCTTCGAGCGGGGTGTGGGGGCCCTGGCCTTTTCAGTTGCGGTGAGCTGGCCCCAAAGCCTCTAGACCCCCATCTTCCTTGCCCAGGAACCCCCTTCTTGCACGTCACCAGGAAGCCTCAGAAGTTCTGGCCTTCCTGAACCCCGCCCAGCTGGTTCTCCTGAGAAAGGGACATCTGTCCACTTCTCCTGCCCTCTCAACCTGTGATGGCATCCTCTGCCTAATGACCATGAACCCCAGACCTCTGGGCCTCACTCAGCCCTTTTGATGTGTGTCCTCTATTCTCAGGATCAGGGTGCTTTTCTGTGTGTGGTGGATGATTCCAATGAGCACATGCTGTCAGTGTGGGACTGCAGCCGGGGCACAAAGCTGGCTGAGATCAAGGTGAGGAGGCCAGGTGGCCTGGAGGGACACTGAGGTTGGGGAGGTGGGAGTGGTGGAGTGCAGAGAGCTCCACACTTACCCATACATTTACCTCCTTTTGGCTGGGTCACCCAGGGCAAGCCGGCTAGCCTCTCTGAGGCTGTGAAATCGGGACTGCAGAAGTTCTGACCTCATGAGGGATGACGTGTTAGACATTAACATAGGGTGGTTAATCACCATGACCTGGAGTAGTGCTCTTAGGGGAACAGGGTCTGGAAGGACGGGTCCTCCTGGGGTTTCTGGACTTCTGCAGACCAGCTGTTAGAATGCAAATTGAAGAGAGTCAAGTAGAATGAGGGTGCTCAGGGCTTGCGGTGGCTGAATCTAGTATCTTCCCTTCAGAGTACAAATGACTCAGTCCTGGCCGTTGGCTTCAGCCCTCGTGACAGCAGCTGCATTGTCACCAGCGGGAAATCCCACGTCCACTTCTGGAACTGGAGTGGTGGAGCAGGGGTTCCTGGGAATGGGACCCTCACTCGGAAACAGGGTGTCTTTGGGGTGAGGCGTGGATGGGTGCAGGGTGGTGGGGGAGGCAGAGTGGAGATGGAAGTATTGGTCTGAGGACTGTAGACCCTAATGCTACCCCACTCCCAGCTGTCCCATAACTTTTAGTCTTGGCCCTTCCCTTTGACCTCTGCTCGCCTCTCCCCTAGAAATACAAGAAACCCAAGTTTATCCCTTGCTTTGTGTTCCTCCCGGATGGAGACATTCTCACTGGGGACTCAGAGGGGAACATTCTCACCTGGGGGCGGAGCCTCTCAGATTCCAGGACCCCAGGCAGGGGCGGGGCCAAAGGTATGTGGTGAAGGGTGGCATCTGGGAAGTCTAGTACCCCAGAGGGTCTGTGGGAACAGAGGAGAGGACTTCCCATTTTTGTACCGTGAGAGTCGACAGTTGTTGGTAGGTCCTGCTGGGGCCCTCTGGGGGCGCCATTCCCAAAGGGTAGGGGGCAGCATGGCAAAGGGGGCGGGGCTGGGGCTTTGGAATCTTCCAGATCCTGGGTTCATATCCTAGTTTTGCCGCTGGTTGTCTGGCCTTTAGGAAGTTACCTCACTTCTTTGAGCCTCAGTTGTCTAGTCTGTAAACGGGAGAATAAAGGCTGAGGATCAGAGACAGTATTCAGTAGGCACTCAAGAGCTGGGAGTTATTACTCTATTGTGACAGCCTAGGCTGCTCCTCTTCCCCACTTCCCTGCACCCCAAGAGCATAACCCACCCAGGACTTTGCCAACAGAGACCTACGGGATTGTGGCTCAGGCCCATGCTCACGAAGGTTCCATCTTCGCCCTGTGTCTCCGGCGGGACGGGACGGTGCTGAGTGGTGGTGGGCGGGACCGCCGGCTGGTACAGTGGGGGCCCGGGTTGGTGGCCCTCCAGGAGGCTGAGGTGAGGGCTAGGCTGGGTTCAAGGGAGGGAAGGGGAAGAGGAATGGCCAGTGGGCCTGAATTTCTGCCACCACTCTGCAGATTCCTGAACACTTTGGGGCCGTGCGGGCCATTGCTGAGGGGCTGGGCTCTGAGCTGCTGGTGGGAACCACGAAGAATGCGTTGCTGAGGGGAGATCTGGCCCAGGGCTTCTCCCCTGTGATCCAGGTCGGGGGGCCAAGGGCTCGGGGAAGGAGGGAGGGTAGAGCTGTTGAGGAGGGGCAGAGGTGACAGCCCACGCTTTGCTACAGGGCCACACGGATGAGCTCTGGGGGCTCTGCACACATCCCTTCCAGAACCGTTTCCTTACCTGCGGCCATGACCGGCAGCTCTGCCTGTGGGATGGGGAGGGCCATGCGCTGGCCTGGAGCATTGACCTCAAGGTAGAGCCCTGTGTCCCTGGATCCCCAATGCCACACCCACCATGACTCCTGTGGCCACCAGTCCTTCCCCAACATCCCCTTACCTTCTGCTCTCCAGAGGCAGCCAGTTTGTAGTGGTATGGCTGTACTGGCTAAAACATTCATTCTTTGCTGATGCCTCCAGTGCCCCCTGGGCACTGCCCCCACCTCAACCCTCCAGACCACCCCTTGATCCAGCAACAAATGGGTAATCTCCAGCACAGCTACGGGCCTCAGTTCTGGTTGTTAAATATTTTGAGTATTACCCCCTGTTTAGGCTCCACTGACACCCTGCTTCCACCCCAGGTCTACTCGCCCTCTCCTCCCGTTTCCTCTTTGGGAGGAGGAGGCTTCGACGTTACCAAGATGACAAGGTGTCCCTCTTGGTTACCTCACTAGAAAGGCATCTTATTGAATTCACCTTCTCCCCTCTCCCAGGAGACTGGTCTCTGTGCTGACTTCCATCCCAGTGGGGCAGTTGTGGCTGTAGGACTGAACACGGGGAGGTGAGAGGGAGCCAGGACCCCTGGGAGGGGAAAGCAGGAGGTATGGGAAGGGTTCCTGGTAATGGCGGGGTGGAGGAGCGTGATTGCTGCCCGCTCAGGAGCCCCAACTGCACCTTCCTGCTCCTCAGTGCTTCTCGGTGCCGCCCAGGCCTCCCCTGCTCTCCTGTGGCAACTGTCATCACACCCTCCCCCAGCCACTCTCCTCTCCAAGCCTGGGAGTGGAGGAGGTGGCAGCTCAGGATAGAGAAGCAGTGGGGATGGGAGGGGCATAGGGGAGACTAACAGGCTTACAGGGAAGTGACAGGCGTATAGACTCCATAAGGACTTTGTCATTGGGCCCCTGTACTCCTTTCCCAGAGGACATCAGAAGCCCCTCAGCTTTTATCTGCCCTTAGCCCCCTCCCATTTCTCAGCATAAGAATGCAGTGGTGACCTCTCTGTCTACATCATGGTGTTTCTGTGGGTGTCCCTGAGGCTCTCCAACTTGCCAACTCCCACCCTGCCCAGGACGGGTATCCTCACACCTGCTCTCCGCCCCCCCCCCTTCTAGGTGGCTGGTTTTGGACACGGAAACCAGAGAGATCGTGTCCGATGTCACCGATGGCAATGAGCAGCTCTCAGTGGTCCGGTACAGCCCAGGTGGGAGCCACCCCTACCCTGGATCCAGACCCATCCCTGGTCCTTCCCTCTCTGAGTGACTGTCTTTGTAGATGGGTTGTACCTGGCCATCGGTTCCCATGACAACATGATCTACATCTATAGTGTTTCCAGTGATGGTGCCAAGTCCAGCCGCTTTGGCCGCTGTGTGGTGAGGAGGCTGGGGTGGAGGGTGGGGCATTGCCATAGCAGGTAAACTCCTCAAAGGGGTCAAATGCATTAAGTGGGGCCGAGGGATGGGAAATGGTGGCTACACTTTTAGTCTCTTGACCCTTGCTCCCAGGGTCACTCCAGCTTCATCACTCACCTTGACTGGTCCAAGGATGGGAATTTCATCATGTCCAATTCTGGGGACTATGAGATCCTTTACTGTGAGTGGCAGTAGGGGAGGGCATGGGGAGAGGGTAATTAGGGTGGGTTTTATTTGTGTGTGTGTGGGGCTCCTGGTTGGGAGGGGATGAAGGAGAATATGTGGGGAGCCCCAGGTGGAGGGGCTGTTACATAGGGAGGTGGAGATGGCATTGAAGGGGGGTTGGAGGTATACACATAGGAGAAATTTTGTGATTTGGAGAAAAAACCACACATAGAGTTTACACCATGTCTTGTTCCCACAAAGACTTGAGGGAGTTGAAAAATGCACTAAAAAGATTGTTTTGGAAAAGTTGCTCAGGGCAGGTGTGGAGGGATTGACTTATCTATGGACGAGGAACTGACAGAAGCTGTTAGGAAAACATCAGCGAGAACTCAGGAAGCACGTGGGGGGGCTGGGTTTTGCCCTGGGCTGGGGGCTACCGTGGCGACCAGATCACATGCCACCGCCTCAAGCCAGTGTTTCCTTCTGGGCATCTTCCCAACTGAGGGCAGGATGAGAGCTCAGCTGGGTGGGCTCCCTCTCCCCAGGGGACGTGGCTGGAGGCTGCAAGCTGCTGAGGAATCGCTATGAGAGCCGAGACCGGGAGTGGGCTACCTACACCTGCGTGCTGGGCTTCCACGTATACGGTGAGCAGGGGTGCAGGGGCGCGGAACACTGCGGGACGGCGGGGGGACAATGTGCAGCGCGCCCCAGGCTCGGAATGCTGGGTGTGTGTGGAGGGGTGGGTGGGGGTTGAGAAACTGGCAGAGCCAGCCCAGGAGGCCCCTCCGGCCCCGAGGAACCGGGAAGGATTGCCTGAAACGCGGCCGGTGGGTGGCCCCGCGGCTGCCTGAGCGCCGGAAACGGTGCAGCTGTGGGCCGTGGGTGGCGGCGGAGAGGAGGCCGGGCTGAGGCAAGGCGCTGTGCTAGGCGTGTGGCCGGACGGCTCGGATGGCACCGACATCAACTCCCTGTGCCGCTCCCACAACGAGCGCGTGGTGGCCGTGGCCGACGACTTCTGCAAAGTGCACCTCTTCCAATACCCGTGCGCGCGCGCCAAGGTGAGGCCTCCCGGGGCCTCCGGGGCCGGGCGGGCGGGCCCGGGGCTCCGTGGCCGTCGCAACTCCACCTTCCCTCCTGCCCAGGCGCCAAGCCTCGTGTACGGCGGCCACGGCAGCCACGTGACTAGCGTCCGGTTCACGCACGACGACTCGCACCTCGTCTCCCTGGGCGGCAAGGACGCCAGCATCTTCCAGTGGCGGGTGCTGGGCGCCGGGGGCGCGGGGCCGACGCCCGCCACCCCTTCTCGAACCCCGTCCCTGTCCCCCGCCTCCTCTCTCGACGTGTGACCGCCGCCTGACGGGACCCACCGGCCCTGCGACGTGGCCCCGCCCCACCCCAGTACCCCAGGACCAGGGGCCGACCCTTTCCTCGACTTCGAGACATTCCCGATCGCGCATTTCCCTGGAGGGGGAGAACGGCACTCCTGCACACACTGTATAGACCCGCTGGCTGAGCCGGGCAGCCCCAGCCTGGGCCCTGGCTCCCGCCGCCTGCTGAGGGGCAATAAACCAAAAGCAAAGTCACCTCCCAGTCCTTTTGTGGGGCGCGGCTGGGCGCCTCTGGGGCCCTACGGGGGTGGCGGTGAAGGAAAAGGGTAGTGCGGAAAGGGTAAGAGAGCGTAGACTATTCATGCAAATAACAGGCAAAGCTGCTTGCAAATAGCTTGGCGAACCGCAAAGGCGCGCGAGTCTTTCGGGCCGCAGGCGGAGCTGCAGGGCTCCGGCGAGGAGAGAGTTAAGCCCAACTCCTCTCTCGCTCTCGGAGGGGGGGCCGAGTTGCAACGGAAATAACCGAGCGCCGGGCCGCCGTTGGCCGGACGGAGCCGAACCTCTTCCGGAAGTAGCCGATCTGTGGGGTCTCGCTCTCCGACCTGAGCCGAGCGCCCGGCCTTGTTCTCCGGCTCGGCCGAAAGTGTTCCGGAAGGAGGCGAACCCCGAGGCGGGCAGGGCAAGCGTTCCCCGGGGCTGGCAGAGCCCAGCGTCTGGTGGGGCTTGGCGGGGGCGGGGGGAGCCGGAGCCTGGCTCCGGTCCGGCGGGAGCCGAGCTCGTTCCGGAAGAAGCCGAGCGGACCGGCGCCGGCCTCGGCGTCTGGGGCGTGAGGCGGTAGCGGCGGCGGCGACAGCGCGGGCCGGGATGAACCGCGACGGCTGAGGCGGCGGAGGTGCCGGCTGCGCGGACCCGACCGAGACTTCCGCGAAGTGCCAGCCCCGCGGTCGGGACTTCGCCTCCAGCCGAGCCCCGTCCCCGCGAGCCGCTCAGACCCCTTTGTGCGGCCGGAGGCGGCGGCGGGAACGGCCATGGCGGCCAACATGTACCGGGTGGGGGGTGAGTACCGGGCGCAGGGGCTGCGGGGCCCGGACGGGAGAGGTCGGGGTCGGGACCGGGGAGGCTCGGCACCCAGCGGCGCGGGAGCCGCGTCTGGGGCGGCGTGGTCCCGAGCGCGGACCGGAACCGGAACCGGGAGCGCGGGGAGCGAGGGTGCGGGGACGGCGCCGCGGCCGGGCGCCGAGACTCGCGGAGAGGCTGGGGCCGCCCCGACGGTACTCGCGGGGCCGCGCCTGGGGCCACGGGGTCGGGGAGTGGGGCTGGGAAGGTGTTTCCGAGGGAGCTGACAGCGCGGGCAGGGGGCGCGAAGGGCCGGCGACCGCTCTGCCACCTGCGGGGGAGCCGCCGGGCGGTTTCCTCTCCCCAGGCGTTATTGTGCGCCTCGGTCGCAAAGGTGGGGGCGCTGAGCGAGAGGGAACAATTGCTCGCTTCGCCGAGACTGGGGTGCAACTCGATCTCCGAGTTGTGGGGACTGCAGGGGGAACCCTCTGCTTCTGGTCTGTTCATTAAGGCTCATTTTTGAGTGAAGGATCTGATTTTAGAACTAGGTGGCTAGGCGTCGGGGGCTGGCGTCGCTTATTAGACTCTCCACTTCCACATTTCAGCGCCCTCTCTACCTGGACTCTCATCGCCTTTTGGTCCACTCAGGCCTACTTTCTCTCCTCCTCCCCTGGTGCTCTGGCTCTCCCATCTCCTCCTCTGATCTTCCCGGTTCTTCCCCACCCCCTCCTACAGATTACGTCTATTTTGAGAACTCCTCCAGCAATCCTTACCTGGTTAGACGGATTGAGGAGCTCAACAAGGTGAGTGGAGCAGTCTCATCCTCCCCCGCAAGTGGTCTCTTTCTTCTGAGGTCTCTAACTGTGGGTGGAAGAGAGACAGAGAGAAAGAAAGAGGACCCTATTCTAAGTACCCATTCATATTCATTCATTCATTCATTCATTCGATGTATTCAGGAAAGGCTATTGAGAGCTTAGTGGGAACTTTACTTTTCTATTTCTTGGGGCCTAAGGAAAGGGATATGGAAGTCTGTCCTTAAATCTAAGTCTCCTTATTCATAATTTCTTGTGTTTTCCTACTTACATCCCTTAGAAACTTATTCACTGTTGTTAGTCTCTTTGTGCCTTTTCACTTTCAAATGACCAGTTTTCACTGCCATTTTTCCCCCTTAGACTGCAAATGGAAATGTGGAGGCAAAGGTTGTGTGCCTTTTCCGGCGAAGAGACATTTCTAGTAGCCTCAACAGCCTGGCTGATAGTAATGCCAGTGAGTGTCTTGGTACCCCCACCCCATCCCGGCCCCCCTTTCTCCCCCTCCCCGTGATCTGAGGCCAGGGCATGTCCCCGCAGGTGTTTCCCCTGGTAGAATGCCCAAGGCAGGGGTGTGAGTTTGGGGGTGGGAAATGCCTGGGCTGTGGAGGGAGGCCTGGAGGGAGGCTTGTTTTTACACGTTGGGGTTGGAAGCAGAGTGGAGAGACCATGATAAGAAAAGCCAGAATATGGCTTGTATGTGAGTGTGTATATATGAATGGTGTGTGTAAAGGAGATGATAGTATTTAAATAGGGGATGAGGAAGAGCTTTAGAGAAGAAGGACCCTTGGGGGACAGTTTTGGGTGTGTTGGAACAATGGGTGGTGACTGAAGGTCAAGGTGAAGAGGAAGAGATTGTACCTAGAAGCCTGCTTTACAGGAAAGCAGGCTTATTTTGTGATCACGAGATAGTGAGAATGCATTGAAGGCAGAGAAGAGGAAGCTAGGAAAGTTTTCTTGCACTTTTTCCTGTTTCTCATCTCTCCTGTTTTCCCTTCTACTCCATTTTACATCTTTATGTTTTCCCTTTGCCCAATCTTTCTTCTCATTATGCTTTCATGTTCTTTTAAAAAATTTATTTCCTTCAGTTTTCCTTAGTTTCTTTTTTCTTTCCCCTTCCTCTTGTTCCTTCTTCCTAAATTATTTTCCTTATTTCAGGCTGCTTTGGGCATGAAGGGGTTAATGAGGAGCTGGGCCTACCAAGTTCTCTGGCCCTCTGGGGTTTCCAGCCTCATCTGGCAGGGGCTGACCTTGGCCTTGTCCAATCAGAAGGGGTGTGGGGGGTGTGGTCCCCCTTGCTTTCGTACATGGTTTCCGGAGCATACAGTGAGGGGTGGAGCCTGCTGCACACCCCCCTTCTCCCTGAGGTTGGGAACAATGCACCAATGAGCCTTGGCCTGTGGCTCTTCTGCCCCCTCCCACTTTGGTTGGCGCCCAGCCAGGTTAACCCTTTGCACTGAGGTTTCAGGGCAAGCTGCAGCTCCTTGGGGAGGAAGGTGTTGGCACTGGCTTGAGAGGTACTATCCTTGAAAGCCCCCCACACAAACTATTATTAGCCAAATAAAAAGTGAGGGATAGTTAGGATTGCATGTGATGTTTAAGAGCAAAGAGTCTCCTGAAATCTGAAAAAAGGAACTGGTAAACACAACCTTGTGTGATATTTTGTCATCTTATTGACTTTCTGGACCTCAGGCTGGTTTGGCAAGAAAGAGACAAGTGTGATATTCTTACTGGGCATGGTGTGGGCAGATTTGTGCTTTATGAGTGGTATCTGAGCCTTGGCATTTCGGTTTGGGATGTATTTCTGTGGCCGCCTTTGTACTCTCAGCAGCTCTTCCCTAAGAGCATTGGTGATGGAGAGTTGGGAGCATCTATAACGGAGGAGAGGGCTAAGAGGGAAAGCTGGTGGGTTAAGGGTGTGGAAGATAGGTACCTGGGGAATGTGAGAAAAACAGCTGAGACAGGAAATGTCTTCCCTGGGCTAGAGTTTCCAAGGTGGCTTCTTTGTGGATTAGGTTCTGACTTGGTTTCTTCTTCCTTAATCTCCCAGGGGAGTTTGAGGAGGAATCAAAGCAGCCAGGGGTGTCGGAGCAGCAGCGACATCAGCTGAAGCACCGGGAGCTTTTTCTTTCTCGACAATTTGAATCGTTACCAGCTACCCACATACGGTATAGGACACTCAGGGCCACTGTGGCCTCATGCACTTGTTTAGAAGGTGGAGAGGAGGGGGTGGTGGATTGGAGATGCTGTGGAGAGGGAATGAGGAGCTCACCTGGGGTTTGCTGACCTCTTTCCTGTAGGGGGAAATGCAGCGTGACCCTCTTGAATGAGACAGATATCTTGAGCCAGTACCTGGAAAAGGAGGTGAGAAAGAGGTGTTGGGAGAAGAGGGAGGGGAGTGGGTATTGCCTCAAAAGGCAAGAGGAAAGCAGGACTGTGATGAGGTAGAGGTTGACAGACTGCCTGTCTTGGGAACTCTGGAAACACCCCCCTGCCCTCTGCCTATGAGGACTGCTGCCCTGCTGACCTTCTCTCTTCCCATCTCCAGGACTGCTTTTTTTACTCACTGGTGTTTGACCCTGTGCAGAAGACACTTCTTGCTGATCAGGGGGAGATCCGAGTTGGTTGCAAATACCAAGCTGAGATCCCAGATCGCCTGGCAGAGGGTATGCAGCAGGACAGACCATTTGGCCGCTGGGTTATCTAACATCATAGTCTCTGTGAATGGTGTGCCCTGGAGTTGTACAGTGCATAGTCTGCAGGGCTCTGTGCTGTGACCCTGACAGACTGGGACCTTAGGAACCTGAAAGGGGCAAGTGGGCACAGTTGGGTGGAGAAGTCTGAGGGTTGAGATGGCTAATAGAATCCAAGCAGAAGATGAAGAGGAACAAGGTGCTGTTGTGAGTGTCAAGACACTGATTATTCCCCCTTCCTTTCCCTGATGATGTCATTTCCCTGTATCCCAGGAGAGTCTGATAATCGGAACCAACAGAAGATGGAGATGAAGGTCTGGGACCCAGACAACCCTCTCACAGACCGGCAGATTGATCAGTTTCTCGTGGTGGCCCGGTGAGGGGTGGGTGGATGGGGAAGATTGGCTGGTGGAGGGGTGGACATAGTTCTGAGTCTCATTCTTAGAGATGGACTTTATTTGGCACGGGTGTGTTCCTTTTTTCTCATCTGGCTTCGTTCCTTAGCCCACTCGCACTTTCTTTTTTCTCTCTTGACTTCTCAATTTCTCCCTTAGAGCTGTGGGGACCTTTGCGAGAGCCCTAGATTGCAGCAGCTCCATTCGGCAGCCAAGCCTGCACATGAGTGCAGCTGCGGCCTCCCGAGATATCACTCTGGTGAGCAGAATTTGGTGGGTAGTTGGGCAGGCTGGGCTTTGTGGGGACCTGAGGAGCCTAAGGACAGGAAAGGAGGGTGTCTCAGAGGGAGTGGGAGGGTTTACAGGGCAGCAGAGAAGTGGTGCTGAGGGTTTCAGGTCATCAGCATTGTTACCCCACCTTCCCTGTAGTTTCATGCAATGGATACGTTGCAAAGGAACGGCTACGACCTGGCCAAGGCTATGTCGACTCTGGTGCCCCAGGGGGGCCCGGTGCTGTGTCGGGATGAGATGGAGGAGTGGTCTGCTTCGGAGGCCATGCTATTTGAGGAGGCCCTGGAGAAGTACGGGAAGGATTTCAACGATATTCGCCAGGACTTTGTAAGTGGATGGGGCTAGGAGGAGAGGTGGAAGAGATGACAGGGGAGGGAACCAGGACCTGGGCCAGATGTCAGCTCATCCTTCTTCCCTCTGCCCTTAGCTACCCTGGAAGTCACTCGCCAGCATAGTCCAGTTTTATTACATGTGGAAAACCACAGACCGCTATATTCAGCAGGTATAGTCTGGGCTAGGGAGGCTGGATCAGAGGCCTCCTGCTCACCTGTGCCTTTGAATTATGACATCCTCCTGCTGAGATGTTCTAATCCTTCTCTTTATTTCTTTTTTTCCCTTCCTGCAGAAAAGATTGAAAGCTGCTGAAGCAGACAGCAAACTGAAACAGGTCTACATCCCCACCTAGTAAGTATGATAGGTGGGAAGATGGGTATGTTTTCCTTCTCTGCCCCCAAGCTGTGCTTTCCTCAGTGATTGGAGGTGGGCAGGGGGCAGGGTCAAATATTATAGAGACAAAATGGAAATGGATTCTTTTCCTTGACCAGTTCCTGGTTTCTCCCCTCGCTGCCCCCATTAGTACGAAGCCAAATCCTAACCAGATCATCTCTGTGGGCTCAAAACCTGGCATGAATGGGGCCGGATTCCAGAAGGGCCTGACCTGCGAGAGCTGCCACAGTGAGTTCCAGAGAGGGGCAGGGATGCTGGAGGTGGGCAGGAGGTCTGCTAAGGCCCAAGAACCTGAAGGGCTCATTGGCATGTTTCCCCTCTGACCTCGCTCTCCTCTCCTTGCTCCTACAGCCACACAGTCTGCCCAGTGGTACGCCTGGGGCCCACCCAACATGCAGTGCCGCCTCTGTGCTTCTTGTTGGATCTACTGGAAGAAGTATGGGGGACTGAAGACCCCAACCCAGCTTGAGGGGGCTGCTCGGGGCACCACAGTAAGGACTCATGGGGGACAGGCAGGGGAGAGCAGTAAGCATATTGACCAGCGCTTTAGGCGAAGGCCAGAACGCCCAACTCCTTATATGGTGATGGTTTGATGTGTGTGTGTGGGTGCTTGGTAGTGGTTGGGGAGCCCGGTGGGTCGTTATGGCAGTAAAGAGATCAGGCAGGACTAAAATGCCCTCTGCAGAGAATGGAAGAAAGAAGGGAGCCTCTGTCCATCTGTGTTCTCCTTTTTTCCTATGTCCTTCTTCCAGGAGCCACACTCGAGGGGTCATTTGTCCAGACCTGAAGCCCAAAGTCTCTCCCCCTATACAACCAGCGCCAACCGGGCCAAGCTGCTGGCTAAGAACAGGCAAACATTCCTGCTCCAAACCACGAAGCTGACCCGTCTTGCCAGACGCATGTGCAGGGACCTGTTACAGCCGAGGAGGGCTGCCCGACGACCCTATGCCCCTATCAATGCCAATGCCATCAAGGCAGAGTGTAAGGGCAGGAGTGGTGGGGCTAGCAGTGGGTCTGGGGTTGCCCTGGCCAGAGACCAGTGTTTCTCTGGATGTTTAGTGAGAGTAGGGATAGTAGGCCATAATGGTTTTGTTAGATTAGACATGGCTCAAGGCCCCAGCAGGGGCCTGAATAGTGAAGTCTCTTCAGAAGCTTTCATCTTTTTTCTCCAGGCTCCATTCGACTTCCTAAGGCTGCCAAGACTCCGCTGAAGATTCACCCTCTGGTGCGGCTGCCCCTGGCAACTATCGTCAAAGATCTGGGTATGGGATGGGGAGCTGGACTGTGGGTACAGGGCAAGTATAGGACGGGGAGCCAGTTAGGGTGGTATCGGGCTCTCAGTCCTTTTACTATCAAGAACCTTCTCTCCTCCTGCTTTGTTCTTTCCCATTGAGTACTAAGAGATTTAGTCTAACAAACTGACCTTTTGTAGGTTAGTAATTTTTTTTCATGAGCTATCCAGTATTACCATACTGATTTGACAAGGTCACATTCAGGTGTGATTTTTGAAATAACTGGTAATTGCTTACCAGATGCCTCCCCCATCACTACTTTTGGGGATGCCCAGGAAAACTTCATAGAGAAGAGAAAGTATGAAAGTTCTCTAAGTTTTCTTTTGTTTTTGTCCTGGCAGTGGCCCAGGCGCCTCTGAAACCAAAAACACCTCGAGGTACTAAGACACCGATCAACAGGAACCAGCTGACCCAGAACCGGGGACTGGGGGGCATTATGGTGAAACGGGCCTATGAGACTGTGAGTTGACAGGATGGAGTGGGCCAAACTGAGTTTGGTGGGCTTTTATTTCTGATAGGAGTCTGAGAGAGTCCCCTCTCATTGTGCTGCCCCACCCTTTTTCAGATGGCAGGGGCAGGGGTCCCCTTCTCTGCCAATGGAAGGCCTCTGGCCTCAGGGATTCGCTCAAGCTCACAGCCAGCAGCCAAGCGTCAGAAACTAAACCCAGCTGATGCCCCCAATCCTGTGGTATTTGTGGCCACAAAAGATACCAGGTAGGGAGCGCACCATGGGAGGGGCTGAGAGGTTGACTACCTAGGTTGGTGGGTATGGGAAATAGGAGTATCTGAGAAAGACCAGCTCCAGGAAGACTGGGTGCAGGGTAGGGATGCCAGAAGAATGAGCCGGAAGAACTGCAGTGTGGAATGTGGGGTTTTACCTCGAGGGTCTTAGCCTTCCTGACTCTTCCTGGTCTCTTTCTGGCCAGGGCCCTGCGGAAGGCTCTGACCCACCTGGAAATGCGGCGAGCTGCCCGTCGGCCCAACTTGCCCCTGAAGGTGAAGCCACCACTGATAGCAGTGCGGCCCCCAGTCCCGCTACCTGCACCCTCACATCCTGCCAGCACCAATGAGCCCATTGTCCTGGAGGACTGAGCATCTGTGGGGAAGGGAGGTGGGCTGAAAGCTAAAGGGTGGGTGCCCAGGGCACTCAGCCTCCCTTCCCTCTAGTATCAAAGGGAGTGAGGAGTGAGGGAGGGAGGGAGCAAGTGAGTGTGTGTCCTTGGAGGGGTTGGGCGCCCTCTGGTGTTACTACTTCGAGGCTTGTCCCCTCCAATGCTTCTCCATGCCTGGTGATGGAGGGCAGACTGCAGGAACTTGGCCCATTGTGGGAACCTAGCCTGTTTTGGGGGGTAGGACCCACAGTTGTCTTGGACAGTTTTGGGGGGAGGGTTTTTTAATTTTTTAAAAATTTTGCCTCCCTTTGTGAAAGGGGATGGAGGAGGGGAAGAGTATACAGATATCAGGAGGTGGTACCTGGTTGGGGGAGGGGGCGTGCACTGCCATGACTGCCATGTCTATCTTTTTTTTTTTCTAATTGGGGGTTTCTCTTCCTGTCCGGTGTCCGGACTTTCCTAATTGGAGTTCGAGGCCCCTAAGCTGGCATCAACCCCAGCCCATGCTCGCTCTTTCCTTCCCTCCCCTTGTCCCCTCCGCCTTTTGTACGCCAATTCTCAGAAATAAAGATCTTTTGTCCGTTTTTTTAACCTCGGATTCTGTAATTGGTTCTTATAGTAACAAATAAAAAGCTGTTTTCTTCAGCTCCTCCTGGCTCAGCTGTTCTCTGCCATGGGTGCATGTGCATGCGTGTGTGTGTGTGTGTGTTGGGGGTGTGTGTCTTTGGGAAAATAAAGGACAAAGGACCCTAAGGAAGGTACAGATGGGGCTTGCCCTGGGAACAGCGTTATGAGCTATGCAGCCTCGACGGGCAGTCTGCTGCAGCTCTCTTTCTCCTGGGACCCAAACTGCTCCCCAGCTCCCTGTGGTGCTGGAGCCCAAGCAGCACCTTGGCCCAGACTGATTCAAAGCAGTTGGGATGAGCTGGTTTTCTGGATGGCTGGTGGCCTCCGTGGGGGTGAGGGTGGGGGTGGGGGTGGGGGGCGTGAAGGTGCTTTTTCCTGTATTTCCCAACTCTTACTTCCCTCTCCCTTTTACTTAGGGAATTCTGGGAACTGCTAGAGGCCAAGGCAGGATGTAGTCCACCTTGAGCAGTACTGCAGGCTCTTACCACCTAGCTCTGTGGTGTATTTGCACAGAAGGCTCCCTCAGCAACTGCCTTGATATCGGGGTCCACTCTAGTGCTGTTCCCTGCCTTTTTAGGTTTGGGAGACAGAGATTAGACAGCTGAGCTGGGCCCAAGAGGAGGAGCACCTTAGGAGACAACAAGAAGTTAAGCCTACTGTGCTCCTTGGGTACTTCCTTTGGAGATGGGGAACAGCTTCAGCAGTTGTGACTTGCTCAAGGTTACAGACCTTGAGATGACTGCCTCAGGTCCACTGCTCTTTCCACAGTCCAAAGCTGTGGGCTGATCAACAGCAAGCGCTGCTCAGCCTATCCGATAGTCTCCTCCATCTCATGGTCCCTTGTCCCTAGGGCCTCCCCAGCTCCCTTTCTCTCTCCCCATCCTGAGCCTACACTTCGGTAGTATTGGGAGGAACTGGCCACAAGCCCAGTCTGGGGGAAAGCGGCATCCTCCAATGTCTTCACTCAGTTGCCACCATAGTAGGTTCTGTCGCACGCCTCGAAGTGGGCCAGTGGCTCTGGCGCCTCGTGAGTACCCTCCACGCAACCCACTATCTCGGAAGGAAAGCCCAGCTCACGAGGACAGCAGCGATCTGGCTGTGGCCTCGTGGAGTCCGCAAGGTGCCCAGTGGGGGCGTAGCTCCCCAAGCAGGGCTAGGAAGGGGTCGCAGACCACCCATTTTGGGGGAGGACCCAGGGCAGAGGGAGAGAGTAACAGCCCTGAGGAGTTGGAGAATCCAGGGACAGCTCTGGGCTTCGTAGAGGCTGCTCATCCTCCGCCTTTATTCGCGAGGTAAATATGGGGTTGAGGATACAGCAGCGCGGGGCTCTTCTGCCCCTTGAAGGAGGGCACAGCCCGCCCACGACCACCCAGCATAGAAACAGCCGGCTGTCAAGGAGGGGGGCCCGCATGCAACCCGGCGCCGGCTTTTGTGGCCACTGTTATGAATATTCACGATTCTTTGGGCCAATCAACGCCTGAACAGTTCAGAGTACACCAATCAGCTTACCGCATGCAGATAAGCATCGTAGATGGGCGGCTTTTCCCACAGCCGGTTGAGTTAACACAGTCTGGAAACGGTACCCTGAGTCGAAGAAGCTTGGTTTCCGGAGGAGTGTGCGCGCGCGATTGGCCGATGTACGTCACTTCCTGTGGACTGGCGGAAGTTGCTTCCTGGCGCGTTGCGATTTGTGGAAGTGAGTTCCGGTGCTGGCAGAGGTGGTAGTATTTTGTCGGTACCGGAGAGTCGTGATGGCGGCGGTGGATTCGGATGTCCAATCGCTGCCGCGTGGGGGTTTCCGCTGCTGCCTCTGCCACGTCACTACAGCCAACCGTAAGCGGTGGCTAGACAGGGGGGTGGTTGTGGGCTTTCGTCTCTGGGTCTTAGCGAAAGTTATGGTTATAGGTCATGGTTCTTGTCAAGTCGGTTGTAGGGTCACTCACCTCCGTTTTCACTCCACCCGTCCGAAGGGATTAGAGAGTGAGCAAAGTCCCACCACCTTGCCCCTCTCCTTCCCAGTATCCGAAATCTCCACGACGAAAGCCTCGCTATTTTATTGACCCTTTAACCGTCATCTATTGGACATTCCCTTTGTGCCTGGTACTCTCCTGGGCTCTAGGGTGGGGAGAGGGGATTCACAGATGAAGGAGCTGCCCATCTAGAGATGGAGACAATTTCGGTGCTCTATAGATATATTTGGAGAGCTCTGGGACCACAGAGAAGGTAGTAGTTAAGTCACGGACGCCCTACAGAGGAGCTACCCAAAGGCAGAGATGGGGGAAGTAGCATGGCTTGCATGCCTGGAAGGTGGGTTTGGAAAAGTAAACAAGGTCCTTGTGCGACAGTACAAGGGGCTCTATGAAACCTCAAATTCCACTTTTGAAGTTTGGAATCATGATCTTCCCGAAACAGAATCTTCTGTTCTTCTTTTTCTTTGTGAATGGCACTATCTGTCCAGTAGGGCAAGCCAGAAATCCAAGATGGTCTTCTTTGGCTCCACGTCTACATTGGTTACATGGAGCAGTGACTCAGAATATAATAAAAATAAAAATAGCAGCTAACTTTTCCTACATTCACCATGTTCCAGACTCTGCCAAGTGTTATATATGTAATACGTTTGTAGTAGGTACTGTTATTATCTCCATTTTATATTTGAGGAAACTGATGCACAGAGAGGTTAAGAAACTTGCCCAAGGGCCAACCCCCTGGCGTAGTGGTTAAGTGCGCGTGCTCCGATGCTGGTGACTCGGTTTTGGATCCTGGGTGTGCACCAAAGCACCAGCTTGTCAGGCCGTGCTGTGGCTGGGTCCCATATAAAGTAGAGGAACATAGGCACAGATGTTAGCCCAGGCCCAGTCTTCCTCAGCAAAAAGAAGAGGATTGGCATGGATGTTAGCTCAGAGCTGATCTTCCTCACAAAAAAAAAAAAAAAAAAAGAAGCTTACCCAAGATCTCACACAGCTTGACAAAGCTGGGATTTGAACTTGGGCAGGGTGATGTCAGACCCTGCACTTGCAGTGTCTACACCATACTCAGAGGGAATAGTCTAGGGTCCTGATTTATTTAGTTCTTCTGTTTATGACCTGGATAAGTTACCTGTTAATTTCTTTACAACTTGCAGATATTGCTCTACCTAGCACTTACAGAGGTTTAAGAAATACTTGTAGTGTAGCCTGTTCTCCTGGGGACCACTTAGAGAGAATGCCCTATATCGACAAGTGGACAAGAGAGGAAAGTGAGAGGAGCCAGAACTTTGTAAATTCAAAGGTCACACTTTCTCTGGCTTGGAAGGATCAGTAGGATTTAGGCATGCAGAGAACCAAGTCAGGGGGTAGGTACACTGAAGAGTGATTCAGATGTTTTTGTCTCACACTTATGTCTTTGCAGGACCCAGCCTAGATGCCCACCTGGGAGGCCGGAAGCACCGGCACCTGGTAGAACTACGAGCTGCCCGAAAGGCCCAGGGACTTCGAAGCGTGTTTGTCAGTGGCTTTCCCCGGGATGTGGATTCTACTCAGCTCTCTGAGTACTTCCAGGCATTTGGACCTGTGGCCAGTGTTGTCATGGACAAGGACAAGGTAGAGCGAATGGCTGTCGGGGTAAAGAATGAGTCAGGTGTGCTGCATACCAAAAGAAACAAGAGAGAAGCCAGCACCCTGTTTGGGCTGGTTCCCCGTGTGGCTTGTCTTTGGTGGACACCTCTGCAGTACTTGGGCTAGTCCAGCTTTGTGAGCCCCACTTCACCCTCCAGCCCCTGCTGGGATTTTATCAGTTCATCAGATTCTGTCACTGGGGGCTTGTTGGTCATTTATTTTTTCAGTCAATCTTTTATTTGCCAAATATTTATTAACTGCTAACTTTGTACTAGGCACAGTGCTTAGAGCTGCATTCTGAGTAGTGAATAGGGTATATGTGGTCCCTGCTTGCACAGAGCTTACAGTTTAGTGGATAAAGTAGATAGTTGAATGAATAATTACAGTGACCATACCATTGGGAGATGTATCCTAACCCCACAAGAGACTGGTTGATAGACCAGCTAGCAGTTTAGTAACTTATACTGAGAGGTACTGAGGTGGTCTGGTCAGAACACCCTGTTCTCTGGACAGTGCTAGACAAACAAACTTGTTCTTTGTGGTCCTTTTTGTCTTGCTTCCATGCAGACCTTTTGTCAGTGTCTCTTTAGTCCCTTGAAGAAAGTTCACTGTTGTGGTGTTGTGTTCTGTGGTCATAACTGTAGTTCTGAGGCTGCACTCTAGTTCTGTAGGGGTGGCTTAGGTGATCCCACATCTCCTTAGCAGCCCAGGTCGTCTCTTAGGATAGGGTGGGGTGTGTTTTTCTTAGAGATTGCATTCAGCAGCTGACCCACAATGGCTTAAACAAAAGGGGTTTAATTGTTCTCTTTTAACGAGAAGTCCAGACTTAGGCAGTCCAGCGTTTTACTGTTTTCCTGCTCTGTCATTATTGGCACATGGCTCTCACTTCAGGGTTGTGATAATGCTACTTCCACATCCTAAGGCAAGAAGAAGGGCAGGTTGAAGGGCAGAGTATAAAAGCCATTGTCTGCTGAGTCTGAACCCTCCCCCCCTTTTCTTTATTTCCCAGGAAAATACCTTTTCCAGAGGCTTCTTCAGTAGACTTCTACTTATAGCTCATTGGTCAGAACTCTACTGCATGGTTATCCCTAGCTACAGGCA
This sequence comes from Diceros bicornis minor, assembly GCF_020826845.1. Lineage (NCBI taxonomy): Eukaryota > Metazoa > Chordata > Mammalia > Perissodactyla > Rhinocerotidae > Diceros > Diceros bicornis. The sequence goes on from NC_080770.1 coordinate 10,508,921, forward strand.
AGCCTGGGAAATGAAGTTTTTTTTTAGCTGGGCACTTTGCCCTTCTGAACAAAAATTGGGGTTCTGTTAGTAAGGAAGAAAGGGAGAATGTATACTGGGTGGGCAATTGGCAGTGTCTGCCCCAGGTTACTTCTTCAGAAAGCTCAGGGCTGGCCCTGTGGCTTAGTGGTTGGGTGCGCGCACTCCGCTACTGGCGGCCCGGGTTCGGATCCCAGGCGCGCACTGATGCACCGCTGGTCCCGTGATGCTGAGGCGGCATCCCACATGCAGCAACTGGAAGGATGTGCAACTATGACATGCAACTGTCTACTGGGGCCTTGGGGAGAAAAAGGGGGAAAAAAAAAAGAAAGCTCAGTGTCCCCATTTTTGGTCATATTTATTTCAGTTATAAAGAATGATCTTTTTCTGAACTTAAACCTCGAGTTTCTGAGGCTTCTAATTATTATAACAATAATGAATAAAATTTTTATTGAGCAATTACTGTGTACAAATTAGTGCTAAGTACTCTACATACAATACCTCATTTGATCTCCACAACATTTCCTTTTTTTTTTTTTTTTTTTTTTGCTGAGGAAGATTAGACCTGAGCTGACATCTGTCGCCAATCCTCCTCTTTTTGCTGAGGAAGACTGGCCCTGGGCTAACATCTGTGCCCATCTTCCTCTACTTTATATGGGACGCCGCCACAGCACGGCTTGACAAGCGGTGTGTCGGTGCACGCCCGGGATCCGAACCCTGGGCCACCGCAGCGGAGCACGCACACTTAACTGCTATGCCACCAGGCCGGCCCTTCCACGACATTTCCTTGAGGGAGATCGTCACTGGGAAGTGGAGATTTGGGGGTTTAAGCCCCTACTTGGGAGGCAGTCACAAGTTACTTATTGTAAAATGGGAATAATAATACATACCTTGTAGGAGTCTTATGAGACTTAGAAATAGCTTATGTGAACTGTTTGGTTTATAATAAGCCCTCATTAAATGGTGACTCTAGCTGGGGATGCTGGTATTGAGAGGAGATAAATGTCCAGGACACAGCTTCTGAATCTGCTAATCCTGCCATTCTTGATGCCTTCTGTGGGATTCTTGAGAGAAATATGTGCACAGAGACAAGGCCAGGCATAGAGCCACCTAATTTCTAGCTGGGCCTTTGGTTGTATACTTGGTGTTGAACCACAGGCTGGTGAGCTGTGTGATTCCTCAGAGTCAGAAGATCGGCCTGGGCAGGTCCAAGTGGCTGCCTTTCTCCTTGGTTTCACTTTGGTTCTTTGCTCTGTTTGGCACAAGGGTAGAAGTGAGAGTAGGAAGGGTACCCCCTTTTATTTTCAATTGAGATATGACTTACATAGCATAAAATTCATCTTTTTAAAGTATACAATTCAGTGGTTGTAAGTATATTTACAAAGTTCTACAACCATCACTACTATATAATTCCAGAATGTTTTCATCACCCCAAAAAGAAATTGCATACCCGTTATCACTCATTCCCCATCTGTGATTCAGGCCTGTGTAGTGGCGAAGCCATCCCCCTAGTTAATTTTTTATATGGTGTGAGGTAGGGGTCTAACATCATTCTTTTGCATGTGGCTGTCCAGTTGTCCCAGCACCATGTGTTGAGAAAACTGTTCTTTCCCCATCGAATGTTCTTAGCACCTTTGTTGAAAATGGTTTACCATAGATGTACATGTTTATTTCTGGAGTCTCAATAACATTCCCTTCATATGAATGTCTGTCTTTATGCCACTACTACACTGTCTTGATTACTGTGGAGGGTACCTTTTTATAGGTAGGATGAGGCTTTAGCTTTACCACTGAAGAGAATATGAAAGAATATGGACTTGTGCCCCAAAGCAGTCATATCTTTTCCTGCTCCTGCTAACATTTTACCTTTTGAAAAAAACATGGCCCAAAAATTTCATTGAACTCAGCCAAATCATAGCAGCATGCTGTCATATTGCTGTTATTCCTGGATGGTAAGTTTGTCAAAGATAGGGTTTATGTGTTTGTATTTATGCCTAGCACAGTGCTCATTACATGGATTCTTAATCAATATTAAGAGTCTAATTAAAGCAGGAAAAGTTAGGGGATTGATGGGTCATGGTATAGCAGTGAAATCACATTACTGGCAAGAGGAGGGGAGGATGAAACAAGTCAAATGAGATTTTCAGAGGCAAGCTGGGCTGAGAGTAAAATGTGTGGGATAGAAGTGAGGGAGAGAATTGCTTTTCTAAATATGTTCCCTGTTGTTACAGAAACATTAAGCAAATATTCTCAATTTATAGGGTGGTCCCCACTTCAAAGATTCCCACCCACTATCAGACTGTGTGTCTGGATTCTTGGTTCCAAAACCATCATCCCTGCCCCTGTTGTGGTTTGCCAGGGAGTGTTTGCCATCGTGGAGATGGGGGATGTGGGTGCCCGGGAAGCTGTCCTGTCACAGCCCCAGCACAGCCTGGGAGGACATCGCCTGCGGGTCCGACCACGGGAGCAGAAAGAGTTCCAGAGCCCCGCCTCCAAATCCCCCAAGGGAGCGGCCCCCGACAGTCACCAGCTGGCCAAAGCACTCGCTGAGGCTCCTGACGTGGGGGCACAAATGGTAAAGCTCGTGGGGCTGAGGGAGTTGTCCCAGGCTGAGCGGCAGCTTCGGAGCCTCGTGGTGGCCCTGATGCAGGAGGTCTTCACAGAGTTCTTCCCTGGTAAGTCACCTCCCTCACTGTGTCTGTGCCCTCCCTGTCCTTCCCTCTCCTGCGTCTGCGCCCAGTCTCCCCTCAGCTAGTGGTGTGTTTGTTTGCTCTTCCTCCTTCATGCCCCAGTATGTCCTTCCACCCTCTACTCTTCCCAATGTCTCTTGACCTTTATTCTCCACTCGGCACCCAGGCTGTGTGGTCCATCCCTTTGGCTCTTCCATAAATAGCTTCGACGTCCACGGCTGTGATCTTGACCTCTTCCTGGATCTGGGTGACTTGGAAGAGCCCCAGGTGAGTGACCAGGGAGGCAGTTGGGAAGTGTCATGTGACTCTGGGCAAGCAGTTACCTCTCATGCCTCAGTTCCTCATCTGTAAAATGGAGACAGTGGGACCCACCTGACAGGGTTATTGTAATTGGAGAAATGTGAATGTGGCTGGGTACTCAATAGGATAAAAATGAATTGACATGGGATAGATAGCATTTATAACAGGAAAACACTAGATTTCAAAATGGTGTGTATCTTGTCTTATTTTGGAAAAAATATATATAAAAGGACATACAATAAGGTAATTTCTGGGTTAAGTTTTTGCTCATCTGTATTTTCTGACATCTATCTGCTTGTGGAATAGGAAAGGGTTATGTTTCTTTTCTTTTTTTTGTGAGGAGATCAGCCCTGTGCTAACATCTGCCAATCCTCCTCTTTTTTTTGCTGAGGAAGACTGGCCCTGGGCTAACATCCATGCCCATCTTCCTCCACTTTATATGGGACGCTGCCACAGCGTGGCTCGCCAAGCAGTGCGTTGGTGTGCACCCGGGATCTGAACCGGTGAACCCTGGGCCGCTGCGGCAGAGTGCACGCACTTAACCGCCTGTCCCACTGGGCCGGCCCCAAGGGTTATGTTTTTTTTTTTTTTTTAAGATTTTATTTATTTATTTTTTCCCCCCCAAAGCCCCAGTAGATAGTTGTATGTCATAGTTGCACATCCTTCTAGTTGCTGTATGTGGGACACAGCCTCAGCATGGCCGGACAAGCGGTGCGTCGGTGCGCACCTGGGATCCGAACCCGGGCCTCCAGCAGCGGAGTGCACGCACTCAACCGCTAAGCCACGGGCCGGCCCGGTTGTGTTTTTAAAAGCCTTTATTTTTTAGAACTGTTTTAGTTTCACAGTAAAATTGAGCAGAAAGTACGAAGTTCCCAGATACCTTCTGCCCTGCAAAAGGGGTTATTTTTAAAATAAAATTTCTTTTATCATTCTCTGTCTACACACAAACACATTATTTTTGTTTTCTGAATCATTTGAGAGTAGGTGGCATCCATCATTATCCTATACCTCTTACTATTCCAGTGTGTGGCACCTAAGAACCAAGATATTCTAGTGTCAACCACAGCACAATTATCAATTTGAGGAAGTATTACACTGGTACAAGTGTACAACTTTACCAGACTTTAATCTACATTCCATTCTCCAATTGGGTCAGCTACTTTGACAGTGGACTGTTGTGTTGTCTTTTTTAATCTGGAACAGTTCCTCTGCCTTTTTTTTTTTTTTTTTTTGTGAGGAAGATCAGCCCTGAGCTAACATCCATGCTAATCCTCCTCTTTTCGCTGAGGAAGACTGGCTCTGAGCTAACATCTATTGCCAATCCTCCTCCTTTTTTTTTTCCCCCAAAGCCCCAGTAGATAGGTGTATGTCATAGTTGCACATCCTTCTAGTTGCTGTATGTGGGACTTGGACTCAGCATGGCCGGAGAAGCGGTGCGTCGGTGCGCGTCCGGGATCCGAACCCGGGCCGCCAGTAGCGGAGCGCGCGCACTTAACTGCTAAGCCACAGGGCCGGCCCTCCTCTGCCTTTTTTTGTCTTTCATTACAATGACATTTTTGCAGAATACAGACCATTTATTGTATGGCATTAAAAGGTTATTTTTAATTAAAAAAATATTGTACGGAGTAAATGACTTAATATATATAAAGCCCTTAGAATAGGGCCTGGCAGGTAAGCAGTAAGTAACAGATATATCTTGGGGACGGGAATGTTCCTGGCTTGGGGTACAGCAGGAGAAGCATTCACTCAGCTCATTTCCATCCCCAGCCAGCCCCAAAGGCTCCTGACTCTCCATCCTTGGACTCAGCCCTTGCGTCCCCAGTGGATCCTCAAGCCCTGGCCTGCACCCCAGCCTCCCCTCCAGACTCGCAGCCTCCAACCTCTCCCCAAGATTCAGAAGCCCTGGACTTTGAAATCCCATCTTCCTCCCTGGCACCACGGACTCCGGACTCTGCTTTGGCCTCTGAGACCCTCGCCTCTCCCCAGTCCCTGCCTCCAGCCTCACCACTGCAGGAGGACCGGGGCGAGGCGGACCCGAGGAAGGCTCTGGAACGAACGGAGGCCCTGAACGGGGAGAAAACAGAGGGCGTAGCCATGCTGGAGCTGGTGGGATCCATTCTTCGGGGCTGTGTCCCTGGAGTGTACCGAGTCCAAACAGTGCCCTCTGCCCGACGTCCTGTGGTCAAGTTCTGCCATCGGCCTTCAGGTCTCCACGGTGACGTCTCCCTCAGTAACCGGTACCTTTGTTTAAGAGGGTGGTTGGGGAAGGCCAGCTGAGCATTCTGGGGTGGCTGAGGAGGGAGCCCTGGTGTGGGACTGTCCTGCATCTCCTGAGCCTCAAGGGTATCCTTGTTTGGTCCCATCCCCCTTTCTGCCACTCATCTCCTTTCTGGCTTCCACGTCAATGTTCGTAAAGTGTGTTTCTTAGAATACTGTTTTTAAGAGATTTAGAAAAGAGTTCCATGGTTGAATATGTTTGGGAAATGCTAAGTTAAATGCACAGGTTTCTTCCTTCCCCCTCCTCCCCTACTGCCTCTTTCCTTCTCTTTCTCCTGTCCTCCCATTCTCCCTCCCTTCCTGTCTTTGTTGCTTTGCATACTAAAGGCTCTGAGCAGCCTTATAATAACATGCTCTGTGAATGTCCGAGACATTCTTAGGATGTAGTGTTTCCCAAACACATTTGGCGTTTTGTACATCCTCTCACAAGACCAGTGTGTCAGCAAACACTTTGGAAACCCTCTTTTGGCCTTATTTCAGCTGGCCCCCAGTGCGCAAGTCTGGAGTGAGAGCTGGGGATGATAGGTCAGAGGGTTCCCAAGTCCTCACACCCTTGTCTCCCTTTGTCCCAGGCTGGCCCTGCATAACTCCCGCTTCCTGAGTCTCTGCTCTGAGCTGGACGGACGAGTACGGCCCCTCGTGTACACCCTCCGCTGCTGGGCTCAGGGTCGAGGGCTGGCAGGTGAGAATGAATCAAGACAGACTTGGGGCTGGGTTGGTGTCAGGGCAAAGGCAGGGATTCAGGGAGAGAAAGACAGGCAGGTACAGGAACCGGGGTTGAGAAAACCGCCAAGGAGGGGATCGGAGGCACCTCTAATCTAACTGGAATTATTGATTATTTACCCAGGGAGTGGCCCCCTTCTCAATAACTACGCCCTGACCTTGCTCGTGATCTATTTCCTTCAGACCAGGGACCCTCCTGTGTTGCCCACTGTGGCCCAGCTCACCCAGAAAGCAGGTACAGCAGCCCAGCCTCCACTTTCGATCTTGTTAGCTTTCTCTCTCTTCTTCACCTCGCTTAGATACACTAAGCTACCCTGGGAATCAGATGTCTCTGCTATCACCCTCGTTTCCATCCCCATTTTCCTGCTTCTGGACTGACTCTCACCTTTTTTACTTTCACAGGTGAGGGTGAACAGGTAGAGGTTGATGGCTGGGACTGTAGCTTCCCCAGGGATGCCTCGAGACTGGAGCCCAGCACCAATAAGGAGCCCCTGAGTGAGTCTGGGGAGCCTGGTAGAGGACTAATAAATGATGTTAATCACAATAGTAGGAAACATACCTCCCACAGTTACTGTGTGCCAGGCATGGCTCTCACAGCAACCTCGTGTGAGAGCTAATATTATTGCCATTTGACGGATGAAGAAACCATGCCTTGGAGTAATTAAGTGGCTTGCCCAAGGTTACACTGTTAGCAAGGGGAAGGAGCAGCATCTGGGGCAGGACGTGGCTGGGGGCACAGGGAGAGAGGCTTGACCTCTTGTGTGTAGGGATCAGAGGAGCCTGGCTTCTGGGCACTCTTCTGAGCCCCTTGGAAGGGAAAAAGAAAGTCCTGCTGAGGGAGTGGCTCTGCTGCAGGGCTTATCTCAGCTGTGGCCCTTTTCCCTGGTTTTCCTCTTGCTCCAGGTTCCCTGCTAGCCCAGTTCTTCTCCTGCGTCTCTTGCTGGGATCTTCGTGGCTCACTGCTGTCCCTGCGGGAGGGTCAGGCACTGCCTGTGGCAGGGGGCCTGCCCTCTAATCTCTGGGAGGGTCTGCGCCTTGGCCCCATGAATCTCCAGGACCCCTTTGACCTGAGCCACAATGTGGCAGCCAATGTGACCAGCCGGGTGGCCGGGCGGCTACAGAACTGCTGCCGAGCAGCAGCCAATTATTGCCGAAGCCTCCAGTACCAGCGCCGTTCCTCCCGGGGTCGGGACTGGGGGCTGCTCCCCCTCCTGCAGCCCAGTTCCCCTAGTGCCCTGCTGTCTGCAACACCCATCCCCTTACCTGCTGCTCCCTTCACCCAGCTCACTGCTGCCCTGGTCCAGGTGTTAAGAGAAGCATTGGGGTGCCATATAGAACAGGGAACCAAGAGACTGCGGTCAGAGGGAGGTGGAACTGGGGAGTCTCCCCAGGGAGGGACAAGCAAAAGATTGAAACTAGATGGAGAGGAAAAAAGCTGTGAGGAGGGGAAGAAGGAGCAGCAGGAATGTGCAGGGGACCACCGCGAAGATGGGGTGGAAGAAATGGTTGTAGAGGTTGGCGAGACGGTGCAGGACTGGGCCATGCGGAGCCCTGGGCAGCCAGGGGAGCTGCTCCTGACAAGCAAGCATCTAGCCACGGGAGAAGAGGGGCAGTCAAGCCATGTAGCGCTGGCAGAGCAGGGGCCCCAAGGACCTGAGGTGGCCCGAGAAGGGTCCCAAGGTGAGACAGGGAAGGGGGTGTTGCTCTCCTCAGTGAGCTGGCGCTGTGCCTTGTGGCACCGAGTGTGGCAGGGGCGGCGGCGTGCCCGGAGACGCTTGCAGCAGCAAACCAAGGAAGGAGGTGGAGGTGGCGCTGGCACAGGAGCAGAGTGGCTGGCGACTGAGGCTCGGGTGACCCAGGAGCTGAGAGGACTGAGCAGTGCTGAACAGAGGCCAGAGGCTGAGCCGCTTCTGACCTTTGTGGCGGCTGCCTCCCAGGCTGACCACACTCTCACCGTGACTCCACTCCGGGATGCCCAAGGCCTGTTCCCTGATCTCCATCATTTCTTACAGGTTTTCCTCCCTCAAGCACTTAGAAATCTCCTAAAGTGAAGACAGGGCCCTAAAGGGCAATAAAGCTGCTAGTTTAATAAACACTACAGTTGCCTCTAATTTCTACCCGGTAATAACCCTCTTCCCACCCAGTACTTCCCCTCCCCAGAAGTAATGCAACCTTCTCAGAGGTGCCTTCTCTGGCCAGTACAGCAGGTCTCGCCCTGCTCCTCCACCTCAGCAGCCCATTTCTGTCCTGCGTACCATTTATCACAACTGCAGGGAGTGCCTAGGACCGTGTGAGTCAGGCTCCTGGAGCCCACTCAGTTCTGGAACTGTGGTGTACTGGGTGGGTGGGTTGAGTAGCACCTGTGAGAGGAACCAAGTCTGCCTCCACACTGACCTTACTTCCCAGATTTATGAATGGTGACAGGGCCTGAAATTTGGGTTCAGGGGCTTCATTCTCTCACTTAACAGGAGAATTCATCCTGTTCTTAAATTGGAGAAAAGATTTTCAAACCTGAACATGGGTAAAGGGCAACCCATCAGAATCTGTCTTAAATTGTCAGCCTCCCCCCAGGGTGACAGGTGGAAGGGATGCGGCTGGGCTCTCCCTTGGGCCCCTCCCTCCTCTGCCGCAGGCTCCAGGACTAGCGCCGCTTCTTCTCGAAGTAGTAACAGCGAGGCGCTGCAAGGTGGCTTATGGGAGAAAACCCCACTTTTACAGAGGGTTTCAGACTTGGGCTCCGGTTAGATACACGTCCTCTGCGCTAGAAAACCACAGCGGGAACAAAAGGAATTTGGCGAGCCGCCACCTCCGCAGGAGTTGTTTCTGCTCCAGCGAGTGTCACACAATCATGGTGTTAGGGGCTTGGCAGGACGTGCCATCAAGTCACTCGTCCCTAGGCATCACACTGCGGGCCCGGCAGGCCGCAAGAGAACGCCTCCTCGGGGACCGGCGCCGCACAGGGCTGGCAGCTGTGCCACGTAGCCGCCAAAGGGCGCCTTGCCAGCTACTTCTCACAGTTTCCCCTCCCTCCGCGCCCTCTATCTCCACCTCGGGACTCCGATTGGCCGTATCTGAGGGGCGGGCCAGCCAGGAGCCCCACTGCGCAGGCGCGAGCCGTTTCCGCGCAGGCCAGCAGGCCCCGCCCCTTCTTTTTCTAAGCCTGTCGCCGCGGAATACCGAACTGTCGTGCGTGTGCCTTCTATGCCGTCCTCGCTTTCCGGCTGCTGTCTCTCCGCGGCTCTCCCTTCCCCCCTCCCTTCCCTCCCTGACGGCTTACTTTGCGGCAGCGCCGAGATCCCCACCCCCTTTCTCTGCGGAATCACCATGGCGGCTGGGGTAAGTTTGCCGGCTCTAGCGATCCAGTCACCCTATCCGACGCCATCCTCTGCCCGAGTGGGGCCAGCCGGCGTCAGAGGAGTTCTGGAGCCGAATGGGGGGCTGACCCAGGATCTAGAGACCGTACTCTTGGAGAGCAGGGCTTCCAAGGCTCCGGAGGGGAACTGAGGCTGGGGCTTTCGGAGGCCAAAGAGGTGGAAGGGTCTGGGGCAGAGGAGAAAAAACATGCCGGATCCTGACCGTCTGGGGCCAGAGCAAGGGGTGCGGGTTCATTGCCGCCTCGAGACGTGGGATCCGGGCAGGTTGACAGAACTTTTGCGACCGTTTTGTGGGACAACAGCAGGGACGGGGTGAAGAGGAGGGTCTTTGTGGGCTGGCCTCAGTTAAGGGTCATCCATCAGGGGGGTTTGGGAGCGAGAGGAACCTCCGGACGGTGGAGTCAGACCAGTCGGACCCCGCTGGTCAGGTTAATAGAAGGGGAAAAGGCAACACCAGGGAACTCACTGCGGGACGGGACGGGAGTGATGGTGCGCGTGACAGGAAAGAAAGGCTTTTTAGGGAGATCGAGTTGATTTAGGAAGAGGAGATGCCGTTGGAGATCTCCGTGGCTATTTTGGGGGGAATTTGGGAATGTCGTGGTCGGAGTGTGTGTGCCTTGGAGACGAGAGTGATGCTCAGGAAGGAGTGAGCGGCTCAGCAGTAGAGTAGCAGGCACCGGGAAACCATCAATGAATGAAACCAGGGCTCGGGGAAGGGAGGGGCGGATGCTTGGCGGCAGATGGAGTCCTTGGGACCTAGGACTTCTGGATTTCTTGGAGATAGATTTGAGGGGAAGAGAATCCTTCTGGAGATGTCCTTATGGAAGGTCAGATCTGTCAACAAGCTTTATTTAGCAGTTGATGTGTCGTTCTGTCCTCTGGTATTTCGGAGGGCTCTGATTACACATGACAGGTACTAAGGAATTCACTTCACCAGAGGAGTAAAGGAGTGGGTTGAACAGGTTGGGATCACTCAGGGAAGTCATTCTGGGAGGTGACACTTAGGACTGGAACCCTTCTACTCACACTAATATTTCTTTGCCTCCTCTTTCTGGCACAGACCCTGTACACATATCCTGAAAACTGGAGGGCCTTCAAGGCCCTCATTGCCGCTCAGTACAGCGGGGCTCAGATCCGCGTGCTCTCCGCACCACCCCACTTCCACTTTGGCCAAACCAACCGCACCCCTGAGTTTCTCCGTAAATTTCCTGCCGGCAAGGTGAGTAGGGAAGTGGAGAAGGGCCTTGGGTCCTGAGAACCCGAGGAGCCATAAGGTTCTGTCACCTTGAAGATGGCCTCCATCTTTTAAAAGGGAGCTTTCCATGTTATCTTTTTTTTTTTTTCACATTTTGGTGATTTAAAAAAACTTTTGTTTGGAGATAATTGTAGAGTCACATGTAGTTAGAAATAATACAGTGCTATTCAGTGACTTTATAAAATTCACAGGCTTACTTTGTGTTTCTATGAGAGAGAATGAGTTTTGACTGTTTTCAGTGCAAATATACTGAGCAGGATTCTTCCCCCAAGGGGCTTACAGAGATAGATCACTGTGCTAAGAGTAGAAGAGACCAAGTACAGTGTGTAGAGTGCTATAATACTTTGAATAATATAGACAGCAATAGAAGACTTGGCTTCTGGCCTTTTGCTTTATTTGATTGAGGAGTTTTATACAAATGTTTGATGATAGCTAAATCTTTTGGGTTTCTTGTGTGAGTTCAGATTGTAAGGGGTACCAAGTTATTCAAGTATTTTTGGTTCCTGAGTTTCAGATAGTATGATGAGTTTGGTTAGTAAGAGTTGTCAGCCTTATATAAAAACTTGTATCCACAACAGTGCAGTTCCTGGGATTGGCTAGTGAGAGATGACTGTGTTTTTTACTTATCTTTTGTCTGCTTTGTCCCCAGGTTCCAGCATTTGAGGGTGATGATGGATTCTGTGTGTTTGAGAGCAATGCCATTGCTTACTATGGTAATTTGCAGTGGATGTGGAAATGGGAGGGTCTGGAGGTGAGGGGTGTAGGAGAGGGTGCGGGTGAGCCACAGTGGACACGGAGAGGAATTTTCAGGGACCTGGATTGGTGTTGGCATGACTCCAAAGTTTTGACCTTTCTGTTCTGCCTCTGCAGTGAGCAATGAGGAGCTGCGGGGAAGTACTCCAGAGGCAGCAGCCCAGGTGGTCCAGTGGGTGAGCTTTGCTGATAGTGACATAGTGCCCCCAGCCAGTACCTGGGTGTTCCCCACCTTGGGCATCATGCACCACAACAAGCAGGTGAGCCTTGAAACTTGGGGAGAAGCCATGGGCAGGGACTACATCAGCTCCTGAGTGATGGGGACTAAGAAATAGGTTGAGAAAGGTACCAATAGTATCTGGGTAATGAGAAGACCTAATCTTCGGGGTGAAAGTTTGGAGCGCTGGGCTGTTGATGGTATCTGGGTTCTTTGTCAGACCCAGTGGATGTGGTGTCTGTCATGCATGGTCAGAGGAGAGAGCGATTTCTGCTGTAGGAAGGATATACCAAATGGTGGGGGAGTGGTTAGATCAGATGACCTCTAAGATTCCTTCAAGAATCGAAAGATATAGGGCTATGGTTATTACATTGGGAATGAAGCCAGACTGCACCATGAAGAAATTTAACACTGAGAGAGCTCAGTTCGTGATACATTTGGAATGATCCTAGAATCTGACTCCATTGAAGGGGTGGGGAGGGATGGGCTGGGACTCAGTAACTGAAAAGCTACCTTAGTTCCTTTATTGGGGGGGAAAGGGATTATTTTCTCTCTGATCTTGGCAAACTAAAAAATGGTAAATGAGTTTTTCACGAATCTGAGTTTAATTTAAAGGACTGTCTATTCTGAAATTGTTAGGCTTTTTTTGCTGTTGAATGTTCTTTACTTTCTGAATGATAAGTTTGATCCTTTTAAATCAATAGGCCACAGAGAATGCAAAGGAGGAAGTGAGGCGAATTCTGGGGCTGCTGGATGCTCACTTGAAGACGAGGACTTTTCTGGTGGGCGAACGAGTGACACTGGCTGACATCACAGTTGTTTGCACCCTGTTGTGGCTCTATAAACAGGTGAAGTTTATAAAGAATCAGGTTGGCAGAGGGTATGTGGGGATTGGAAATGAAGTGACAGGTCTTCCAGGTTGCCCCGTATTCTGCTAAGGACTTGCTTGTGAGGGAGTCCGAGGTAATAGCTAGTGTCTGGGAATCCCAGGACTGAGTGATACGGCTGCTTTGTCTCCTGAGAAGTTGGGGAATCTTCTGTTGGCCTTAGTTTTTGTTTGGCAGCTAAGATGTTTAGTTTGCTCCCATATTTCTTGGGAAGCCCAGTTGTGTTTAGTTGTGAAGACAGAGATAGGGGTGGTAGTTTCAGCATCAAGAGCTTTGGGAGGCAGAACTAGGTTCACTTCTTGGCTTCGTTACTTACTAGTTGTAGGTATAGGGCTGTGTGTGTGTGAATTCCTTTAGTCCTGTTTTTATCCTCTGTAAGCTATAAAATCAAGGTAGTGATAATCAACTGTTGAGGTTATTGGGTTAAAAAGGATGACTTGGTGCTGGTTTCTAAACAGCAGCTCTTGGACTGATGCAGGTCCAGAATAGTAACGTGACATCAAAGAAAAAAGCACCTACTTCGTGCCAGACCTTGTGCCAAGGGCCTCACGGGGATAATCTTAGTGAGTCTTTGCCTGTTGTCTGGGTGAAGAACAATGGAGCCTGCCCAAGGGCCTGTAGCTAGTAAGTGGTGGAGTGGAGTTTGACCCCAAGCACTGCAGAACCAGCAGAGCTGACTGCTATGTTCTGTCTCCATGACAAGATTATTTTCCCTCTGATCTTGGCAAACTAGAAAAAGGAAAATGAGTTTTTCATGAAGCTAAGTTTAATTTAAAGGACTGTCCGTTCTGAAATAGTTATGTTTCTTGCTGTTGAGTGTTCTTGACTTTCTGAAGATTGATGGTAATATACATATGTATATCATGTAGTTAATGTAGATAGTTTTTATTATTTATTTGCCAAAATGAGTAATTGCTAGCCCTCTATTGGTCCCAACCTTTTTTTTTTTTTTTAATTTTATTGACATGTGAAATTTAAAAGATTGGAAACTCTAGGTGTGAAATGGCTCTGTAAAAGGAGCAAGCCACCATATAAATGTTATTAATCCAAGTAGATTCGTAGGAAATGGAAGGTGGGACCAAGCATCCATTAAATGGGACTGGACCGCAAAAAAAAGATTAGGAAGGTAAATGGGAAGTAGCCCTCCAGGGTAAGATGGTGTTCTGGGGAGCTGCTGTCTGAGGAGTTTAGAGGAAGGTGGAGCTTTGGTATAGAAAGCAACAAGTGTCTTTTGGTCTCTGGCTTGAAACTTCAGGACCTTTCCCTCCACTGACTTTGTTTCCACCCTTCATCCTGGCAGGTCCTGGAGCCCTCTTTCCGCCAGGCCTTCCCCAATACCAATCGCTGGTTCCTCACCTGCATTAACCAGCCCCAGTTCCGGGCTGTCTTGGGGGAGGTGAAACTCTGTGAGAAGATGGCCCAGTTTGATGGTAAGTCTGAGGAGGTTGAAGAGTATGTGGCCAGGGTTGGGATGGTTTGCCCAGTCTCAACCCCTGGATTTCCTGTCCAGCTTTCTGGTTATGTGGACCCACAGAATGTAGAGTATCGTGTGCGGTAACTAACATTTTGTGAAACTTGTTTTATACGCACACGTGCTCTCACTCATTTGTGTTAATATATAATTACGATGCATACATATCTGTTACTGAGGGTTGTGTTCTTGCTCAAGGATGTCCAGTGAACTGGTGGCAGGGCAGCGTAGAGCTTAGATCCCTTAGTTGGCCCGTCCAACAATTTTCTTCCGCTGTCCTGTGTGCTGCCTGGTTTTGGGGGATATGGAAGGAGGCAGGACACTGACACTTCTGCCTTCCTCTGCACCAGCTAAAAAGTTTGCAGAGAGCCAGCCTAAAAAGGACACCCCACGGAAAGAGAAAGGTTCAAGGGAGGAGAAGCAGAAGCCCCAGGCTGAGCGGAAAGAGGAGAAAAAGGCAGCTGCTCCTGCTCCTGAGGAAGAGATGGATGAATGTGAGCAGGCACTGGCTGCTGAGCCGAAGGCCAAGGACCCCTTTGCTCACCTGCCCAAGAGGTAAGGATATCAGAGGGGGCAGGGGACCCGAGAAGGCCTGTTTTCGTCTCTGTGTGTCCTCCTCACACACAAGCTAGGGCCCAGAATTTTAGGTTGTCCATACAAAATTGAAAGGTATATTTTAGTTGCAAAAAAAGTAACTTTCTGAATTTATCATCAAGAATTGGATGAATTTTAAGGGTCCGGCCCAGTGGCGCAAGCGGTTAAGTGCGCATGCTCCCCTGCGGCGGCCCGGGGCTCACCGGTTCCGATCCCGGGCGCACACCAACGCACTGCTTGGCAGGCCATGCTGTGGCGGCGTCCGATATAAAGTGGAGGAAGACGGGCACGGAGGTTAGCCCAGGGCCAGTCTTCCTCAGCAAAAAAGAGGAGGAGTGGCAGATGTTAGCTCAGGGCCGATCTTCCTCACACACACAAAAAAACAACCCAAAAGAATTGGGTGAATTTTGAAAGTAGAAAGCAAGTTCTAAATACATCTTGTATTTGGCAAGATTGGAACTCCCTTTCTAGCGAAGAAAGTAGACAGGCACAGAAATCGGTGTGGAGGTAAATTGGTCTTTTCATGCTTGTTAAGATTTGAGATCCCTCAAAACTGACAGAGTGAGAGGTGCAGGCTGGAAAAAGGTGCAGGGGGCCTTGTGTCAGCTCTGTTGGGCTTGCTTTGCTGAAGCAGCAGTGGACACCACGTCAGAATTGTTTGATTATCTTCTTGCTGTTTTAATCAATCAGACTGTAAAACATTGCTCACTAAGAGAAAAGATGGTGACCGTGTCTACATAGTTCTTGTCTGGTTTGTTATTTCCGAAACTGGGAGCGTTAAACCCCTCAAAAAGGAAACGGATGGTGTGGTCGTCTGTATCCTCTTTTCAGTAAATATGGGGGTTCTTGGAAGAAAGAATCCAGTAAAAGGGAGATTTTCGGGCTGACAAAAGTGGGACAGCCAGTACTTGCCCGGTTCTGTACCATCAAATCTTTCTTCAGTCACCACCCCAAGTCATGAAAATTTCAAGCAATATGAGGAATGTCTTTTTTGTGGTCACTTTGTTCTCCTTTCCCTCTACTTTGCTCACCCACTCTGCCTTTCCCAGAGCCATCCAGCCTTTCACTAGTCAGTCTGTTAGGGTTCAACAGGGTTTGACCTCCCTGTTTTGTAATGGTGTTTTTTTTTTTTTTGTGAGGAGGACTAGCCCTGGGCTAACATCCGATGCCAGTCCTCCCCTTTTTTCTTAAGGAAGACTGGCCCTGGGCTAACATCTGTGCCCATCTTCCTCCACTTTATATGGGACGCCACCACAGCATGGCTTAACAAGCGGCACATTGGTGCGCGCCCGGGATCCGAACCCGCGAACCCTGGGCTGCAGCGGAGAGTGTGTACTTAACTGCTGCGCCACCGTTTTTGGTTTTATTTTTATTTTTTTTGAGGAAGATTGGCCCTGAGCTAACATCTGTTGCCAATCTTCCTCCTTTTTTCCTCCCCAAAGCCCTAGTAGATAGTTGTATGTCATAGTTTTACATCCTTCTAGTTGCTCTGTGTGGGACGCTGCCTCAACATGGCTTGATGAGTGGTGCGTAGGTCTGTGCCCAGGGTCCGAACCAGAGAACCCTGGGCCGCAGAAGTGGAGTGCACCAGCTTAACCACTACACCACCGGGCTGGTTTATATGGGATAAACCAGTGTGAAAGAGCTCGTGCTGGTGGTGGGCATGATAGTGGTGCTTAGGGTTGTAACTTAAAAACATCATAGTACTGGAGGGTTACCGTTAGGAACCACTGCTTCCCCATCTGGGGAGCAGCTTGGAGTGTAGCTCAGAGCTCTTACTCCCAGGCACTTAATACAAGACCAAGAAGGTTCTGGATGCAGCTGTTTAGATATATTTTGTTTTGAACTAAAATGATTTACCTTGAACCTGGCGCAGGGGCAGGTCAAAAGTGAGCACGATTTTTGGTGTGTGTAAATAAGCTGTGATAACTAACCCAAATTCATATGCTGTTGTAACACAGACGTTGTTAATTATTAGCTAGAGATTTTCACGTATATTAGGTCTATATACTCCGGGCAGAAAATAAATCAGGCAGTAAACTTAAAAATCTTTAATAAACTTTGCATTTCTTATATCCTTTGGAGAATGTTTTATTAATACCTATTGGTGGTACAACATCACGGTGCTCTGCTGGGCTGCAAGATGATTTTCCCCAGGAATTTTAATGTCACAAGGGTCATGCCTTCAAAGACCAAGACTGTCTATCAGTTGTCCAGAGTTAATTCCAGTCCTTTTAAGGCCTTCGAGCTAAACTTGTTTCAGGAGCTATTCAGAGCTTGGGGCTACTTAGAAAAAGTGGACACATGATCATGAATAATAAAGTTGGAACAGTTTAGGAGGGTGTGGATAAAAAATCCTCAGTCCCACCTTTTGGGCGGTTGACATGTTGAAGCTCCTCAGATAAAGGCTCTGGTGTGCATTAGGAAAGGAACCCAGGACCTAGGATTGAAGGACAGATTCTCTGTTACATTGTAACTGTTGGCAAGTCACACCACTTAACCTATCTGTAAAGGGAGGGAAGGTAACTGTCTCTAACTCTAGAGTTTGTTGGAATTATTTATACTGATGAATAATTGAGCCAGTTAAACTTTCAGTAAGGGGATTTAATAGATTTATGGCACATTTATGCAGTGGAAGGTTATTTAGCCGTTAAAACATTTGCAGAAATGTATTAAATGAACAAATTGTGTAAGGTGCAAAACTATATACGTTATCTTTGGAAAATCACCGGTGGGAAATACTTAAAAATATTAATTAGTATCTTGTTTGCTGGCATTGCAGATGATTTTCTTCAGTTAGCATGTATTTTTGTAATTGGAAAGGAACAAATAGAACCCCTCCCATGGGGGGAGGGACTTCTCCTATATTGATGCTGGCATTCCAGGCTCATTGTGCCAGATTGCTTCAAAGATACCGCAACCTAAGCGTTATTCAGCATCTGAACTTGTTTCTGGGCAGAGTGACTAAAGGACATGGGTGTAAGATTTGGGGTGGAGGCCCTTTGAAAACGTTCCGTGCTTACACTGCTTTCATATTATAGTGTGTGTAACCCGAAGAGGCCTGTGGTGGGGGGAAGAGACTTGGGTGAGTCAGTAACTGAGTGTGACTCATGGAAAAGAGCCCCGGGGAGGGGCTGCATAGGAGGAAAACGGAGTCCTCCTCACCCTGCATCTCCACTAGGGGGCAGCAGTTTGCCGTGCCTTTCCTGGAGCAGGTCTCCCTTGGGCCCCACCCTCCAAGTTCCTAGCATACTCATGCTGGGGGTGGGAAGCAAGGGGGTACCCTAGGCCCCTGTTCCTTCCCTTCAGCTCGCAGGCATCATAAGGTTATAGCCTTCTGCCAGTCCGGTGACTCTTCCTTTAAACCAGTACTTTTTTTTTTTTTTTCTTTTGTGAGGAAGATTAGCCCTGAGCTAACATCTATCGCCAACCCTCCTCTTTTTGCTGAGGAAGAGTGGTCCTGGGCTAACATCCGTGCCCATCTTCCTCCACTTTATATGGGACACCGACGCAGCATGGCTTGACAAGCGGTGCGTCGGTGTGCGCCCGGGATCCGAACCGGGGCGGCCACAGCGGAGTGCGCGCTCTTAACCGCTACGCCACCGGGCCGGCCCCTAAACCAGTACATTTTAAGTGAAAAGGCCCTTAGCTTCTTTTGCCCTGGCCACCCTTTGTTGCCTCGGTGGGAGCTTCTCCACACTGACCTCCTTGCTTCTTTCCTCCATTCAGTACCTTTGTGTTGGATGAATTCAAGCGCAAGTACTCCAACGAGGACACACTCTCTGTGGCGCTGCCGTACTTTTGGGAGCACTTTGATAAGGATGGCTGGTCCTTGTGGTACTCTGAGTACCGTTTCCCTGAAGAGCTCACCCAGACCTTCATGAGTTGCAACCTCATCACCGGTGAGAAGAGGGTGGGTCTGGGAAGGGGGAGGGAGGACAAGGTAGTAGGTGATGTGATTCCAAAGGCTGAGTATTCTCCCTCGTCCCTTCAGGAATGTTCCAGCGATTGGACAAGCTGAGGAAGAATGCCTTTGCCAGCGTCATCCTCTTTGGAACCAACAACAGCAGCTCCATTTCTGGAGTCTGGGTCTTCCGAGGCCAGGAGCTTGCCTTTCCGGTGAGGAAGGTGTAGGGGAAGAGTCTATCTCTTTAGGGTGGGACAAGGATACGGGAACCACATTTTTTTATTCCTGGGCTGATGAGCATTCAGGAGAGTTCAATGAATGTGTACGGGAAGGAGTTGTTCATGTTTGCAGGAATCCTGGGATCTTATGACATGTGTCTGAGCTGGAAGTAACAGGTGTGAGACAGTGTCGGATAACCTGACCACATCCTTCTTACCTGACTTTTTCTCCCTAGCTGAGTCCAGATTGGCAGGTGGACTATGAGTCATATACATGGCGGAAACTGGATCCTGGCAGCGAGGAGGCCCAGACGCTGGTTCGAGAGTACTTTTCCTGGGAGGGCGCCTTCCAGCATGTGGGCAAAGCCTTCAATCAGGGCAAGATCTTCAAGTGAACATCCCTTGCCATTGCCCAGCTGCCTGCACCTGCCCTTCAGGGAGATGGGGGTCATTAAAGGAAACTGAACACTGACCCCTTTCCTGTCCTGCCTCCTTTGTGAGTGACGGCTTCTTCAGAGGGGAGTAGCTATGTGGAAGCAGGGTTTTTTCTATGCCTGCTGTACCTCCCTTGGCAGGAGAGATGTCTTTAGAAGAGCAGAAAGAGAGGACTTGCCTCAGTTTTAATTTTTTTTTTTAACTTTTTTTTTTTTAACTTTATTTTAATTTATTTTTCCCCCCAAAGCCCCAGTAGATAGTTGTATGTCATAGTTGCACATCCTTCTAGTTGCTGTATGTAGGACTCGGCCTCAGCATGGCCAGAGAAGCGGTGCGTCAGTGTGCGCCCGGGATGCGAACCCGGGCCGCCAGCAGCAGAGCGCACGCACTTAACCGCTAAGCCACGGGGCTGGCCCCCTCAGTTTTAATTTTATTGTCATACCTCCTACTGCGATGACTGTCTTCTAGCTAGGAAAGATTGGATGCAGTTAGAGTGGGTGATGATAGATGGGGCTTTGTGACAACCTGATTCCTAAGGATCAGATTCCAGACCTTCCCTAGTGAAGGGAGAGAATACCTGTTAGTGATGGTCAGAGCTAGCATACAATAGCACACAGTGTGTAGAGGAACTTGACAGTTTCCCACAAATGCCCTGTGAGGGAGGGACGTGGTGGTATCCAAGGGTGGTAGTTTAAATAATTAAAACAAGCGGGAAGACCAGGCATAGATGACTTGGAACAGATGATGGCCCTAACCTGGCTGCGGATCATCTCTGTGGTACCCCTACTTATTAACAAGGAAGTAGGGTTCAGAGATTTAAGTAACTTGCCTGTGATCATGCATCTTAAGTGGTAGAGGCAGGACTTTGAACCCTGTGGGTGTCACTGAAGCCCTACTGCTTCCTGAATTGTAGCGCAGTCATAATTGTCATCTAATAACCCTGCTCAGACCAGTGATTACTGTTTTCCCTTTTGAGTTTAATTTTTGTAATGTGCTTTTCAGAGATTCTTGCCCCCATTCTCACTGTCTTTTCTGAAGAGCATTAAAGGTCTCTGTAAATTTAACAGCTCAGGTGAAATTGGAAACCTCTAGTTTGAATCACATTTTGAGGCACATGCAGAAACAGTCCTGACGCTGCCTTTGGTCTCCAGGTTACGGTTTTCCATGTGGTTACTTTCTCCCACCTAGTCCAAACACGGAGGCTCTTGGCTTGGGAGGGGAAGAAGATGCTCTTCCCAGAAACAGACGGGGCTGGTAGCTTCTGAGGGACGGGCTGTAATCTAGCTGGGTACCTGCAGCTGCATTTGGGGTTCTGTGAACAAATGGGCAGAGGAGAGTTGTGGTTTGGAATCCAACTGAGTGATGATGGGTTGGTTCTTGCTCAGAGTTTGCTGCCTGGCAGCTCATCCTGAGTTGGATCCAAACTTGCTACCTGTCTTACTTCTGAGCAGCCTGGTTTCTTGGATGGGATCTAAAAGTGCTCCGTGCTGGCTGGGGTGTGCCCTGAGCTAGTTGCTGGGTCCTCACCAAACCTGTCAGACTCCCCTCCCAAATTCCGTTTCCCAGCACACCGTCTGCTCCTTTGCTTGTGTAATCTTCACCACCTTCCTGGTATCCTTAACCTTCCCAGTTGTTGAAGATTTAGGCAGGAGAGACCAAATTGTGCAAGTAGGTTTGAGGGGGCAGGACTCAGAGACCCAGGAGTGGGGCCCAACTGTGAAATAGGTGGAAGTTCTGCTGGGTGGGCCAGAGCTTGGGCAGCAGCAGGCCTGGCAGCCCATGTGGACTGGGCGGGTCTGGCCTGGGGGGGGCTGGGACCCCGCCTCCGCGCCTCCCTCTGAGACTGCAGGAAGAGTGACTCATCCACACGTCCTGCCTCCTGTGCCTCTAGCTCTGGCGGTTTGATGCAGAGGAGGGTGGCCAGGTCGTTGGATGAGGCCAGGCCTGCACTTGGGGGAGGGCCAGTACCCACAAGCTGGAGGTGCGGTGGGAGGCCTGAGGGGAGGGATTGTGGCCTCAAGAAGGCTCCTGTTGGCCGCCTGAGCGGGGTGGGATGGGAGGGCCTCTTCCCTGCTGGGGAGCCCAAGAAAGAGGTTCACAGGGAGTTTTCTAGTGGCAGATGTGGGGCGGGAAAGAGGAGAAGTACATCTGGAGTTGGTTGGGTCCCCGCCCCGGGGAGGCCTGAGTCACCCCACTGCTGCAGGCTGGGGACTTGCGCCCTCCCTGATCCCAGCTGGGGCCCCGAGCGGCTTGCAGAGCTCGGCCTTTCCCTGCTTCTCCCGGTGCTGGGCGGGCCTGCTCCTGGCTCATCAGGGACAGCCAGCGAGAGAGCCAGTGAGAGCTGAGACGGGAGGGATGTCTCCAGTTCTTGGGCCGTTTCCCCGATGTGCCAGAGAGACTCGTGCCACCCGCGCGCCACCTAGAGCTGGCATCCCCCGACCCACGATGCAGGGGCGGGGGTCTCAGGGTGGAAAGGGAAGGGGGGATGCTGTGAGTGTGTTGGGGGCTCAGAACAGGGCATGGGCTTGGAGAACTGCAGGAGGATGGGGGAAGGAGGAGGCTCTTTTATCCACTTACAGGGCAAAATCGCAGAGCATCCAGAAAGGGAGGTTGAGAAACTGGAGAGGGGGTTGTGGCTCAGAGGTGCATTTGACTGCAGATAAAATCCTTACAGAGCCTGCAACGTGAATGGGAACAGCCGAGACTTGGTTTAGCTTGTAGATAAACCGGTAGATACTGGTTATAAGCAACTATTTATTTTAGCTTTGTTGGCACTTCTGCTTAAGTCACTTATTAAAAAGTGAAAAGCTTTAAAGTTCTTCCAAGAAGGACCTGGATTGTCTTCTGTATTTTCATGTCCTGCTTCGAGCTGGAGCTGGACAGCTGCTGCTCACACCGGCTCAGACCTATCCCACCAGCTGCCCACATGCCCCAAATGTGCCACTTCCCCTTTTGAAAGGTGGGGGAAGGGTCTAGAATGTTGAAGGGAGGGGAATGAAGTGCTTTGGAGGCTCCGCCCAGTCATTTCTGAAATTAATACTGTGGTTTCCATGGCGACCGGCACTCTTTGTCCTTAGAACCCAGAACTTTCCCTCCACACATCAGATGGGTTTTCCTGGGTGGCTGTGGCTTCCCTGGCCCACCCCACCAGCGGTACCTACAGGGCAGTGTAACTTCCCCCACTTGCTTTGGTCCTCCGTAGGTCTGAATGTAATTCTGGGGTACCCACCCTCATCTCTCTTCTTCCCCTAATGCTGTGGAGCTAAAATACTGGCGCTTCTGAAAGGTTAGAGAAACTATGCCACCTGCTCCTGTCTGTTTGCCCTGATCAGCCTGGCATGGCTCCCGAGGGAGGCTGTCGTTTTACTCCAGTGGAATTCCTGGGGTGTTCCGGTGCCTTAGCACCCAAGGGATGGGTGGAGTGGAGGATCATGGTGCCCGCTGGAGAGTAGCTCTTCAGTCACTTGAGTCTTTCCTAAGGAGGAGAATTCCTTGGGCAGGTGGGACTGGTTCAATGGCAAAGATGTCCTTGGTGACCCTGGACCTCTAGATGTGCCTGGGCTCTTTTCATTCTTGTAGCCCCTGCCCCTCTTTGTTTTCCTGATTTCCTCAGGATTCCAAAGGGAGCCTGTTGACCTTATCTTGTTTACAAAATGGGCAGAGCAGGGACTGAATGGTCAGTCAGGGTTTGGGGCTATTTCTGATCGGATCTCCCATGGAATGTGCCTCCCTCTACTTCCAGTTGCCCCCTCCCCTCCGCAGCAGGAACAGCTGTCATGTGAGGGCCTCTCCCGCTGGCTCAGCCCTTTTGCAATCATCTGGCTGGCTCTGCCAGGATAAGGGTAGATAGTGAGGATGGGCAGAGCCAAGGGGTAAACGAGGGGACACGCAGGGCAGAGGGCGTGGTTGGAGGGTGGGGAGGGCTATGGAGTTGAAGGCTGAGGGAAGAGCAGTTGCCAAGGGCAGGTAGGAGGGGCGGAAGCAGCGGAGCAGGCCGGGAAGGCAGTATGATGAGGTTAGGGTGGCCATCAAAGGAAGTGGGGGCTGTACTGGGACGGGAAGTTTTCTAGGCGCAAGGGAGAGTTGGTCATAGCGGGACCCTGGTCAGTCATTCTCAGGGAGATCCTCATTTCCCCTGACTCACAGGGAAGCCACGGGGTGCTTTCCTGCCAGTCTGCCTTTCTGTGGGACCTGAGTCACCAAGTTGCCTAGGGTGTTGGCTGCCCTATGGTGGCAGTGCCAGTGCCCTACCCATCCACTCCTATTAGGACAGGGGTCAGCAAACACACTGCTTTTATCTCACCCTCCTCAACAGCAGCTCTCCATCTCTTTGACTCAGACTCGCAGAATGTGCCTCTTGCAGGGATCGCCAGGGAGACCACATCAAGCAGTCCCTTTATTTTACCCATAAGGAAATGGGAGCCCAGAGAGGGGAAGTGACTTATCAAGGGTGCCTGCTAGTCTTTCCACAGTTCTTGCAGCCACTCACTGAATCACTTTTGCTCCTAAGAGGAGCAGCAGCGCTCTTCCCTCAAAAGCTGAGGGGTAAGTGTGGTGGACAAAGCACACTAGGTTTTGGAGGCGGGAGAGAGGGTGTCGAAGGCTGTGGCAGCCAGAGTATGGCGGCCCTGACTGGGGTAAGAAGCGGAGAAGTGGAGCAAGTCCTGGGGCAGGGTCAGCCCTAGTGAGCCAAGTCCTGGGGCTGGCAGAGGGCACAGGGTGTAGCAGAGGCGGGACTTCGAGTGACAGGAACCTCAACTATGTGGTGACTCAGGCTCTGGGCAGCCTAGGCCTTTCCTTCCCTGCTCAGCTTGATCTCCTTAAACTGGACTTGGAAAGTGTAAGCTGAGGAGGGAGGGAAACCCGGGCTCCTCTCTCTTTTCCCAAGAACTGGGGGAAAGGCAGAGGAAGTTGGAAAAGACAGGAGAAAGGCAGATTCCAAACAAGGGGAGAAGAGGCCATCGCTCCTCTCTCCCCAGCCCTTCCCTCTGTGCTCCCCGCTCCCTGCTGGGGAGGGGAGCTGGCTGGGGCGTTGGCTGCTCCGTTCATTCCAGCTCCCTCCCTCGGCTCCTGTTTACAACTCAGCCCGCCCAGTCCACAGCTCAGTTCTGAGCTCTTCTTTTCTCTCTCTCTCCCTCCCTCCTTCCTTCACAGCCTCATTCAGTCGTGTTTGGGCCACATTTCCTATTAGCTTCCTGCTCCTGTAGCATCCCCATGCCCACTACTCACCGGCCTCTAAGCCATCTCTCACTGCTGCTTGGAATCCACCCGTGCCCGGTGTGTCCACCTGCCCCGCTCTCCCTGCTCAGTTCCGTTCTCTTCCTCTTGCCTGGCCAGTCTTTTTTTGCCTTCCTTCCTCCCAGGGTCTGTACTCAGAGCCCTGCATCTCATGTCTTGTTCTCTAATCAGCTTTACCTTGGGTTCTGGTTGGGCCTGAAGATTTCAGTTAGGACTGAGCGTAATGGGAGGGTTTCCGGTACCTCGGCTGTCTGATCTGAGTAATTCAGGAACTCCTTATTTGAAGCCTGAGGTTTAAATACAGGCTGGGATTTGGAGTGAGGTGGAGGAGGATGATTTTACTCAGCTTCATATTTTGAGTTTGGGTGAAGAGTTTGAGGTTTGAGAATGCTAAGGAAATAACGTTGGGATCCCAGAATCACCCATTAGGTTTGCTTTTCCACTGGGGAAGAGGGCAGATTAGGAAGCAATGAAAGTGAACAGACAAGGGCCTGCCATTTGGCAGGGATGCTAATACCTGGGCTGGTGTGTGTACGGGCTGGAGGTGGGGTCTGGGAGATCCCAGACGGCCCAAAGAAGGGCTAACAGTCATCAGTCATTTCAATGCTTCTAAGGCTGACATGCCAAAGGGCCCTCGTGGGGGGAAAAGTCTGCTTTCGAAGAGACTGCCAATACTTCACTGCACGCTTCACTTCCGTTCTGGGATGGGGGTTTAAAAGCCATGATTACTCTTTGAGCCGTCGGCGTGTCTCTTCTTCCCTGTAGTACACTGATTTCAGAGAAGGGAGGGGAAGGGGAATCCCCTGGCAAGGGGCCTGCCCACAGAGCGCCCCTTTGTGGTTGCTATGGAAACAGGCATAATAGAAACAAAACAGAGGCACGTTGCCTGGCGACAGAAGAGCCCAAGGTTCATCACACACACGCTACAACAGGGTACAGATCAGGGAACCCCCAGGGAGGGAGCAGCACTTCTGGGGAAGCTGGGGTATCCTAGTGATGACGAGTCCTAGAGCTCATCTCACTCTGCCTGGAGCACCGTGGTGTGGGACGCCTCAGAAGGGTGTGCAGTGCCAGCGGGAGGGCTGAAGTCCTCCCTGATCCCTGGTAGCCCTTATTTTGACAGAGCAGTCTGAAATCTTGGAGAAGATGGAGGTTTTCTTTGCAACGTTGGCATGGAGGGGACTCCTTATAACTAAGAAATACTGTGTGTCTATCTGTGTGTGTGGGGTGAAGTAGCCGTGTAAAAGACCTGGTAGAAAAGATAATGTCCAATCTTCCCAAAGCATAGGACCTGCAAGGAACTCAAAGTACAAGGTAAGGGGGATCAAAGTACCTTTCCCTCTGGAGCGAGCTCCTCGAGGGCAGGGATTCCATCTTGTCAGGTTCTCTGTTACCTGCGCCACCACCACCACCACCGCAAGCCCCCAGCCTAATGTCAGACACACTGAATGTTTGTGCAGCTGTATGAGAGACCTCCACCTGGGGGCATGGCTCCCTGGGGCCTGAGAGCCAGGGGAAGCTCTGACTTCCTCCCATGGGAAGTGTAGGGTGCAGGATGCTGTCATGAAAAGAACAAGGGCTTTGGGGCCAGTTATACCTGTAGTTCATTCATTCACTCATTCCACAAAATGTTCTTGAGTGATGCTATGTGCCAGCCCCTGCTCTAGGCATGGGGCATACTGCAGAGAACAAAAAATCCATGCCCTTGTGGAGCTTCGATGCTAGTGGGAGCTTTGACTTCTGCTTCCGAGGGTTGTGTGACTTTAGGTAAATCACTAACCCTCTCTGAGAGCATTTCCTCCCAGAGCGCGTGAAGATTAAAGGAGCTAACCCACGCAAGTCCCTGCTGCAAGTGTCAGACACGATCACCATTAAGAGAGCTTTGGAGAGTGAAGGGTGGGGGGCCACAGCAGCAGGCAGAAGGAGAAGGGTTGACAGGAATTTCTAGAAGTGTGTGTCTCCAATTACACCATGAAAACATTCCCTTCCCCCGGGCTGAGGAGGCTGACCTAGGAACCCACAGCTCTGGTTCCAGCAGCACGATCATGGTTTTTTAGGTGGCAGGGTCAGCTTACCCCTTCTCTACCCTCCTAGCCTGGAATGGATCAGAAGCCAGTCCCCAGGACCACCCCACCAGGTATCTTGACACTCCTACCCCTGAATGAAGTACCTGGACAGTAATCCCTGCTCTGCGGCCGCTGCAAAAACCAGCCAGCCTCTCCCCGCCTCCTTCCCTGTTGACCAAGAGGGTGGCCAGAACAAACAAAGAAGCAGATAAGTTGGCTCCAAGCCCAGGACACTAGCCTCTGCTCTTTCTGGGGGGCTGATGGACACGCTGAGATGAGGACACAACACCCACACCCTCCATGCTCTTTTTTTCCTGCTCCTGCCCCTCTCTCCAAATTCCCATAGCCCCTTTTGCAGATACCTATGTCTTGCTGCTTGTGTCACATCATAGCTCTTTCTGAAAACCTAGATGTAAATCAACTCCCATTTTAATATGCACAAGGAAAACTTGCACTTTCAAGGAATCAAATAATTCATTTCACAACGTTAAAAATCCTTTGGTAAACTGTTAATAGAGGTAATTTTGGGGAGAGGGACTGGGCAGGGGAAGAGAAGACATATACTGTTTATTTTTCTGCCTTTCTGTATTGTTTACATTCTTCACCATTTCGAGGTATTGATTTTACTTAAAGAATGTCAATAGGGATTATCTGACTTGTAGGATTACAGGCCATTTCGTTGATCTGTATTCTTGGTCCATGTTTAAAAAGCTGAATAAATGTGATTTAAAAGGAAATAAAATTTAAAAAGCTGTTGGTAAAGGAAATAATTAGCTCTTGGTTTTTATTTTTTAAATGCATCTCAAAGTTGAAGAGTTCCGATTTTTTTCCTTTAAAAATAAGGTAGGTGCTAGGAAAGAGATGCAGAACAAATTGGAAGCAGGGGGGAATTCTTCAGAAAGCCTGGGTCTGTGACTGTCTGCTTGTGATATGTGTGGTGGCACGGCCTCTGCTGGGGGTTTGAGTCCCTATCTGGGTACTTGTGTGTGTGTGTGTGTGTGTGTGTGTGTGTGTGTGTATGTGTGTGTGTGCCTGTGTGTGAGAGAGAGAGAGAGAGAGAGAGAGAGAGAGAGAGAATGCTGGTGCCCAAGTCTCTGCTTTGTCTCTGTGTCTTTGCATGTCTATGCCTGTCTGAATGTCTACACATGTGTCTCCACCTTTCTGTGTCCCTTGTATGCGTGTCTGCATGTCTGTGGCTCCTTTTGCTATCTCTTCCCTCCCCCACGGCCTGTACCCTGTTCGGGTAACTGGACCTGGGACACAGCCCCCAGGGCTGGCAGCAGAGTTGGCTGCTGGGTATTTTTAGCCTGTAAACATGTTTGCCATTTCAGAGGACAGGGCTGCTGGTCTCAGCCCCAGCCCACTCATGATCTTGCAGCGAGGGGGGCCCTCCTGCCTGGAGCTGGGTCTTCTCAGTTCCCCAGCATTTGGGAGGGAAGGAAAACTGGCTTGATGCGGGCAGTGGGTGGCCACCAAGGAGGGAGGATAAGACGATTCATGAGGCAGAAGAGAATGGGGGTGTGCAGCCAGAAGGTCCCCGAACCCCATCATTAAGCATTTAATAAAATCTCCAAGTAGTTAGAACAAGCTGTGGGAAATGGCTATAAATTTGGAAACAGCGTCCTGCAAGTGGGGAGTTGAGGGAGCGGCTCGGACAGGGGATCTGAGAAGAAATGGGGAGGTATGGGAAAACCGGGAGCCCCGGCTTCCCTCAGGGAGTCTGGTGAGGGAGGCGAGCAGCCTAGTCTGCTCCCCCAAGGGTTGCAGGCCTGGCTGCTGTGTTGCTGCAGCAGCCGGAGCAGCACCGTGGTTCGTGTTGCGCTGGAGACCCTGACTCTGGGAGGTGGGGCGAGCGTCTCCAGGCTGGTTCCGTGGAGCAAGGGGCCAAGGGGGCCCCAGAAGGAGGGAAGGCGAGAAATGGGCTCGGCTGCAAGGAGCTTGGGAACCAAGTGAGGAGACTGGGCCTAGGATTTGAAGTGTAGTTGCCCGTGTTGAGAGAAAAACTCAAAGGTCTGCGTCAGGCTGGAGGTCGCGGCTGAATCACCCAAGCCCCCCAGCCGCTTTCAGAACCACTTGGTCCTTCCTGCAAAATGGGCTGATTCTCGGTTTCAGTCGTGACGATGAGCCTCGGGGAGCTTTGAGGAGTTTCTTGCCGACGAAACTACACACTGCATACGTAGGGGATAGATCCGGACCCGGGCTAGGGCAGGGGGCAGTGGAAGGGGGCAGGGGAAGGCAGCACTTGGGCCGTGCGGCGGTCTCCTGGTCCCCGCGCCCCCCCTGGGCCCTCCCCCCCCCAGCAGCCCGCTCCCGGGGCCCTCCAGGGTCGGCCTTGCTCTCTCGTCCCAGCCCTCCTCCGGCCCCGCCCGGCCCCGCCCTCTCCCCACAGCTCGGGGCAGACCCGCCCGCCCGAGCCGGAGTTACAAGAGCCGCCTCCGCGCGCGGGGGCCCGGCCACTCGGAGCAGCTCCGCCGCGGGGACTGCACCGCCCGCCCTGCCGGACCCGCCCCGAGCGGGGCTCGCCGCCTGCAGCAGCCGCAGCACCGCGACCTCGGGCCCCGTGAGGGCTATGGCTGTGCCCTGGGGCTGAGCGCGCAGGTAGGGGCTCCGGGCGCACCGTGGCGCGATCGGGGAACAGGACGCCGAGCACAGGAGAGGGGAGGTGGGTTGCAGGGCTTGGACGAGGCGCTTTGGGTGGGTGTCACTGTGAGGATTTGAACAGTTTGGAGCAAGCTAGGCAGCTCGGGGCCGCGCAGGGTGGCGACACGTCGAGCCCTGGGAGCAGAGCTGTGCCTCCGGAGTTGGGGCGCAAGTTGGGCAAAGTTGGAAAATCGCTCCGAAGCGTGCTTTGCTCCAGTCCATATTTCTCTCGAGGGCTGATTGTTGGCCCTACTGCACGGCGGGGCGCCCCGTTCCTGGCCTGGCGGCCCCTGTCCCACCCCCTCCTTCTCCATGGGGCGGTGGCTCAGCGCACTGCTCTGTTCCTATTCCATGTTTACTGGAGAAGTTTCCGAGATCGCGGCCGCGGCCCCTCGGCCCCTCCCGGTGCCCCTGCACCCCCGCGCCTCGCGCCCCCTCCGCTGTCCCTCCCCACTGCCGAAACCTCCGCCCCGAACTTCGCGTCCCAAGTCCTCCCGGCCCCACCCAGTTCTGTACTACCAGCCTCTCCCTTTCTGGTTCCTGGCGGCCCCCCTCGGCCCCCCTCCAGCTGCCCCGCCCTAGTCTTGCCCCTCCGTGTTCCCTGCTCCAGAAAACTCCCTTCTTCCTCTAGGTCTGCGGAGCCTGGAAGTTTGCAGCGCGCCTCTCTGCGGGGCGGGTGGGATTGGGGGTGGGGGACATAATTAGGGAGATTCCTGCACTGGGGTGGGCGGGGAGGGGGCTGTGCAGCGGCCCAGCCCTCGGGACCGCCCCTTCCCCTTTAGAGGCGGCGCTCTCTCCCCTACCCCACTCCCAAACCCGTCCGGGTGGGAGGGCCCCGCCCCAGCCCCTGGCTTGGCGCCAGCAGCCTGAGGAATGTGGTGGTTGGAGCCGGTGACTAATTCAAACCAGAACTCGGGGAGGAGTGGTGAGGGGCAAAAGGGAGGTGGGAGAAGGGGCTGCGTGTGGGAGGTGGGGGCTGGAGCAGTGCTCGGCGTAGGAGGAGGGCTTAGCTGTCCTCTCTGGGACCCTCCAAAGCTGTGCGCTCCCGGAGAGAGGGCCGGGGGGCGAGGTCCTGCCGAGGAGTTGGAAAGGCAGTGTGCTTAGGGTGTGTTCAGAGAACTGTGTTATGTAAGGCTTTCCCATGCAGGGAGAGGGTGTGCAGTGTGTGAGAGCCTGGCTCGCCCCTGGCTGGGCTGGGCGCCCCTTGCAATGCCAGGGCCGGGGAGGTGGAGGCGCAGCCGACCTCGAGGGGACATGTGGGGTCTGAGCGGGGCTGGCTGTGCCCCTTGCATGGGAGGGGAACGGAGTGTACAGATGGGGTATCTCACAGCTTTAGCCGGGTCCGAGCACCAGGTGGGAGACTGCTCCGGCACCTCTGCACAATGTGGCCACCGAGAATTGTGTGCTAGTGTGTGCTCACGCCTTTCACAGGGTGTGGCTGCTGAGAGGTGGTGATGAAATGCCCCCAGGGAGCCTGCAGTCGCTCTTGAGTGCCCTGCTCTGTGGAGTGGATTTGTGGGAAGGCAGGATGGAATCCTCCCATGGCAGTAGGGTCCTTAAGAGAGTGACCTGGAGTCTCCGGAGGAAAAGGGACCCAGATATTTACCTCTGTGTCCCCAGCACAGCACTGGGCTCCCAATAATTGGTTCTGAAACAGTTCCCTCTGCTAGAATCCAGCCTCTGATCGCAGGGACCTCATGCCCTTCCTCACACAGCCTAGCACATGACTGGGGTGGGGTTGATTTTTGTGGGACACACGGTGATCCGTGGGGGCTATAGTGATTGGTCAAGGCGGCGGGGGGGGGGGGCGGAAGGAGGGAGAGATTGAAGGTGCCATGGAAGGCATTTCAGGGCCTCCACAGCTGTGCTGGGTCTAAATTAGGGGTGCAGATTCTGCTTTGATTCCCTCTCTCTCCCCCTGTCCCCCAAGAGGGA
Organism: Diceros bicornis minor; assembly: GCF_020826845.1. Taxonomy (NCBI): domain Eukaryota; kingdom Metazoa; phylum Chordata; class Mammalia; order Perissodactyla; family Rhinocerotidae; genus Diceros; species Diceros bicornis. The sequence continues at coordinate 10,539,919 of NC_080770.1, forward strand.
AATCCCTGAGGCAGGGAGTGGCACTCACTTCCTTTCTGATGCTGAATGGGGAAGCTTCCTCCTCGGCCTGCAGGGATGATGGGCTGGGCTAGCACATGGTAGGCAGAGCCTGCTGAGTGGGGAGTAGAAGGGAACCCCAGGCTTAGGGGTACCTCCTTGCTCTGTGCTGTGAGCTGTGGGATAAGGTGGGAGAGGATCAGAGACTGTAAGAGCTGGGCTAGAGAGGATGCAGGGTCTAGGGGGGTTGGAGACGGGGATTGGAGGGTGTCTGAGCCCCTCTGTAAAGCCTTGTCTTTAAGAGGTTATACGCAGGTACATTGGTCAGGGAACAAGGCCACACAGGCAGCTACAGAAGTCATACGGGACTTAGTGCTGCTGATAAGGAGGCCCACAGCAGCGATTCAGGGGTCCTCCTCTGGGCAGCTCCTTGAAGAGCTGACCCCACAGAGCTGAGGACTTGGTTCAGGGAGTGAGGCTACAGGTCCAGGGCTCACGGGGGGACGCGAGAGCGTGAACTGTGGGAGACTTGTGGAGGAAGAAGGCCAGCTTCCGTCAAGGGCAGGGAATGGGCTGGGGGTCCCTGGGGTCACCTCAGTCTCAGGGAGGCCCTGGGTGGAGGTGTCTGGACACTGCCAGGCTGGATTCTTTGGCTCAGCTTGGAGTTGGCTGCCTGGCCCTAGCAGAGCACACCACCCAGAGCCTGAGGAGCTGGTTGGAGGGGTTGGGGCAAAGCTGTGGGGGTGGAGGGGTGTGTGGGGCTCTGGGATGTGGTCATCACCTTCCAACTTGGGAACCGCCTGGGGACAGAGAGGCAGACCAGGAGAGCTAGTCTGACTCCTGGTGGGAACTCTCCCCCTGCTGGCTCTCACCCTGCCACCACTCCCAGATGCCCCCAAGTTTCTGTCCCTGGAGCTGGGCTGACCGCGTGCATGTGCACACGAGGAAGGGAGGTGGCGGCTCAAGAGGGTTTATTAAAGATTTTATTTATTTATTTTTTCCCCCCAAAGCCCCAGTAGATAGTTGTGTGTCATAGCTGCACATCCTTCTAGTTGCTGTATGTGGTTTAGAATGTGCTGTTTGAGTTGGGCGGTGGTGGCGGTGGCGAGTGTCTAGGACCTTCTGCTCTTTGTCCCCCATGGGTTTCATCCAGGCTCCCGGAAGCTGGCATTTCTCTGGGCTCTGATTGTCCTGCTGGGCTCCCAGGCCTTCCTGAGCAACCCTGGGCGTGCCGAGGAAGTGTGGGGGGCCACAGCGGGGCTCAGCAGGAATGTGTGTGCACAAATTTTGATGATGCCCCCTTACTCCCTGCTGGCCTCAGTTCCCACCAGGCTGGGCTATTGTGGCTGGAGGTCTTGGGTCCAGGGGTCCCCGTTTCACTGTGGCCTTGAGTCCCTGTGACCGCTAGTGTCCCAGCAGCCAGGTGTGTGTTATTACCTGTGAGAGGGGGTCCCTCTGGCTGTGCATGGTGGTCCTGGCATTGCAGTGGGCCAGGATGTGTTACCTCTGCTTGTGTGTGGGGCTTATAGTGCAGGGGACAGCAGTGGGACCCTGTCCTGGTGGTGAAGGTTTCATGGGGGCTGCAGGGGCTGTAGGTAAGGACTGAAGTAAGTTTCTCCATCCTGGACAGGTTCCGGGCACTGGAGTTTGTGTTTAGAGGCCCGCGGGAGGGTGAGGACAGCCCTGGGAGCGAGGCCCCACTGAGCATGGCCCGAGGAGGCGCTGCGCAGGGCGGTCAGGGAGGGGCATCCTGCCCTGTCCCCGGGGACCGGAGCGGAGGTTCTAGGGGAAGGGGAAGTGCCTGGAGCTGATCCCAGCTTCGTGTCCTGGCTGGCCTGGGGGGCGGCTCTTTGGCAGCCCCGCCGAGCGCCTGGCCCCGCGCCCCTGCACTAGCGTGGCCTGACCGCTGGGCGGAGAGCTCGGCCGTGGTCAGCGGCGGGCGGCTCCCAAGCTGTAATCTACCCCCAGGGTGAGACAGAGTGTCCTTCTTCACCCCGCTCCCCGTGGAGGGCGCCACCCTCAGAGTTGATGTGTTAATCCCAGCGGTCGTAGGTAAGGGGCAGGTGTGGGACTTCCTACTGCAGAATGTAGTGCTGCCCGCAGTCCCCTGTGATCAGGGGAAGGGAGAGTCGCTCTTGGTCAGGGGAGGGAGAGTCCCTCTTCCTCCCCGCTGGAAGTGAGAGCTTGAAGCTCTGGGGCTTCCGAGCTCGCTGGAGAAGTGGGAGGAAGCCGTGCATGGCCAGGCAAGAGGGGTGGAGAAAGGTGTCAGGGAGGAGCCTAGAAAGCAGCTGGCTGGCTGGGGTGCTGGTGGGGCTGCCCTGAAAGTTGAGGTGCAGAAAACTACAGCATGATGGTGGGGGCTGGGAGAAGGGGCTGACGGGGAGGAGAGGGCTGGAGTGATGAGGCTGGAAAAACTTCCTCCTGCTGGAGGTTGTGGGCTAGGCCAGCGGTTCAGTAGCAAGGGAGTAAGCTAGGCAGGTGCACGCAGGTAGAGGGAGGCAGACTCTCCTCCATGATGGGCAGGGCCTGGGGCTGCTCTGACAGGCATGGGTTGTGAGTTAGTGAAGGCAGGAGCTGTGGGCCTGCTTTGGGCTGTGAAGTGGGCAATGGGGCTGACAAGCGTCTCCGTGTGCATGCGGTGTGTGCTTCCTTGTGTGTCTTTCTCTGAATGTCTCTCCAGTGCTCATGTCACCTGTGTCTTGCAACACGTATATTTAATTCTCCCTGTTAATTCCACCCCCAACACACGTCGCATTTAAGCTGAAAGTGTCCCCTTGGGGTGTACTGCCCAGAATCAGCTGAGTATAAAGTTCTTGATGCCAGCTTAGATTCTTAAGATTGCTTCCAAGTTCTACTCCAGTTAGAATAGGGCGTGTTGTTTTCTAGGTAGGGGGCTGGCAGCTGCATACGTGAAGGTCCATTTGGGCTTTGGCCCCGGAAGAGATGCCGCCCCTGTGTTTCTCCTTGTTCCTCTGAGACGAGGGTCTGCCTGCATGGCTGTCCCCATTCCCCAATGAGTGGAAATATTTGCCTTGCCCTGCTGGTGCCTGTCTCTAGAGTGGGTCTGGTGCCCCCCAAGCCCCAGAAGGGGTTGATTCTCTTGGCCTTCCCCTGCTGGGGCCCAACAGAGTCTATAGGTGAGCCAGGATCTGTGCAGCTCAGGATTTCTGACTCCTGGGGATACATCGTCGATGAGCCCCAGAACCAAAAGGCTGCTCAGATCCTGGGCTCTGGTATGCCTGGGACTCTGCCCATTCTGGGTTTGCTGTCCCCAATCTGGGCCAGGACGAGGCTGGTGTATCGGCAAGGGAGGCTGGTGGCCACTTTCCCTCCCTTCTGTGCTTGTGGCCCTTGGTGGGTATCATTGCTCCCTGGGTGAGCCTCCTTCGGCTCCCTGGGTCTCCAGGTCCCTATCTGAATCTCAGCGCCGCCCTTTCTATGTGTTTATGTCCCTCTCTCCGAAGCGTCCTGCTCCCGCCATGTTGGTCTCCTTCTAGATGTGCTTGGAGGCCTCTCCATCTTCCTGTGGGTGTGTCTCTCTGGCTCTCACTCTACCGTCCTCCAGTATAGGTCTCTCTCTTCTGTGTATCTCTCTTGTGCATCTTTCTCTGTGGTTTCTCATCCTGTGTGTATTTATTTGTGCCCTTGTCCCTCTACCTGGGTAAAGACTGTTGGCCTTGGAGTCAAACTTGGGCAAGTCATCTTACCTCTGGGGGCCTGTTTTTGCATCTCTAAAATAAGGATATTAATTCTTAATCACGTAGGGTTGTTTGGGGATCGAATGAGACCCCAGGCATGGAACCACAGCACGGAACCTGACACACAATAGGAGGTCTGCAAAGTTCTTTCTCTCAACCTGTTGAGGCTTTTCTTTCAACGTGGAACTTTCTCTTCCTCTTTGCTGCCTGGCGAGTGTTTATACGAGTAGATCGCCCTTCTGGGTGTGTCTTTCTTTTCTTTGAATATCCCAACCCCTCATCCTGGTTATGCATGTCTGGGGCTTCCCTCTGGTGGAGCTCCCTAGCTCTGGGGGTGAGTCATTTCATTCTTCTGGACATGGGAGCTGCTTCTCCCTGGCCTGGGTATACGGTGGGTTGGTGAGCTCGTGCATGTGCCGCTGTGCTGCGTGGAAGGTTCTTTGCTGTTGGTGTCTTCCCTACCATGGGTGGAAATGCTTCTCTCAGAGTGTCACCTCCTGTGTCCCACCTCTGCTGGATGTGTGCTCAAACTTGTGCCCCTCTGACATATCTTGTCTTCAGGTTTGGTGCCTGGAGGCAGTGAGGCTCAGGGTGTGTGTATCAGTTCCTGTCATCTTGACACTGATGCTGGCCGCAAGGCTGTCTGGCTGCTGCAGCAATTAGGCTGAACCCCCTCCCCAGCTGACTTCATACTGGCTCTTGGGAGGAAGGGGCTGTATTCCCTGGGGGAAGTGGGTGGAAGGATGCTCCTCTGGAGGTCACACCTGGCAGAGAGCGTCTGCCCAGGGCAGGGAGTTGGCTTCTTGGATCTGTCTGGGTGTTGCCCCCAGTCCACACAAGCGGCATGGGTGCCTCCTCTTTGTGGTTGGAGGGCGAATCCTCTTGTGGTTTTGAATTGACAGGACAGGCTCGTTCTTCTCTTGCTGCTTCTGGCTTGACTTACACTCTGTCCCTGCAGACTCAGATGTGCATCCTCTCAGCCTTGCAGCTGGAGTGGCCTCACCGTCTCACTCCTTTTCTGCCCTCTAAGAAGCCTTCTGCCTTCGAGGGTCTCCACTCCAGCCCTTCCCATTACGAAGGATACTGTGAACCAGGGTCAGGTGGACCATGGGGCGGGTAGCTAGCAGACCTGGGTCGGGAGCCCCAACACCCTCCCACTCTCACCTCTCTGGACCTCACTTTCCCCATCTGTAAATAACAGGCAGTGCTTCCCATAGAACTTTCTGCACTGGTGGAAATGTTCTATATCTGGGCTGCGTAATAGAGTAGCTGTGTGTGGCTGTTAAGCTTTTTTTTTTTTAAACTTTATTTATTTATTACCCCGCCCCCAAGCCCCAGTAGATAGTTGTGTGTCATAGCTGCACAGCCTTCTAGTTGCTGTATGTGGGACGCGGCCTCAGCATGGCCGGAGAAGCGGTGCGTCGGTGCGTGCCCGGGATCCGAACCCCAGGCCGCCAGCAGCGGAGCGCGCGCACTTTAACCGCTAAGCCACGGAGCCGGCCCCTGTTAAGCTCTTGACACGTGGTTACTGCAACCAGTGAACTAAAATTTTAATTTAATTAATTTAAATGTAAATGGCCATATGTGGCTACCATGTTGGACGGCATGGCTCTAAGGTTTCTTCTAGCTCCAAAGGCTTATGACCCTTGGCTGAACGGGGAGAGTTCCCCAAAGCTCCAAAGACCCTGCTTTGGGTAGCAGCGGGGCAGAGCCTTCAGGCCCTGGGAAGCCTGGCTTCACCTGACTTGTGCGGGAGGAGAAGACGGACCATGTGGGCTTGGTACAGGCTCCAGGGATGGGAGAGACTGAGGGCTGGGATCCAAATGCAGAAAACAGGCCTTTGCCACTGTGGCCTCAAATTCCCCCATCAGCACCCCCATGTCAGCCACCTGAATGGCCCAGATCAGGTCAGAGAGGAGGGGAGTCTTTTCTGGCTGTGCCAGGTGGGGAGGCCCGAGCCAGAGCAGGCTGGGTGGTTGGCAGCCCCACCTGGCCGGGAAGCCAGCGGGTGCCCTGCTAGGACCAACCTGCAGCCTCGGGTCCAACGGCTCCTCTTCTCGTGGACTGTGGATGCTTCTCCTCTCAGCATGGTCTTCTCCCCTCCTTGTTAGGTGCCTGGGTCGAGGCATGCAACAGGTCCCTCCTGATCCTCCACGCTGTGCTTCCGGGGACTCCTGGCCTGGGGCTTCGCCCTGAGGAGCTGGCAGGGAAGCCGACTGCCTGTCCCCACTGGAGCCCCAGCCCCTCTGGCCCCCGGGGATCTGGCCCATGAAGCACTTTGTGGATCAGTTTTAGGCGTGACCCTTTGCATGTCTGGAGCTGTTGCAGCTGCGGTGACTCATTGGGGAAGGAGGGAGGGTGGGGCCGAGATGTGGGCGAGGGTGAGCTGGCTCAGCACCAGGATGCGGGGCTGAGAAATGGGGCCCTGCTCAAGGAGGAAGAGGGTGCCAGGGCGACCGGTGGTTTCACAGATCAGAGAAGCCATTGGGCTGGAAGCCTTTTTCCTTCTCTGCCTTGCCTGGCTCCTTGTCTGCAGGGCTGGCTTCTCGGTGCTGGGCGCTGGGGGAAGGTCCCATTTAAGTTCCAGCTTTGCTGTTTCATGTTGGGAAGGGTCACTGTGACTTCCTGTAGCGGCTCCCCTGCCTGCCGGGAAGGGAGGAGGCGTTTTCCCTGGCACACACCTGTGCCAACAGGGCGCTCACCCATCAGCGGCTCTGCTGCCTCCTAACAGCACCTGTGGAGGAGGCACAATGTAAATACCAAATGTGTGAGTTCAGGTGGTGGGCGGACTGGGGGTCTATGTGGCTGTCTTTACTTGTGTTGTTAGCTGCCTGACATTGGAACTGCTAAATGCCCATGAATTTCCAAGAGACACAGTCCCATCCTCAGAGGCAAACTCTAGCACTTTCAAGACCCCATTTAGCCTTCTGGAACATTCTGAGGCTAAATTGGTCACGCCCAGAGCACCTTGCTCGTAATTTATATCCGGGACAGGAACAAAGTCCTTTAAATCTCCACATCTGGCACATAGAGTGCATTCAATAAATGTTTAGCGGGTGCATGAAGCAGTTAGGTGACAATCGAATGCAACGTAGAATTCAGGGCTGGGCTCAGCTGCGACTGTCCCTTGCTGGTTTGCTCTGAAGGGTCCAGTACAATGTTGGATGTACGGGAGGTGCTTGGGATGCGTGTATTTATTGATTGGTTGACTTATTTGTGGATGTAAACAGCTGTAGGGCGGGGCTTTGGGCGAAGTTCTCCATGATTTATGGCCTCCCCTGCACGGTTTCACAGATGTGCTCCTGGATGACGCTGCCGCCGCCATTTTGTGTGGGTGGCTGTAGGCTGTGGCTGTGTCCAGAGTCCTGCCTTGATGTCTTCCCGGGGCGCCTCTGCAGCTGACAGCTCATCCTGTGGCTGGAGGGCATCTTTGCTCCCAAGCGCCTGCACCTATGGGGGCCTGGCTCAGGGCCCAGCGTGGGCAGCCAGATGGGCCCTGACTCACCACGTCCCTCAGGCAGCTTAGCTGTACTCCTGCCTCTCGGGCTTGGGCTGGTGCCTGGGGGGGGCTCTGCCTCCTTTGTTTAGCTGCTGCCTGTGGCAGGGCTCCTGGAGCTCCTAGCTGGCGAGGGTCCCCCAGTCCTGAGGACTGGGTTAGACAGGGTGACCCAGAGTCACTGCTTGTCACTGGGGAAGGGAGGGCACCACTATCCCTGCTCTCAGGCCTGCCAGTTACCCCCAGTGTGGGAGACACTCTGAGCAGTGTCCGTCCTCTGATACGATGTAGGGGAAAGAGTTACAGGCTCAGAGCCCGAGCATAGTTGCTCCCTTATTGTGGACCCCAGGCAAATTGGCTTCTCTGAATCTCAGTGTCTCCATCTGTAAAATGGGGACAGTAACCTCTCCATCTTGAAGCTGTTATAAACAACCTGATGAGAATGTATGTGTTGTGAGGCTCCTGTGCGCCAGAGCTTTCCACACATGCTCTGTCTCTCTTCTTCAGTCCTCACGGAAATCCTTTATCATCTCCATTTTCACGATGAGGAAATGGAGGTTCAGAGATGTTAAGTGACTTACCCAGGGTCACCCAGCTGGGAGGATGTGGAACTAGGATTTGAGTATGAGTCTGGCCTCCTCTAAACCCCCTTTCTGCCACCCCAGGCTGGAGAGTCATGTGTGGATGGAATTGATAACAGTAGTAGGGGTCGAGGTTTGGATGTGGCCTGGGGAACAGGACATCCAGCCATCCCTGGTGTGGCAGCCGGTCGGGGTTCTGAGCAAGCCGATTGTTGAGAGCGAGCATCATTGTGAACTTTCCCCTAGGCTGTGTGACAGATTCCCGAGGAGAAAGACTGAGGAGAAGAGAGGAAGGAGGGGCGGGCTCCTGGCAAGGCATTGGCTCCTGAATTGAGTCCTGCAGAAGGTCAGTCGGGGGGTGGGGTGGGGGAGGAGAGAGGTGGAGGTGATGGGATGGGGATGGTGGAGACCCCCTGTGGCATCAGGAGGCAGGGCCCTGGGTGGAAGGGATGAAGGGCTGGTTTCCTCCAAGGCTGGTTGCATCCACTGTCCACTTTCCATATTCTCCGCTGTGCCTTGAGAGCAAGTGGACAGCTTAGAGACAATGCTCCACTCCCCGAGAGTTCACAGCACCAAAGATCCCTGGCTTTCTCATCCCCTTGTGCCCTCGCGCCCCCACAGTCCTGAGCTCCATTTCCTTCCCTCATCCCAGATGGAAAAGGAGGAGGAGACGACCCGGGAGCTGCTGCTGCCCAACTGGCAGGGCAGCGGCTCCCACGGGCTGACCATCGCCCAGAGGGACGACGGCGTCTTTGTGCAGGAGGTGATGCAGAACTCCCCTGCGGCCCGCACTGGGGTGGTCAAGGAGGGTGAGTCACTCAGGGCGCGGGCTGGGTGCTGAGTTGTGGTGGGTGCGGGTGGCGGGAGGGAAGGGCAGGGGCCAGGCAGCAGTGGGCAAGTGGCTGTGGAGGGCCCAGTCCCGCAGTGTCAGGATGGTCAGGACACACCCTGCCCTCCCCTGCCTGCTCTGTGTCCCTCGCTCAGGGTCCTTGGGAGAGATGGCCATGGGGGATGGTGGAGACATAGTCCTCAGTTCCGACGCCACCACTCACGAGCTCTGCTGCTTTGGGCAAATTAGTTGGCCTCTCTCAGCCTCAGTTTCCTCATCTATACAATGGGTATTACCCCACCTGCCTCGCAGAGTGGTCATGACATGCACTGGATACAAGTCAGCACCAAGCAGTTGTGTGTTGTTTTCCTGAGACCCTGGGGGTCTTACCCGCTTCTTGATCCTCCCTGCTCAGGGGACCAGATTGTGGGTGCCACCATCTACTTTGACAACCTGCAGTCAGGCGAGGTGACCCAGCTGCTGAACACCATGGGGCACCACACCGTGGGCCTGAAGCTGCACCGCAAGGGGGACCGCTCCCCTGAGCCTGGCCAGACCTGGACCCATGAAGTCTTCACCTCCCGCACCTCCGAAGTGGTTCTGGTGAGTGCCCCATGGCCCATCTGTGCCCTGAGCTCCCCCTGGCCGCACCCACCTGCTGGCCCTGCTGCCTGAGCCTCTGTCTGCCTGCTGGATCTCTGTTGTTACTCCTTCTCCAACTGTCACCCCTCTGCATCCTCTGTGGAGCCAGTCTGTTTGTTCCTATTCACGTGTGGCATGTGGCTGATACCGCCCCTAAAAGTCTCCCCTCAGTCTCTTCAGAGGGCCCAGCGTGGGGACCGACTCATGCTGTCTTGTCCTAGATGCCAGGAGGAAGGTCGGCTGATTTGTAAGAATCTTTGAAATGGTTTCACAGGTGCCCAGCTCTGCCTCACAGATACCGTTTTTCTAATTCCAGAGGCCTGGACTCATCTGTGAGTCAGAGACTGGGCAGCAAAGTTGCCTGAGGGACGTTTCTCTGCTCCTTCTGATGGCTTGTGTATTTCACAAATATCGGGTTGTCCAAGTGAAAGTGTTAATCCAAGCGCCACCAGTCTCGACAAATGCTTACACTCAACAATGCTTTCCGAAGGGTCCCTGGGAGGATTCCCCCTCTGATTAGACAAACAAGCCAGTGAGTTGAGAGTTGAGAGCCGAAGGGTCAAGTCAGCACAGAGCTGGTCACCTGGAGGTGTCCCTGAGACTGGAGAGGCTAATCTGAATCTAGGGTTGATTGTAAATCCTTCTCCCAGACCACATAGTCCAGGAGTCTACACCTTTCCTCTCCCCATGGCTTTGCTTTGTTCCTGGAGTTTTCCCCAATAATTTCTGTTTTCCTCCTGTGATGTGGCTGTCAGTCCCTTTCTTCAGCCTCTGTGCTCTGCCCCAGGAGGCTCTGTGGACCTCCGTTATGGTCCCGGCTTCCATGGGAAATAGGCAACCGTGTTGTTGGCTGGGCTGTGGCCGGGCGTCTGTGACCCGGGCAGACTCTGCTGCAACCTCTGCCGGGCGTGTCTTTCTGCAGAGCGGGGATGATGAGGAGTACCAGCGCATCTACACCACGAAGATCAAGCCTCGGCTGAAGTCGGAGGATGGAGTGGAAGGGGATCCTGGGGAGACCCAGAGCCGGACCATCACGGTGACTAGAAGGGTCACGGCCTACACTGTGGATGTGACGGGTCGGGAAGGAGCCAAGGACATTGACATCAGCAGCCCTGAGTTCAAGATCAAGATTCCACGGCATGAACTGACGGAAATCTCCACCGTGGGCGTGGAGACCCAGCCTGGGAAGACAGTGATCAGATTGCCCTCGGGCTCGGGGGCAGTGTCGCCAACCGCAGGCTCTGCTGTGGACATCCGAGCAGGGTCCATTTCTGCTTCGGGACCAGAGTTCCAAGGTGCTGGCCACTCGAAGCTCCAGGTCACCGTGCCTGGGATAAAGGTGGGAAGCCCAGGTGTCAGTGTCAGTGCAAAGGGCTTTGATTTGGGTGGCAAAGGAGGGGTCCAAGTTCCAGGAGTGGACATTTCATCTTCTCTTGGGGGTGGGGCAGTAGAGGTGCAGGGCTTATCCCTTGAGAGTGGTAGTAATGGGAAAATTAAAATTCCCACCATGAAGATGCCAAAATTTGGTGTCTCAGCAGGACCTGTTGAGGGCCAGGCACCAGAGGCAGGGTTGAGTGTTTCTGCACCTGAATTCTCTGTGGGGCACAAGGGCAGCAAGCCAGGCTTGACCATCGACGGGAACATCCAGGCTCCTCAGCTAGAAGTCAGTGCTCCCTCTCTCAGTGTTGAGGGGCTTGAGGGGAAGCTGAAGGGCCCCCAAATCACTGGGCCATCACTTGAGGGTAACCTAGGCCTGAAAGGTGCCAAGCCACAGGGGAGCATAGGGGTGGACATCTCTGCTCCCAAAATCGAGGGCGGCATCCCTTGCCCCAGTGTGGAAGTTCGAGCCCCTGACGTTGATATTCATGGGCGTGGAGGCAAACTGAATATGCCCAAGATAAAAGTCCCCAAATTCTCTGCATCAGGTTCTGAGAGAGAGGGAGCTGGCATTGATGTGACACTGCCCACAGGTGAAGTGACTCTTCCGGGGGTCTCTGGGGACATCAGCCTGCCTGAGGTTGTTCCTGGGGGGCTGGAAGGGAAGATAAAGGGTCCTAAAGTCAAGAGTCCTGAAATGATTGTTCAGAAACCTAAAATCTCCATGCAGGATGTGGATCTGAGCCTTGGGTCCCCTAAACTGAAAGGAGATGTTCACATTTCTGCTCCTGGGGTGCAAGGTGATGTTAAAGGCCCTCAAGTGGCAGTTAAAGGCTCCAAAGTAGACATCAAGACACCCAGCCTAGAGGGGACCCTGACAGGACCCAAGCTTAGTGGTCCTTCTGGGCAAACAGGAACCTGCAGGATTTCTATGGCAGAAGTAGACTTAAATGTGGCTGCACCTAAAGTGAAAGGGGGTGTAGATGTCGCAGTCCCAAAAGTAGAAGGGAAAGTCAGAGTCCCTGAAGTTGATGTCAGAGGCCCCAAAGTGGAGGTCAGTGCCCCAGATGTGGATGTTCACGGCCCAGAATGGAACCTGAAAATGCCCAAGATGAAAATGCCCAAGTTCAGCACTCCAGGAATCAAAGGAGAAGGCCCAGATGTAGACGTGAATCTACCCAAAGGAGATATCAGTATTTCAGGGCCCAAGGTCAATGTGGAAGCCCCAAATGTCAACATAGGGGACCTGGGGGGCAAACTTAAAGGCCCTGACATTAAGCTGCCTGAAGTGAGTGTGAAGACACCAAAGATCTCCATGCCTGATGTAGATTTGCATGTTAAAGGCACAAAAGTAAAAGGAGAGTGTGATGTAACAGTACCAAAACTTGAAGGAGAACTGAAAGGCCCCCAGCTGGACATTGATGCACCAGATGTGGATGTTCACGGTCCAGACTGGCATCTGAAAATGCCTAAAATGAAAATGCCCAAATTCAGTGTTCCGGGGTTCAAAGCAGAAGGCCCAGAAGTGGACGTGAACCTGCCCAAGCCTGATGTGGACATTTCCGGGCCCAGGGTAGATGTTAGTGCTCCGGATGTGAGCATTGAGGGACCAGAAGGGAAATTGAAAGGACCCAAGTTTAAGATGCCTGAGATGAATATCAAAACCCCCAAGATCTCCATGCCAGATGTGGACTTACATTTGAAAGGCCCTGGAGCAAGAGGAGAATATGACATCACAGTGCCAAAGGTTGAAGGTGAGATTAAAGTTTCTGATGTTGAACTTAAAAGTGCCAAAATGGACATTGATGCTCCAGATGTGGATGTTCATGGCCCGGACTGGCACCTGAAGATGCCCAAAGTGAAAATGCCCAAGTTCAGCATGCCTGGCTTCAAAGGAGAGGGCCCAGGAGTGGATGTGAACCTGCCGAAAGCTGACATTGACGTCTCAGGACCCAAGGTGGACGTTGAAGTTCCAGATGTGAATATTGAAGGACTTGAAGGAAAACTGAAGGGTCCCAAGTTTAAGATGCCTGAGATGAATATCAAGGCCCCGAAGATCTCCATGCCTGATATGGATTTGCATATGAAAGGTCCCAAGGTAAAGGGAGAATCTGATGTTACAGTGCCAAAGCTGGAAGGGGACCTGAAAGGGCCTCAAGTAGACGTCAGTGCCTCAGATGTTGAAGTTCATGGTCCTGATTGGAACCTAAAGATGCCCAAGATGAAAATGCCCAAATTTACCATGCCCAACCTCAAAGGAGAGGGCCCAGAATTGGATGTGAACTTACCCAAGGCCGATGTGGACATTTCTGCACCCAAGGTAGATATTAGTGCTCCAGATCTGAGTCTTGAAGGACCAGAAGGGAAGTTGAAGGGTCCCAAGTTTAAGATGCCTGAGATGCACTTCAAAGCTCCTACGATGAGTCTGCCAGATGTTGACCTGGATCTTAAAGGACCCAAAATGAAAGGAAATCTGGATGTGTCTGCACCAAAGATAGAAGGTGAGATGAAAGTTCCAGATGTGGACATGAAAGGCCCTAAGGTAGATATTAAGGCACCAGATGTGGAAGTTCAAGGTACAGACTGGAGCCTAAAAATGCCCAAGATGAAAATGCCTAAATTCAGCATGCCCAGCTTCAAAGGTCAGGGCCCAGATGTGGATGTGAACCTGCCCAAAGCTGACATTGACATCACTGGACCCAAGGTTGACATTGAAGCCCCAGATGTGAGCCTTGAGGGACCAGAAGGGACGCTGAAGGGTCCCAAGTTTAAGATGCCTGAGATGAACTTCAAGGCCCCCAAGATCTCCATGCCTGATGTAGACTTGCACTTGAAAGGCCCCAAAGTCAAAGGGGATATGGATGTGTCTGTTCCCAAGATAGAAGGTGAAATGAAAGTGCCAGATGTTGACATCAAAGGGCCCAAAGTGGATGTTGATGTCCCAGATGTGGACGTTCATGGCCCGGACTGGCACTTGAAAATGCCCAAGATGAAAATGCCCAAGTTCAGTGTGCCTGGCTTCAAAGCAGAGGGTCCAGAAGTGGATGTGAACCTGCCCAAGGCTGATATTGATGTCTCTGGACCCAAGGTTGATATTGAAGCCCCAGATGTGAGCCTCGAGGGACCAGAAGGGAAGCTGAAGGGTCCCAAGTTTAAGATGCCTGAGATGCACTTCAAGGCTCCCAAGATCTCCATGCCTGATGTGAACCTGAATCTTAAGGGGCCAAGACTAAAGGGAGATGCAGATGTGTCTTTGCCTGATGTAGAAGGTGACATAAAAGTGCCAGATGTTGACATTAAAGGGCCCAAAGTTGACATCAGTGCTCCAGATGTTGATGCTCATGGCCCAGACTGGCACCTGAAGATGCCCAAGGTGAAAATGCCCAAGTTCAGCATGCCTGGTTTCAAAGGAGAGGGCCCAGAAGTGGATGTGAACCTGCCCAAGGCTGACATTGATGTCTCAGGACCCAAGGTGGACATTGATATTCCAGATGTGAACATTGAGGGTCCAGATGCAAAACTAAAAGGTCCTAAATTTAAGATGCCAGAAATGAATATAAAGCCTCAAAAGATATCCATGCCAGATGTTGATTTGCATTTGAAAGGTCCTAAAATGAAAGGAGATTATGATGTTACAGTTCCAAAAGTAGAAGGAGAGATAAAACCTCCTGATGTTGACATCAAAAGTCCTAAAGTGGACATTAATGCCCCAGAGGTGGGAGTTCATGGCCCAGACTGGCACCTGAAGATGCCCAAAGTGAAAATGCCCAAGTTCAGCATGCCTGGCTTCAAAGGAGAGGGCCCAGAAGTGGATGTGAATCTGCCCAAGGCTGACATTGATGTTTCAGGGCCCAAGGTGGACATTGATGCTCCAGATGTGAGCATCGAAGGTCCAGAGGGGAAACTAAAGGGTCCCAAATTCAAGATGCCAAGCATGAGTATACAGACACACAAAATCTCTATGCCTGATGTTGGACTAAATCTGAAAGCCCCTAAACTAAAAACTGATGCAGATGTTTCTCTTCCCAAAGTGGAAGGAGACTTGAAAGGTCCTGAAATTGATGTGAAAGCCCCTAAGATGGATGTGGATGTTGGTGATATTGACATTGAATGTCCAGAAGGAAAGATGAAAGGCCCCAAATTTAAGATGCCAGACATGCACTTCAAGGCCCCCAAGATCTCCATGCCTGATGTGGACTTACATTTGAAAGGCCCCAAAGTCAGAGGGGATGTGGATGTGTCTGTTCCCAAGGTAGAAGGTGAAATGAAAGTGCCAGATGTTGACGTTAAAGGACCCAAAGTGGACATTGATGTCCCAGACGTGGACGTTCATGGCCCAGACTGGCACCTGAAGATGCCCAAGGTGAAAATGCCCAAGTTCAGCATGCCAGGCTTCAAAGGAGAGGGCCCAGAAGTGGATGTGAACTTACCAAAGGCTGACATTAATGTTTCTGGCCCCAAAATGGACATTGATGCTCCTGATTTGGATGTTGAGGGACCAGAAGGAAAATTAAAAGGCTCTAAATTTAAGATGCCCAAGTTGAATATCAAAACTTCCAAAATATCTATGCCAGATGTGGACTTGAATTTGAAGGGACCCAAACTGAAAGGAGAGATAGATGCTTCCGTGCCAGAACTAGAAGGTGATCTCAGAGGTCCGCAAGTTGATATCAAAGGCCCCAGTGTGGATGTGGAGGTGCCTGACGTTGATCTGGAATGTCCAGATGCAAAGTTGAAAGGCCCCAAGTTTAAGATGCCAGACATGCACTTCAAGACCCCCAAGATCTCCATGCCTGATGTACACTTGAAGGGCCCCAAAGTGAAAGGGAATGTCGATGTGTCGGTGCCAAAATTGGAGGGAGATTTGAAAGGCCCCAGTGTAGATATGGAGGTGCCTGATGTTGATCTGGAATGTCCTGATGCAAAGTTGAAAGGCCCCAAGTTTAAGATGCCAGACATGCATTTCAAGGCCCCCAAGATCTCCATGCCTGATGTGGACTTACACTTGAAAGGCCCCAAAGTCAAAGGGGATATGGACGTGTCTGTTCCTAAGATAGAAGGTGAAATGAAAGTGCCAGATGTGGGCATTAAAGGCCCCAAAGTTGACATCGATGCCCCAGATGTGGATGTTCATGGCCCGGACTGGCACTTGAAAATGCCCAAGATGAAAATGCCCAAGTTCAGCATGCCTGGCTTCAAAGCAGAGGGCCCAGAAGTGGATGTGAACCTGCCCAAGGCTGACATTGACATCTCTGGACCCAAGGTTGACGTTGAAGCCCCAGATGTGAGCCTTGAGGGACCAGAAGCGAAGCTGAAGGGTCCCAAGTTTAAGATGCCTGAGATGCACTTCAAGGCCCCCAAGATCTCCATGCCTGATGTCGACTTACACTTGAAAGGCCCCAAAGTCAAAGGGGATATGGATGTGTCTGTGCCAAAATTGGAAGGAGATTTGAAAGGCCCCAGTGTGGATGTGGAGGTGCCTGATGTTGATCTGGAATGTCCTGATGCAAAGTTGAAAGGCCCCAAGTTTAAGATGCCAGACATGCATTTCAAGGCCCCCAAGATCTCCATGCCTGATGTGGACTTACACTTGAAAGGCCCCAAAGTCAAAGGGGATATGGATGTGTCTGTTCCCAAGGTAGAAGGTGAAATGAAAGTGCCAGATGTGGGCATTAAAGGGCCCAAAGTTGACATCGATGCCCCAGATGTGGATGTTCATGGCCCGGACTGGCACCTGAAAATGCCCAAGATGAAAATGCCCAAGTTCAGCATGCCTGGCTTCAAAGCAGAGGGCCCAGAAGTGGATGTGAACCTGCCCACGGCTGACATTGACATCTCTGGACCCAAGGTTGACGTTGAAGCCCCAGATGTGAGCCTTGAGGGACCAGAAGCGAAGCTGAAGGGTCCCAAGTTTAAGATGCCTGAGATGCACTTCAAGACCCCCAAGATCTCCATGCCTGATGTAGACTTACACTTGAAAGGCCCCAAAGTCAAAGGGGATATGGATGTGTCTGTGCCAAAATTGGAAGGAGATTTGAAAGGCCCCAGTGTGGATGTGGAGGTGCCTGATGTTGATCTGGAATGTCCTGATGCAAAGTTGAAAGGCCCCAAGTTTAAGATGCCAGACATGCATTTCAAGGCCCCCAAGATCTCCATGCCTGATGTGGACTTACACTTGAAAGGCCCCAAAGTCAAAGGGGATATGGATGTGTCTGTTCCCAAGGTAGAAGGTGAAATGAAAGTGCCAGATGTGGGCATTAAAGGGCCCAAAGTTGACATCGATGCCCCAGATGTGGATGTTCATGGCCCGGACTGGCACTTGAAAATGCCCAAGATGAAAATGCCCAAGTTCAGCATGCCTGGCTTCAAAGCAGAGGGCCCAGAAGTGGATGTGAACCTGCCCAAGGCTGACATTGACATCTCTGGACCCAAGGTTGACATTGAAGCCCCAGATGTGAGCCTTGAGGGACCAGAAGGGAAGCTGAAGGGTCCCAAGTTTAAGATGCCTGAGATGCACTTCAAGACCCCCAAGATCTCCATGCCTGATGTAGACTTACACTTGAAAGGCCCCAAAGTCAAAGGGGATATGGATGTGTCTGTGCCAAAATTGGAAGGAGATTTGAAAGGCCCCAGTGTGGATGTGGAGGTGCCTGATGTTGATCTGGAATGTCCTGATGCAAAGTTGAAAGGCCCCAAGTTTAAGATGCCAGACATGCATTTCAAGGCCCCCAAGATCTCCATGCCTGATGTGGACTTACACTTGAAAGGCCCCAAAGTCAAAGGGGATATGGACGTGTCTGTTCCTAAGATAGAAGGTGAAATGAAAGTGCCAGATGTGGGCATTAAAGGCCCCAAAGTTGACATTGATGCCCCAGATGTGGATGTTCATGGCCCGGACTGGCACCTGAAAATGCCCAAGATGAAAATGCCCAAGTTCAGCATGCCTGGCTTCAAAGCAGAAGGCCCGGAAGTGGATGTGAATCTGCCCAAAGCTGACATTGACATCTCTGCACCCAAGGTTGACATTGAAGCCCCAGATGTGAACATTGAGGGTCCAGAAGGAAAACTGAAAGGCCCTAAGTTCAAGATGCCTGAAATGCACTTTCATGCCCCCAAGATCTCTATGCCTGATGTTGATTTCAACTTAAAGGGACCTAAAGTCAAAGGAGACTTTGATGTTTCTGCCCCAAAGATGGAAGGAGAGTTAAAGAGTCCAGAATTGGGTGTCAAAGGCCCCAAATTGGATGTTGATATGCCAGATGTAACTGTGGAAGGCCCAGATGGCAAATGGAAAAGTCCTAAATTTAAGATGCCAGACATGCACTTTAAAGCTCCCAAAATCTCCATGCCAGACATTGATCTACACTTAAAAAGCCCCAAGATAAAGGGAGAGGTGGATGTAGATGTTCCAAAATTGGAAGGTGGCCTCAAAGGGCCAGACCTCAAGGGTGACATCAGTGGACCAGATATCGACATTGAAGGACCAGAGGGCAAATTAAAAGGACCCAAGTTCAAGATGCCTGAGATGAACATCAAAGCCCCCAAGATCTCCATGCCTGATTTAGATTTGCACTTGAAAGGTCCTAAGGTCAAAGGAGATGTGGATGTTTCCCTGCCTAAGGTGGAAGGTGACCTAAAAGGCCCCAAAGTGGACATTGATGCCCCAGATGTAGATGTTCAAGGCCCAGACTGGCACCTGAAGATGCCCAAGATGAAAATGCCCAAGTTCAGCATGCCAGGCTTTAAAGGAGAAGGCCCAGATGTGGATGTGAAGCTGCCCAAGGCTGACGTTGATGTCTCAGCCCCCAAAGGGGACATTGAGGGCCCTGATGTTAACATTGAAGGACCAGAGGGAAAGTTGAAAGGTCCCAAGTTCAAGATGCCTGAGATGAACATCAAAGCCCCCAAGATCTCCATGCCTGACATTGATTTGCACCTGAAAGGTCCTAAGGTGAAAGGAGATATGGATGTTTCCCTGCCTAAGGTGGAAGGGGATGTAAAGGCTCCTGAAGTTGACATCAAAAGCCCCAAGGTGGACATTGATGCCCCAGATGTGGATGTCCATGGCCCAGACTGGCACCTGAAGATGCCCAAGATAAAAATGCCCAAGATCAGCATGCCAGGCTTCAAAGGAGAGGGCCCTGATGTGGATGTGAACCTGCCCAAGGCTGACATTGATGTCACTGGACCCAAGGTGGACATTGAAGGCCCCGATGTTAATATTGAAGGACCAGAAGGAAAGTTGAAAGGTCCTAAGTTCAAGATGCCTGAGATGAACATCAAAGCCCCCAAGATCTCCATGCCTGACTTTGATTTGCATCTGAAAGGTCCCAAGGTAAAGGGCGATGTGGATGTTTCTCTGCCCAAAGTTGAAGGTGACCTCAAGGGCCCTGAAGTTGACATCAAAGGGCCCAAAGTGGACACTGATGTTCATGGCCCGGACTGGCACCTGAAGATGCCCAAGGTGAAAATGCCCAAGTTCAGCATGCCTGGCTTCAAAGGAGAGGGCCCAGAAGTGGATGTGAACCTGCCCAAGGCCGACATTGATGTCTCAGGGCCCAAGGTGGACATTGATGTTCCAGACGTGAATATCGAAGGTCCAGATGCGAAACTGAAGGGCCCCAAGTTCAAGATGCCAGAGATGAACATCAAAGCTCCTAAGATCTCCATGCCCGACATTGACTTAAACCTGAAAGGTCCCAAAATAAAGGGCGATGTGGATGTTTCTCTGCCGAAGGTGGAAGGTGACCTCAAGGGCCCTGAAGTTGACATTAAAGGGCCCAAAGTGGACCTTGATGCCCCTGATGTGGATGTTCATGGCCCAGACTGGCACTTGAAGATGCCCAAGGTGAAAATGCCCAAGTTCAGCATGCCTGGCTTCAAAGGAGAGGGCCCAGAAGTGGATGTGAGTCTTCCCAAGGCTGATATTGATGTCTCAGGGCCCAAGGTGGACATTGATGTTCCAGATGTGAATATTGAAGGACCAGATGCAAAACTGAAGGGCCCTAAGTTCAAAATGCCAGAGATGAACATCAAAGCTCCTAAAATATCGATGCCTGATTTGGACTTTAAAGGCCCTAAAGTGAAAGGAGAGGTGGATGTTTCACTTCCAAATGTAGAAGGTGATTTGAAAGGCCCTACTCTTGACATCAAGGGCCCAAAGATAGATGTAGATGCTCCAGATATTGACATTCATGGCCCAGAAGGCAAATTAAAAGGTCCCAAACTGAAGATGCCTGACATGCATGTAAACGTGCCCAAGATCTCCATGCCAGAAATTGACCTGAATTTAAAAGGCTCAAAGCTTAAGGGAGATATTGAAGTTTGTGGGCCCAAATTGGAAGGTGACATTAAAGCTCCCAAGTTGGATGTAAAGGGCCCAGAAGTGGACATTTCTGGTCCTAAGCTCAATGTTGAAGGCAAGGCAAAGAAATCTCGTTTTAAGCTTCCCAAATTCAATTTTTCGGGCTCCAAAGTTCAGACACCTGAGGTGGATGTCAAAGTTAAAAAGCCAGATATTGATGTAACAGGTCCAAAAGTTGATATTAATGCTCCTGATGTTGAGGTCCAAGGAAAAGTGAAAGGATCCAAGTTCAAAATGCCTTTCCTGAGTATTTCATCTCCTAAAGTTTCTATGCCTGATGTGGAGTTAAATCTGAAAAGTCCTAAAGTCAAAGGAGACTTAGATGTTGCAGTGCCTAATCTAGAAGGTGACTTTAAAGGACCCAAAGTGGACATTAAGGCACCAGAAGTTCATCTTGATGCACCTGATGTGGATGTTCATGGTCCAGACTGGAATTTGAAAATGCCCAAAATGAAAATGCCCAAGTTCAGCGTGCCTGGCTTAAAAGCAGAAGGGCCCGATATGGCTGTGGGTCTTCCAAAAGGAGATGTCAACATAGAGGGTCCCAGAATGGACATTGGGGGCCCAGAAATCAATGTGGAAGGTCCAGAAGGAGGCTTCAAAGGTCCCAAACTCAAGATGCCCGACATGAATATCAAAGCTCCCAAGATCTCTATGCCTGACATTGATTTAAACCTCAAGGGCCCCAAGGTGAAAGGTGATGTGGATGTTTCTCTGCCCAAAGTTGAAGGGGATCTGAAAGGGCCAGAGGTTGATATCAAAGGCCCCAAAGTGGACATTGATGCCCCTGATGTGGATGTCCATGGCCCAGACTGGCACCTGAAGATGCCCAAGGTGAAACTGCCCAAGTTCAGCATGCCTGGCTTCAAAGGAGAGGGCCCAGAAGTGGATGTGAACCTGCCCAAGGCTGACATTGATATCTCAGCACCCAAAGTGGACATTGAAGGCCCTGATGTTAACATTGAAGGACCAGAGGGAAAGTTGAAAGGTCCCAAGTTCAAGATGCCAGAGATGAACATCAAAGCCCCTAAGATCTCCATGCCGGACTTTGATCTGAACCTGAAGGGCCCCAAAATGAAAGGCGATGTGGACATCTCTTTGCCGAAAATGGAAGGTGACCTCAAGGGCCCAGAGGTGGACATCAAGGGCCCCAAAGTGGACATTGACACTCCTGATATTAACATTGAAGGCCCAGAGGGGAAATTGAAGGGGCCCAAATTCAAGATGCCAGAGATGCACCTAAAGGCTCCAAAGATCTCCATGCCTGACATTGATTTAAACCTGAAGGGCCCCACGGTGAAGGGTGATGTTGATGTTTCCCTTCCCAAGATTGAAGGGGATCTGAAAGGCCCTGAAGTTGACATCAAAGGTCCCAAAGCGGACATTGATGCCCCAGATGTGGATGTCCATGGCCCAGACTGGCACCTGAAGATGCCCAAGATAAAGATGCCCAAGATCAGCATGCCAGGCTTCAAAGGAGAGGGCCCTGATGTGGATGTGAACCTGCCCAAGGCTGACATTGATGTCACTGGACCCAAGGTGGACATTGAAGGCCCCGATGTTAATATTGAAGGACCAGAAGGAAAGTTGAAAGGTCCTAAGTTCAAGATGCCTGAGATGAACATCAAAGCCCCCAAGATCTCCATGCCTGACTTTGATTTGCACCTGAAAGGTCCTAAGGTGAAAGGAGATATGGATGTTTCCCTGCCTAAGGTGGAAGGGGACGTAAAAGTCCCTGAAGTTGACATCAAAGGCCCCAAAGTGGACATTGATGCCCCAGATGTGGATGTTCATGGCCCAGACTGGCACCTGAAGATGCCCAAGATAAAAATGCCCAAGATCAGCATGCCAGGCTTCAAAGGAGAGGGCCCTGATGTGGATGTGAACCTCCCCAAGGCTGACATTGATGTCTCAGCACCCAAGGTGGATGTTGAAGTTCCAGATGTGAATATCGAAGGTCCAGATGCGAAACTGAAGGGCCCCAAGTTCAAGATGCCAGAGATGAACATCAAAGCCCCCAAGATCTCCATGCCTGACATTGATTTGCACCTGAAAGGTCCTAAGGTGAAAGGAGATATGGATGTTTCCCTGCCTAAGGTGGAAGGAGACCTAAAGCCTCCTGAAATTGACATCAAAGGGCCCAAAGTGGACCTTGATGCCCCTGATGTGGATGTTCATGGCCCAGACTGGCACCTGAAGATGCCCAAGGTGAAAATGCCGAAGTTCAGCATGCCTGGCTTTAAAGGAGAGGGCCCAGAAGTGGATGTGAAACTGCCCAAAGCTGACATTGATGTCTCAGGACCCAAGGTGGACATAGACACTCCTGACATTGACATTCATGGTCCAGAAGGGAAACTGAAGGGCCCCAAGTTTAAAATGCCTGACCTGCACCTCAAGGCACCCAAGATCTCCATGCCTGAAGTCGACCTGAATCTTAAGGGTCCCAAGGTAAAGGGTGATGTGGACGTTTCTCTGCCCAAAGTTGAAGGTGACCTCAAGGGTCCTGAAGTTGACATCAAAGGGCCCAAAGTGGACATTGATGTCCCAGATGTGGACGTTCATGGCCCAGACTGGCACTTGAAGATGCCCAAGGTGAAAATGCCCAAGTTCAGCATGCCTGGCTTCAAAGGAGAGGGCCCAGAAGTGGATGTGAACCTGCCCAAGGCCGACATTGATGTCTCAGGGCCCAAGGTGGACATTGATGTTCCAGATGTGAACATAGAAGGTCCAGATGCAAAACTGAAGGGCCCCAAGTTCAAGATGCCAGAGATGAACATCAAAGCTCCTAAGATCTCCATGCCCGACATTGACTTAAACCTGAAAAGTCCCAAAGTAAAGGGCGATGTGGATGTTTCTCTGCCGAAGGTGGAAGGTGACCTCAAGGGCCCTGAAGTTGACATCAAAGGGCCCAAAGTGGACATTGATGTCCCAGACGTGGACGTTCATGGCCCAGACTGGCACTTGAAGATGCCCAAGGTGAAAATGCCCAAGTTCAGCATGCCTGGCTTCAAAGGAGAGGGCCCAGAAGTGGATGTGAACCTACCCAAGGCTGGCATTGATGTTTCAGGGCCCAAGGTGGACATTGATGTTCCAGATGTGAATATCGAAGGTCCAGATGCAAAACTGAAGGGCCCTAAGTTCAAGATGCCGGATATGAACATCAAAGCCCCCAAAATCTCCATGCCTGACCTTGACTTTAACCTGAAGGGCCCCAAAATGAAGGGTGATGTGGATGTCTCTTTGCCTAAAGTGGAAGGTGACCTCAAGGGCCCTGAGGTAGACATCAAGGGCCCTAAATTGGACATTGACACTCCTGATATCAATGTTGAAGGTCCAGAAGGAAAATTGAAGGGACCCAAATTTAAAATGCCAGAGATGCACATTAAAGCCCCCAAGATCTCCATGCCTGACTTTGACTTAAATCTGAAAGGGCCAAAGGTAAAGGGGGATGTGGACCTTTCGCTACCTAAGATGCAAGGTGATCTGAAAGGGCCAGAGGTGGACATTGAAGGTCCTGAAGGGAAACTCAAAGGTCCCAAATTTAAGATGCCTGATGTCCATTTCAAAACCCCACAAATCTCCATGAGTGACATTGATTTGAACTTGAAAGGACCTAAAGTAAAAGGAGATTTGGATGTTTCCATTCCTAAACTGGAAGGAGATCTGAAAGGCCCCAAAGTGGATGTTAAAGGCCCTAAGCTGGACATAGACACTCCTGATATTGACATTCATGGTCCAGAAGGGAAACTGAAGGGCCCCAAGTTTAAAATGCCTGACCTGCACCTCAAGGCACCCAAGATCTCCATGCCTGAAGTCGACCTGAATCTCAAGGGTCCCAAGGTAAAGGGCGACGTGGATGTTTCCCTGCCGAAGGTGGAAGGTGACCTCAAGGGCCCTGAAGTTGATATCAAAGGGCCCAAAGTGGACCTTGATGCCCCCGATGTGGACATTCATGGCCCAGACTGGCACTTGAAGATGCCCAAGGTGAAAATGCCCAAGTTCAGCATGCCTGGCTTCAAAGGAGAGGGCCCAGAAGTGGATGTGAACCTGCCCAAGGCCGACATTGATGTTTCAGGACCCAAGGTAGACATTGATGTTCCAGATGTGAATATTGAAGGTCCAGATGCGAAACTGAAGGGCCCTAAGTTCAAGATGCCAGAGATGAACATCAAAGCTCCTAAGATCTCCATGCCCGACATTGACTTAAACCTGAAAGGTCCCAAAGTAAAGGGCGATGTGGATGTTTCTCTGCCGAAGGTGGAAGGTGACCTCAAGGGCCCTGAAGTTGACATCAAAGGGCCCAAAGTGGACATTGATGTCCCAGACGTGGACGTTCATGGCCCAGACTGGCACTTGAAGATGCCCAAGGTGAAAATGCCCAAGTTCAGCATGCCTGGCTTCAAAGGAGAGGGCCCAGAAGTGGATGTGAACCTGCCCAAGGCTGACATTGATGTCTCAGGGCCCAAGGTGGACATTGATGTTCCAGATGTGAATATCGAAGGTCCAGATGCAAAACTGAAGGGCCCCAAGTTTAAGATGCCTGAGATGAACATCAAAGCCCCCAAAATCTCCAAGCCTGATGTTGACCTAGATTTGAAAGGACCCAAAATCAAAGGAGGTTTTGATGTGTCTGTCCCTAAGATTGAAGGTGCTTTCAAAGGCCCAGAAGTAGACCTTAAAGGTCCAGGTCTGGATTTTGAAGGCCCTGATGCCAAACTCAGTGGCCCAAATTTGAAGATTCCATCATTGGATATATCTGCTCCTAAAGTGACTGCTCCTGATATTGATTTGCACCTCAAGACACCCAAAATTGGAGTTTCTGGTCCCAAGTTAGAAGGTGGTGAACTGGACCTCAAGGGGCCCAAGGTTGATTTAGAAGCTCCAAGCTTAGATGTACACATGGAAAGCCCAGATATTAACATCGAGGGACCCGATGTTAAAATTCCCAAATTTAAGAAACCCAAGTTTGGATTTGGGGCAAAAAGCCCTAAAGCTGACTTGAAGTCACCTTCACTCGATGTGACTGTCCCTGAGGCTGAGCTGAATGTTGAGACTCCTGAAATTAGTGTTGGTGCCAAGGGCAAGAAAAGTAAGTTTAAAATGCCTAAAATTCACATGAGTGGTCCTAAAATTAAGGCCAAAAAACAGGGATTTGATTTGAATGTTCCTGGGGGCGAAATTGATGCCAGTCTCAAGACTCCTGATATAGATGTCAATGTTTCAGGGCCGGATGCCACACTTAAAGCTGATGTGAAATCTCCCAAAACCAAGAAACCTATGTTTGGAAAAATGTACTTCCCAGATGTGGAATTTGACATTAAATCACCTAAATTTAAAGCTGAAGCCCCCCTCCCTACCCCCAAAATGGAGGGTGAAATCCAGGCACCTCATGTGGATATTTCTTCACCAGGGATTAATGTGGAAGGTCCTGACATGAAGCTGAAGGCTCCTAAGTTCAAAGTGCCAAGTGTGGATGTTTCAGGGCCAAAAGTAGAGGGTGACTTGAAAGGCCCCAGAGTGCAGGCAAACTTGGACGCACCTGACATCAACATTGAAGGCCCAGATGCTAAAGTCAAAGCATTCGGCATTTCTGCCCCTCAAGTCTCCATCCCTGATGTGAATGTTAGCTTGAAAGGACCAAAGATAAAGGGTGATGTCCCCAGAGTGGACCTGGAAGGACCAGATGTAGATCTGCAAGGTCCAGAATCGAAAATCAAGTTCCCCAAGTTTTCAATGCCCAAGATCGGCGTCCCTGGTGTGAAAATGGAGGGTGGGGGAGCTGAGGTCCATGCCCAGCTGCCCTATCTTGAAGGAGGCTTGAGCGCACCAGATGTTAAGCTTGAAGGCCCTGACGTGTCTCTGAAGGGGCCAAAAGTAGACTTGCCTTCAGTGAACCTGTCTATGCCAAAAGTCTCTGGACCTGACCTTGACCTGAACTTGAAAGGACCAAGTTTGAAGGGAGACCTGGATGCATCTGTTCCCAGCATGAAGGTGCACGCTCCAGGGCTTGACCTCAGAGGTGTCGGTGGAAAGGTGAAGATGGAAGGAGACGGTGTGAAAGTGCCGGGGATTGATGCCACGACAGGGTTTAACGTTGGGGTACCAGATGTGACCCTGAAGGGACCAAGCCTGCAGGGAGACCTGGCTGTCTCTGGTGACATCAAGGGCCCTAAAGTATCAGTAGGTGCTCCTGATCTAAGCTTGGAGGCATCTGAAGGTGGTATTAAACTTCCCCAAATGAAGCTGCCCCAGTTTGGCATCTCCACTCCAGGGTCTGACTTGGACGTTAACGTCAAGGGGCCACAGGTTACTGGAGAACTAAAGGGGCCAGGCATGAATGTGAACCTGGGAGGCCTGAACCTGAAGGGGCCTCAGATCTCTGGCCCTCAAATCTCAGCACCAGATGTGGACTTGAACTTGGAAGGACCAAAAGTAAAAGGGAGCCTTGGGGTCACTGGTGAGTTGAAAGGCCCCACTGTTGGAGGAGGTCTTCCAGGCATCAGTGTTCAGGGCCTAGAAGGAGACTTTCAAATGCCTGGAATTAAGTCCTCTGGATGTGGTGTGGAGCTGCCAGGTGTGAATGTGAAACTCCCAACCGGGCAAATTTCTGGTCCTGAAATCAAAGGCGATCTGAAAGGTTTCCATGGGGCTGCTCCTGACATTAGCGTGAAGGGGCCTTCATTTAATGTGGCATCTCCTGAGTCTGATTTCGGTGTCAGCTTGAAGGGCCCCAAAATCAAAGGAGGTGTGGATGTTTCAGGGGGTGTCAGTGCCCCAGATATCAGCCTGGGCGAAGGGCATATGAGTGTCAAAGGTTCCGGGGGTGAGTGGAAAGGACCCCAGGTCTCCTCCGCTCTCAACCTGGATGCACCTAAGTTCGCTGGGGGACTTCATTTCTCAGGACCAAAGGGAGAAGGAGGTGTGAAAGGAGGCCAGATTGGACTCCAGGGTCCTGGGCTGAGCGTCTCTGGGCCTCAAGGTCCCATGGGAAGCGGATCTGGAAAAGTAACATTCCCCAAGATGAAGATCCCCAAATTCACCTTCTCTGGCCGTGAGCTGGTTGGCAGAGAAGTGGGGGTGGATATCGGCTTTCCTAAAGCAGAGGCCAGTGTCCAGTCTGGTGCCGGAGAGGGCGAGTGGGAAGAGTCCGACGTAAAACTTAAAAAGTCCAAAATCAAAATGCCCAAGTTCAATTTTTCCAAACCTAAAGGGAAAGGTGGTGTCACTGGCTCACCAGAAGCATCCATTTCGGGGTCCAAAGGTGACCTGAAGAGCTCCAAGGCCAGCCTAGGTTCTCTGGAAGGAGAGGCAGAGGCCGAAACATCTTCGCCTAAAGGCAAATTCTCCTTATTTAAAAGCAAGAAGCCACGGCACCGCTCGAATTCCTTCAGTGACGAGAGGGAGCTCTCTGCACCTTCCACCCCGCCTGGGACTTTGGAGTTTGAAGGTGGAGAAGTGTCTCTGGAAGGTGGGAAAGTCAAAGGGAAACAGGGGAAGCTGAAATTTGGTACCTTTGGTGGATTGGGGTCAAAGAGCAAAGGTCATTATGAGGTGACTGGGAGTGATGATGAGACAGGCAAGTTACAGGGGAGTGGAGTGTCCCTGGCCTCTAAGAAGTCCCGACTGTCATCTTCTTCTAGCAATGACAGTGGGACTAAGGTTGGCATCCAGCTTCCCGAGGTGGAGCTGGCCGTTTCCACTAAGAAAGAGTAGCCGGCCTTTGTGTGTGTACATATATGTATAAAAAGACATCAGCCTTGGGTGTGTTTGTATATAAACTCCAAAGAGAAACACGCCAACAGCCTCAGCAGTAATGCAAAGATCTGGCCTCGGCCAGTACCAGGCGCAGACCGCCTTTAGGCTCCCGGAGCTTTCCAGATAGGTAAAGAGTTCCAAGTTCGTCCAGCCCATGTGCAAAATCAACAGTATTTGCCTTAAGATTTCAGTTTTTTGCATTGAATGCTGAGAGCTCCTGTTTACTAAGCAAGCTTTTGTGTTTATTATCTTCATTTTTACTGAACATTGTTAGTGTCGGGATAATGGAAACCCACTTTTTCATTGTAATGACTTTTGGGGCTTTTGTTAGTAAGGGTGGGGTGGGGTAGAAGGCAGTAGAGGGGGCCAGACCTCCATTTCTCCTAAGATTGGATCTACTCAAACAGCAAACACCCAAAGACGACCGAGAGGAGCTGGCAGGCAGGGCGTGTGGGTGTTTTTAGAACTCTTTAGCATCGCCTTTTCTCCAGGGGTGGCGGTCACAGCCAGTTTGGTGAGAGGGAATTAGAATATCTTTGTAAATTGGCCAACCCACCAGCTCACCACGAGGGGCTTCCATTTTGTGAACTGTAAGAGAAATGTTTTCTTCTTGACTGCCGTGCTCCTGATATTCTGATTTCTTTTAACAAATGTTATCGTGATTAAGAAATTTTCCAGCACTTTAATGGCAAATTAATTAAGAATGTAAGAAAAATGGATGCTGTCAAAGGCAAATAAAGCTGTTCATTAACCCTGATGTCTTGTGCCTTTGCGTTCTGTGTTGAGGGGACAAAGCCTGGGGGAGCTGCACCCCGAGCCCTGACAGTTCGGATTGGACCCACCCAGTGGCATTGCCAGTTTCATTAGTGGATGGTGGGAGGAATTCTTTGCTTCTCAATTCTCAGGGTGAGGCTGGCGGCACCATTGCTGAGAAATCAAGAGAGGCTTGGCACGCTGGCAGGCCAAGCCCCAGGACCCACCCACCAACTTTGTATCCTCAGATGTGAATACACGATTCAGAAATGGTTCTAAATGGGTAAAAGGATACAGATGTGAATGGAAAAAAAGCCCTATTGGAGTGGGAGAAAGGGGTCTGGCTGTGAGTCACAGGCCTGCCATCTATTCCTGACTTGGCTGCAGGTTTGCTGGGTGACCTCAAGTTACCTGCCCTGTCTGGGCCTCAGTTTCCTCTTCTTTGAAATAAGGGTGCCGATCTCGTATTAGATGTCTTTATGGTTCCTTCTAGTCCATTTTAGGGCTAAACTTTATGAAAAATCTCTTCTGACCAAAGTCCCCTTTTGATTTCCAGCTCTGCAGAGAATACATGGTGGGGGAACCTTCTAGAAACGCTCTTAAAGTTGGTCACTGTTGGGCAGAGGGCAATTTTGTACCAAAGCAATCAGACCAAGCTCGTCCCCCTTGCCACCCCCCAGAGCTGCCACCTTTCTGCCAGTGGAGGCAGCTCTGTACCTCTCCTATCACCCCCAGACCAGAGATAACAGCTCCCACCCCATCCTGCCCTCTCTAGTACCAGCTTGTCAGTTGGTTTCTGCACATAACAGTGGGATATCCTGCCTAGCATGAACTCAGAATGGATTTCAGACATGGCATTTGCCAGTTCCATCCATTCCCACCTTAGCCAGAGCCTGTGACCCTGGGGGGTTTGGAGCTCAAAGGTGGCTGTTGGTTTTGGAAGGAGGTAGGTAACAAGGGAGGTGCTTGATCCCCTGCTGTTTTACTTAAGATGACTGACCTCCAGCTGCTTTTGTGAACTGGGCAAGACACTTAATCTTTGAGCCTCAGTTTCTCACCCAGAAAAGGGGGACAGTATCCATAGGACCAAAGAGTCCGTTCAGGTGCTTAGGTTGTCTACTGTGCAAGGGCACCATATTTAAGTGTCAGGCCATATGTTTATTTATGGAGAACATGAGAGTGTGTATGGAGTCCTAGAGAGGCGAGTGGGAGCCCCTCCACACACACTCAAGAGTGAGACCACGCACATGCCCACTGGCACACACACCTGCACACAGCTGTCTCCTGTCCTAACTGGGTCCGAGCACCCACTCTTGGAGGCATCCAAGGGTGCTTCTTTCACTCACACACAGCCCAAAGCCCACTTCCCAATCCTCCCTCCATTCTGAAACTGACAAGAGTGTAGGGTGGGACAGTGTACCTGCTACCCGAGATGTATGGCCCTTGTGTCTGGAGGGTGGGGTGAGTGAGTGACAGTGGGGAGCACTTGTGTACACAGCCAGGAGGGGTGCCCATTACGAGCCTGGAAAGATCCCCTGGGCAGAACGACCCAGATTATCCAATAATGTATCAATTAAAAATTTTTTTAGTTTGAGGAAGGGGTGATGTAGGCTAGTGGTGGCCCTCAGTGTCCATTCATTCAATACGTATTTTTTTGAGTGCCATGTGGTTAGATGCTGTCTTAGACCCACTGGTCTCAGAATCCTCTTCTGCTGACCTTCACAGACCAAATGACATGATGGATGTGGGAAACTGGAATGCTTTGAACACTGGAAGTATACACGTGTAAATGATACTTCTACCGAGGATGATGAGGATGGTCATGGTTCTTGGGCTCTCAGGCTGGGGCTGTCAGAGGGTAGTGGGTAAGATGGAGAAGAAACAGCAATGGGCCATTCAAGCGTGAGAAACTTCTCAGCTGCCCTCTTTCCACATCAGGCCCAGGCTGCAGGCAGTGACCACAGAACAGGAGCCCTCCCTCCTGCAGTGACCTTTACCATAGAAGGGGCAGCATGGAGGAGGCGCCAGGGGCTGGAGAGGCGTGTGAGGGCCCATCCTACCTGGCTTCCCTTTGCCTGTCCTGCCTGCCCATTCGCATTTCCCACTCCCTCTCTTCTTCCCGACTCCTCCATCACCACTTACCCTGGTCCCCTCTCAGTCCCTGACAGGGATGGTCCAAGTTATTCCCTAAAGTCCTGCAGGGTGCAGATTCACGAGGTCTTACACTCTGAGGTCCTGGTTCCTGCATTCGAGGGTGGGAATACCCTCAGGAGACCAGGAAGGGGCCGGGCTAGGCCTGCATCCTCACAGGGCACTTTGCTTCAGGCAATGTGTCCGTGTAGAGGAAGTGGTGTGGATAAGGGGACATTTGGAAGATTGAAATGCACAGGCTCACAAATGGCAGTAAATATTTTTCATCAACTCAGACTCATTTTTATATCTGTCAGGGTCTCTGCAGGAAACCAAATTCCACTTGAAGATAGTTCAACCACAGAGACTTTAAAAGGGACTGTTCACAGAGTAGTGGGCAGGGGCAAAGACTCCCACAAGGGTTGGTAAGACCCCCAGGGACAGGGGCCTGGGGAAGAAATGGTGTTCCTGGAATCTAGCATGAGCTGGAGGCGGAGGACGGACCGCCAGCAGGAGCTGTAGCCATGAAGGAAGGACCATAGCATTTGCCGGAACTGCCCGCCACGCGAAGCAGGAAGAAATACCCTGAACTTTCCTGCCGCTGGTGCCTCCCCCTGGAGGGCAAGCGAGCCCAGGTGTTGCAGGTGAAGGGGTCAGTGTCCTGGAGGCACAGAGCAGGGTAGAGAAGCAGGGAGAAGGGCTCTGAGGTTGGAGGGGCAGATAGACAGCAACCAGGACAATGTCCTAATCCTCTCATTTTTTGGTTTGGCAAGTTTGAATTTCTGTATATGGAAGTTTCGTTGCGAAAACACGAATACTCCTCTCTTGCTTTTTGCAAATAGCCAAAGGGCCTGGAAGATACTCCAGGGTTCCCAGGACAGAGCCCTGAAAAGAGCAGTGGTCTGGGAGTCAGAGGCATTAGCCGTCACCTTGGGCAAATTAAGGTCCCTCTCTGAGCCTCGGTTTCCGCGTTTGTAACATGGATAAGGCATGCATTCTCTAAGGCCCTGGCCAGTTCCAATAGTCTCTGATCCTTTCAGGAGCAAGGCTGGTTAATTAGGTGGATGGGGCTGAACTGGGTGATAAGCAAGGTGTGATTATAACGTAGTGCACCTAATATTCCTGTGTACTTGGTAAACTGACTCAAATGTTTTGAGCAACGGTGGTGTTGTTGAAATACTACTGTATCTCCAGTGTCCCAAAGCAAAGCCCAGCACCCACCAGAACTTTGCATGTTGCTAGTACACGTCTCACTTCTTCCTAGTCCCACCTTAGCTCTCTGGTGTTTTGCATCAGCTGGGACATGAGTAGCATTTGGGAGATGCAGCAAGGCATGTAACTGATGTTCCTTTTTTTTTTTTTTAAAGTGTATTTATTTTGAATTCAAACCGACTGAGAAGTCGCAAGAATAATACAATGAATATTCATATACCTTTCACTTAGACTTACCATTTTTTTTTTTTTTTGGTGAGGAGGATTGGCCCTTAGCTAACATCTGTTGCCAATCTTCCTCTTTTTGCTGAGGAAGAGTGGCTCTGAGCTAACATCCATGTCCATCTTCCTCTATTTTGTATGTGGGACACTGCCACAGCGTGCCTTGAGTGGTGGGTCGGTCCACGCCCAGGACGCGAACCTTTGAACCTGTGGGGCCGCAGAAGTGGGGTGCGTGAACTTAAGCACTACGCCACCAGGCCGGCCCTTAGACTTATCAAACTCTCTCTATATAGATGTTATAATTATCATTATTTTTGCTGAATCATATGAGAATAAAATGCAGACACCATGACCCTTTACTCTGAAATACTTCAGCATGTATAGACATTCTCTTATATAAACACAATACAATAATCAACTTCAGGAAACTTAACATTGATACAATATTATTATCTGACATTGAGTCCATATTTAAATTTTACCAATTGCCCCAATAATTTTCTTACAGTACTTTTTTCCCCCAATTTAGGCTTCAGTCATCCACGATCCCACGTGGCATGTAGTTGTCATGGTCTCTTCAGTTTCTTCAATCTGGAACATTGCTCAGCTTTTTGTTGTCATTAGTGACATCGATATTTTTGACATGTACGGAGGCCAGTTGTTTTGTAGAAATGTCCTTCAATTTGGGTTTGTCTGATGATGTTTCCTCGTGGTTAGATTCAGGTTATGCTTCTTGGGGCAGGAACACCACAGAAGTGGTGTGGGGTCCCTTCTCAGGACCTGTATGATTTCGATTCCTTGATTAAGGAGGAGATTGCCAAGTTTCTCCATTGTAACAGCGTCATGTTTTCCCTTTGGAATTAACAAGTAAACCCAAGTTTTCAAGAAAGAAGTCCAAGTTTGGGCAAGTTTATTTCACAAGCACACTTTAAAGGCTAGTGGTGTGCACACTTCAGCAGTGGAGAGCTCTCCAGATGGGGGTTTTGAAATCTTCTGGCTTTGGGCTTTGCACACAGAACAGCTCTCTGTCTCTCCTCACGAGGACAAAGAATTCAGGGCATGAATGCTCACCATAGGCCGAGAATGCCGTATGCTGTTTACCAGCCTCCGAGTCACCCCGTGGCGTCTGGTGGCCACAAGTGCTTCCTAAGGCTGAACGCCCCCAGCAGAGGTGCTGCCAGGGGCCACAGCAAATGTGTGGGGAACATTCTGCTGAGCAGGGTGGTTTCAGTTCCTTTTAAAAACCTCTGTTATTTTTATTACAAGCTTGAGGCCTGGCCTTAACAGAAAAACTTCCCAGCAGTAGAGCCAAGGATCAGGAAGGGTTAAGGATGTAAAGACCTTCTCTTTGGACAGGGCATTCTAGTCCACAAATTGCTTTATCTCTTGAGATCTCCCAGGGAGTTCTGCACTCCATCCCAGCAAGAAGGCATACAGAAAGGTGAGGTTCACAGAGGTGAAATGATTGGTCTCAACTCAGACAGCTGGGAAGAGGTGACTCTGCCTAGGTCCATCCAACCTTTCTGATTAAAAAAAATTTTTTTTTTCCCATGATGCTAATGCTGCTTCCTTGAGGAAGTTGGGAATTTTTTTCTGGGGAGGTTTTAGGAAGTAGAAGATGTCTTTTGCAATTTGTAGGGCCTTGACCTTTTAACAATATCCCCGAAGTAGTTATTAAACACTTATGTGCAAAGCCTTTTTCCTCAACGAGCCTATAGTCTAGTAGGGGAATAATAATAATAATAGCTATCAGTTCTGCCACTTCCTAGCTGTGTGATCTTGGGCAAGTTACTGAATCTCTCTGTGCCTCAGTTTCCTTAACTATAAAATAGGGGTGATATGGTATCTCTCTCATAGCGTTGTTGTGAGGATGATGTAAATTAACACACATAATGTGCTTAGCATATAGTAAATATTATAAATGTTAGCTATTACCATGGAATACTTACTGTGTTAGGCATTGTATATGTATTGTACATGCTTTATCTCTTGATTTCTACAACAGCCCTATGAGGTAGGTATGATTTTTCTCACAAATAAACTGAGGTCAGAGAGGTTAAGCAATATGTTCAGGGTCACACAGCTAGTAAATAGCAGAGTTCTGATTCAAACTAGGTCTGGTCTGACGGAGAAGCCCATGCTTTAACTTGTCACAGCATTCTGATTGCTGTGATACCGGGAAGATGGTGTTAATAACAGTCTATAACTGTTTCAAGGTTTGGAGACAAGTGTGGGGAGGGCGTTCCAGAGAGAGGGAACAGCAGGAGTGAAAGTGTGGAAGTGAAATGTGTGGGGAGGCTCAGCAAGGCAGGGTTGGCAGGAGCAAGAGAAGTTTGGGGATCTTAGAATGAAACTCGAGACCCCGGCAGGTTTCTGTTCCAGTCCAGAAAGGAAAAGGCTCTTACCAATTTGCCCATTTGGGGGATGAGGGTAGGCTCCAGGCCTCAAGCAAAGTGAACCCCTGGCCCAGGTTCAGCCTCCTCAGCTGCTGCCAGCCCCTCCTGCCCAGTGTTACCCTGGGTCTTTCCCCTCCTGCATCTTCACTCTTCCAGAGGAGGATGATAAACAAGGAAGAAACTGCAGTTAAAATATTTGCATTATAATTAGCCCCACCCATTGTCCAGGGCCACCATCCAGGCAGTCTGGAAGGCCTTGAGCTGGCCTGGCGAGTGGACTCACTGCCCCGCAGCTGTAGGCACGCATGCCAGGCCTGCATACATCCCTCTGGCCAGCCGGGGTCCTGTGGGGATGAGCCCCTTCTCTCAGGGAGGGCCTGCGAATGTGATAGGGCTCCAGAGAGATGTTTTGGGCAGAACTGAGTTGTTCCCAGCTGTGGACAGAGTCCCCCCTCCTATGCTTTTGCCTGCTGGCCCTGCTTGGCTCCAGGGCGGAGGCCGACTGGAGCCGCCTTGAGAACGTGCTAACACTCAGCAGTGGGAGCAGGAGGACCACCCCGCCTCCTGGGTGGGACGGAGCAAGCCCACCCACCCACCCACCCTGGTGCCCCGCTCAAGGGAAAGGAGCCTCCACGAGCTCTGACAACTGGCTCTCCATTCCTGAAAATTATGCGGGCGCGAGGGAAGAAGGAAGCAAATAGAAATCTAGGGGGAAAACAGAAGAGCGAGCCCCGGATGGGGCAGAGACGGAGGCGGCGTGGCCAGGGGCCGGGACGGAGAAGGCAGCAGGGGAGGAGCAAAGCCCTGGTAAGAGGAGAGAGGGAAGGGGGAGGTTTGGGTAAGAGCGGCCGGGAAAGTGCAAGGGCGTGGAGAGAGAAGGAAAGAAGAGAGGACCCCCAGGGAGCAGGGACAGTGTAAAGGGATTTAGGGGGACTTTAGCACCGTTCCCCATCTAAATAAGTCCCTCCTGCGCCCCAAATGAACGTACAACCTAAGTAAAGGAGCGCGCTTGCACAAGTTCCCCGCTCCAGCCAGAAAACAGATGACTCTCTTAAGCCCCCCATACTGTAACCCTGGGGCCGCCAGCGTCCAGGGAGTAAGAGAGGCTCCCACAGAGACCCCCAGTGCCGGAGGAGTAGGAGGGAGAGAAGCAACAGGGCTCCGGAGAGGAGGACACTCTCCAGGGAGCATCTGCCGCCACGCCCCGCCCCGTTCGGCCGGACTACCAATCGCTAGGCCGCATCCGGGTCTCGTGACCTGTTGCCAGGCAGATTTTTATCCACCCAAAGGCTGCTGCGAGGCACGTCCCTTGCGGCTGCCGGGTGGGGCTGGGGGCCGGGCGCCGAGCTCAGCTCCGCGCAAAGCCGGGAAGGAAGACCCTGGGGGGCCGTGGGGAGGTTGCTGGAGGCCAGGTTCATACCTCCTACTGCGTGGCCGCGGGAGTTAGCCCCCATACTCTGGGAGGTACCTAAGCGCCAAACGGTGGAGGGACGCATGCTTTTCCCTTAGTCCCGACTTGCCTCAATCGACAGCTTTGTACTCTGAGGAACTGCTGTGCTGGAGAGTGCCAGCGCCTTATACGTTGATACTTTGGGATATTGACATTTAAAAAGAGAGCTTTTGGGCCCTGCAGGATGGGTCTCTCATGGTGGTTATTTCAGGCCCGTGGGCAGGCAGCTCGCGTATTTTGGGACAGGAGAGCCTTTTAGCAAAGCCTCGCAAACAGCGGGGGTGGGTGCCCGCCTGGCTTTCCCCTCTGGGGGCCTGACACAGCCCCGGATGCTGAGCTGCAGAAC
This sequence comes from Diceros bicornis minor, assembly GCF_020826845.1. Lineage (NCBI taxonomy): Eukaryota > Metazoa > Chordata > Mammalia > Perissodactyla > Rhinocerotidae > Diceros > Diceros bicornis. Next base: position 10,576,167 of record NC_080770.1, read on the forward strand.
CCTGGTCTGTAGCAGGGGCACCGACCCCTGCCTGCCTTAAGGTCCCCACTCCCGCGCAGGTGAGGGGAAAGGCTTTTGACAACTCTGGCCTTTCCAGCCAGTGCCCATCCGGCCTCCATCCCCTGTGTCCAATGGCCAGGCAGTGGGGAGGGCTGCAATGTGAGCAGGCAGGAGAGAAGAATGACAGGGCAGTTTCTACTTGTAAGAGTCCAAGTCCGGCTCACAACTTGAATTTCAAGTGGGCCCTTCAGGCAGATTAGGGAGGTCAAGTGAGAGAGTGGAGGCAGCCGGTGTGGATTGTCTAAATTCCTAGAAAATAAATTCTAGGAATTTAGCTGTGGGAGAGAGGAGCCAGGTGGGCACACTCAGCACCATGCGTAGCTGGGATTAGAGCTGGTGGTCCAGGGTGCCTGGTGGGGAGGGGTGGATTTTTGCTCTCCTCTCTCTGTTTGAACACCTTGTTTTTCCAAAAATTAATTGTCTCTTGAATGATATCTGAGAAACAAATTAATGCTTTTAGCCAAGGGCTTTTTAACAAAATTATAATTTTTTTTAACTGAGCTAGAGTCCTCATATGGAGGAAAACCACTCCCTGTAAATGCTGTTTTTGGTGACTGCCCTTTGTTTGAAGTAATTACTGTCCCTCAGAATGGGAAATTACACATTATTGTTTACCAAAAGGAAATAAATACCTTGGATTAATAAGATTCTTGCTGCTGGAAGGTGATTCCAGAGCTTGCCAGCAACCCACGGTTAAAAAGCCCGCACAGCAAGTTGTGCAAACACTCACCTTTGGTGTTTAAGGATTTCTAAAGGGAAATGGTTGGATCCTGTGTGTCGGTTGAAGCTTGCTGGCCACGTTCTTGTTACATAATCATGGAGAACCTTTGATAGTGCTTTTCTGATGTCAGAAATAAGGACAGGAAAAAACATGGGGAGTGGAACGAGCCTCCTGCCGACTCTGCTCCGACTCTGGGTTGCTCTGTATTCGTGGGCGTTTGGTTAACTCTCACTAAACAAGAGGGTGGAAAGTTGGATAGGAATGCTTTACTGAGACAGCTTGAACCGCATCTAGGCTCACGCAGGGCAGAAAAGGTCTTGGAGGTAGCTCTGAGCACTGTATGTCTCAGCCTTTCCGTGTTCCAGCCAACGCCCCAGGAGTGCTCGCCCCTCCAGTCTCCTGAGCACTCCCCTGCTTTTGACTCCGGCCATTGTCAACTCCTGCAGCCTCAGACTGGCCTCTCCAGCCACACTCAGCTCTTTCTAGCACTCTTAACATACCCTGCTCTTGCCAGCGCTCGGGCTTTCCAGTTGCTCTGTACTTTCCTGTTCTCAGCACTGTTCACATTAAATTATCTGTGATCAGTTGCCTGGCTGTCTGCCTCCTGGATCAGACTGTCAGCTCTGCGAGGGGGGATGCAGTCTGCTTGTTCACCATCATATCGGCAGCACAGTGCCAGGCACAGGGCACACGGCACACGACACAAACTCAATACGCCCTCCTATCACTGTCTTATCACTTGACACACTTCCCCTCAGCAACACATGCTCCAGTTTTCCTTCTGTCCATTACTGTGTATTTTCCTGATTGCCAAGAGGCGTTAGCCTCTACGTGGGGTAAAAACATATGGACAATTCCAAACCAAACCAACCAACCAAACACCAGAACTGGTTCCGGAATAAGTCATGGCTAAAGTTTTGCATATCAGCTGCTCTCCTTTAGTTGTTGATGAGTCTGATTTAATTTCAGCAAGGGATGGAAAGTGTGCAGCCTGTCAGTCAGCAAACTCTTCAAAATCCACATGTTTCTGGCAGGCAGGACTGCCTTGTTGGGGTGAAAAGGAGGTAAAGCAAAAGCTTGGTGACTCAGAAGGTGAGGAGCTGAAGTCCAAGAAAGGTGGTGGCCGCAGAGGGCGTGCTGAGTGGGGAAGAGACCTGCAGGGGTTTGGTGGGAGAAGAAGGTGGGACAGGAGTGGGTTCGAGATGCCCCCCACCAGAATTGCAGCAGAGATATGATGGCCAAGAATTGAAGTGGAGGAAGGAAGAGAGGAAGAAAGCTGGGGCATGGAGGAGGAGTGGGGTCCCCAGATCTGATCAGCTGGGTCCAAAACCAGTGGCTGGCATCTGAAATGTCACTCATTGCTTAAATCTGGGAAGTGTGACTTTTGATGATTCTGTTCCTGATAGATTATTTTTGTTTTTATTAATTTAAAAAAATGCATTTGGGGCCGGCCAAGTGGCGCAAGCGGTTAAGTGGGTGCATTCCGCTGTGGGGGCCCGTGGTTTGCTTGTTCGGATCCCGGGCACGCACTGACGCACCGCTTGTGCAGCCATGCTGTGGTGGCATCCCACATAAAGTGGAGGAAGACCGGCACGGATATTAGCTCAGGGCCAATTTTCCTCAGCAAAAAGACGAGGATTGGCATTGGATGTTACTTAGGGCTGATCTTCCTCACCAAAATAAATAAATAAATAAATAAATAAATAAATAAATAAATAAATAAATAAATAAATAAAAATACATCTTTCTGATGAAATTCTGAGTGCCCTGGCAGGCTTTGTTTTATTAAGAAGGTGGTGCAAAGAAAGCATCTTCATTTATTCTCCCTTCTTCTCCCTCCCTCCCTTCCTAGTGAAATTTTTGGCTAGAAACCCCAGCCAGGATGTGGAGAGTTGTGTTTTCCACCTGAAGCAAGGTGGGGCTGGCCTTCTCTTTGTTGCAGCTAACTGCCCGCACCCCCGTCCCCCGCTGTTCTCCTTTTTGAGCTGGACAGACACAGCAACAGTGGCCCCCTTGCCAGCGCAGACGGTTGCAGAATGAGACAAAGCCCTTGTGTATTTTGCTGGGCAGCACTTGGCTGTGAAATCCTGACATGTGAGCGTAGGAGAGCATTTGTGGTGTCCGAGCATACAGCACTCGATTCTATGCTTTTCAGAGCGTTTCTAAGCCTCCTTCCAGGACATCAAGGCTGGGGTTTGGTAGATGTGTTTATCTTTCCCAAGTTTGGGCAAAGTCCTCCTAGAAAGTAGATTTTTCTTTGTGTGTGTGTGTGTGAGGAAGATCAGCCCTGAGCTAACATCCATGCCAATCCTCCTCTTTTTGCTGAGGAAGACTGGCCCTGGGTTAACATCCGTGCCCATCTTCCTCCACTTTATATGGGACGCCGCCACAGCATGGCTTGATGAGCGGGGCGTTGGTGCGCACCCCGGGATCCGAATCTGGGCCGCCAGCAGCGGAGTGCACGCACTTAACCGCTATGCCACGGGGCTGGCCCCTAGAAAGTAGATTTTGAGGCACTGAGATCAGAAATCTCCTGGGGAAGTGGGTATGGAATTGTGTGTTTTAATGTGATGCAGTGCGTTTGAGCAATACCCACATCCCATCGTCAAGAAAGAAACACCATTCCCAGCCCAATGCGGACTTGTTCAAATGACCGCTGACCCAGGTGGCTTGTGCTGGTTCCTTGTCCACAGAGAGCAAGCTCCTGAGGTCGGCGAGATGAAAGGATTATTTACTACGTGAAGTGGGGTGTCAGTTGATTCTCTCAGTTCATCAAACTCCCAGTTGATTCTCTTAGTTCAAAGTGGAAAAGAAATGAAGTGGGTGGTTCTTTAGCTTGATATCCCGTATGGTCAACCGGGCTTGGTAGTTGAAAGCCCACTGGATTTTATTAATCATTGGAGCAATGCAAAGCTGCTGACCACGCCCTGTGTGTCTCATCAGGGACTCTCTGAGAGACAGCACGTAGGTGTGGGAGGAACAGGTTCCAACTTGAGCCTGATTGTTAACAAAGCCAGGCTTCCCTAGCAGACGTGAATCTCCAGGCCAATCAGATTACCTCAGCCTTCTAGCACCCGTGTGAACGGGCATAGCAGGGAAGCTGGCTGGGCCTGGCTCAGTAGGGCAGCCCGTTGCCTATAAGGTGTGATTTGAGGGCCTCAGGAAAGGCTGCCCTAGCCTGAAATCTTTCCTCTACTGGCTTGTCAAGGATGTCTGCAGTTTCACTATTAGTGAGTCATTCCTTTGCTTCCATGGGCCCTCTCTGTGCCGTCCTTCTGTAAATGCAGATTGGTCTGTGATACAGGATTCCCTTAACCTTGTCACCTTAAATGGTGTGTTTCATCTCTTGGGTGAGCCCCAAACTCAGTTTCTCTTTTTCTTTTTCCGGTTTTATTGAAATATAATTGGCATAGAATATTGTATTCGTTGTTGGTGTACCACATAATGAGTTGACATATGTATATACTGGGAAATGATCACCGCGGTAAGTTTAGTCTCAGTTCCACTTTTTCGTGTTAGGTCCCCTTCAGTCTCTTCACCTGCCCTGTTCCCTCTTCTGTTCAGCTTAGACAAGAAGCAGAGCTGGAAGCCAGGTGGCCCAGTGTGGGGGACAGAGGAGCCGAGGAAGGGGAAGGGAGGACGTGGAGGACCAGCGGGCTCTCGCATGGCTGCCCAGCACAGTAAGGGCTGCCGGCCTTGCTCTGGTGCCAGATGGTACATGAAGGGAGCTGTTCTCCCCTTTTTGGCCAGAGTGGATCACTGTCAGCTCCTACACAGGCTCCTTTCCCCTCTCCTCCCACTTCCTTCCATTCACTCACTTTCCTCTTCTTACTGTCTGTCCTTCTGTCCTTCCTGTTTGCTCTCAGCCATCATCCTTCTAAGTGGCCCCATGCAGGAAAGGAACTCTCAATTGGTAGCCCCAAGGAGCCAGGAGCTCCTAAGGCAGACCAGAGTTTGGCTGCACCCTTTCCCCCTTCCGCTTGGTTCTCAATCCCTCCGTGAGGCCTGGGGTGTGGCACAAGAGCTGCCCCGCTGCAGGCATCCAAACTTGCACAGCTGGTTGGAGCAGACACGGAGAGTGTTTAGTGAGGGGCCAGCTAGATGCTGTGGGCTGCACTAAAGCCTTAAACTATTTCTGCCTTTTCTTCTTTCCCTGGCTTAGAAGGCATGACCAGAGCCCATCTCTGTCATGCCCCTGCCTTGGGGTATATTTTATCTCCTCATACCTCTCTCCTGGAGCCTTCCATCCCAAAGGAGGTGATGCCGTAAACTCCACTGGAATGTAAACTCTAAGAAGGCAGGGATTTTTAATCTATCCTCAGAGTCTAGAACAGTGCCTGGCCCCTAGTAGGTGCTAAATAAATATTTAGCTAAATAAATATTGAATGCACCTCCTCTGGTTGAAGTAATCACAGCTAGTAAAATACTTTCAACCCTGCTGAACACTCTTTTGGGCAGGTAGATGTTTTTAAAACTCACATTTCCAAAGATTTAATTTTAATTATACCACACAGAAATTCATGTTTATAAAAAATTCAAACAATAAGGGAAGGTCTCCTTGTCCCAAACCCAGTTGCACGCTCCTCCTTAGTGCTAACCACAGCTACCATCTTGGCATACGTCCTGCAGACTTTGCTCTATGCATTTGGACATATCTGTATGTGAACACAGACTGTAGCTTGGCAGGTTAAAAGAAACCATAAGTAAGATCACACCGTATTGTTTTGCAATTTGCTTTTTTCCACTTAATAATATGTTTTGGAGATGGTCTGTGTAGGTAACTACAGATCCACTTCATTCTTTTTCACTGTTGTGAAATATCGCATAGCATAGATGAAGTGTCGTTTGTCTAATGATTCCTCTACCGACAGACCTTTGAGTCATTTCCAGTGTCTGCGAACATCCTTGCACAACCACTTTGAGCACATGTACAAGTATTTCACTGGGATACCTACAGGTGGACTTGCTGGGTGAAGGAGCACATGCACTTAACATTTTAATAGCTAGTCCAAATCGCCCTCCCAAGAGGCTGTATCCATATATATTCCCACATTTGGGCGTGAAAGCCTCTGCTTTCTCCATACCCTTATTGGTTTTTGTTGATCTCCTTTATTTTTCACCAGTCTGTTGGTCAGAAAACATCATCTCATTGTTAGAATACAAATTTCAGTTCTATCTTCTTGGCCAGGAAATTGTGATTCGTATTAGTAACATAATCACATGTATAGTAATAATGCTATTTAACTGTTATGTGTTCTGTTATTTAGTAACTATTTTACATGGAATGAATAAGTAATCAGGTCTCTACCCTTTTGAATAGTAGTAGTTATGTATCAATTTTCTCCACATATTTTACTGTGATCTTTAGATGTAAAACGCTAGAGTCTGGGGTCTTGGAGGACAGCAAGAGAATGACCTCTCTTTTCCCCTGCTTGTCCTCGCTTCTCTGGAGTGGCTCCAACTTCTTTGGTGCCACAGTCTGCCCTTCCTCCACGTCCTTTCCTGCCACACAGTGGCCGTGTCCTGGAATGACGATGCCAAGTTGTCCAATCCGATGCAGCAGTGCATTCTCTGCTCTCCGGCCTCTGGGTTTCTTCTTTGATCAGCTCAGAACACGTCAGCAGAAGTTGTTGGTTCCGTCCTTTGCTTGGCTTTGATGATATCAGGCCCATCTTCTGGTACATCAGAAGCCATACCCTGGGCTGTGTCCTTCCTTAATCTTTTCTAAGCTCACATATCACCTAGTACAATGTTTTCCAGAGAGAAGTACATTTTAAAAGGAAAAGCTTGAAGAGCATTTAAAATTTTACACTGTTTAATTTTATGGCTAGTTCCCTTCCCCACACCCACGTCGAGGTCATGTGTTCTTCCATTTTTCTCAACCTCTGTATTCAGGCTAACATCAAAATGGTGGTTGTGAAAGGATTTTTCTCCCTGAAAGTTGTCTCTAGGCATGGTTCTCTGTTACTAACAAGATATAGCTTAGAATCATTTAGTGCCTTAATATATATATATTTTTTTTGGTGAGGAAGATTGGCCCTGAGCTAACATCTGTTGCCAGTCTTCCTCTTTTTGCTTGAGGAAGATTGTTGCTGAGCTAACATCTGTGCCAGTCTTACTCTATTTTGTATACGGGACGCTGCCACAGCATGGCTTGATAAGCAGTGTGTGGGTCCGTGCCCGGGATCTGAACCTGCAAACCTGGGCCGCCAAAGTGGGCGTGTGAACTTAACCACTACGCCACTGGACCAGCGCCTTAGTGCCTTAATATTAATCTCTGGTGATTGAATTGGAATCACCACCCAGTATGGCTGGATTTAATAATGGCCTCCTCCTAAGGATTACTTTTTTAGAGGGAGCATAGGATTTTAAGGCAGTGTGACTTGTTTTGGTGGTTTCAGATTAATTTTGTATTTGTAGCAGATTAATTTCATATTTGTATCAGAAAACCATTTGCTTGTTGATTTGATTGTTTCATTTTCTAAAGTGAATTGAAAACCAAATTCATGTCCTACCCCTTTATTCAGTCTAGCTACTACAGAATCTTTGCTTTTCTGGTTTTGGTAATATTACTCTGGGATTTCTAAGGCACTCTAGTTTTGGCCACAAGTTATACCAACAAGATACTGCAAGGCAATCTACATATTTAGCTAAGAATCATACTTTCTTTTGGATAACTTCTTATTTTGGATATTCCGGTGACTTTGCCTTGGACTTTTTTTTTTCTCTCACATTTTCTGATATATGCTGCAAAACATGAGTGGATGGTTTAACAGTTTTGAGTGTGGGTTCATAAACTGGAAGGCCTGGGTTCAAATCCCAGCTCTTCCACTTCTTAGCTGTGTGATCTTGGGCAAGTTACTTAAGCTCTCTGTGCCTCAGTTTTCTCTTGTGTAAAACGAAGTAATAGTAGCAACCATCTCCGGAGTTGCTATAAGGAGTTAACACACAAGTTTAAACAGCGTTTGGCACATGGTAAGTGCTAACGTGTTTGCCATTATTATTCAGTCCTTTCTGAAAGAAAAAAACATTCCTTTCTTCTGTGGTTTTTTTGACTTATGCTGAGTTTCATTGTATCATTGAAAATTGAACAAATTAAAATAGAAGAAAGAGTCATTGAATGCTTAATTACTCAACCAAAGCCTTTCTGGAAGAGCAAGATTGTTTCTGTAAAATAATTCACACCTGATTAATCTATTAGGATTTTTGAAAATTTGTGGACTGAGAAGAATCAGTGGGATGGGGTTAATCTATGTGCAGTTTTTAAGAGCCTTGAAAGTTTTCACGGCATTGGTTGTTAAAGAAATGAAGATCATTCAGTTGAAAAAAGTATTTCTTCCTTCCTTCCATCCTCCCTCCCTCCTTCCCTCCCTCCCTCCCTCCCTCCCTTCCCTCCTTCCTTCCTTTCCTCGTCAGTCATCTATTCAAGCTACAAACATTTCCAGAATGCCTGGGACACTGTGCTAGGATACAAAGACAAATAATCCATGGTCCCAGCCCTAGGGAAAATCTAATGAGGGATTTGATTATTACTTATGGTGAGGAAAAATTAAGTGGCCCCACCATCCCTCTGAAAGCTCAGGACAGGGAAGATAGATCATCTGTAAGAAGGAAGCCTGAATAAGAAAATTCACCAGTTTGAAAGTGAAGATCTAGACTCATTCCATTCATCAACTTCCAAGTTACTTTCTCCTGAGGAAGAGTAATTTCTTGGGATGATGGTCAACTTGACCAAGCACATGAAAAGAACAGCCCATTGTAGGTATTGATAACAACCATGGTTTCCATGTTGCTGGCAGACAGAATCCTGGCATTGGCCAGGGAATCTTGTGCACAGGTGGGCTTTCCTTCTTGATGGGCCCCCTATTCCGAGATGCTGGTGACCCCTGGATTGGCGATCTACCACATAAGGCTTCAGGGACTCCTAGTGGAGTTCAATCTACCCATTGGAACTCCTGCCCCATGACATCCAGCTTAGTGCTGAGCAGAGAGAAGATGCTCCGTGGACAGTGACTCACAACCCTCCTTTCTACACCTTCTTAACTTGACAGCACCTTGTTCCTCAGTGTTAAATTGCGCCTTATCTCCTTTCTTCTGCTACTGCAAAATCCTTGAGGATAGGGACTGGATCTGCTGAACTGATGAACCTGAGATGGCATTTTCCCCTTTGTATGAGGTTCCCTGGACTTTCACAGAAGGATTCTTTCAGCGTATACCAGCTCCTTTCTTAAGACTCTGTTATCTCTTCCACGGGCAGAACTTCCAAGCGAGGGTGGAGTGGGCTGGGTGCGATGTGTGTGGGGGGGTAAAGGTGGGGCCTTTGGTTTTTCTATATACCCACAGTAGGCATTTGAGAAATGTTAATTGATTGGATGGTTTGATGAGTGACCCAGCAGTAATCCTTGTCCTTGTTGTTAGACCACACCACAGCCATCAGCACTGGAATGCAAACACCAGAATAAACCTGTGGAAGCCACCACCAAGCCCGGGCAGTTTCAGGCTGCACCTCATACGCAGGTGAGAGAAGGTGGTGGGGACTGAAAGAATGATAACCTTAATTGTAGTAATGATACCCTCCATCGAGAGATAAGGCTCCCGGGAGCATCCGCAGGTGACCGTGCCTTCCTGGGCCATGGAAGTCACACTCTAGAAAGAGCTGGCTCAGGACACCAGGGGCCCCGCCTCTCCCTCTCCAGGGCCTAGAAGCTCAAGTTCTCCTTCTCTCCTTTCAGCTCTTTGAAAAGCTTGTAGAAAATGCACTTACTACAGAAGAATTATTGACTCCTTCAGAAGGCTTCTCAAGTGTTTCTTTGTCTGGAGGGCGTTTTGTGGAACATTTACATGCTTATAGGACAGTGTCAGAGTACAGGGTGGGGCAGAGAGCAGACAGAATTCAAGCGTTAGTATTTACGTCTAATTGAAGATCTACTAGAGTTTGGGAAAAAGTATTTTCGATCCTCTAAAGGAAATTCTTTCTCAGGCCTCGCAGAGGGGAGACGCCCACGTGAAGGGTGAGAAGAGAGGAAGAAGCAGCTGTGGGTGTGGAGATCCTGGAGCCTGGGGAGCTCGCTGGGGGGAGTCGTTGGCTCAGTCTGAGCCAGAGCCATGTTTCGGGCCTGCACAACAATTAAAACTTTTTTTGAGGTAGTTGCAAACATTTAAAAATCAAGAGATTTCACAGAAAATAGGGAATATATGGCTTTTTGGAAATGTTGACGTCTTCGGCTGGAGCGGAGTGACTGCCCTGTCACTGGGGAGTTGGAGCTATCAGCTTCCTCTCCCTCTGCCCTGTGGACCCCCAACTCCCCACCTCCTCCATCCCAGCACCATGTGGTGTCTTGACTCCTGGGGCTAATCCCTCCAGGGGTTCTGTGCATCCCCGTTCCCTCACCTCCATCAGTCACCCCGCCTCTCCCCAGCAACCCATCTCTATCTTGGTATCTCCTTTGGGCAAATAAATATGCACATGCCCCACCCCCTTTAAAGAAACCCTCCCTCAACCCCTCCCCCTTGTGGCTGTGGTGTTGTCCCTATAAAACCAACCTGCTTGAAAGGGTGGCCTCTTCCTCATTTTCCACTCACTCCAGCGCCCCGCTTTCTGCCACCAGGCTTCCCCCATCTCCACCCAAAATTGTTCTTATTTATCTTTTATTCTGCCCAGTGCGGTCTCTGGACACTCGGTGCTGTACCCTCTCCCTTCTGGAAGCCGTCTCCTCCCTCAGCTTAGTGACATCTCTTTTGTCTTGACGTCTGCATGGTGTGGATGACTTTGCCCTCCCTTCCCAGACCTTTTCTGGGCTCCTCTCTTCCCACAAGCTCACAGATGGCAGAATTTCCCAAAGACCTGTGCTGGGGTCTTTATTTTTCTCATTCTCGATGCTCTCTGGGCAACCTCTTGGGGCCCGCTGATTCTCCAGCCTGCTCTCCAGCCAGCCCTCTCTTCTGAGCTCCAGGCCTGCGTGTCTGGGATCCCCAGCACTGGGCTCACCTCCACCTCCCCTCTCCCTGCCAACTCAACCTGCCTCTTGTTTTCTCTGCCTCTGATCAGCTCTGCTAACCATCTGTTCGCCACACCAGTCACCCACCTCCTCAACATCTCTGACATCTTAGGTTTCATTATTTACTGCAATCGCCTCTAACTGGTCTGCCTGTCTTAGATCTTTCCTCCGCTGATGGAGTGAGCTTTAAGTAGAGGCCAGTCTAAAATAAAAATCAGGTCATGGTACTGTCCTGCTTAAAATTCTTCAGGGGCTCCTCTTAGCTTTCGGGGTGAAGTTCACATCCTTGGCTTAGCGCACAGGCCGCCGTGACCCAGCTTCTGTCTCAGCACCCACAGCTTCCCATGTGGACATTTCATTCCAGCCATATGAAAGTGCTGGCAGGTGCCCAAATTCGTGATGCTGGTCCCTGCTTCTGTCTTCATAATGCCCTTCCACACGCCTTCTGTCCCCTGTTTTTCTGGGCCTTTGAGTCACCACCCCAGGCCTACTTGAGCCTCCAAGTCTGGGCTCAGTGCCCCTTCTCTGTGCTCTCCCATGGTGCCTGGTTATCCCTGTTTCAGATCCCACAGTACTGGGCTTCTACAAGACTTCACGTTGAGTGGAGACCCAGGAAGGTCCCCAGCACAGTATTCCTGGCATGTAAAATAGAGAGATGATGGTGAGAGCTTCTGGCTGCCTTCCCAGCACTCACATGGCTGGATCTTTCTCTCTTGCCCTTTTGGGAGCAGATTCTAGCTTCCGCAGTGTTTGCCTTCCCAATGCAGCACTTTTTTCTTGTGTGATGGATTTCATCGACATTTATTAAGATTAAAGGCGACTGGGATTTGACTCCTGTTCTCAGAGGACTTGTTATACACTGTATGTATAATATCTATTCATTCAATGAGCACTTATTGAGAGACAGCAGTGAAGGAGGCAGAATTAAAGCTGCCAGGAACAGGGATTCAGGCAAAGTGTGCAGAGCTTAGAGGCACTTGCTGTGGCTTTTCACCTTCACGTGCCTTGGTTTAAACTATAGGTGAAAGAGTACGGTTATCTTTGTTGGGGTCTCATCAACAGACCATGTCACGGGCTTTTTCCTGGTCATGGATGTTCCTTTAGACACTAGCTTGCATGTCCCTCACTTTTATGGACTCTAAAGCAGAGTGTCGTGTAAACATTACTTCATGAGAGTGCCAGAAATGAACTTTCCTGCCTCTGCCATTAGCTTCCAGCTTTCTCTAAGTCAACTTCTCAAGAGAATTCTGCCATTTCCCTTAATTGTTAAAAACAAGTTTGAACAGAAACAGAACTTGTGTTGGCTTTCTCATGGCCACACTGCTGTCAGCTGTTGTCATAAAGAGTCATTTTGGTCAATAAGTGGAAGATCGATAGGTCTGATCAGCGACCCACTGCTGGACTTTGAGATAAGGCTGTGAAGTTCAGACCAGCGGGGCTTTTGAATAAAAACATCTCCCTGGTCACACGATGTCCTGAAGGCTCAAGCGGGTTTTGGAGGGTGAAATGCTGTAAAATGAATCTATGGATGTCAACCCATAAAGTCACAGTGTCCAATGTCACGCTGTGTGGCATGGTGAGCTGTGTAGCCTAGTGGTTAAGAGCCCTGCTCTGGAGCTGGACTGCCTGGGTTTAAATGCTATTTCTGCTCCTCTGACCTCGGGCAAGTTCTAGTTTCCTCATTTGTGAAATTAGGATGATTAGAGGACTTCTCTCACGTGGGGGTTGTGAGGATTGAGCCAGGCGGTCCGCGTACAGCGCTCAGACACACAGAAAATGCTCCATAAATGTGAGCTGTGGTAATTATGCCCCTGCATCAGCCTTACACGGGACGGTTAACCACGATGACTGTCTCTTGGTCACCAAAGCTGTCATCAGATCTCCCACCATTTGTGGTCCACAATGTCCCTGTTGTTTCAATCCGCTTTGCTCACTTTGCTTCTCTGACCATCTTATTCCAGTCCTATCTTCTTTCATATTGTTCTTTCTGCCTTGAATAGGCTTCTATGTCACCCCTGCCCACCCTCATGACCTCCCTGTCCCTATTCTGAAGCGCTGTTGGTGGAATGGATGCAGATACTCCTGCACCCGCAGCTAACCATGGGAAAACTTTAGAGTAATTTTTCATTGGAGTTTGTATGTATAAGTCTCTAAAGCCTTATAGAGCCCTTGCCACAGGACTAACCTGTGGGATCACTATTTATTTAAAAAAAATTTTTAAATGTGCATAACATAAAGTTTACCATTTTAGCCATTTTTAGGTGAACAGTTCAGTGGCATTAAGTACATTCACGTTGTTGCGCAACCATCACCCACTATCTATCTCCAGAACATTTTCATCTTCCCAAACAGAAACTCTGTACCCATCAGACAATAACTTCTCCTTCCCCCCTCCCTCCATTCCCTGGCAACCACAATTATATTTTCTGTATCTATGAATTTAACTACTTTTGGTCCCTCATATCAGTGGAATTATACAATATTTGTCCTTCGGTGTCTGGCTTACTTCACTTAGCATAATGTCTTCAAGGTTCATCCATATTGTAGCATGTGAGAATTTCCTTCCTTTTTCAGGCTGAATAATATTCCATTGTATGTGTATACCACATTTTGTTTATCCATTCATCCATCGATGGACATTTGGGTTGGGTTTGTTCTACCTTTTGGCTATTGTGAATAATGCTGCTATGAACATGAGTGTACAAATATTTGTATGAGTCCCTACTTTCAATTTTTTTTGGTATATATTTAATAGTGGAATTGCTGAATCATATGCTCCATCTGTTATACAAGGTCGACTTTATAAATCAAGAACAGAGCTTGAACACCTGACGGGAAAATTCTCTCTTTACCTCCCTTCTCCCCACCCCCACCTTAGTACCTCCCACAGACTTTATCTCCATAAATGTCAACTCTGCCTGCAGGTTTTTTAGGCTCAAACTTTGGTGCCATCCTGGACTCCTCTAATTGTTTTACATCTGCTGGTTAGACCCTTAGCAGTTCCCCTCAGCTCCATCTTCTGTATCCAGAATCTAGTCACTTCTCCCCATCTCTACTGTTACTGCCCTGATCTCGGCCACCACATCTCTCGTCTGGATGATGGCAGTTGTTTCCTAACTGGTCTCCCTGCTTCTGCCTCTGTCACCCTCTCGTCTCTTCTTAGCATAGCAACAGGTTCGACTCTTTTAAAACATTAGTCAATTAATGTCGTTCCTCACTCATGACCTTCCGTTGCTTCCTAGCTCACTCGGGGCAAAGCTCAAGTGCTTGCAAAGGTCTGTTGGCTCTCACTGCTCTTCTTCTTTTTTATTGAAGTATAACTGACATACAATATCCTGTTAGTTTCGGGTGTACATCATAGAGATTCAGTATCTATATACATTACGAAATGATCACCATGATAAGTCCAGTTACCATCTGTCACCATGCAAAGATATGACAATATTATGGGCGATATTCCCTATGCGGTACAATTCCAGAACTGGGTAGTTTGTTAGCTGCCCTCCGGTTCCACCAATCCCTTTGTTTTAAAGCTGAAGAAACAGAGACCCAAAAAAGTTGAGTGTCACAGACTTCCGTATTGTCTTGAACTGCAAACTAACTCATGAGCCTTCAGCGGTCTGGGTGGTAAACCAGACAGCCCATGGGGGGGAGTGCCGGGAGCCTGCGCAGCATCAGAGACCCACCCCACCCAGGTACTATCGCCATCTAGTGGCCCCTTGGGCCCTGGACCTTTGGGGTCTCCTGTAACTTGGGTGCTGTGCAGTTTCAGGAGGAGCAGCTGATGGCCAAGGTCCCTGCCTCTGATCAGGCCACCCTCCAGGAAGCTCTTCTTGATGTGAAAACCATGTCTTTCAAAATGTCATCTTTTTGGTTTTCAAATGCACCAGGAGGATGAGTCTCAGCACCATTTTGTGAGCATTTTCTTCTTCTTCTTTTTTTTTTTTTGGTGAGCAAGATTGGCCCTGAGCTAACATCTATTGCCAATCCTCCTCTTTTTGCTTGAGGAAGATTGTCCCTGAGCTAACATCTGTGCCCATCTCCCTCCATTTTGCACACGGGACGCTGTGATGAGGCGTGTGTAGGTCCATGCCTGGCACCCAAACCCATGATTCCTGGGCCACCGAAGCGGAGCATGTGAACTTAACCACTATGCCACCAGGTTGGCCCCTTGTGGGCATTTTCATGTCTTCATGTTCCTGACAGTTTGTCCGCATCTTTTTCCCGCGAGGTCTCTTAGGGGTTAAATGCTGCCAGCAAGAAGCAGGGCGAGTTCTCCTGCTTATTCTGCACGTTAAGAATGAGGCATATTTTATGTTCATGAGTAAGCTATTGTTTATTGATGTTCCGATTACAGATAAAATGTTCTTGCTCCTCTTTATTGCACGTGAAATCACAGCAAACAGTACAGGATGGACTATGATTAAGTGCTTGAGTGATGTGGTCTCTACTATACCAGGTGTAGAAATTGGGGGTAAAAGAATATTGGAGAGGGTTGGAATGGTCAGGTAATAATAAAAATAAAAATAAAATAAGAACTAACCCCTATCAAGCACTTGCTATGTATCAGGAGTGATACAAATGCTTTATGTGATTTAACTCCCTAAGTCCTCAGAATAACCCTATGAGGTAGGTGCAGTTATAGGAATCTGAGGCACAGAAAGATAATGTGATTTGCCTAAAGTCATAGAGAGCTGATAAGGGCAAAGCCAGGATTTGAATCCAGACTGGCTGGCTCCAGAGTCTTCTTTCTTAAATACTACATCCGATGGCCTTGATGAAGGCTTTCGGAAGATGAGACTTGAGCTGGGACTTGAAGGAAAGGTCCCACAGCATGGGGACAAATCTGAGTGATGGCCCAGGGATGGAATGGGCCTGGCAGACCCCAACAGGGAAGATGAGACTGATCTCACTGGGAAAAGGGCACATATTGGGGACCAGTGGGGAAGATGGTGGGGCAGTAGGGTGGGGACAGATTATAAAAGGTCTTAACATCTAGGCAGAGGGTTTAGACTTGATCTGGAAGGACATAGTCTTTGATGAGTGTTGAAGGCTGACTTGCTAGAGCAGAGGTTTGGGTAGGTTTTGGGGGGCGATAGCAGGTCTGAGGGTAGGAGGTGTGGAGGCAGGAATGAAGCACTGAAGGTCTAGCCCAGGGTGGTGTAAGAGGAATGGAAGGAAAGGAGAGTGGTGTGAGAGATTCACAGAGGGATCAGCAGTGAAGAGAGGGAGCTCAGCATCCAGTTGGCTTTGAGATTCAGAGTCTGGTGAGAGGGACAATGTTGACTCCATGGGCTGAGATCTCACTGCTGGCTGGCTTAAGTTGGTATCACAAGGGAGTGAGTCCACAAAGAATTAAACATTTATGACACATTCAGGTTATTTGTCTTAAACTCTCACCTGTTTGGGTAGCTTACTAAAATAGATTTTTTTCTATTGATTGTCGTATCAGTTGTGGTTCTATCAGAGAAGCAGAACCTCCGTGAGCCACAGAGAATAAGGGGTTTATCAGAGGGGTCAGAGCTCCCGTGCTGGGGGACCTGATTCTGCAGTCTGTGTAAGGTGTTGTCCCCATGTCTCAGCTGGGCCAGCTGGGGAGGGAAGATGAACATGGAGTCGGGAAGACGAGAGACAAATTGGAACCACGTCTGCTGTCACCACCTGCGATCTCCACGATGCGGGTGACCCGTGGGACAAGCTGGAGTCCCTCACCCCAGAGCCATACCCACCTGGCCCAGGAGCTGGAGGAGCTGCGGGCCCAGTGGCTGCCCCATCCCAACAAGGTGGGCCAGCAGAACAGCGAGTGTGCATGAGTTGCACCCGCGTGTGCCCTACACGACCTTCAGAGCATAACAGAATGGCTGCGCCTCACTTGCGCCTTCCAAATCTTGCACACGTTTCTCTCGTGGCCAGCCCTCACCCAGGACCCTATAGGGAGGGGAATTCTGGGAAAGGTAGCTATGTAGACCGAGTACCAAAACACCACCACTGTCCACATACGTAGCAGAGTAGCTTTTCTTTAATTCTCCTCTTTTCCTCTTCAGTGATTTGATTTAACGGGCTTCCATAGATGTAACATAAACCTTCTTTTTATTTTTATTTTTTATTGCAGTAACATTGGTTTATAACATTGTCTAAATTTCAGGTGTACATCATTATGCTTCCATTTCTGCATAGATTACATCATGTTCACCACCCAAATACTAATTACAATCCATCACCACACACATGTGCCTAGTCATCCCTTTCGCCCTCCTCCCTCCCCCCTTCCCCTCTGGTAACCACCAATCCAATCTCTGTCTCTATGTGTTTGTTTGTTGTTGTTTTTATCTTCTACTTATGAGTGAGATCATATGATATTTGAGCTTCTCCCTCTGACTTATTTCACTTAGCATAATACCCTCAGTGTCCGTCCATGTTGTCACAAATGGCTGGATTTCATCCTTTCTTATGGCTGAGTAGTATTCCATTGTGTATAAATACCACATCTTCTTTATCCATTCATCCCTTGATGGGCACTTAGGTTGCTTCCAAGTCTTGGCTATTGTGAATAACGCTGCAATGAACACAGGGGTGCATGTATCTTTACGAATTGATGTTTTCATGTTCTTTGGATAAGTACCCAGCAGTGGAATAGCTGGATCGTATAACATAAATCTCCTTAGTGAATCAGTTGTAGCCAACCATTATATCTGAGTATGTCCCCATCCTCCCACCCAGTTCTTAATAACTCTCATCTCTATTCTGAGTTTAATTTGTTTCTGAAGGTAGAGGGAAGGGGGCAGGTAACTTCCAGCCTTGGGATGCATTCTTGGATTTTAAGAGGTGATGGAACATCGTATGTGAAGATGAGCTCACTGCTCCAGGCAAAGCTGATTCTGGGCAACGCCCACATAGGTGGAAGCAGGTTTTCTGCAGCTACAATCTTCTGTATCACTTTGCTTGGGCCGCCATAACAAAGTACTACAGACCAGGTGGCTAAACAACAGAAATTTATGTTCTCACGGTTCTGGAGACTAGAAGTCCTAGATCAAGGTGTTGGCAGTTGGTTTCTTGAAGACTTTCTCCTTGGCTTATAGATGATGGTCTTTTCTCTGTGTCTCCATATGGCCATCCCGTTGTGACTGTCTGTGTCCTTCTTTCCTGCTGTTAGAAGGACACCAGGAGTATTGGATTAAGGCCCACTCAAATGACCTTATTTTGACTTAATTACTTCTTTAAAGACCGTATCTTCAAATACAGTCACATTCTGAGATACTGGAGGGTAGGAGTTCTCCAGTTTGGGGGGCACAATTCAGCCCATAACACCTTCTTTCTCATTCAAGTTACCTCATGGTGAAGGGCCAGCCCAGCAACCATACCAGCGGTGTGGTTCTTACATATGGTTACCATGGAAGGCAGCCTCTTGGGTTTTCTGGAAAGGTCTCTGACGTTATTTACTGAGGTCTGTTTTCCTGTGCGTGGCTGTCCTTGCCTGGGCAAGCAGCGTTCCTCCACGCCATGCATTCCCACTTGGTCAGATCAGAAAGCAGCAAATCCAGGGAGTTTCTTTTTTTTTTTTTTTTTTTTTTACCCCATGCAGAATTCCTTGCATAGCAGAGAGCTTGGGAAGGAAGGCCCTGTTTGGGGACAGAGGTCAGGGCTTCAGAGTTCAGGGCTCCCGAGAAAGGGTTAGGCCTTCCTCTGCTAATCTCAAGTTTGTTTGATTAGCCTCTGAATTGATGTACTTAGAATAACCTTTGTCACAACCAATAATTTAATTTAACCCTTGAGCTGTATTTTCTCCCATTTCTACAGTATCGGGGGATTTAGAAAGGAGCAGAGAGGCAAAGTTGGCAAGAGAGAGGGTTCTGTGGCTCTCACTGTCGGGGACAGCTGGCCACTGGGTCCAGCCTGCTCTCCCAGTGGGCACAAGTGGGGACAGAGGGCTCCCCAAGCCCTGCCTACTGCCCTCCTGCTGGAAATGGGGAGAGAGGATGTGACACCCTCCTAGAAATCTAGCAGAATCAAGCCATAAGGGGCACCTGGCATCTCCCCCCCCCCCCTTCTCCTCTGGATTCTGGCTCCCTGGAATGGCCAAATTTGCTGTCACTTTTTATTGAAGTGAAAAACAGTCGAGATTTGAATATTCCCTAACGTCACTTTGGAGGACTTTCAAGAATCATTTCACAGCAAAAACAGAGAAAAGGACAAGATGACATGAGGGCTGGGTCACCCACTTGGAAAGCTGGTTCTAGAAAGAGAAATTTGATTTCACCCTCTGGCCTCATGCACACTGGAAGAAGGGAGTCGGGGGCACTGGACTGGAGGGATGGAGGCCTGGTCCTCATCCAGGATGTCCCCCTCTGCACGGCGACAGGCTCTTAGGGAAACATCTTAATAAAAGAGTCATGAGCAGTCTGGCAACCTTCCAACCCTCCTTGTACCCCAGGCAA
Organism: Diceros bicornis minor; assembly: GCF_020826845.1. Taxonomy (NCBI): domain Eukaryota; kingdom Metazoa; phylum Chordata; class Mammalia; order Perissodactyla; family Rhinocerotidae; genus Diceros; species Diceros bicornis. Next base: position 10,595,381 of record NC_080770.1, read on the forward strand.
AAATGTTGGCCTGACAAAACTGTTTAGAAGATTTCTTAGCACATTTACCACTTTACAGACCCCAAACCACCCGAGTAAATGGATCTCTTTAAAAAAAAAGAAAGCTATTAAAAAATTTCTCCAACTATCTTATTACAGGCAGTGCTGAAGTAGGCACACTTTGTAATCTTAACCGTCGACATTAGTGAAACACTGGTGTGCCAAAAGGCCTAGGAGGTATTATTTTAAAACAATTTTTGTACTGATGTACGCTTTCCTCTTTTCTAAACATGGTCAATTTGGGAAAAGTAAAAAAGGAGAAAAAAAGAAAAGAAGAGCTCTCCTGAGGTCTAGAAAGTGGTTAAAAAGGCCGAGTGAGAGCTCATAACTATGTGCCCTGGGACTGTGGGGGAGACCTGGGGGGAGCACTGGCTGGATGGAGCTGGAGGGGTCCAGTTTTAGTGTGAAGAGGCCTCGAGGCCAAGCCCCACCTTTCCCAGCCCCTGGGCTCTGGCTGAGAAGAATGGAATGTGTGTGCTGACTAGACCTGCTGGGCTGAGGCTGTGGGAGGCAGAGGCCATCCCAAAAAACCACAGGGCATAGTGGGTGAGGAGATAAGAAGGCCAAATGCTTTGTGCTCTTCAGATAACACTGTCTCCTGTAGAGGGGAATTCCCTGGAGCAAAGGGGACTGAAAGAGATTCCAAACTGGTTCCCACCAGGGCTGCTGATTTCTGAGAACCTCTGGGATCTGGAGGCCTTTGAGTAAAACCAAACCTTCTGACCAGGCTTCTCTTTTCTGCTTGGTAGACATTCCCTAGCCCTCACCAGGCCGTCTTCCTCAAATGTACTAGCCGCCTCAGGGCCTTTGCACGTGTTAATTTTTTGCCCAGGAATGCCCGGCCACCCTCTAAGCCAATTACCCCTCAGGATTTGGTGCAGCCCTTCACCCCCTCAGGAAAGCCTTGATCCTAGGCTGGGCCAGGGTCCCCTCTGGAACTCTTCCTCTCCTTCACCAGGTTATAACCCCAGCCTCTAAGAAATCAGGAACCTCCTTACGTGTTGCCAGGTGTTCGTTCCTGGCAGGTAGCTCTTCGGAGGCCTGAGAGTGGGAGAAGGGAGACTCCTGCTATCTGCAAGCACTGGGACTTGAGGGACTCTCTTTGCTGACCCTCGTATCCCCAGGACCCAGCTTGGGCCTGATGCCCTGGGGCTGCTCAGTAAATGTCTGCAGAGGGACTGAATGTTGGACTCACTTTTTTTTTTTTGGTGAGGAAGATCAGCCCTGAGCTAACATCTGCCAATCCTCCTCTTTTTGCTGAGGAAGACTGGCCCTGGGCTAACATCTGTGCCCATCTTCCTCCACTTTATATGGGACGCTGCCACAGCATGGCTTGACAAGCAGTGTGTCGGTGCACGACTGGGATCCGAACCGGCGAACCCCGGGACGCCGCAGCGGAGCGCGCGCACTTAACTGCTTGCGCCACTGGGCTGGCCCGTGGACTCACTTTTGTTGAGCAGCTACCACACAACCGGGCACTTTATATTCCTCATCTCATATAACCTGCACAAGAACCTTGTGAGGAAGGTATTATGTTCATTTCCAGATAAGGACATTGAGGCTGGGCAGGTTCCACGACTTGCCCGAGGTTACACAGCTAAGAAGCGGCAGCAGTTCCCGATTTTCACATTTAAGGTGCATAAGAACCTCTGGGAAGCTGGTTAAAAACGTAGGTTTCCTTGCCTGGCTCCCAGATTTTGATTTTGCATTGAATTTTTTTATTGTGGTAAAATACACATAATATAAAATTTACCATTTTAACCATTGTTAGGTGTACAGTTCAGTGGCGTTAAGTACATTCACATTGCTTTGCCAACAGCACCACCATCCATCTCTAGAACTTTCTCATCTTCCCAAACTGAAACTGTGTCCCCATTAAACAACAACTCTCCATTCCCCCTCTTCCCAGCCCCCGGCAACCACTATTCTATTTTCTGTCCCTGATTTTGACTGCTCTAGGGACCTGTATGAGTGGGCTCATATAGTATGTGTCCTCTTGTGTCTGGCTTATTTCACTGTCATAGCGTTTTAAACAAGGGCCCCTGGTAATCCTCACGTAGGTCTCTGGACCACTCTTTGAGACGTTCTGGTAGAGGCTGGGAGGAGGGTTAGGGGAAATGCCTGGCACAGGCGCTGAGGGCTGGCCTGAGTCAGGGAGCGTGGGCTGAGAGGCAGGAAGCAGGAGGAGAGGGTGATGGTGACAGAGAGGCCCTGGGGTGGACCGTATCTGGTTCCTGGCAGGTATTGCTTAGGGCGGAGTGTTGACCAAGGCCTAAGAGCTCAGGGTGGAAGGACAGAGAGGGACAGTTGTGTGGACTGGTTAGTTCAGAGAGGGTCTGAGAGCTGTGGGTCAAAGGCCAGGGTGAGGAGCCAACAAGGGAAGGCCAGAGCAGGGAAGGAGCCCGGGGTGGGATGGGGTATGTCAGGGCCATAGATGGTGAGAAAAATCAGAGGGGTTGGTGGGCGAGAGCCACATGTGTCAACCCAAGCGGAGGCACCCATGAGAAGCAGGGACCAGATCCCACTCTTGGTCTAGAGGCAAGTGGTGTCGATGGCCTGGGAAGTCGGAGCAGGTGAGTAGGGTCAGATGTGGGAAAGTGGGCGTGTGGGCACAGGGGTGGATATGGAGCCAACCCTTTGCCTCCACCAGGAGATTGCGTGTACTTCCTCTGGAGGAGGCGCCCGTTTATGGGCAGTGGGGCTCTGAAGGAGCTGTCCAGGGCCTTCATTGGGCCTGGGAGTGACATGAGGGGCAGCCCCTTTCCCCCCAGGGAACATCATCAGATGGACCTTCTCTACCTTTCCACCCTTCCTTCATCTGTCTCATCTCTCTCTCTCTTTATTTATGCTTTTCTTTCTTTTCTCTGCTCCCCTTTCCTCTTAATTTCTCTTTTCCCTAACTGCCACTGAATGGAGCTGAGGTACACGTGGAAGGGGCCTGTGCACACACATCACACTCGGTCACCCCCAGTCTCCCGCCCCCCCCCCCCCCCCCCAGCGGGCCTCGGTACTCGTCCGCTCTGCCTCCCGTTGGCTGCCTGGCCCTGCGCAGGTCTCCACCCGTCTCTGCACCTCATTTCCCCCATTTATAGTAATGGTACCCAACACATAGGTCTGTTGTAAGGATTAAATGAGAGAATTCGTGTCAAGGGCTGAGAATAGGGCTTGGCACAGAGAAAGCAGCCAATAAATATCCATTATAACTCAGAAGTTTCTGCAGGAGGTGTGATTTGCCCCAACTTCTTTGTTTTCTCATAGTAATGAGACCGGTAAAGGAGGCGAGGACTTCCAGCCGCGGGTACAGACAGCATTGGTAGCGTGAGTGGGCACCTGGGTGGGTGGTTGCCTGCCAGCTTGAGCCCACGTTGCACCCTCTGCTGGATTTCAGGCTTGTTTTGTTGGGGAGTGGGGCAGCCACTGAAAGTCTAGTTGCTTGAGGGATGGAGGAGTTTTCTGGTAGACAAGTCCCTTTAAGGGAAGACAGATTCAGGGCTCAGCCATTGCAGGGGGAGGATGGTTCTATGTGCAGTCTGATATGGGACCCTCAGATACGTCTTCCTGTGTTTCACGCTTGAGTCCTGTGGAGATGAGGGGGCTGTGAGTCATAGTATGGAAGGGTGGCTTTACCACAGTCTTTGTAAGACGATGGGACCGAGAAACCATACTCTTGTATTTGTTGCCAGAGGCAGAGAAAGAGATGGAGGGTGGGGCATCTTTGGTGCATTGAGGACCCAGGAAATATGGCATGGCTTTGGCCCTTCATGCGTGGTCACAGCAGCACAGTTTCTGGGGTGACACTGCGGTGCCCAGCAAAATGGTGGTGCCCTCACAGACAGTGCAGGTGCGGCCCTGCCTGGTGGCAGCGATTCAGCACCCGAGGAAGGTGGCTGGTGTGGGGCCCCTGGGGGCAGCAGTGAGGTCTTCTGGCAGCTGGGGTGAGGATGGTGGCCATCAGCGGAGGGAGATGCTGCGGCGGAAATCATGGCAGACCCTGCATGGGGGCAAATTGGGTCTGCTTAGGAGGACATGCTAGCAGCTATCTGAGATCTTCTGGAAGTAATGGTGTGTGTGTGTGTGTGTGTGTGTGTGTGTATGTGTGTGTGTGTAAGGGGGTAGGTTTTGGAGGATGTTAGGACCCCACCATAGCTGTCAGAGGCAAGAGTCAATGACATCCGTGTTGTTACTGTCAAAATGGCCCCAACCTTAAGCCCAGACTGGGGTGGCCCAGGCAAACGCAAGTTACACATTTATTGATAAAAGATGTTACCCTTTCTTACTGAAAATTAAAAGTTTTCTCTCTCTGCCAAAAAGTGAGATATAAACTGCTTTTTAACTTTATGAAGTCCTTGATTTTTTCCCTGTGGGTGTGGAGCTGCATCTAGATATCTAGATTTTACTAATGTTTCTTCTCACCTAAATTAAAGCCCTTACCCTCTCTCAAAGGAGAGGCTTGGAGGAGCCCCCCCCACCTCAGGGTCATCACAGAGCTTTCCAGCACCCTGAATGATGTAACCACCAGCCTCTGTGGGACCACAGGCACCCTGGCCCCGCTCCTCCATCCCCACTGTGCCCACCCCTGTGTCCAGTTCACGCTGGGGTTCTCCCCACCTTTGTCCCCGCCTTGTCCTCGAGGGCAGTGGTTCTCAATCGGGGGCGATATCCCTCCCCGGGGACATTTGACAATGTTTGGATACACTTTTGGTTGTCACAACTGGGGCGGGGGTGTGGTTTCCTATTGGCATCTAGTGGGTAGAAATAGATGTTAAGGACTCAATGTTTGTGTCCCGCCCTAAACTGATGTGTTGAAACCCTAATCCCCAATGTGATGTTATTTGGATATGGGGGCCTTTGAGAGGTAATTAGGTCATGAGGGTGGAGCCCTCCTGGTGGGCTTAGTGCCCTTAGAAGAAGAGACACAGAGAGCTTGCGTCCTCTTTCTCTCTCTCCATCATGTGAGGATATAGCCAGAAAGTGGCCGTCTGCAAACCAGGAAGACAGCTGTCACCAGGGCCCCACCATGTTGGCACTCTGATCTCAGACTTCCAGTTTCCAGAACTTTCCACAGTTTGAGCAACCCAGTCTACAGTATTTTTGTCATAGCAGCCCAAACTGACTAAGACACCACGGATGCTGCTAAATGTCCTACAGTGCACAGAACAGCCTCCCACAACAAAGAATTATCCAGTGCAAAGTATTTAAAGTGTTGCTGTTGAGAAACTCCACTCTAGGCTTGCTTGAACTGTGTTTGCAGTCAGAAAGCACTCCCTCAGGACTACCAGCATCCCCATGGCAACGGTACCGACACCTCTGTCCTCATCCCTGCGGCTGCAGGGGGCTGAAGCTCTTGCCCAACAAAAGTTCCTCCCAGATCCTTCTCGTGTGTTGGTGTAAATAAAATTGGAACTTCTTTTAACTGGCAGTGGCTGACCACAGCTGGAGGAGATTGTCTGGCAGGGAGGGCTAGGTCCGGAGGGATTGCAGCAGACGCAGAATTTTGTGTTGTCTATTTATTCTGTTGGATTTCACCAGCTGGGTAAGCCTGGGATCCCTGTGAACAATTTGACTGTTCAGGAGCTTTGTTTATCCCCGAAAGAATAAAGAGATGAGAGATGAAGGTTGGCGGGAGCTGATGTAAATGGGCATTCACAAAATTATTGACCTTGTCCACCCGGGATGACCACCCATCGGACCGGCACTCAGGCCTCCCTCTGTGGCTGTGTGACAAAGCGTTTGGTTAGCTGAGTTTTACTTCTCAATTTTCATGGTTTTTCTGGCTAGAAACTAGAGCTCCTGTATGGGAATTATTCTCTAAACTCTATGAGGTTTTTCCATGTAATTTTTGGTTTATGATCCGGCACTCATACCTGGATGAACTGTGCTTTCTGCTTTCCCCATGTTGTCCACTTTGTGAAGGTTTCATGTGTCACCTTCTCTGTCCCTCACATCTCTCCCCCCTCTGGAATTACCTGTTCCTTCACCTGTGCCCACACAGCACCCTATGCACCCCTCAACCATAGTTGTTACTATAGTCTGGTTATATGAATATAGTCCCAGTGTAATTAATACAACTCACATAATTATCCCCCAATGGGAGAAGATTCTGGAGGGTGGAGACCATGTGTTGTTTACTATTCTTTGAGCTCTTAGCACCTGCGCTATGTTGACCCGAGATCAGGCTTCAGGAAGTGTTTGCTGAGCTGAACTGAACTTCAAAGGAGTGAACTCTAGCCAACAATTTGATGGGGCAAATGGCAAATTTGGGTCACCAAATATATATGGAAGACAGGCTCTGCTTCAAGTTTTAGCAGAGTATGTTGGGAACTGCTTGAGCGTGCATCCATCTCTCTTTTTCAAACAATTACAGCTTATAACATGCTTTCCTCAGTGCCAAAAGTCTTGAGTGTTTCAAGATACATTTTTGGAATGCTGGGCGAGCTGTGGTGGAGACTAGAAGCATCGAGAATTTAAGGTGTTTATAATGTATGCTTTCTAACGAGATCACTGCAAAGTTTGAATTGTAGAATATCTATTTTCTTGTAAAGAAACATGATTATATTATTTTCAAGGGTATACTTTAAATATAATGAATTAGGCTGAGAGGAAGGACCTAGGCTTCGCATTACCACCAAGTAAACCAGGTCTTTTAAAAGAGAAACTAGAAGACGGTAATGAGTATACAAATAATTCATAATTGACGGGCATGTCGTTTGTAAACAATTTATTATCTCACATAGAGTGCTTCTTTATCTTAGTTATGCTGTTAATTTGCTTAGTAGCTTTTGTTTCAATGATTGCAAATACTCATCAGGGGAGTGTTTGAATTAATAAGGTTTTATTTTATTCATCAATCTGACAAGTATTTATGGAATGCCTATTATGTTCTAGGCCCTGGGGATAGCAATGAACAAGACCAAGTCCTTGCCTTCCTGGGGCATTCTAGAGAGACGAGGCATGATAATGGTTGGCAGAAGAGGAGGAAATATCTTGAATGTAGAGCCGATGGAAACCGCTGATGGATCAGAAATGTGGGGTTGGGAGTGAGAGAGAAATCAAGGATGACTCCCATGTTTTTGGCCTGAATAACTGGCTAAGTGGCCTTGCTATTTACTGAATTGGGAGGAACGAGGAGAAAAGGATCTGGAAAGAAAAACCAAAAATTCAGTTTTGGATATGCTAAATTTGAGATACTTAGTAGACAGCCAAGGGGAGATGCCAAGTATGTAGCTGGGTGTATAGTAATCTGGTGTTCAGGGTAGCAGTCCAGGCTGGAGATATAAGTTGGAGGTTATTGATTTCTTCAGGTGGCTTACACAACAGAAATTTATTGTCTCACAGTTCTGGAGGTTAGAAGTCCAGAATCAAGGTGTTTACCAGGGCCGTGTTCCCTCTGAAGGTTCTAGGGAAGAATCCTTCCTTGCCTCTTCCTGGCTTCTGGTGGTTGCTGGCAATCCTTGGCATTCCTTGGTTTATAGCTGTATTGCTCCAAATTCTGCCTCTTCACATGGCTGTCTTCTCTCTGTACGTGTCTGTGTCTTTGTGTCCAAATTTCCCTCTTATAAGGGCATCAATCATTGGATTACAGCCCACTCTTATCCAGTATGACCTCATCTTAACTTGATTACATCTGCAAAGGCCCTATTTCCAAATAAGGTCACGTTCACAGGTGCTGGGGATTAGGACTTGAACAAATCTTTTTGGGGGACATAATTCTATCCACTGCAGGGGCCATCAGCACGTAAATGGTATTTACAGCCATGAGACTGGTTGGCATCAACCAAGAAGAACATGGAGTTGGAGAAAAGAGGAGAACCAAGGATTGAGACCTGGGACTTGCCAACATTTGCGAGCCAGGAAAAAAAAGAGGATGCAGCAAAGGAGACAGAGAAGGAGAAGTGAATGTGGTAGAAGGAAAACCAGGATGGTGTGGGATGTAGAGCAGTGCTCTTCAAAGAGAGGTTCCCTAAACATACCTGTCCACAGACTGTTACTGGTCCATGGGGAGACACGTTCTAGAAATTAAGAGTAGGCATTTAGCAACTTTCCTAGCAATCTGACATTGCCATATCATCCAAGCATGTGCTCATTCTTCTAGCTAGTCATCTGCATTCTCTTTCTCAATAGTATAGATCTGTAATCAATGGGAAATAAAAATTCAAAAATCCTGATCCCTCTCCACAGGTTGAGTAAGTTGGGGACTCAGAAATTCACCTTGGACTTGGCAATGTTAGTGGTCTTGACAATGGAGCTTTTATTGGAATGAAGGGATGGAGGCCTGAGTGGAAGTTGTTGCCCAAGAATGGCAGATGAGGAGAGGATTCAGCGAATACAGGTAGAGCTTTGCTGAGAAGGACAGAGAAATGTGTTGGGAGGAGGAGAGAAAAATGAGGCCAAGGGAGATATTTCCTATTCTCTGAGATGGGGGCTAGGAGACCTTGTCTGCAAGCTCAGGGAAAAGAGTCAGTGGAGATGGAAGGGTAAATGACTCGGAAGACAGGATGTACAGGACTAGAGCCGTCAAGTTGGTGAGAGGGTTGCGAGCCGGTGCACCCTGGAGGGTGGGCCTCAGATGGGAAGGAGCAAGGAAAGCTCATCCTTATTTAAAGTGACGTCCCCAGTTTTAGCACTGAAAGTTCCATGTCCAGGGAAAGCCCAGTTTTGAAACAGAAAGTTCCATGTCCCAGGAATCCCCCCCAGTCCTGGGCAAACCAGGACAGTTGGTCACGCTCCCAACACAACAGGCTGGAAGGGACAGCCAGATGCAGGGAGGCCGAGGGCTTGATGGAGTGAAGATGAAATAGCCTTTGAGGGTGGTATCTATTTTCTTGGTGACATAAGGGGTGAGATCATGAACTAAGAGCAAAGACAGGGAGGGAGGATTCAGGCTGGAGGAGAGAGGAGAAGGTGTGGAATAGCTATCTTGGAGAGAGGGAAAGGAAACTTGCTAAGAAATGGATTAGCATTTCCCAACAGTGCTGGGTGGCAACTTGAGATCTGTGGTCATAAATCTAAAGTGATATCAGTCAGGGTGATTGTGGGGTGTATACTCTGCAAAAATCCAAATGGCTAACATTCTGTTATAATTAACTTGTTGGAACATAAGACACTATTGTGTTGTCCTGGAATACTGTGAAAATGGATACATCATTAGAAACACATTCCTGGTCTGTAGGACTTGGAGATGAAAACAGAACAGAAGCCAGCTCTCTGAGAGTAAATTATCAACACCTTCACCTTTGCCTTCGATTTCTTCCATTAGGGGCTGTTCACAATTATAGTGCAACCTGGTCACGTTGTCCAAACGCTTTGTAACCACGTCACTCTTCCTTTCATCTTCTGCAGAAGCACTGCAGTGGCTTGCTTATGCCGAACACTTCTTTGCAATTAGAAATTACAATAATTTGCACAAGCAACAATTTAACACGAATGGAAATAAGAGGTCATTGCCAGGCTTGATTCCACTGATCTTCATGTTAAAAGAGTTCAGCTGGACGGCCGATTTTCATGTATTCAGCCCACTCTCTTGGCAGATTTTAGATAACAGATATTTAATCAGAGTAGGTGATTCGAGAAGTAGCAAAGTATATGGATTTGGAGTTAGAAGACCTGGATTCAAGTTATCCACCTACCGTATATTGATCAGGTGACCTTATGAAGCTCATCGAACTTACAAAATTTAGTTTTGTCATAAAAATGTGGCCAAAACTACTTGTGCTGGCTGCTTCAGGGGGTGTAAGGACTTCATAAAATCTGTAAATGAAGGTGTTGTGTCAGACGAATGTGGGCTGTTGCTCTGATTATTTGCAGTGTTGTTCTGGGACTCTCTTCAGTAGTTTCCAGTTCTCTGGCTGTGATAAATAGGAACAGAGAAAACTGCTGATCCACTGGGCATGGCCACTGAGCTTTGAATAACTGTCACTAATAAGGGAGGATGAGGTGCTGGACTAGACACCAGAGATGAAGTGAGATGGGGGGGCAGGGGTGGTGGGAGTGAGGCACAGGAGGATGGCCGGGCAGGGGAATTGTGTAAGACATGGCGAATTCTGAATGTGTACCGAAAGTGGAGTAGTTCCAGGCGTTGGCAAGCCCTAGGTGCCGCCTTAAAATGGAATTGCTGAAATAATGTCCTGGGCACTCTGTTTTAGAATGCAGAGGGCAAAGAGGTCATTTTAGAAAGACTTCTATTTAAAAATTTAAGCGTCCATCACTTAAAGGTTTCACCTTCAGCGATTCAGGAAATTCTACTCTATAAAGTGACTCATTCATTCCCTAAGGGTTCCGCATAGCCAGGGTTTTACTGGGCCAACCGCAGAGACATCAATTCCTGGAAGATTGTTCCCATTTTGTCTGGACTATAACTTGGAAGTAATATTTTTGAATTCTCAATTATAGAGAACTCAAAATACTCTTTAGAAATTAGTTCTAAAATCCTTAGGTGTTGTCCTTCTCCTACAATTGCCTATGACAAGTGGAAACGTATGATCTCCTGATTAATTACTCTAAATGTACTTAAAAAGGCAAATTAGAGTCCAATTCTGCCACAACACAGACCCCTTCCCTCCAGGAAATCCATGACCACCTTACCTCCAGTGAGGGGGAGTCCTGTGTTCTTGTTTCCTTGATCTTAGCAGCTGACTCTACCCTAAAATTCCACTGTCCTCATGTCTCTCTAAAGCTCAGAGCTTGGCCTCTTGCTCTTCTCTCACTATCCACTAAAGAAAGTTTTTTTCCCCCCAATCACTTTTTAAAGATATCACAAAAACCAAATTCTTATCAATTATTTCATGCAACTCAAAACTGTTTAAAGTGAAAAGTGAGTCACGCCCACAGCTCCCCCCCGGAGTAACCCTCACTGGGCCTGGTATACACTTGCTCTGGGAAAGCTCACCCAGGCTGAAGGCTCTGGAATGATGTCTATGGATTCAGGTCTCCACTTCCAGTTCCTGATACTCCAGTATTACCTTTCTACAGCACATTGTCACCAGAGTTGCTCATTTTAGACACAGCAAGTCTTCAGATTTGTTGGCAGTACTCACTTCTATAGCCACTGTGACCTGCAAGAGAGGTTTCCTGTATGTAGCCTTGGGAATTATTTTTGACCTCTGCATGCCTCCGTTTCCTCATCTGTAACAAGTGGCAGGTTAGGACACCATGATCCCTCAAGCACTCTTGAGGACCCATCTCCGTGTCTAGCCTCTTCCCCCTGAATTAATATTTCTGGTTTCTTTTTCTGCTCTTGTCACTTATTGCCCAGCAGAAGGGCTTGTGTGGAGGTGCGGAGATCAGGAGCGCTGGAGTCACCTTCTGGGTGACTAGCGGTGTGACCCTGCCAATCACTTGGCCATTCTGGACCTTGGTTTTCTCATCTGAGAAGTGAGGGACCAGGACCGTTTGATCTCAAGGAGACTTTCTGGTTTTGACACCTCGTGATTCTCATGACCTCCTCCTACCCAGGGGTGACCAATCTGATCCTGAGGGAACAGTCAGCTCAGGGTAGGCACAGACTGGTGATAGTAGGTTTTGGGCAGGGGACAGACTGGGGAAGCTGGACCCTTTTCCAGAGCCCCTGAATCAGTTCCTCGTGGTCTGACTTCATTTTTTCATTGAAGTGTTGTGAAATCCTAGAACATCACCCACACCCGCTTTCAACTCTGAGTACATTTGTGGTACATTCCAACACCATTCCAACACCAAGTATGAGCGATTTGGAGATACCCTCTCACCTCTGAGCTGGGGAACCCTGTTCCTTGTCCTTGCGTGGGGTTTTGAGGGGACTAGGATAACCAACCGTCCTGGTTTGCCCTGGGCTGTCCTGGTTTTAGCATGGGACATCCTCCTGATGTCCCAGGAAATCCTTCAGTCCACACCAGGATGGTTGGTTCCCCTACCAATGTTCCACATCAGGGCCTGGTCGACTTCCTTAGTGGGCTGGGCCATAGTTAAATAAGGGAGCCAGCAGGGCAGTGAAACTCAGAATCAGCTAGAGTGCTTGAGAGATGGAGATTCCTAGGTCCCACCCTGGAGAGTCTGATTCAGTAGGTCTAGAGTGGCGACCAGGAATTTGCATTTAATAAGGTCACTGGTGAGTCTGGAGCAGGTAGTTCGGGTACCATACCTTGAGAGACACACGCTGTGCTGGGGGCAACGGAGGAAACAGAGCCAGCTCCTGCCCTCACGGAGCTTCTAACACAGGCAGGAGAAGCCAGGTTGGAAGCTAACTAACTCTGAGTTGCAGGAGAATGAAATAAGAGCTGTAACATGAGTAACATGAGTACCAGCCAATTTTTTTCCACCTCCCACCCTCCAAAGTAATTCAGTGCTTACAAAGCTTGTTTTTGTTCATTATGAGGGTCGACTTAGCATTTTTCAGCAGAGGGCCTGCAGGGAGGGTGTTAGTTGCAAGAAATGACCATTCCCTGCAGCTTACGTCAGGGTCTCCTGTCTCAGAACCACCCCTGCACCGTGCAACCCCTCTGGTGAGGAGACCGAGGAGCACCATCTCTAAGGCCCATTGCAACTCTGACCTTCTGGCATGGGAGGGTGATGAAGCAGTCCCGTTCTTGTTCTTGGTAGGCAGCTGTCATTAATGTTGCTTATAAGCTAAGTCTTTTTCCAAGGTGAATTGATGAAGAGTCCTCAAGGGCACTTAGTTGTAGGGATGATGTGAAAAGGATCTGGAGGTCGGGTAGCCTGTAAAGGGCTTATTCACTAGGATCAGGGATGCTTGCTCATCTCTGCTGCCAAAGGACCAGGTGGCAGAGGTGTCCCTTAGAGGGGAGAGGAACAGAATGATGGCTCCACAGGCTTTCAGACAAGGCAGGGCAGCGGCTGCAGGATGCAAGGTTGATGGGCTCCTGGGGTGACATGCCACCACTGAGGTTCCAGGGAGACAAGCCTTGATGGTGAGCCTGGAGCTATGGGGCCGTGCTTCACAACTGGCCAGGATTATCCATCAGGCTCCTCAAGCTGGTCTGAGAGCCTGGGCTGAGGGGGGCTGTCTTGCTCTGTCTGGGCTGCTATAACAGAATACCATAGACTGGGTGGCTTGTAAACAACAGAAATTTATTCCTCACAGTTCTGGAGGGTGGAAGTCCAAGATCAAGGTGTTGGCAGATCTCGTTTCTTCTGATGCCTGTCTCCTTGGCTTGCAGAAGGCCTCCATCTCTCTGTGTCCTCACATGGTCTTTCCTCTGTGCACGTACATCCCTTGGGTCTCTTTGTGGGTCCAAATTTCTTCTTCTTATAAGGACACCAGTCAGATTGGATCAAGGCCCACCCTAACAGCCTCATTTTAACTTAATCACCTCTTCAGAGGCCCTGTCTGCACATACAGTCACATTCTGAGGTAATGGTGGTTAGGGCTTCAACATATGAATTTTGATGGGGACACAGTTCAGCCCATAACAAGGGCCAATCTCAGGGCCAGGATCTCTGAGTGTCAGACAGAAAAGGGCTACCTTAGGGAAGCTAGAAGTGAAAGTGGGGCCCAAGCATGTCTAGGGGGTCAGTGGGCGATACTGTGGCTGCCCACGCAGCCCAGCCCATTGGACCTGGCCATGGTGCCAAGGGCAGTGTGTTTAGTATCACAATCAGATGGTTGGGTTTGCCTTGGCCCCAGCCTGGCAGGTGTGGTTGAGATTAGCTCCAGGGGTGGAGTGAGGAGGTAAGTGTGGGAGATACTGAAGGGGAAGAGCGGACGGTGGCTCTAGAAGGAACATGAGGGTCACATCCCTGTGGATTGGGGGAGCAAAAGAAAAGGTAAAGTTGGGGAGGCAGGACTGGACCAACCCCTGGCCCAGCCCATTAAGGCTCCCAAGACTCTTGTTTCCCTTCAGGGATCAGGAAACCCTTTTAAGGAGACATGATAAGTGTTCCAGCGTAGGTTTCAGGCCATCTAGGGCCTTCTAGTGGATCCATCTGATGTATTTCCTTATGAAGTGCAAATCTGAGCCTTTGGCAGAGATCCAGGTAGCCAGGGTGTGGGTCCTCAACTTCTTGGAGGCTTTTTAGGACAGGGCCAGAGCCCAGCATGGGGGCAGGCATTCAGTTCACTGTCTATCCCAAGAGGAGCTTGTGAAGGTCACTTGTCAAGCCTCCTTCATTCCTTTCTCCACCCCCTCCACTCCTCCTCCCTCTCCCACTATTTTCTTCTTTTCCACAAGGGTCTTCCTGAGCTACTTTGTGGATCTCCTCATTATTCTGGCAGATCTGTCCCTGCAGACCCTGAAAGCCTGGATTCTCAGACTCAGCATCTTTTTACCCATCGTCCCGTTCTGATTTTGGCTGAAGGAGGGGTCCTGAGGATGGCATCCTGGGGATTGTTGCTGGAGTGAGGGTCAGCCATTCCAGCTCCCACCATGAAACATTCCAGTTCCTTCAGCTTCATCTCAAGGCTGTCTCATTTTCAGCTTCTTAGTCACATCTCGTGTTGTTATTTAAATAGTTTGGTTTTTGATAGTCTCTCTGTTCATGGTCATTCTGAGGGTGCTGGGGGTTGTAGATAGTATCTTTTCAAACTCTTTGGTAGCCTCAGAATTAACTTAGAGTTTCTGACTGTGCCCGTGGCAGAGTGTATTTAGATATAGTCCTCTTATTGAGATGTGTTCCTGGGGCAGAGCCCCCTAAAACCAGACCTAGATTTCAAACTACACTTCCTGCTTCCAGACTCTTCTCAAGTCACACGCTCCTCTGGAGGGACTGAGGCACTGTTGAGAACTCTCTCAGCTCCTGTGGACACCAGGTTGTAACCTTCTTGGAAGGCAGTGGTATAGTGCCAAGTTCAAGTCCTGGGTTCAAATCCTGGCTTGCTGTTGACTAACTGGGTCTCCTGGGGTGTTTCTAAGCCTCAGTTTCCTCATTTCTGAGTTGTTGTGTGCTGGACACACATTAAAATAAATCAATAAATTATGGCTAATTTTATTCTTATTCTTATTTTCATTCATTCAACTTCCTCAGCCCACACGATATTGAATATAGTGGTTTTCCCTGGAATGAGGATAAGGTGGAAGAAATTACTCTGGGGTCACAATGGTCATCAGAGGAGCTGATGAATGACAAATTGAACAAGGGCATTAATGGCCAATTTTAAGGCATTGCTTGATGACAGATCAATCTGAATTGTGGGATAAAGTGAAGACAGGTTTAAAATATCTTAAGCACTCCTTCTGACATGTCAAGATAATGCTGTTTACCCCTCTGGAAATGCAGTATGTAGATGTGGATGGGGTTTGGAGGTGGGATGCTCCTGGGACATCTGACTTTGTTTTGGGCAGTGGATGGGCATAGAGCTTTCATATTATTCCTCCAAAATTTGCTGATTAAAACCTCATGTGTCCCGTTGTGTGAGCATAGGAAGAGCTCAGACTCAGGGTGCAGCTGCTGTCATCAATCTCTGTCACCCCCCCAGCATGGGAAGTCTTAGATGAAGGCCAAATAAAAATATGGCAGGGATTGTGAAGGCTCTAATGCAGCAGCCACTGGGTGACTGCTCTGACAATGCCTTCCTACCTTCCTTGCTCCCCAAATAACAGCAGCTAGTAAGAAACTACAGGAATCCAACAGACACCCCCCCCAATCCACTGATGCATGGAGTCATAGCCCCTCTCTCTAGACAATGTAATGAAACAGGCCGTGGGGCACAGTGGGTAGGACTTCAGCCTCCACAGTGGGGCTGCCTGCACCTGGTTCCGACTCCCCCACTTACAAGCTGTTCTTCCTTAGCCTCAGTTTCCCTCTTGTTAAACATGGGAATAATTAAGCTGTGTGTATCATAGTATTGTTGTAAGGATAAGATGAGATTATAAATGTGAAATGCTGGGCATGCAGGAAGTACCCAGTAAGTGTTACCTGTTATTGTTATTGCTGTCTTCGGAGTGGGATTTGTGATCTGCCTGGAGACCTCTTAAGGATATATTGCTAATTGTCTGTCACAGGCCCTGAAGTGTCATCCCTCCTGTGAGATTAACTTTTGTTGAGACTAAAGGCTTTTGGTCTTCTAGAGAGTCTTATTAATAAGCAACCACTCCAAGCAATCTAGCAACTATCCTGCCAGGCAGCTGGCTGGGCAAGGACCTGGGATGGGCATAAGGTGAGTGTCTGGGGATGGGGAGGGCCCTGGAAGAGATAACAGGGCCGAGGACAGTCTTTCTCTGACCTGACATTTTGCCCTGGGTTTTCGTTCCTCAAAAGCCTACTGTATTGGTTTTCTTTAAACTGAAGTCTCACCCCCAGGATTGTTCTGAAGTTTTGGTGGAGGAGAGATGAGTTGAAGCCCACCCTTGGCAAGTGGAGGTGGTACCACTGATCCGCAGCTAGAGAGGCCGGCTCAGATGTTGGCTCTTCCTGGAACTTTGAACTCATCTCTCCACCAACCTTCTCCATGACTACTTTTTTTTTTTTGTGAGGAAGATTGGCCCTGAGCTAACATCTGCCAGTCCTCCTCTTTTTCTTTTTTTTGCTGAGGAAGACTGGCCCTAGGCTAACATCCATGCCCATCTTCCTTCACTTTACATGAGACGCCGCCACAGCATGGCTTGACAAACGGTGTGTTGGTGCGTGCCCGGGATCCGAACCGGCGAACCCCGGGCCACCGCAGCAGAGCGTGCACACCCAACCGCTGGCGCCACCAGGCCAGCCCCTCCATGACTACTTTTAAAAATGTGATGAGCTTGATATTTACTTCAGTAGCATCTACTGAGTGTCTGCTGCTGCGCTATGTGCCCAGAATGCAAGTATGAGAGATGTCTCAGTCTGTAAGTCCAACAAGCCTAGGGCTGGTGATTCTGGTACCTCTCCACTGACAACTTCCTGTCTCCTCCCTGGTGGAGGAGGGCGAGGAGGGCGTTCCTGGCACGGAGACAGCAGGAGCAGAGGCTCAGAGGTGTAACAATGTGTGGTGCATTCAGGAAGTGAGTGGCACAGTGTGGTTAGAGGAGCAGTGGGTGGGTCAGGCATTGAGACCAGGGAGTCCTTATCTTTGGGGAGTGGGAACCCCTGGAGGTTTTTCCTTTTTTCCAAAGTGACAACCTGATTTGAGGATTAGCAGAGGTCTTTTTTTTTTAAGTTGAAGTCACATTGGTTTATAATATTATATAAATTTCAGGTGTACATCATTATATTTTGACTTCTTTATAGACTGCATCATGTTCACCACCAAAAGTCGAGTTGCCATCTGTCACTGTACACATGTGCCCCTTTACTTCTTTGGTGCTCCCCACCCCCCTTCCCCTCTGGTAACCACCAATCTGTTCTCACTGGAGGTTTTTATAGAGGGAAATGACACGAGCTGACTTTTGTTTTTATCGTAATAAAAATAACAGCAATCAAAAAGATCAACATTGGGCACTTTCTTTGTGATAGGCATTAGCTAAATGCTTTAACATGAGTTATCTCATTTAATCCCCTGTTACAGATGAGGCTGGGAGAGTTCACAAAGCCCAACAATGTAGCTGGGACAAACCCGTGTCGTCCAACTCCAGAGTCCTTGCTGTTAACTGCTCCTCAACCTCCCTGAACCTCAGTGTCCTCATCTACAATTTCTGCCTCATAGGGTTGTTTTATTAAATGAGAGAATATATGTAAAGTGCTTGGCACATTGTAATGCTCAATAAATGTTAGTCCTTGTTGTTTTTGTTATTGTTGCTATCATCCGTTTTAGAGAACACTGGGTGGGTGGGTGGGTGGTGCCTTTACCTTTGAAACCACATGGGCTGGCACAAGTAAGCTGGGCTAATAAAGCCACTCCCGCCAGAGCAGATTGCTGAATAGGGTGCAAGGCCAGCATCTGCCTGCGCCTCCCTGGTTGCCATGGTTACCGATCTGGGCACCTGGTTCTCTCTCTGTTGCTGGTGCCTCTCCAGCTCAGGTCTGGATGACGCTGTTCCACCCTGGCATCATTCCATGACTGCTTCTCTGAGGTTGCCTCCTGCACTCTCTGGTTTCAGGTTTTTTTTTTTTAATTATTTTATTGAGGTCATAATAATTTATAACATTGTGAAATTTCAGATGTATGTTATTATTTATCAGTCATCATATATATGTGCCCCTTTACCCCTTTCGCCCACCCCTCAACTCCCTTCCCTTCTGGTAACCACTAATCTGTTCTCTTTGTCCATGTGTTTGTTTATCTTCCACATATGAGTGAGATCATGTGGTGTTTGTCTTTCTCTGTCTGGCTTACTTCACTTAACATAATACCCTCAAGTTCCATCTATGTTGTTGCAAATGGGACAGTTTTCTCTTTCTCTATGGCTGAGGAGTATTCCATTGTATATATATACACCACATCTTCTTTATCCATTCATCAGTTGTTGGGCACTTGGGTTGCTTCCACATCTCGGCTATTGTGAATAATGCTGCAATGAACATAAGGATGCGTAAGTCTCTTTGGATTGTTGATTTTAAGTTCTTTGGATAAATACCCAGTATTGGGATAGCTGGGTTGCATGGTATTTCTATTTTTAACTTTTTGAAGACTCTCCATACTGTTTTCCATAGTGGCTGCACCAGTTTGCATTCCCACCAGCAGTGTATGAGGATTCCCTTTTCTCCTCATCCTCTCCAACATTTGTTATTTTTTGTCTTGGCAATTATAGCCATTCTAACAGGAGTAAGGTGATATCTCCTTGTAGTTTTGATTTGCATTTCCCTGATGATTAGTGATGTTGAACATCTTTTCATGTGCCTATTGGCCATCTGTATATCTTCTTTGGAAAAATGTCTGTTCGGATCCTCTGCCCATTTTTCGATTGGGTTGTTTGTTTTTTTGTTGTTGAGTCTGTGGTTTCAGTTTTGCTTCAGCTGAGCAGGGGCAGACCCCACAGGTGGCAGAATGGAGGATGAACTGGAGGCATCAAAGAGCAGGAGGCTGTTTAAAGTCTCCTGGGGAGACAAGATGAAGGCTAGAAGGGCACCAGCCATGGGAAGGCGGAGAGAGGACAACTTTAAGAAGTATTTTGAATTTAGAATTGATACAATGTGGCCATCTAACACAGGAGGAGAAGAGAGAGGAAGAAGTGAAGAATAAATGATACTTCTAACTTGAATGACCTGATGGTCCTATTGGATTCCCTTTCTATGCTTCTCCCAGTGGATCTTATCCATTCCTATGGCTTTAAATACCAATTCTAGGCTGCCAATCTCCAAATTCCCAATTCCCTGAGCTCCGGCCTTGAATACTTAACTGCCTGTTGCCCTCTTCACTTGGATGTCGCTACAGCATTTCAAATTCAGCATTTTCAAAATGGAACTTCACAAATGATTTGCCTTCCTCACTCCCAAACCTGCTTCTCCATCTCAATCAATGGTACAACTCTCCCTCATGTTCAAGCTGGAAAATATGAGCAGCATCCCACTTCCTCACCCCTCATATCCCACTCATCAGTAAGTCCCATCATTTCTACCTTGGGAATATATCACAAGGGAAATACATCACTTCTCTCCATCTGCACTGTCATCATCCTAGGCCAAGGCACCCTCATCTCTCACCTGGGTGACTGTGAGTCCACACTGCCTCCCCACTGCTACCCTGGCTCCAAATTCCAGCCACAGTGATTTTTTAGGAACACAAATTTGATTGTTAATCCTGTAATGTTGTGATTTGTAAGAAATATATAGTTGGTCATTTCTCATATATATGTTCGGTCTTCATCCACAGTTCCTGGCTCACAGCTCCCAAAACCTTTGGAGTTTCCTAAGTGTTGAGAGTGATGAAGGTGTCTTTTGTTACATTAATGAGGTGACTTTTGGACCTCACCCAAGGGTGGGGACCAGCCATGTGGTCAGAGGATTGGAACTTCCAGTCCCACCGCCCCATTTCTGGGGAGGAAAGGTGGGGCTTGAGGTTGACTCAATTGCCAACAGTCAATCATGACTATGTGATGAAGCCTCCATAAAAATCCCAAAAGGGCAGCTCGTGGCCTTTTCTTCTGAGAGCTTCCACGTTGGGGAACCAGAACGTGCCACTGTGCTGAGCCCCAAGCTCCACGAGGACAGAGATCCTTTGTTCGGGACTTTGCCCTATGTATCTCTTCATCTGGCTGTTGACTCATATCCTTTAATAGCCTTTGTAATAAAGGGGTAATCTAGTGAGTGAATGGGTTTTCTTGAGCTCTGTGAGCCATTCTAGCAAATTAATTGAACCCGAGGAGGGGGTTGTGTGGGGATCTGTGATTTATAGCCAGTTGGTCAGAAGTACAGGTAACAACCTGGGCTGGTGACTGGCATCCTGAGTTGGAGGGGGTCGTTGGAACCTCCAGTTTGTAGCTGATTGGTCCAAAGCACAGGTAACCTGGGCTTGTAGCTGGCATCTGAAGTGGAGGGCAGTCTTGTGAGACTGAGACCTTTACCTGTGGAATCTCATTCTGTCTCTGGGTGGATAGTGTCAGAATTGAGTAAATTCTTGGACAAGCTGGCATCCGAGAACTGCTTAGTGGTGTGGGGAAGCCTACACACACACACACACACACACACACACGCACACACACACACACACACACACAGGTTGGAATTGGGTTCAGGAACCCTTTGCAATCCTCTTACCCAAAGACTTCGAACTGCACTTAGCATAACAACCACCACCATCCCATGGCTTACCGGCTCTACGTTGGATCTCAGCTTCATCGGACTTTCCTCCTTCACTCACTCTTCTTTTGCCTCACTGGCTTCCTTGTGGTCCCCATAGCAAGTCTTTCCTTCCTCAAGTTCTCACCTGTGCTTCACCATCGTTCCCACTGTCTGGAATGCTCTGCCTCCTCTTTGCATGGCCGGCTTTTTCTCATCCTTCAAACTTCAGCCTAAATGTTCCCTCTTGGATCACTGCCCATGACCTAAGGAGGTTCCACATCCTTCTCAAAGTCCTCTTTAGCCAATCATTTCATTGAGAGCTTGTGCTGATCACAACTTGAACATTTTTATTTGTTATCTTGTTTTTTGTTTGTCTCCCCCACTGGATGTCAACTCCATGAGAGCAGCCTGGCACCTAGAAGATGCCAATAGGTATTTATTGAATTAATGAACAGGTGGGTGATGGGGGTATGCACCTAGGTAGCACAGAGGGCCAGGAGAACGTTGACATTCAAGGGGTGGGCAGAGGGGCTGTCAGGAGACCTGAGAATGAGGGACAGGGGGGTAGAGTCAGTAACCGAGAGGAGTGACATGTTGGTTGGTGATGCTTTTGGCTTCAGGTAACAGCAAAACTGTCCAGTGGTGACGTAGACAAGAGGGATTATTTTTCTCATAGTCAGGATGTTCAGTAGCAAAGCTCTGCCCAGTGTCACTGAGGTCCTCTTGGCCTTCCCTCAGCTTTAAGTATCACATCCTCACATGGCTGAGTTCAAAGACAGGAAACAGGGAGCATCGTGGGGCAGACATTCTCCTCACGTGTCTCCCTCTTATTGGTGGTGGCATAGTGGGGTGGTGGAGGGGTTGTCCCCAGAAGACCCCAACCGGTCTCCTCCTATATCCCACTGGTCAGAAAGGACACATGCTCGCCCTTAGACCAGGGCTGTGCCCATCTTGCTGAAATAAAAGAATCTCTTTCCTGTCCTTTAACAAAGTTGGGCTTCTGCCAGCTAAGGAGAAGGGGAATGGTAAACAATGAAGAGTGCTTGCCCTAAGCACGTTTCACAAGGAGGAGTTTTTTTCTGTTGGGTTAATTAATGCAAGGAGGTCAAATGGGATGGGTATTGAGAAGGGGGCCACTGGATTTGATGCTTAGAGACTATTTGTGGCCCTTGAGAGGACAATTCCCATAGAGTGGCTGGGCTGGGCTGCACCCTGCCAGGGGCTTAGGAATTTGCTGGGAGAAGCTCGGAAGATGAAGGTAGACCACCAGGAAGTTTGGTGTTAGAGGTAAGAGGAGATGGGACACTCTCTGGGCACAGGAGGCAGACACAAGGAGGTCTGAATTTTCAGTTTGGGGCAGACTTGAAGGTGTTTATAAGCTGAGCAAAAGAAGCCAGCGGGAGAGAGAGGGTAAATATTTTGAAGCAAGATGGGAGAGTTGATTTCTGTGCCCTGAAAGAAGCATGGGCATGGGATCAAGTGCACAAGAGGTGGTGGCTGTAACTGGAACAAGTGTGGAGGCTTTTCTGAGGAGTCTCAGTTGCCTTCTAGACAGGAGGGAAGGAGGGTAGGATGGGGAAGATGCCCAGCAAGGATGAAGATTCCTCTCACTTTCCTTTGCACGACAATGGGCTCATTTAGACATTGAATGCATGATCTGGGCCTTTCCATCAACTTTGTTTTAACATTCGGATATAATAAACTCTAAAAAACAGATCACATTTGTGTGATTGTACACTGGAAAGTCCAAGGACAAAGCCTGATCCTTTGGTTTTCTTGTTCAGATGGACGGCACCGCCCAGTACTCGGTCAGAGGAGTGACTATTATATGATGCAATCCAGAGGGTGCAGATCACTTAACAGACAGCACGGAGCCACCAGATCCTGCAGCCGGATGGGCAGCAGGGTGGAGGGAGAGAGCCCTGAGCTGGGCAGAGAGGACTTGGGTTCCAGGTCCTGGTCCACCACTTACAAGCTGGGGTTCATTCATTGGTACCTTCCAAGCCTGTGACTTCATCTGCAGAGGGGTTGTGGCAGCCTGTCTCCTCCCTCCTCTGCCCACAGTTATAAAATGTGCTGGCTCCTCATAGGGAATTAAGTGACTGTCTTCTTGCCCCCTCCACCACCCCTTTCTGGGGAGTTTTGACCCTGCTCAGTACCCCTTGGAATAGGACAGTGTTTTCCTTCATCATCAGCCCCGGTCCCTCACTTCTGGCCTTTTTTCCCCCTTTGTTTTGGGGAATGATGGCATAGGGCCCAGCTAGTAGGATTGGGAGCCAAACCTTTCTTCTCTATTTATTCAGATCGTAGCTATGGATGCAGCAAAAAGCAAACAGAAATTCGACTAGAAATATGAGCTCAATATTCCACAACATTTAAAGCTGGTGTCTACTTGCGTAGGAGGCATAAAACACAACCTTATGTTAAAATGAAGAATAGCCCCAACAGAAAAAAAAAGTGCATTTTTAAGAAAAAGTTCTTAGCGGGAATGTTCAGATGCTAAGTTGGCAGGATTGACGCTAGCTCTGTGTGTCTCCTCCTCAAAAGCTCCTCAATGTCCATCCATATCACATGCTGTCTCTTGGGGTTCGTGTTCTGGAGGGGACACGTTTTCTCTTAGGTCATCCTCTTTATTCGGCATGTGAGGTAGGACTTTGACCTAAGAAGGGCTCCGCGCATGTCTTATGGAATTGTTGGGAGAGGTTGATGTTGGTAAGAGTGAGGAATGGGATCATTCGGTCCCATCAAAGCTGCCCCCAATCAGATCAGTCCTGCCCATCAGCTGGGTCACATGGACTCCACTTCATCATCTCTAAAACGGGACAAATGATAGTTTCTCCCTCATGGGATGGCTATGGGGATTCAATGAGTTTACACTTGTGAAGTGTTTAGGAAAATGCCCGGATGGAATCAGTTACTCAGTTGACAAACACAGAGTGCCTGTAACTTGTCCATGTTGTGTCTTGTGGGAAGGAAGCCCCAGATGCGTCTCTGCCCTCCAGGAATCAGCATCTAGCTGGAGAAAGGAAATGGACACTGTGGAAATCAATAGAGAACAAGCGAGGCCTCCGGGAGCAGCCCTTCCCCACGGTGCGGATGTCCTGGAGGGTGAGCAGCTGCTGGGTGGGGCGCTGTCAGCCGGCCCTGCTTAATCTCCTGGCAGCCGAAGTAGGGAGAAAGGAGAATCTGGTATTCATTGTGTGGTTGTTTCTAATTTCCTTCTGCTTTCGAGATCCTCTTCGGAGGGAGAACAATGCCCTCAACAAGGCTCAGGCTTCCTTGACCAGGCACCCGCCCAGCTGTCGGGGAGGCGGCACCCAAGAGAATACAATGGCTGGGCACTCCAAGGGCAGAGGGCCTTTGATCCCTCGTCCTCTGAGAATTGCTGGGGAGAGTGGCGTTTGGTGGCTGGTTCCAATATCAGCCTATTGTTTGTTATTATATCCCCAGGGCTTTGAGCAAGTTCCCCCAGTCTCATTTATGAGCTTTATTTTTAAACTTTCCCTATTTGCCAAGGAAGGACAATCCTTGCATCACCAGGGTTCTTCTGAGACTGGGTGGGCCGAGGGGGCTGTAGAGCCTATAGGACTCCCTGTAGGACCTAGATTCTGGAGCTAAGAGGCCATTCCGTACCACTGTGCCCCCAGCAGGAGGGGGACAGTGTTGGGTCCTTGAGTACATCGGCCCCACCATGTCCAGCTCACAGGCCAGCGCCTGGGAGGGATCCTCAGCAAAAGTCCCCAGGGCTGACATCTCCCCAGTTTGTGCCTTGTAAGGCCAGCTAGGGGCAGAAGGCCCAGGACTGTGTCCAAGGAATGGGGTGGGGTTTCCTCATTCCTTTCTGTCTTCATACTTGGCCTCTTATTTGTGGATTTCAGTACATTTGTCAGCCTTTCTGGGTTTCTCTCTCATCAACAGAAAGCAGAGTGACTCCAAAAGCGAGTGACCCACTTGTGTAAAGGGGTAGAAGAAGGCCCACGTGCTATTTGACTATGATCTTCAAGTCTATAGGGTTTTATTGAGAAAGATGCTATGAGAATGGCAGGTGGAAATAAGATCAGTGAGGGGGTGACACAGCCCTGAAAGGGGCTATGGCAGGGGTCAGCCATCTCTAAGATGTGACGGGACCAAAGCAGGGTTTCCCATACTTAGGTCAGCCAAGTGCCATCATCACAAATTCTGCCACATCCACAAGCCATCCATATACTATTTGTTTAATAGTTCTCTTTAGATAAATTTATTTTTAAAACTTTACATTTAATTAAAAGGAAACCTTTATGTCACTACCGTAAGTGAAACCTGATATTTTTCTAATAAGCATTGAAACAAGTCCGTAATTGTTAATATAAAAATATTCATTTTGTACCACTAAAATCTTGAATGCCACCCAGGGATTTTTTTTTTGTGAGGAAGATTAGCCCTGAACTAACATCTGTTGCCAATCCTCCTCTTTTTGCTGAGGAAGACTGGCCCTGGGCTAACATCTGTGCCCATCTTCCTCTGCTTTATATGCGAGACGCCTGCCACAGCAGGGCTTGATAAGTGGTGCATAGGTGCGCACCCAGGATCTGAACCTGCGAATCCCAAAGTTCACCGTGCTCAAGTGGAGCACGGTGAACTTAACCATTACGCCACGGAGCCAGCCCCCTACCCAGGATTTTGTGTAAGTTCTTGGTGTAGGGCTTTTACACACAAGGGGGTCTCCATACGTGTCTGATGGTGATGTTGGAGGTGAGCTTGATGTTGGCAAGAAGTAAGGAGGAGGGTGATCTGTGCTGATTTGTGATCCCATCAAAGCTGCCCCAGGGAGAGCTCCCCTGGTGATTGACCAAGGCTTCCCTGGGCTCTGCATCAGCATCTCCAACATGGGTGAATGACAGCATCTCCTTCAGAGGCTGGATGAGGGTGGACTGGGCTCATATATTTATAAGGTGTTTAGAACAGTGTCTAGTGCATAGTAAGCATTCACTGAACGTTGACACCCACCATAACTTGGGAGATTCTGGCTGAGGGCTCTCGGCTGCCCTAGGGATCCCCTTGTGTGCCTGCTTGGAGACAGAGACATGGTCTCCAGGCTCCCTCCTGCTCTACACAGATCTCTTGCTCTGTAACTCCTCCGTTGGGACAGATGTGGCCAGGTGACCATTATTTCTCTCATAATTATAGGATTAAACTAAGTTGCAGTCATGGCGTTAGTCATCACGAAGCATCCCCGTTGGAATTGGTGGTCATCTTTGTCCACCAGAGGCTCTGGAATGGGCTCCGAGGGACAGATACTCATATGCACATGTTAGGGTCTTGTTGGATTTGAGTCTGCTGCTCCATCTGAGCAGCCCCGGTGGTTTCTGGAATGGGACTCATGGCTTGGAGCAAGAAAGGAGCTGTGGGAAGCAGTCCCAGGTTCTCTGGTGGACTGGAAATTCTGCCTCAGGCACTGGAATTTTGACTTCCTGTTTGGCCTGGCGCTTGTTCCCCCATGTATTTGGCGCTGACACATCCTCTTCCCCCCACCTCAGGATCCGTTTCCTCATCTGTAAAATGAGGGGGCTGCACTAGATCGTATCTAAGGCTCCTTGAAGCTTGAGAAAGCTATGATTTGCCTCCTTACTTTTCCCTCAGGCCTCTTGGTTGACAGTGAGAAGAAAGGCAGGAAGGAAAAGAGAGAAATAGGGAGAGCTGTGAGTCCTACAGTATATAGGACAGGTCCCCACAACACAGAATTAGCCAGTCCAAAATGTTAGCAGTACTGAGGTTGAGAAACCCAGCTTTAGGGGAGGAGAGACAGAAGGAAGAAAAGGTTTAAAAGGCAAATGCATAACAAATGCCCTACAGATGACAAATGGTTAAACAAACGATAACGAAAGGGAAAATTCAGGAAGAAAAGAAAACACACCGGAAAAAAATTTATAAAGGGGGAGAGAAAATGTTGCTAGGATGGGGAAGGAGGTGTTTGCAATGTGATCAGAGCTTCAGTTGTTAGAGTAAGCTGCTGACTTGAGAGTATAAACCAGTGTTGGGGGATTGCTACCCTTCCCTCTCCTTCGTGGTTCACTTTGGAAGATGCCAACCCCCTGTTAGGGGCTCCTCCTCTGGAGTGACAGCATTGCAGTCAGCAATGGTGCCTGTAGATGCCACAAGGTAGCCTTAGGATAACAGGCTGGATGGTCCAAAGACTTAGGCAGTCATTATCATGTGAGCCAGTCATGGTTAGTTTTTCTATGAGACCTCTGTTCCTTATTGAAATAACAACCAAGCAGTTATCTCCAACTCTAGAAGGAGATACCACAAAAGCAGGATTAAAAGAAATTAACATGGAGAGAATGTCTTCCTGACCTTAGGGGCTGGGCGCAAATTTCTCAAAACAGCACAAGCACTAACCATAGAAGAAAATCGATAAATTTGATTTTATCACAATTAAAAGCCTCTCTTCATCAAAAGGCACCAATAAAAACATGAGAAGGCAGCCCTCAGACTTGAAAGAAGATATCTGCAATACGTATACCTGACAAAGTATTTGTTTCCAGACTATATGAAGAACCGTTATAAATCAATATGAAAAAGACAAATGACCCAATAAAACCTGGGCCAAAGACTTAACAGACACTCACAAAAGAGCATATCCAGATGGCCAAATAAACTATGAAAAGATGCTCAACATCGTTACTCATGAGGGAAATGCAAATTAAAACCACAAGGAGATACCACTGCACACCCACTGGCATGGCTAAAATGAAAAGAGTGACGATAGCAAGTGCCGTTGAAGATATGGAGCAACTGAAACTATCATACATTGCTGTGGGGAGTGTAGAAATGGTATAACCACTTAGGAAAATTGTTTGGCAGATTCTATTAGAGCTGAAGATATACCTACTCTATAACCCAGGAGTTCCACTCCAGGTACATATACCCGAGAGACATGAGTGCTGATGCCCACAAAAAGTTACGTACGAGAATGTTCAAAGGAATTGTCTCCAAACTTGAAACACCCCAAATTCCATCAACAGAAGATTGGAGAAATAAATTGTGGTATATTCATACAATGGAGTACTACACAACAATGAAAGATTACACATTGTCTGATTCCATTAATATGAAGTTCAAGAAGAAGGAGAGTGAAAATATGATGAGTCAAATCACGGTTACATCTGGTGGGGGCCATGGACTGAGACGGTGCATGAGTGAACCTTTTGGGGTGCTAGAAATATTCTATATCTGGACTGGGGTGGTGGTTATGTAAGTGTATGTCTATGTAAATGATTATCAAGCTGTCCATTTAAGATGAGTGCATTTTATGTGCTTTATATATGTTATACTTCGATTAAAAAAAAAAAAGAAAAGAAATGCAGATTCTAATGTCCAAGGGAATTAATAGCACAGCAATAGTAATTTATTGAACACTCATTACATGCCAGGTGCTGTGCATAGACTATTTCACTTAATCCACCCAAACCACTCTGTCAGTGAGGTATTATTCTCATTTTACAGATGAGGAAACTGAGGCTGAGAGAGGTTAAATAGCTTATTTGAGTCTCACAGCTGGTAAGTGTAGGAGCCGGGACTTGAATGGCACAATCCACGCTCTTGCCACTTGACTTTGGATCTTAGCGTGATTCTTGGTGTAGCATCAAAGCGTTCTGTTTCGCCTGCTACTCCCCCCAAGCACAGAAGGCTTAGATACCATTTTTGAAAGAGAACTTCATCATGCATCCTGATATTCCAGGGATTTGAATCCCTCTACCTTCTTGAAAAAAAAAAAAAAACCAGATGGAATGGGAACTCATCCCCTTTACACGCCCTTTCCGTGAATTTGTTCCAACCGGGAGAAGAACCTGTGATTGCCTGCCCGCCGTGTTCATCCTAACTGTTCTGTGTTGTCAGTTCTCTGAGAATGAGACACTGAGTATCGGCTGTAGCAGTCAACGTCGTGAGCCAAGTTCGGACTCCAGCTCTTCTCCTCTTAAACTGTGAGGCTCTTGGGAAGTTATTTAATTTCTCAAAGGCTTTGTTTCCTTGTCTATAAAAAGGGATCGTGGTACTTACCTTATAGTTTCATCGTGAGGGTTAAATGAAGTCATACATAAGAAGTGCTCAGCCCAGCATCCGGGTCATAGCAAGTGCTCTATAAAGGGCAGTGCAGAAATGTCAAAGCTTTCACTTAATTGATGCCCCATTCTTTCCAAGCCTCTAAAAGAGGCTTAGCGTCTTTCTCCTCTAAACCATTCAACACACATTTGAAAAAACAGTTATGCTAGTGGTTTCTCCACAAAGTGAAGATACTGAAGGAATGGGACAGAATCTTGGTGCTTCAGTAAGGGAGTGGGGAGGGAGGTCATTTGCAACTAGATTGATCAGCAAGAAGGTATTTGTGTGGACCTTCAGGAATGGGTAGGATTTAGTCAGAGAGAGAGGAAAGGACCAGGAAGGTCATTCTAAGTTGGGGGATGGGGAGGAGGTGGTACCTAGAGAGCAAAGGTGGAGTTTGGGAATTGTGGGTAGGCCATTTTGGTTGACACCTTAGATTTATGTAGGGACTAGTAGAGATAAAGTTGGAAAGGAAGACTGGCTCCAGATGAGGTCCTACTAAGAAAGCTGGACTTTTTCTGTAGGAAAAGGAGTTGCTGAGCATTCTTGAGCAGGGGAGGTATAAGATGAAGCCAGGAGTGAGCAGACCCACATGGCAGGTGAAAGCCACTAGGCCAGGAGGTCAAGGAGGAGACAAACATGCAGGTTCAGGTAGAGATGAGTGGGGTGTGACTCAGTGTGGAGGTGGTGGGGTGGAAAGGAAGGTGTAGGTAGATGGAGAAAGGAGGTGAAGGACTCCTGAAGTCTGGGAGCCAATTTTTTGAGTTTATGAAGCAGAGAGAGAGGCACAGAGACAGTCAGTTTGGAGATGATGATGAACGGGATTTCTTAATGGCTAAGACTAGAGGAGGTGCATCTCACCCTTCCTGGTTCTCACCTTCTTTTGTCTGCTATTTGGACGTTCTCAAGAACACATCATCCTCTTCCTGTTTCAGACGTGTACAAGGCACCCAAAAGACAGACATTGGCTTTCTACAAGCTTCCTTTCCACCTTTGCCACGTAGGAACCGCACAGAGGGAGGCATGTCAAGACCAAAACAGACCTGACAGCAGAATAGTTTCCAAATCTACCCCTCCCAAAGGCAGGAGTTTGTTTGGAGGTCCTACAAAGGGGTAGGGGAGACCTATCTTCAGCCTGCGCAAAGTTAACGAACAGCCTCCCGCTTTTAGGGAGAGATGCAAACAGTGTTTTGAAGAAAAATCCCTTTGTTATTGTTGTTTTACAGGGCTCCAGCAGTGGCCAGGAAGAAAACCTCCCCCTCTGAAGGTTGTTTTTGTGACTGTTCTTTGGAGCATTGTTCTAAAAATGGGAAATTACATGTTCCTGTGCCAAAGGAAACAAGCACCTGCAGTTAGAGGAAGACCTTCCACGAGGTGGCTTTTAGAGCCCCAGCCACTTCAGGACGCAGGGCTGCCAGAGAAATTCCATTTGGTGCGTTTCTTCACTTCTAAGGGCATCGGGTGTGGGCTTATGTTTGTAACCAGAGTGGGCTTTGGCAACTTTAGGGGTCTGGTGATTGTCCTCTACTCCTTCGCTCAATAAACATCTATCAAGCATCTATGTTGGGTCAGCCTTGGTGGTTTTCGTGACTCCGTTCCCTGGTGTTGTTAAAAACCACTGGGAGAGTTGGCTACTGGCAGGTGGCTTTCTGGTTACTTTTTTTCAATGTTCAGAGTCTGTGTGGGACTTCTGCCTCCGAATGATGAGGAGCTAGAGAGAACCTCAGCACATTCCCTCCTTCCTCTCCTTTGTTTCTCCCTCTTTCTTCCCTCCCTCATCCCTCCTTTCTCTTTCTTCTTTATTAGTCTGCAGAAATAAAAATGTTATTTTTAACATGTCAGTCAAGACATTTCTTTAGGCATATGGTTTTCCAAAGTTTCCAGTTACTGGGGTACATACAGTCTGAAATTCTTGTTCTACAGTGTTAGACACCAAGAGATAATTTTTTGGTTAGCTGGTTAATATTTAACATTTGTCAACCTTGATATAATTGTGAAATAATCAGGTTTTGAAATTTATCAAGCGTGAAATGAATACAATTCAGATGAATTTGTGGGTTAAAGAGAATCCAGTTTCATAAGCTGATCTCATCTTTATTAGAAATAAGAAAGAAGAAGGGAGTAAGGGGAAACAATGAGTTTCAAACTTTGTGGAATGCGTTGACTTTGGTTAGAACCTGCTGCCCATGAACCGCATGCATTCCTCCAATGGGTTGGCCAGAGAGTGATGGCAGATCTTTGGGAGTCAGGGCTACCTCTCTGGGACCACCTGGTTATTGATGGGGTCTCAGATGGATGAAGAGAGATGGAAATAAAAGGCTCTTTTGTCCTGTAACATACTTAATCTACTGTCTTAGTTTCTACGTTGGTTTCAACTTTTCCACTAGAGGCTCAAAAGTGGGAGCTCATGATACAGATTCACATTCCAGTGATCTATTTTTTTTTGCTTATTTGGATTTTCAAATTTTTCTTCAATGAGTGGCAAGAGAACAAAACTTTGGATCACACCCTCATGGGGCTCATGTTCTAGAGACGGAAGCAGATACAAGTAAACACGCCACAGTGAGATAAGTGCAGGATGGAGCCTCGATTAGGTGTGATGAGGGTAGAGAGCCCCTGGTCCTTGGGGCATCAGGGGCAGGATGGGAAGAGCCCAAGAGCTGAGTCGTGAAGGAATCTTAAGTTTGCTGGATTTGACAGATACGATACAGGATGCTTGGTTAAATTTGAGTTTTAGATAAATAATGAATCATTTTTTTGGTATAGGTATGTCCTAAATATTGCATAGGTCATGAAGGATGGAGTCTGGGTCTTCAGGTGACTTTGGTCAGTGGGAACTGCCTGTGCAAAGGAGTGGAGGTGTGAACAGCATGGATTTGTTGCCTGTTTCAAACATAAATGCATGTGCCTCCTGGTAAGGCAGGTGTCACCTAAGGAAGGAGATCTGCCTGCTAGGAAGATCCTCTGTTCTGGGCTGATGGCATCAGATTTCCCCTTGGCTCCCTTCTTCCCACCACTCCCTCTTCCATAGACAATGCACTTGGAGCTGACTGGAGAACAGATGAGAAATGGGACCTGGGTTGTCCTAGACAGCACTGCCAGGGTTGGTCTCATGGCTTTGTGGCCTCAGAACCTGCTTGAGGGGACAAATGAGAAGGATTCCATCTCTCAGAGGTGGCTGCACACTAACCAAGCCTCCAGACCGATAGCTGCAACCAGAAGCACATTTACTGATTTGCTGTGAACACTGCAAAGGTCTAGTAGACTAGACAAGCATATTCTCCCCCTGTGGGCCAGCGTCATGAGGGTTGGGGGGCGAGCACAGACTTAGAACAAGAAGGCTGTAGAAGGGACACCCAGGAAGGATGCCTCGTCAATGGAAGCTGCACGGTTCCTGCTCAGGACCCGTTTGTCTCCCTTGAGCTACTTCCATCCCCTCCCATATGGCACACCGACCTTTTCTGTTCATCCAGTGGAGCACAGCCCATTGGGTTAGATTCCCACTTACTAAATGACACCCACATTCTAGTCCTGCCCCCTCATGACTCTCTGGTCACCTTCGTGGAGCGTAGGGTGTGGCTGAAATCTTTTCTCTTAGTTAGAGACAATCTCTTGGTTCATCTTCATAGATGGCTCACTCCATCCACTGTCCGTGAATTTACCAGCCTAACTCAGAGGGTAGCTTTATTTCCAAGCCTTGTCCACTGCTGCACCCCCAAGGTAGGTGGAGGAAGCAGCAGAATTTGAGGCCAGAGCAACAGGAAAGGCCAGTCTCCAAGGAGGGCCTCTGGTACTGGGTGAAGAGTCTGGACTTTATCCTATAGGAGACAGGTAGCAGGGAAGGATTTTAAGCAAAAGCATGAAATTACTCTTTGGTTTTTGGCAAACATGGGAAGGGGACAAGACTGAAATCTTAGAGATCATTTAGGAGGCAGAATAATGGTCCCCCAAAGATGTCCACAACCTAATTCCCAGAACATGCGACTATATTAGGTTACACGGCAAAGGGAAGTGAAGGCTGCAGATGGAATTAAGATCGAAAATCAGCTGACGTTGAGATGAGGAGATTATCCTGGATTACCAGGGTGGGCCCAATGTAATCATAAGTGTCCTTACATGTGGAAGAGTGAGGCAGAAGAGGAGGCCAGAGTCAGAGAGAGAGCTGAAGAGGCTGCACCGCTGACTTTTGAAGTTAGGGGAAAGGGCCACCAGCCAAGGAATGAAGGTGGCCTCTAGAAACTGAAAAAACAAGGAAACAGACTCTCCCCTAGAGCCTCCAGAAGGAACACAGCCTGCTGACACCTTGATTTTTAGCTCAAAGAAACCATTTTGGATTTCTGACCTGCAGATCTGTAAGATAAATTTGTCAGTTTTTTTTTTCTTCTTTTAAGCCATTAAGTTTGTAGTACTTTGTTACAGCAGCCATAGAAAAATAATTTAGAGGCTATTTGCAATAATCCAGGCCAGAGATGGTGCAGGCCTGCTACTGGCAATAAGCGTGGAAAGAAGGAGACCAGTTCAAGGTAAATTGAGAAGGAGATGGACTCAGAGACCGATTGGACTTCTAGGGTCAGAGGGTCAGTAGATCTTTTCTCCTGCCCCAATGCCCTGAGGCAGGCTCCTCATCTCACCTCACCTGGCAAGCCCCAACCCAAGTCTCCATCCTGTCCTGGGGCTGAGGGAGTATCTACTTCTCTTACCAGGGCCATAAGAGGGAATTCTAAAGGATGCTCTGCAGTCACATGCCTTGCACATTACAGGATGGTCCAGTGCTGCAGGCTCATAGCTTCAGATATTTTATGAGTTAACTAGACTTTTGTGATAGGCCAGGAATCCACTCACTTGATGAGGAACAAGTCTTGAGTTCCAAACCCCTGGTTTATTTATTCATTCCAACGCTGGTGACCGTGCATGCTTAGCTGAATCTATTTTCAGATTTTCTTTTTGCATATTCTATAGTTTTATAATTTTAGTTTGCTCATGGAAATCTGTTGGGTGGCTAACTACTGATGATTCATCCTCACACTGCTCCCATGTGCCTGTTGGCGTGTTCCGTAAGTGCTTGGAAGGAACGTTCCCTAATTACATGTTTCAGAATGCCTTGTTTGTGTGGCCCCATCATCATCAATCAAGGTTTTCTTTATCATCTATCTGAAGCCATTTTGAGCTGCAATCACCCTATGGTGAATTACGACCCACAAATCCCTTGGCATCTGTAAACAGCGTGGCTTGCATCAGCCATAAACTAGACATAATTTTATCTTGATAAAGTTGATGAGGGCTGGTTTTACTTCCTCTTCCTGCCTCGTGAGAGTCATTTATAGATTTTTCTGCCAGGCTAACCTCCACCGTCGCTCGTGTTAAAGGTGTAAAACTGCAACTTTCCTACTGATCAATCAATTCAGGCTAAACAATGACATAGAGTCAGGGCAAGCCCTTAGATTTTCTAACATGACGGTGACGTTTGACAATTATCATCCCTCACTAGCTTTCTTTAAGAGTAAATCTTCTTTTGGTTGCAAGTTGTGGGCGTTAACAGATAATTTTCAAAGAAAATTTTCACCCAGTTTCATAGTTTAGTTGACAATGTGATCAAGAAATGTGGTCTTTCCCCTGGGCTCCTCAGAGCTACGAATGCTGAAACTAATATAGTGCTAAAAATACATTTCTTGTTTTTAATCTTTTTTTTTGCTTTGTTGAGATACATTTAAGTTTCTTCTTTACATAGTTAGTTTGTGCTTAATGTTTCTTAAACGCAAGAAATTTATATTCATACATTGGCGTCGTTGTGTTTTAGAGTTTGGCATATTTGTAGTGAAAATGGCTGATTATATAATTATATATTTATATGATACAAGGGTGGATAAACTTTTTCTCCTTCTCCTCTTCCTTCACCAAAGGTAAAAAACATTCTTAGCTTGAGGTCCGTTCAAAAATAAGCCATGGCCTGAATTTAGCCCACCAGCCGTAATTTTCGGACCCGGGCTGTACTTAATGGTGCGCTGTACCATTAAGCGCACGGAACCAGAAAAGAATCCAATGAACATTCCTCCATTTCTCTATTTCCTTCTGCTTCCTGGAAGCATGCATCACATCCATACATGATCTTTCTGTGGCTGTGATCAGTTCATCTTGCATTCTGCTCTTTTGAAACCAAATGTGCCTTTCTTGTGTTGACAGCTCACATTCTTGTGGATCACCTACCTCTCCAGCCCCCTTGAAGTGAGGCTCACTGCAACATAATTGTTCTTCCTTTTATCCTCAGATACCTGTGTTGTATTTGCCCTAGGTAAATATTTTTCTAGCTGTGAATAGGTAATTAAAATCCTGAAGCTTTTATGGCCCTGGATCCTTATCCTTTTGAACAATACTCATCTAGGTGGATGTCTTCCCATAGGCAAAGGTATGTGAATTAATGATGACCTGGATGCTGAAGAACCGGGGGCCTTTGCAGTGAGGAAGTGAGGAAGTAGGACGCCCCCCTTTAAGGGGCCAAGAATCTCTTTTGGAATTGCCAATCCCCCTCACCTGCTCTGGAATTTTTACAGTCACAAAGACCCTCCTTTGTGGCAGACAATGAAGGGCAGAGCGCCGGGGCTTCACAGTTTGTGTGTGCACCTGTGTGTTTTAGGGGTGGGTGGACATTTCTCATCAGTTTCACTTGATTTATCGGCTCAGGAGATTCCTGCCTCTGGGATCCCACTCTCTGTAGGGGGCGGGTTGTGGCCTGGGCTCTGGAATCTGGGTTGTGTGAGGAATAAACGGAAAATTGCAAAACAAGTAAGCAATGGATAAAGATTATTAGGCTGTGGTTTCTGCTTCCAGACTTGAAAATGGGGAGGACGGAGTTCAGGGTCAGCTCCACCAGCGCCCTTTGGTCGTCTCTACCTTCGGGGCCATCTCAGGTTCTAGATTCTGTTGGACTCGCCATTGGAATCGTCTGGAAATGGAATTATTACTAATTCCAGAAGGGCTGACACATCACTGGCAGCGTTCAAGCCGGCAGCAACTCTGTGTGACCGCCCCTGTTTTTCCTCAAGATTCGGATTAAAAAAAACCTCAAAAATCAAATTAAAGCAATCGTATTGATGATACAAGATCCCTGGAAAGGAACTGGGTTTCGTCACCTGTCCCGCAGAGTGAGCCAGGCGGTGGTGCGCAGGGTTCAGAAGCCCCAAGGCCCCACCGGCGCGTCCGCTCCCAGACACCTTGGTCGACACTGCCCCCTAGTGGCCAAGGCAGCACCGGGCGCGGAGGGCGGGGGAGGCGCGTGCCCACCGGACCACGTTGCTTCTTGGAGAAATACGGACTGAAGAGATTTCTCTCTCTCTCTTCAGTCGCCTCCTTCCTTGCCCTCTGCCGATGCCTTTTCCACTCCTGCCTCCCCTCTGCACGCCCTGCACTTTCATTCAGCTGCTGGGGATGGTGTGGCCTGGCCAGCGACCGACTGCCACGGGGCGCGGGGTGTTTTGGGGTTTTTATATAGACATGGGACGCATCTTGATGACACTTCTATTCTTTGCTATTCTTTGTGTATTTTCTCTAAGGCGATTTTTAAAACCAATCAACAATACTTTTTCAGCAGCTGATGCTGTGTGGCCTGTGCAAAGGCCCTGGGTGGGAAGGGGCTTGGCTCTTTAAAAAACACAACTGGAGGAGGCCCAGGAAGTGGAGGGTGAGAGTCACGAACTGAGCAAAGGGAGTGAGCAATGGGATGGAGGGTGGGAGATGACAGCCAGTGATGGGCATGTTCTGCATTTTGACTTTTGTAAGAGTGCTGGGAAACTTGGAAGGCTTTTACTTGGTAGTGGTGGTGGTGGGGTGGGGCGTGTGTGGCAGTGGAAGGAGGTTTTCATTTGATAAGAATTACTCTGGTGGTTGTGTGGAGAAGGGACTGCAGGGATGCCAGTGTGAGCTGGGAGCCAGTTAGGAGGCCCCCCTCCCCGGGGGGGGGGGGGGGGAGGGTTGTGCAGGTGGGATGGGTGGTGTGGCCGAGGGTGGCCCTGTGGACACGGGGAGAGTTCCCAGAGGTGCTTTGGAGGTAGGCTTGCTTGACTGGGTGTGACGGTGCTGGAGGGGGAATGGAATGGTCAGGGATGCCCCTCCAGCTTCTGGCTGGAGCAGCCAGGAGGATGGAGATAGAATTTACTGAGATTGGAAGCAGACTAGAGAGAGGGATCAGGAGTTGTCCTGGGCAAGTGGAGTTTGAGATGTTGAGTAGATGGTAGGATTTAAGGGAAGGAGGTCCGGGCTCTTTTGATGGCGGATAACAGAAACCTGGAGGAAAAGTTCTTTAAAAGCGTTCTGAATTTTCTCCTGGGGTCTAAGGGCAGGGCACAGTGGGGCCTCAAGGAAGGCCGGGGGCACGGGAGGGAGCCCCAGCCATCCTCCACAATGCGTTCTCTGTGCATCTGCCTCATCTTCCTTTTTGCTTGACCCTCTGTCTGGAATGCTCTGTCCTCCTCCCCCAGTGGCTGGCACCCCCCGTCCCTCCAGTCTCTGCTCAAATCCTAGACCGGGGAGTCCCGAGCTAACGTTGGCCTGTCCAAACTACTCTTGCTCACATCGCTCCATTGAT
This sequence comes from Diceros bicornis minor, assembly GCF_020826845.1. Classification (NCBI taxonomy): domain Eukaryota; kingdom Metazoa; phylum Chordata; class Mammalia; order Perissodactyla; family Rhinocerotidae; genus Diceros; species Diceros bicornis. Next base: position 10,632,639 of record NC_080770.1, read on the forward strand.
TTATTTTATGGCTTTCATCACAGTTTTATCTATCTGTTCTATTTGTTTACTTGTTTCTTTTGAGGGAGCTGGCGATCTTCCCTACTGAATGGCCAGCTCCCTGCTAGCAGAGGCCACTATTTTATTCACTCTGCTCTGCTTGGGGCTTAGTGTGGTTCTGGAACAGAGCAAGCGCTTTATACATATTTGCTGGGTTGTGAAATCTGCTCCTGAGTTCATCAGAGTGCCCAGCACCACTATGAACACATCGAAAGTGCCAGTAAATACCTAGGGATTAATTTCATGTCTGAAGACTCCTTTGCCACAAGGAAAAAGGGGTGACTGATTCTATTTTTGCATGAAAGTTGACTGGACAGGGACTCAGGGGATGGGGGATGAGGGCCAGTTAGAGAGGGACGTCAGGGTCAGAACAAGAGCATCGCCTGGGGGACAGCAGTAACCGGGGGCTGACCAGTTGCTCATGACCCCACCCCCCCCACGCCTCTTCTGGGCAGAGATGTCCTTAAAGCAAGACTGACATGAAGGGACAGTTTGACATGTGGGCCTCTGTGATGTAAGCCTGGAAATGGGATGTCCTAACACTGGTGACACATAGAGGATCTAGAACATGCATAAGCAGGGGGTTTTTGCTGTTTTCCACCTCCTTTAAAAAAAGAGTTTGACAAATAATTTCCTGTAAATTAAGCAAATATGAAGTGAAAAAAAACTTAACCCGCCATTTCTGGGGACTCCCCTCAGGGTCTGTCACTCCTCAGAGTCACCCCCAAACACCCTGGGTCCCTAAGGTTCCTAATCAAGGAATCGAGTCTATTCCTCCCCCCAGCCTTTGTTTCCTAAGTGTCTGACAGGAATGCGATTCCTTCCATAGGTGGAGGGCAGTGTCATGTGCTGTGTGTGACATGAGGGACTCTGACACAGGGCCACCCAGCCTATAACAGGTCCCTACTGCTCTGTCAAAATGCTTGAAATGTCCACCATTTATCTTTGGGAGACGGAACTCTCTGGAAAGCTCCATCTTTGCTTGTAGGCGTATCTGGGTAGTTTAACCACCTTAAATATTTCCTTTTCCACCCTAAAGCAGGATCTCAAAGGGACTAGAAGAAACAGAACAGTTAATTTCATCACTAAATGGTTGGGGGTTGTGGGGGGTCAGCCACTACCCTCTACAGACCCCCCGCCTTCCCCTGCAGGTCAAGTTTCATCAGGGCCCTGGTACTTTTCCAGGTTGACTCTCTGCCCATGGAGGGGAGTGTGTGCTGGCAGCTGCTGTTGCTGCCTGTGGCTAGCCTGGCAGGTGGACTGGAAGTGAGAAACGGGCCTGGGCCCCTTGGGGGTGTGGTTGCATGGCCGTTGCCTCTCTTTCTGTTCCTGCTAACCTTGCCCTTGAAGCGGCGGATCTTCTCACACTAGCAGGAGTTAAAAAAGAGGCAAGGGGACAAAGGTGAGATGCTTGTCTTTTATTGAAGGGAGCCAGCCAGGGCTGGTGGGGACTCATCCTCTGGGCAGTGGCCGCGGCTTCAGCAGCTGGAAGTCTTCAGCTTCTACATCCTAAGCACACTGTGGGCTCTTTATTATTTTGTCCTAAAGCAAAGAAACAAATAAAACCCAATACAATAGTGAATGAACCTTAAAGTTAGACCAAGATGACAATACACAGAAACATCAATGTCCCCTAAGAGGTTCAGTCCCTCTGGGAGGAGCTAAGCTTGTAAAGGCTTTGATTAGTTCTCAGAAGCCTCTTAACAAAAGGTGAGATGACTGTGCCTGCTCCCCCGGGGACATTTGCATTGGGACTCTCCTCTCTGGATTGCAAAAGGGGCCAAAAAGACGCTGCAGCCAGGGACTTGGGGAATCCAGTGCTGAGCAGCGTGAGCGGAGGAAGCCGTGTACCATGAGCTTTATGACGTTCTCCTTGGCCTTCTCGGGGAGGGTGTCCACCAGTTTCTTCAACTGGATCCCGGCATCTTTCATGTCTGCATCAGGGCTGAAGGGTGCCACTGCGACCTCATAACTGGCAGGCGTCCCCAGGAAGAGGGTTTGAATGACACCTAGAAAACTTGGGCAGGTCTCTGCAGAAGCTGGAGCACAGGAAAGAGAAAGCACGTGAATCTAGGCCCCTTTCCAAGCTGGCCAGCCCCCTGGCTGGGCCCGCCCCAGATGCAAACAGCCGGGCCTGTCAGCAAGAGATAGCTTGCCTTTTGGTCAATGGCGTAGAATGTGAGAAATGGTGGCGCTCCAAGCAGTTGGCTTTTGGGCGCTGTGTGGATACCTTCTGGGTTGCAGCCAGCTTTTTGTGGCTTCCCTGAGCCTTCCTTGCACTTCCTGGGTTTGGGTGGGGCAATGTGCCATTTGTTCTTTCTGTTAGAGTTCTAAGCAGTATATTGATAGTAGAAGCTGCTGATCTGATTTCCTTTTTTTTTTTTTTTTGGTGAAGAAGATTGGCCCTGAGCTAACATCTGTTGTCAGTCTTCCTCTATTTTGTACGTGGGTTGCTGCCACAGCATGGCTGCTGACGAGTGGTGTAGATCGGTGCCTGGGATCTGAACCCGGACCACCAAGCAGAGGGTGCTGAACTTAACCACTAGGCCATGGGGCTGGCCCCTGATGGGATTTTTTATGCAGTGTGGGGGCTGGGGAGAGGCCACTGAGGGTTTCAGCTCCCACCAGAAACAGGTCCCCGCCCCCTGAAATATGCAGAAGAGTCACCATTTCCTACTCCTGCTTGCCCCTTCTTCCCACTGAGTCTCAGATCCTGTCCTTGAGTTCTCTGCCTCGTGTGCACATTCGGCTTCTCTGCCTGGACTCCAGGACCCCACCCAAAGTGGCTCCAAGTCAAAAACCCTCTCCAGAACCTAGATCCCTGCTTTGCAACTTACTATGTCATCAGGCAAGTTACTTTATCTTTCTGTAGCTCTGCTTTCTCATCTGTAAAATGGGGATAATATCCCTACTTCGTAGGGTTGTTTTAAGATTGAAAAGAGACCTGTGAAAGGGGCTCAGAACAGTGATTCACACATGTAAGTACTAAATAAATATGGGATATTATTACTGCTGTTATTATCTGTGTGCACACACTTATGCACAAATGCATCCCAGATGCACCCCGGAATAGGATAGGACATATTTCAGTCCTATCTTGCTGAGCCACCCCCTCTGTACAAAGCACCGAGATCTTCTAATTAACATACGTTTCAGTCCAAAATGATGTTATTTCCCTTTAAAACAAGCGTCTCTGCATGACAGTTGTTCCCACTGTCTCTTGGTTTTTGTTTTCTAACTCTTCTCCCATCCCATTTCACCCCAGGGTCAAACTTATTTATTTGCGGGGGGGGGGAGGTGCGTGGGGGGTGCGGCCTGGTGGCGGTTAAGTTTGCTCGCTCCACTTCGGCGGCCCGGGGTTCACAAGTTTGGATCCTGGGCACGGACCGACACACCGCTTATCAAGCCATGCTCTGGCGGCGTCCCACGTATAAAGTAGAGGAAGGTGGGCACGGATGTTAGCCCAGGGCCAATCTTCCTCAGCAAAAAAGAGGAGGATTGGCAACAGATGTTAGCTCAGGGCTAATCTTCCTCAAAAAAAAAAAAACACACACACACACAAAAAACCTTATTTCCTTGAGTATTATGAAACTTTCAAAGTGAGTTCATTGGAATTAGTTAAAAAAATACTTTTTGTTTATTAAAAGAAGAGGCTGATACAGAGTAAAAAACAGTTAGGTGACCCAAATCCTAAAAGATCAGGGGGCTTGGAAGGAGGTGTGATTGACTCTTCTCTCTCTCTCTTTCCCATTCCTTTCCTCTTAGTGACAGCTGCAACCACTCAGAGACTCGTAATCTCCTTTTTGCAGAGGACAAAAATGTTTAGAAAACTCCACTCTGGGTTGGCAGTTTCCCAAAGGAAAGATCCCTTTCTAGAATATTACTCTCTGCCCAGAATGGGAGCCCTTGCCTTGGTTTGAGTTTCTTTTGGGGACATGAGGCCCTGCAGCTCCTTCCACCCCCTTTGGCTGCCAGACTGGTGTGGAGACCCCAAACTTGGAGGCTGCACCAAGTCTCTTGGGGTCTGTCCGAGACGGGCTTTGAGGAACTCATTATTCCTATTCTGTTGGTCGTCAGACACACGCATCTGTGTGGGATCTCCTCCATCCCTCCCTCCAGTCTATTGCATTCCCTGGAATCCTGAGGTCGTTGGCTACTGAAGATGGGATCCTTTTCAGTTTTCCTCAAAGCCTCAGGGCTCTCCTCAAGTTCCCAAGATGGGCTTGTTCGCCAGACCCAGCTTCCTGGCTGGAAGTCAGCATTCCCAGGCCCTCCCAGCGGCCGCCCCCTCTCCTGAGCAGAACTGGGGTGGCAGGGAGAGTTCCTGAGCCTGGCTTGGGGGCGAGGGGTTCTGGGCACTCACCAGGGCTGCAGTAGAGAGCCAGGGTGACCAGGGCGAGGGCGACAGCGAGTTTCATGGTGGATGGGAGGCTGGCGATTGAGGCTCTGGCCCTGTCTCTGTAGCCGGTGGTCTTGTGTGAGATGTGCCTATTGAGATGCCTTCTTATACGCTCCAGGCTGCACCCAGAGAGAGGAGGGCAAGGCGTGGGATCCAAATTATGGGACCACACTATTTACTTGGGCATCGGCTCCGTGGAAAAAGTAAATATTCTCTTTTCCCAACCCAGTTTCTGACCCCATGGAAATGAGCTCACACAATGGGCCACTTGGGAGGGGCGGAACCCAGAGTCCTATGTGGAGGCAGCGAGGGGACTGGAGTCAGAGAGCATGGAGACCTGGCCGCCTGTGCCACTCTCTTTGAACCCAAGCACTGGGGCAGTTCAGAGCAACAGGAACAATTGTAGAGGCCGCCTGGACCCCTCACCCCAGGAGAAATGGAGTGGTGGCAACAGGACTAGGATTCAGGACAACTGATATTCCACTGGCTCCTTCCCTTGCTCCTCTCCCAAGAAGGCAGCTGGACCTCAAGCCTTAAGGGTCACATGGTCCAGAGCATCGCTGTGGTCAGACTTGGGTGAGACCCTGGAGAGAAGCATGTTGACAGATGAAGGACTTCTCCAGAATGCCCGTGAGAAACCCAAGCCCCAAATCAGGCTGGAGAAGGCACTGCTTGGGCTAAGTCTGTTCCCATTTCAACTGCTCTCTTGTCCGGCCCTCCCGATGGCCAAATTTATGGGCGCCCCAGTCCTTATCTCGCTTGATCTCTTAATAGCCTTGACCCTCTTGATGTTTCCTTCTTGAATCGTTCTCTCTCCTGCACTCCCACGGTTCAGTTCTCTCCTCCCCAACCGTCCTGGTTCTTCAGATGTTTGTTCTTTGCTGACTGTGCTTCCGTGTTGGTGGTTCCAGGCCTTGGCCGTAGCCCCCTTCTTGCCTCCCTTCGACACTCCCTTCCTTCTCCAACGCCCGTGCCTTGGAACATGGCCCTGGCCTGGCCAAAGTTGACTCCTAAATGGCCTTCCCGCCTCCTGGCTTGCCCTCCTCAGCCCTCCTCGGAAAGGCCATCAGAATGATCCTTCTAAAACCCACTGATCATATCATTCTCCTTCTTGAAACCCTTTTCAAGCTCCCTTTTGTGGACAGGGTAACATTCAAGTGCAGTTTACAAGGCCCTTGTCCACTAGCCTTCGTGTATCATTTGAGCCTCATTCCTCCACTTCTGCATGGTGATTTAACCCTATCTTGGTATTTGGGGATTCAAGATGTTCCATGTTTTTCGTCATGCCTTTCTACCTTTGCACAAGCTATGCCTCATGCCTGGAATACACATCTCCTACCTTGTTTACTTTTCCAAATCCTATTTGTACTTCAAGATTCAATCAAACGTCTGTTCACTTATTCATTCAATAAATGCTGACACCTACTGCGGAGCAGACACTGTGCTGGGAATTAGGGTGGACACAGAGAGGCGCTGCCTGGAGCTCCTTCAAGAAGAGCTTGCCACCTGGCTGCGAGGAGTGCAGTCAGCAGAGAGCTGCCAGCTGCCAGGAACTTGGGGGTCTGCCCCAGCTGTAGAGAGCTGCCTCACTCAAGGTCATGCCCTTCCTGGGACTGCTGACATCTGGTGACAGAGCAAGGAGGGCAGTTCTGCACCATGTGGGACAACTCTGCTGGCTCCCTTACTCCAACGCTCCCTGCCCAGTTGGCTGAGACTTTGCCAGACCTGCATCGCAGGCTGGCTTTTCTTTCTGTCCTGTCCAGCGTCTGCCCCCTTCCCTTCACAGTTACTGATCCCTAATGATAATCTTACACTCCAGACTCCATCTCGGCATCTGCTTTCATGACAGCATCAACACACGACAGGGATGCAGGGATGAAGGAAGCAGGCCCAGGTCCCTTCTGCTGCGGAGCTTCAGTCTGGTGGGGGAGATGGACAAGGAAATAGGGATGTAAATGAAATACTTACAAGTGTGCCCACTGCTAGGGGAGGACTTAGCAGGGCACTAGGACAAAAAGGAGAGTGAGACCCACTTAGGTGGGGGAATCAGGGTGCTCCTCTGTGAGCAGGTGATTGATGCTGAGGCCCGCAGAGGGAGGGGGTGTGTGCGAAGGGGATGCCAGCACTGAGGCATCAAGTGGGAAGGACCTGGGTGGGCCTGAAGAGCACAGAGGGGCCATTGGAACTTGTGGAGTCAAGATGTTCCATGTGTTTTGTCATGCGTTTCTACCTTTGCACCGTGTACCAGATGTACAGGACTGGCGGGGACCAGATCTCACAGGGCCTCCCACTAAGGTCACGGAAAACTCTGGAAGTTTTTTTTAATGCTTTTTTTTATTGTGTCAAAATACACATAATGTAAAATTTACCATCTTAACCATTTTTATGTGTACAGGTCAGTGGTATTAAATACATTCACATTGTTGTGCAACCGTCACCATCATCCATCCCCATAACTCTTTCATCTTGTAAAATTGAAACTCTGTACCCATTAAACACTAACTCCCCGTTCTCCCCTCCTCCAGCCCCTGGAAACCACCATTCTACTTTCCATCTCTATGATTACACTACTTTAAGTATGTCATATAAGTGAAATCATACAGCATTTGTCTTTTTGTGACTGGCTTATTTCACTAAGCATAATGTTCTCAAGGTTCATCCATGTAGCATATTGCAGAATTTCTTTCCCTTTTAAGGCTGAATAAGAGTCCATTGTATGTATAAACACATTTTGTTTATCCATTTGTCCCTGGATGGACACTGGGGTTGTGTCCCTGTTTTAGCTATTGTGAATAATGCTGCTATGAACATGGGCATACAATCTGGAAGATTTTAATCGAGAGTGATGTGTCTGATTTCTCCTTTGATGAGATGGCGCTGCCTACTCTGAGAGGGATGGGGGTGGGAGGGGAGGTGGCAGAGCAGCTCAGCAGAAGAGATGGTGGGGTTCGGACCAGCCGATGGCAGTGGGGTGAGGATGTGAGAGACACATGGGCAGGCTGGATGCTGGATAGAACAAGGCTGATCAGGGAGAGGGGGGCGTAGAATGAGCCCTGTGGGTTTCCAACTGGGACAGCTGGCTGCATGGGGTGGTGTTCCCTGACCAAGGAAGACTTGGGAGGAATGGGATTGGGGATGGGAACAGAGTGAAGCCTTCTGCCATCTGTGGTTCCCGTCAGTATTCTCTCTCACCATGAGCCTCTACACCCCTCTCTTATGTGCCCACCATATGCTGTTTTGACTCTGCAATTGTTTACTTGTTCAACTCTTTTACGTAATGGTTGCTAAACAGGAACCTGTGTAGCGTGAATTGATGAATGAGGCCTTCGCATCACGTGATATTTGGAGGCTCAGAGGCGCTTTCATGTGGTTAAGAACACAGGTTCTAAAACTAGCCACCCATGAGGAATTGTTGAGTAAGTTACCGTATGTCCGTACAATGTGTAGCTGAAAAATCGGGACAGGAAGACCTTCTGAATGGATAGAGAAATGATCTCCAAGGCAGGCCGCAAATGGAAAAAAAAAGCCAAGGCAGAACAGAGTAAAAAACAGAATAAAAAAGAGCAAAAAGAATCCACATGGGGGTTGCTTGTATATGTATAAAAATCTCTGAAAATGGGTGGCATTGGTTGTTTCCAGGAAGAAGACCCATGTGGAGGGTCACTGAGAGAAGACTTCACTGTAAGCACTTTGGTACCCTTTGAATTTGGAGTCATACAAATATATTATCGATTCAAAACTAATTTTTAAAAAGAACGAACAGATCTGACACGTGCTATACATGGATGAGCCTTGAGGTTGAGCTAAGTGAAATAAGCCAATCGCAAAAAGACAAATGCTGTATGATTCCATTTATATGAGGTATCTAGAGTCGTCAGATTGATAGAGTTGGAAAGAACAATGGTGGTTGCCAGGGGCTGGGGGGAGGAGAACGGAGAGTTTATGTTTGTTTAATGGAGACAGAGTCTTAGTTTGGGATGATAACAAAGTCCTGGGGGTGGATGGTGGGGATGGTCGCACAACGATGTGAATGTATTTAATACCACCGAACTATACACTTAAAAATGGTTAGACTGTAAATTTTAGGTTATATGTATTTTACCGCAATTAAAAAATAATAATAAAAAGAGAACAGGCTCTAGAATGAGGCTATCTGAGTTGAATCCCAGACCCATCGCTTACTAGCTGTATTATCTTGGGCAAAGTACTTCACTCCTGTCTGTCTCGATTTCCTTGTCTGTACAAGGATATCTATTGCATCTGGCCAAAAGGATGAAATCTGTGTAACGCACTTTAAGCGGCACCTGGCATGGAGAACGTATTCAGTGAATGTTATCGAGTATTGTGTTTGCATGTTTCCATGTTGAAGGCGCAAGAGGAAAGCCTTTCAATTCTGAGTTTCCTTGTTCAAGTCTATACACGCGTGACTCTGGTGGGGTGCAGAGGATCTTGGGTAAGCCGTGCTGCTTTCATACCTGGGCCATTAGGATGAGCTTTCCCTTTCTGCCTGCCACCCTGCTGTGTCCCTCACATACACCTGCGGGCTTAGTTGACTCCTGTGTTCCTGACCTGACCCCGGGGCAGGGGTTGGTAAGTGAGGTTATGTGGAGCCAGAGTGCTTCCGAGCTCCACCTGTAGGTAAGCCATGCAAAAAGGCTTAGAATACCCAGGAGTATTTTTACGTCTCCATCCTTGAGCCGTAGAGCAAGGGCATCTCCATGTATCCTCCCCTAAACCAGCTCTTAGAAAGGGAGGGCCTCCCGGACACATGACATGACCACTTAGTTACACAGCCCCAGAGGCCATGCAGAGAATGGCCCAACAAGTGTCATTGAGGCAGTTCATCAGGTCAAGAACCCTAAACACGTCTGTTCCCTCCAGGGCACTCTGTGTGCTGTTCTCCAAGGTTGTGTTATAGGAATTGTGTACATCCTGTTCTTGTTCCTGCCATCTCCCTCTGGATGCTCCTTCTCTGGTTCCAAGGGTCCCAAGACAGGCACTTCCATTCGGGCCCTTTGGAGAGCCTTAAATGGTGGTAGGGGCGTTTCTCTCCCCTGCCCCGGAGGGTACAGAGCAACTGCTTCTCTGACTTGCTTTGTGGGACAGTTAAGCAAAGAGTGTTAGTCAAGGCTCAGAGCTCAGAGCTCAGAGCTTCTTACACTCTAACTCCTGCTCTTCAAATCCTTAAGCCCCACACGCTGTGAGTTCCAGGCCAGAGCCCTCAAGCCTGCCTTAGCACATGTGAGGGCTGGGAGCCACCATTTCTGGCTACCTTTGGGCAGTCGCCTGGTCACTGTGCAAAGGCCAACTGTCTGCGGGAAGACAAGCCACTTGGTTATTAGCACCGTGGCATGGCAGTGAGTTGGCACAGCTCCTGCCGGGCCCCCCAACTAAAACTGTACCCTGTGTTGGCTGTGCCTGGCTCTGGGTGAACCCTCACCTGGAGTGGCTGGAGCTTCAGGGGCAGGGCCTGGCCATAGCTGGGGGAGTGGCCAGGGAGCCCGCCCTGGGCCCAGCCTTCCCCTGGCTTCAGCTGGGAGGGTGTCAGCCCCTTGTACCTGGCTCTGGCCTGTGAGAGGAACAGGAGGAAGCCTCAGCCAGAGCCCAAGGGTGGGAGGGACCCAGGGGATCCAGAAGCCCTGCTTGGGGATTTGGATTATAATGTCTGCTGGCCTCTCCTCCATGCACGCAGTGTGTGTATGACACACGGGTGCCAGGTTGTGACCCATGTTCAATGCCCCTCTGGGAGCCTGCCCAGGTCCCCATCAGAGGTCCAGTAGCAGTGGTAGGTGGGAGGGGCTGGGCCAGCAACAGCCCCCGGCCCATCCGGCCAAAAAGTATCCACTGAGACCAGATGTTTGCCTCCTGGGCTCAGCGCTTGGCTCTCCTAAGGAGCAGGAAGCTGGGGTGCAGCCTGTGCTGGCATCTGGCTGTTTGCAAGTCCCAGCATGGCCCAGAAAACAGGTTGGAGGCCATGGGCAGGCCATTCTGATTCTTTCCATCCTGCTGGGCCACTGCGGGGGGGCTGGTCAGGCCACCAGCTCATGAGGTCAGCTCATGGGGCAAACTGTAGAGTTCAGCCTCCCCCCTCCACCCTGGGCTTCCAGCTCTGTGCTGCTCAGGAAGCAGCCCCTGAGCAGAGCAGATTCTCCCTTGTGGGTTTGGTCCATTCTCTGCTGCCTTGGTGGCCCCTGGGGCTGACCCCTGCATTGACCCAGGACCCCAGCTGTTTTGTCCACTGGCCACGATGCCTAGCGCCTAAGAGTTTTTAGACGACCTAAAAAAATGTCGTGGATCTATTGGCTCCAAAATATAAAAAGAAAATCTCAAAATAGCAATTAATAAATATTTATCTAGGTAACATTATTTCAAGTAGATTACTGCAACTCGGTTCAACTAGGGTGTAGTTATATGTAGATGAAATGACGTTTAAATTGTGGAAAGAAAATACATAATATATTCCTAGGATCAGAATTATTAAACTTATTCTAGTCCTTTCAAAAGTTTATAGTCAAAATTATACTCATTATGAGAAGTATATGTATTTTTTTTTTTGGTGAGGGAGATTGACCCTGAGCTAACATCGGTGCCCATCTTCCTCTATTTTTGTGTGTGGGACGCCGCCACAGCATGGCTTGATGAGCAGTGCATCAGTCTGCGCCTGGGATTCGAATCTGCGAACTCCGGGTGGCCAAAGTGGAGAGCGCAAACCCAACCACTATGCCACTGGGCTGGCCCTGAGAAGTGTGTGTATTTTAATGTGTTTGATGTGATATGGAGTGGGAACGTCAGAAGTAAGAGGGCCTCATGTCCTGCTCACCCAATACCTGCAGCTGTGGTCATAGCAGAGCACAGCAACCATCAGAACAGGCAGGAGGGGATCAAAGGGAAGAAATATCCCAGCTTTTCTCTCATCCCATCCTCTGATCTATAGCCAGAACCTTCTATTGGCCTAACCAACTGGCATTCAGCTAGCAAGGGGGCCTGGGGTTTGTGGTCCTTAGAGGTCGGCCTCCTGGGGCACAGAGCAGATCAGAGAAAGGTGGAGAATGGATGGGTGGGTCCAAAATAGAATAACAAGCACATAACAATATCATTCTGTATATCCAGCTTGGATCCTGCTTTTCCCACTTAATACTATGTCTTGGATATCTGGCAACTCTGGCACTTGTAGATGCACTTGATTTTTTTGTGCTACAGAATATCCCTTTGCAGGATGTAACATAATTTACTATAATGTAATGTAACCAGTACCTTATTGATAGACACCTGAATTGTTTCTAGTTTTGGTGCCATTATAAACCACACAGCGACCTGCATGCCTCCTTCTGCCCTGGGGGTGCTTTCCGTGGGAGAGACCCCTGGGTTTAGACATGTTGCCATTGGTATTGACTTTCCATCCGTTCCAACTACAGAGGGGCTGTTGGTGGTGGACATCAGGGCTGGGATGTGAGAAGGTGTCAGGGGTGGGGGTAGGGGTGTCAACTGTGCTGATTTCCCCCAGGGATCTTGGTCATTTTCCCAGTGCAAGTTGGCCCTCAGCGCGCAGACGAGACAGTAGCCGGCAGAGATGCTGATGTGGACTGCTGAGGAGCATCCTGGGGCACGTCACCCCCCCCCCAGCTGTGAGTTGCCCCCAGGCATGAAGTGAGCTGGCTTTCGCTATTTTGAGGGTTTCAGGGAGGCCTGGAGGTGCGGCAGGCTTCCACCTGCAGGATACGAGCACTTTCTTGGCTCCCCAGCCAGGCAGGTGGATTGAGCTGAAACTTGGGGGTGGGAGGGTAGAGTGGGGCTGGGAGCTGGGATGTCCCTCCTGAGGCTGGGGCACCCAGCAGAACCAGCAGGTTCTTTGCTCAGGGATAAGCTCCCTCCGAGGGGTGGGGACAATCAAGTTGATGGAAGTCCCTGTTCTGCAGGGTGGAAACTGGTTCCCCTCCATTTCACGGGCCAGCTCTGGGGATTTGGGCAGCAGATTTGGGGGTTGACAGCACATGACACGATTCACTTCTTGACCTTTCCCAGGAAGCTCACTCACTTTATTGCTTAATTCTGCAGGTTCTTTGTTCTGTGGTGAGTCACCCATACCCTGCCCTCTACATCTGCCCTCTCCCACCTTCCCTGTCCTGTGCTTGTTCCCACCTGTAGGCTTGGCAGGTCACCACTGGGGCCCCTCTGCCCCAGCACCCTCAGGGTGAGTTGTACGGAGCTCTCAGCCATCATGTGGGACACGAGCTGACATGGTCAGCAGATGTGGGTCACGGCCCTGCTCTGCTGCTGGCCGGCCGAGTGGCTCTGCAGGGCTGCAGTTGTCTACATGCAGAGGGAGCAGGGAGAGAAGACGACTGTGGGTTCCTTCTGGCTCTTGGTCTGAGGCCCAGTGATATCTCACCCAGAGGAGTCTGGTGAGGCCCTGGCCCTGTGTCCCCCACCAGCGGCCTATGCTGTCCCCTCTGAACACCACATCACTTTTGGTCTATCACTGTGATTCAGGGTCCTTGAACACAGGTGTTTATGAAATGAAATAGAACTTCCTTTTATCTATCTCTCTATCTATCTATCTATGTATCTATCTATGTATCTATCTGTGATCTGTTTATCTATCAGCTATTTATCTTTTTCTATCCATTTTTATAACTAAAATAGTTATATTTTATATGTAATGTGTATTTGTCACATAAACATATATAAACATACATTATATATTACATGTAATATTTATATTATGACTAAAATAAAATGTAATTTCAGTCTCAAGCCTTCATTCTGCTAAGGGGATGGAAACTTAGTCTCGGTCATCTTGGGGATCCCCTCTCCAGGGTTGTGCCTAACTTCCAGCACGCTTGTGCAGAACCAGGGAGTTGGTGGGATCTGTGTTGGTGAGGGCATCTGGTGCTTGATGTCACCTATCACCAGCCTGTCCCTTGTTGGCCATCAGTCTGTGTGGGCTGCTCCTGAGCGGTCCCTCCGCACCATCCGCAGGCCTGCAGTTCCCTGCCACCTCGGGGCCTCTCTTGGGTGCACAGGAATCCTGCTGCTGCTCCCGCGCTGCGCCGGGGCCTGGAAATTCTGCTGTGACACCTCCAAAGGCCTGCCTAGACGTATCACACTCCCATTTCTTCTTCTTCTTTTTTTTTTTTTTTTGTGAGGGAGATCAGCCCTGAGCTAACATCCATGCTAATCCTCCTCTTTTTGCTGAGGGAGACCAGCTCTGAGCTAACATCCATTGCCAATCCTCCTCCTTTTTTTCTTCCCCAAAGCCCCAGTAGACAGTTGTATGTCATAGTTGCACATCCTTCTAGTTGCTGTATGTGGGACGCGGCCTCAGCATGGCCGGAGAAGCGGTGCGTCGGTGCGCGCCCGGGATCCGCACCCCGGGGCCGCCAGTAGCGGAGCGCGAGCACTTAACTGCTAAGCCACCGGGCTGGCCCCTCACATTTCTTCTTTAGGGGGTTCTGCCCTCTGCTCCCAGATTCTTCAAACCCATCTGGGTCCTCTGCCACCTCACTAAGGCTTGGTCTCTCCAGTGGCTTACCCAGTGGATTTGATACCTGGGGAAGATAGTTTTTTAACACCTCCCTACTCCAGACGACAAAAATTATTCTCAATAATAACTGTGAAATGAAATGTATAAGAATAAAGGCCAGAAAAGAAATGCACACAGTGATCATTTATTTATTTAAGATCATTTTCTTTCATTGAAATACACACACACACACACACACACACACGTATATATATATAAAATCATGCCAGTGAAAATAAATAGATATTAGAGCACACACATTCTCACATTAAAACACAACTATTTTTTTAATAGTTTGTATATTTACCTAATGAATTTTGATCCTTTGGTTATAGTCTGATTTATCAATATTTTATGTAAATAATTATCCAATTAAATTCACCAATAAGCGAATTTTATAAAACCGAAATATCTGCCAAAGGTAAAATTTAGGCAACTACTAAATTGTACCACTGATGTATTATTTTATTTTTTTGAGTCATCCTTTAGTTCTAAAACAATCAATTGAAAAAAACACATTTCAACTTCAAAGATATTAAAATTCTGTAAAATATTTCATGTATGAGCTAAAATTTTCACTTCCCAAACAAAAATAGTACACCTTATTCTCTTTTACTGTTTTAAACTCAAATAAAACCTCCAAGTGGTTTCATAGGATGACAGAATTGAAGTAATGTGAGTTCTATTTCTTGGTCTTTACAACCACAGGGCTTTCGTAGTTTACTTTGAATTTACGGTTTAAATGCGGGAACGTGTAGCTCACAGGAGTTGGATACAGACCCCGAATCTGAGGCCAGCTCCGAGGATTCTGCACCTTCACGAGCTTATCCTTGACACGAACGCATCAGAGACCAACTGTGTAACTGGGAGTTCTTAGAAATAATTTCCATGTAGAATATAATGTTTATTAAAAGATAAGCAATAAACAAGTGCTAATTTGGAGCTTACATATATATTATGAAAATTCAAGAGAAACCACAACAAATACTTAAAAACTTACAGGAGTTTTTCAGATAGGAGTATTTTATCACTGATGCTTAGAATTGCTGGCACATGGCAATAATATGAAGCATACTGACTTTTAGTGAGTCTTAATCATTGTTTTTAAATCCTGTTACAGCTTGTACCTGGAGTGGGTGGCAGGCCACTGGTTTCAGCAGGGACCACCAACTCATATTAATTCTTGCCCTTTACATTTCTGGCCGCTCTGATAATCCTTTTCTAGCTGGGAGTGCGGTGGGGGAGCTGGAAGTCTGGCTCTTACACAAAATGAGTGCCTGGAGGTCTTTCCATTCCTCTGAAGGCCTAGGCTTTTGAACTGCAAAAGGCAGGAAAAAACTCCCCCTTTCTCTGCCTTCCACTGTCACAGCCCTTCCCTGGGGCCACCTGAATCAGAGGCTGAGCCAAGAGAGGAAAGAAAAATAAGAGGAAAAATAACGTAGCTTAATGTTTCAAAAACGTCTCACCGCAAGTGGACGGCCTGGGAGGAATCTCTTCCACTTGTGCCCCTGGGGAGCTGGGCAGGCACAGGGGGGCTGTATCCCGCCACGGTGGCGAGGCCCAGGTGAGGTCCTTGCTGTCTCTTCAGCCCGAGACAGCTTGAAAGAGGCCAGGCTGCCCAGGCCCGGGCCTCAGAGATCGCCAGGTGGTTCTCAGCGGCTGCCTCTGGCTTGCCCCAAATCTGAACTCTGGGGAATTCTACCTCTATCATCTGGAAGGGCCATAAGGAACATCGGCTCCACCCTCTCTGTTCTGGAGAAGGGGTCTCAGGCCCAGACAGATGCTGTAAGCTATCAGAGATTGCCTAGAACATTAGGGGCAGAGACAGCACTTCAAGACGGCCCTGTGACGCTCTGCCCCACAAGTCTTCCTGCTGTTCTGATCTGCAGAGCACAGCTCGGCCCCTGCTGTTTATCGCTCAGCTCTAAACACGCCCAACATCATATGAGCAAACACGGGTTCAATGCATTTATGCTCTGAACCTCATGGACCCTTGGGGCTTGTAAAAATGCTGAAAAGCAATCACTGCTGGCTGTTAACTTACTTTTCTCTAAAGTCACTGGTCTTTTCGGGGTGGGTTCAGAATGCCAGGAAATATGATAACTAGAGATCACGCATCCCTCAGTCCCAGAGGCTGGAGATGGAGATGCACTGGTCAGGCAGGGACAACTGTGGCCCAGGAGAGGCCTGTGCGGGACAGGTGGCCTGGCCTGAGGGGACAGAAAGTGTGGCTGCTGCCTCTTTGGGCCTCTGGCTCAGCATGGGATGCATGTCCAAAGTTAGGGTCCACAGTGCTCCCCTGAGGTCCATTCTCCCCAGAGCAGCCTGAGTGATGTTTTAAAAATGTGAATCAGATCATGTCACTTCTCTGTGTAACCCTTGGTTTACCACAACACTTAGAATAAAATCCAAAATCTCACCTGGTCCATGCAACCCGGTATGACCTGTCCCCACCTGTCTCTCAGGTCCCATCTTGTGTCACTCCCCTCTCAGTACTCTGCGGCCACACTGGCCTCCTTACCTGCAGGGTACACGGAGCCGGGGCCACGTCCAGGCCTTTGCTCTGGCATCCCCTCTGCCTGGACGCTCCACTCCAGATTATTTCCTGATTGTACCTTCTATCATCGTCATAGAAGCGTCACCTCATGCATCGCCTCTGCCTTCCCTGATCACTGTGTGCCCCCTCCCCAGTCACTTGGGTCCTAGGATCTGGCTTTCTCTCCTTCAGAGCCCTTGTCACCTTCTGGAATGGTCTTGTTGACGTGTTTCCTTGTTTATTATCTGTCTCCCCCCTGGAATGTAAGCTCGATGCTCACCTTTGATTCTCTGGGGCCCAGCACACAGTCGGTGCTTGTTAAATATTTGTTGCATGAATGAACGAGGCTCTGAGCTTTTCACCCTTCGGCCCTAGGCCCCGGCTCCAGCCTCATTTCCAGGTGTGCTGCAGCATTCGTGGGGAGGATGTGTATAACACCCAGGCCCACCCCTGGGGCCTGGCCTCAGTAATGTCTCCATTTCCTGAAATGCACTCAGCTATCTTGTCCCATCTCCACCTGCTGAAATCCTTACCTGCGAGACCCAGGCCAAAGGCAACCTACCAAGTCTTCCCTCACCTTTTCAGGGAGGATATGCCATTGACAGTGACAACAGCAGCAATGACACAGCTACCCTCTGCCAGGGTCCGTGCTGATGCGTTCTCTCATTTAACCCTCACGACAATCCTCTGAGGTAGGTACTATTCCTGCCCCCATTTCAAAGATGGGGAAACTGAGGCTCAGAAAGTCTCCCAAGGTCTTGTAGTCAGCAAGTAGAGGAGTTAGCATCTAAACCCAGGGAAGCTGTCCGCCGTCCACGATCTGCACGCCCTCTGCTGGGCTTGCCTCCCTCTGGCCCCACCTCGCCTCTCCCCTCACCTGCAGCACTGGTCCCTGCGGTCTGCCTGGCGTGAGCCGAGATCCCACTGACATCCCTATCTCGAAGCTCTGCGTCCTCCTCGCTGTTCCTGGAACCTTGGCACGCCGCGAGTCTCCACAACTGTTGCTGGGTGGGATTGAACCTAATTCTGGCCCTTCCCCCCCACCCCAAACCCCTGCCCTTTCTGGGGTGGTGGTGGAGAGGTACTCTTTTTTATCTTTTAGTCTATTAATAATTTTTGACAATAAAAATTGATTCCATAGCAGCCAGCCCCATGGCCTAGTGATTAAGTTTGGCACGCTCCGCTTTGGTGGCCTGGGTTTGCAGGTTCGGATCCTGGGTGCAGACCTATACCACTCGTCAGCCATGCTGTGGTGGCGTCCCACATATAAAATAGAGGAGGATGGGCATAGATGTTAGCTCTGGGCCAATCTTCCTCAAGCAAAAAGAGGAAGATTGGCAACAGATGTTAGCTCAGGGCGAATCTTCCTCACCAAAAAAAAAAAAAAAAATTGATTCCATAGAATTACTCTTTTTTTTTTTTTTTTTTTTTGTGAGGAGATCAGCCCTGTGCTAACATCCGCCAATCCTCCTCTTTTTTTGCTGAGGAAGACGGCCCTGGGCTAACATCTGTGCCCATCTTCCTCCACTTTATATGGGATGCCGCCACAGCATGGCTTGCCAAGCAGTGCGTCGGCGCGCGCCTGGGATCCGAACCAGCGAACCCCGGGCCGCCGCAGCGGAGCGCGCGCACTTAACCGCTTGCGCCACCGGGTCAGCCCCTGATTCCATAGAATTAGATATGAAAATTTGGAAGGAAAAGCAGACTCCGAGCTCGGAAGGGACTGACAGAACTTTGGTAAATAGAAAGCAATGACTGGAAATGTCACGTTAATGTTTTTGGGTAATAACATACTTCTCTGTGGTCCAAACTGCTGAAGACTAAGTTTTAAAATACAATCCTGGCTGAAGGAATTAAGTCCTCTCTTTCCTCTGTAGGGTTGGACCTTTGGTGAAAAGGTCCATGGCCTGAGGCTGGCACTTTTGGGCCATCGTCCTCTCAAGAGACTACACAGTGCGAGTGTGTGGATGTTTAGCACAAGGCAGAACTTGGAGCTTTTTTCTCTTATCCTCAGAGGTCTCATCTGTAAACTGGGGCTTGTGGAGGCCACCAGCCTTCCTCTCAGAGGGGCTGTCAGAGTTCAGTTAGTAACGGGAGGAAGTCAAGGCTTTCCAGAGGCCTTGGCTTGAGTGGTGAGAGGGGATCGGTGTGGGGAAGGGACTGTGGATGGCTGGGCCAAGCTGCTGCCTCTGGGTCTCGTGACCATGTGGGGAGGCAGATGGACAAAGGCGACTGTAGCTCATGGGCAGTCCCCTGGGAGCTGCTCAGAGGAGGGGGAGATGACTTCTGAGGGGATGCAGAGGCTTCCTGGAGGAGGTGTCTTTGAGCTGGGTCTCGGCGGGGGGGTGCTGGGAAGAAGCAAGGTCAGAGCTGGAGAGGTGGGGACCTCCATCACTGTCCTCTCATTCAGCACTCACTTGTTAAGGCCCTGCCACGCTCCGGGCCGGCTGCTGGTTCTGGCGACACGTCCAGTGTGGGAGACAGATGCTAACTGCTATCATGACGGCGTCCATGAAGGAGAGATTCAGGCATGTTGGAGGGATCCCAGGTCGGGGTTCTGGAGGAAGTGTCTTTGGGCGGAGGGAAGGAAGAGGGTGTGTGAAGCTTGGTGGCCGGAGGGCGCAGAGCACCCAAGAGAAGCCAGCATGGCCGAAGCCCATGTGCTAGATGAGGCTGGGGAACTCACGGCAGGGGCCCATCCACACAGAGCCCTGAGTGCCCATGGGGCGTTTGGGTTTAACTTGGTCATAGGACACTACAAAAGGTGTGTAGGGAGCCTGGAGTTGGGCAGTGAGCCGGGAAGGGAGGAAGTACAACCCATGACTGGTGGACTGAGGAGAATCGGGTTTGTTGGATGGCAGAGGTGTATCACTCGCACAGTTCAATTCACTGAGTCTTCTAGAAACACTACACTGGAGGGTGGGTTGGGATTGGGGTGGAGTTTGGTTTCATTGTTATTTCTACTTTGAGGTCATGGCTGTTATGTTTGTTAAATGAATGTGAACGATCCCCCTGACTGGGCTCATGAACTTGGATTCAGACAGGGACGCCGCCCGCACATACACACCCACACAGGCCTGGGACCCGCCCCTGCCTCCCTTGCTCGGCCTGAGGCTGCTTCTCCCCTCAGCCCCACGAGCCCTTGGATCATCTAGCGGGAGAGTCTGCTAGAGAAATGGCCTCCAAGGAGGGATCTTGTGCGGCTGGGCTGGCGACCTGGGGCTCCCTAGACGTGGACTCCTGTTCCGCCTGCCTGGTCCTCGGCTCCTCACCACCCCATCCCTGCCCCACTCTGCTCCACTTGAAATCTCACGGAGCCCTGTCTCCTGTCCCCGCCAGGCCCTGACCTGCTCAGCCTCTGCCCAGAGAGCCTTCACCATGACGGGGAGCTGACCCTTCTCCCCCAACAGCAGTGTGACCTCTGACCCAGTGAACTGGATTACGGGCACTGGGACATCCTAGTGGGACTTGCCTCTGGGCTGGGGGGTTAGGAGAGGTTAATGGGCAGGGCTGGCTGTGTTTCAGGGTGTGTTTGGCCCAGCCAGGCACCTTTGTGACCAGGGCTGAGGCATGGGCTGTAATCCAGCCTTCCTCAGGATAAGTGAAGGATGCACCTGGGAATTCATGCTTTCATTTCACAAATATTTACTGGGCACGGCTGTAGGCCTGGGGGACCAGCTATGAGTACGGTAGGTGTGGTTTCTGAGTGTTCCAGAGGACAAGCTCCCCCAGCTGGAACCCCACAGACACGGGCTCACATCCTGGTGTCCCCACTTGCTAGCCTGGAAAGTCACATCTCTCCAAGCCTCGGTTTTCCCATCTGAAAAACGGGCGTAGCACCTGGTTGGCAGGGTGGTTAGAGAGGGTTAGTGGTGACACGGCTGGTCTTGGACCTTCCTTGTTCCGACCCTGCAGTTAAGCAGCCCTGCGGTCTGGCCCCAGCTCTGGGGAGAGGCTTTCCTGGCCCAGGGGGCTCACAAGCCTTCCTTAGCGAGGCCCCTTCTGCCAGGAGCTGAGTACACAGGGCGGAGCGGGCCCCAGGGGCCACACATCCATTGTTCTCCTTTCCTGGGAGGCTGTCCAGAGACAAGGGGCAGGGCGTCTGGTTTTCTTCGTGTGGCTGTCTCTAATTCCTTTGGCATCTGAGCTGCTTTTCAGAAGGAGTAAGATGCACTTAACTGGTTGTGACCCAGCTCAGTGCAGAGGAAAAAGCGCTGGGCTTGGAATCAGGCAGAGCTGGATTTGAAGCCCAGCTGGGC
The DNA here is from genome assembly GCF_020826845.1 of Diceros bicornis minor. NCBI lineage: Eukaryota > Metazoa > Chordata > Mammalia > Perissodactyla > Rhinocerotidae > Diceros > Diceros bicornis. The sequence goes on from NC_080770.1 coordinate 10,653,395, forward strand.
CACTTGCTAGTTGGTGACCTGGGTAAGGTACTCATCGCCTCTGGGCAGCGAGGGCCCCATTTGGAAAATGGGAATAATTATTTCTGCCCTGCCTGCTCCACAAAGTAGAAACAGATGTGAAAGTGCTTCGTAAGCCATAAAGTATGAAGCTGGGGTTCTCCTTTGTGTTGGCATCGTTGTGGGTGGGGCTCCGCCCGGGGACCTTGCCTCACACAGGAACAGCTAGGCTGCTGCTGGCTGAGCACCTGGCCCACATGTCCACAATGGTTGAAGCAACTCTTGGGTCCATGGAACAGAGTCCCATTTTAGGAGCTGCTGGCTGGGGACCCTGAAGGAAGGGTGTACTCTGGTGGGCGTGGCTTGGGAACAAAGTTAACACAATATTAATAGCTCATACTTACTGAAGTTTCCTATGTGCCAGGCAGACTTCTAAGAATTTTCCATGTATTAACTAATTGATCCTCATAGCAACCCCTGAGGGAGGTTACTACTATTCCCCTTGAACATCTTTAAGGGCAGAAAGGTATTTCAGGAGAGGGCATTGGGTGTGCAGAGGCCTGGGGAGCCTCTTGCATGCTGGGGGCAGTGGGAGGCCCTGCCTGCTGCCTGGAGGAGTCGGCCTAGTGGGGCCTTGGAAGCCAGCCAAGGGGCTTAGGTTTGATACAGTCAGGGGCAAGAATCCTTGGAGGCTCTTGGGTGGGCTAGATGGGACTCTTGGGAGGAGGGGCCGTGATAGACTGGCTGTGGGGGTGCAGAGTCCAAGGAATGAGGTGGGGGTTCAGGTCCCTCATTCTTCTGTCTTCATACTTGAGCATGGGTCCAGCTGCCACCCAAACGGCACCCATGGGAAGCCTTGACGCCAAGAGGGGCTCAGGAGCTGGGCTGTGTGTGGCACAGGGGCTGGAGGTCTCAGAGACCGGGTAGGCTAGTGGTGCAGCCGAGTAGACAGGAGCAGGTCCTGCTGTGCCAGACTGCACCCCATCCTGGGAGCTGACCTCAGGGAAGGCAGGGCAGTCCTGCCTGCAGGGTTTTAGAGGAGCCTGGAGCATTCTGCCCACACTACAGGACAACAATGCCTTCCTGGTGTGAGCCCCCTGCAGAACCTGGTCAGGGGGCTGGCCTCCCCAGGGGAGGGACGATAGGGCAGTGGCCCCAGTGGTCAGAGACAGGAAGCAGGGCTGGCACCTTTTCTCTCAAATAAAATGAAGCCGCTTCCCCCGGACACCACCGCAGAGTTGGCCATGGTGGAGGCCTTCAGTCTGAAAAGTCGGGTGCAAACAGACCGGCGGGGCACTCCAATGAAATAAAGGCAGACGCGTCGCACTCCCAGGAACCGGCCGTCCTCTGGAGCACATCCAAGTCAGGACTTGGGGCTGGGAAAGCCGAGCGTGTGGGAGATTCGGCTCCGCAGGGTGCCCCGCCCTGTGTCCCCACCACTTCTGCTTGAGAGCAGTTGAAACCTGCTGGAACTGCTAAGGATAAGGACAGGGTGGGCAGGGCTTGGGGGAAGCTGCAGAGTTTTCAGTCGTGAGGCGTGCGGGGCGTGATAGCTGCGCAAGAGCCCGAGAGCAGACAGACAGAGATGGCCGGGAAGATCGGGGAGGCACGGGGATGCGGGGTGAGGTCACTGGGGAAGCACGCGGGCTCACAGTGAGCTGCCAGGCTGAGCGAGCCCGGGGGAAGGGAGGGGAGCAGATGGAGGGAGGAAGGGAAGAGCTTGCTTTGGTCTGTCTTACTTTTTAAATGATTAAATACTTGGTGCTTGAACAGAACGTTGGGAGAGAGAGTTCAGGAGTTCAAACCCCCAGGGATCTGGCACTGGGTAGACAGTGGAATGTTGTTCTCGAAGGCAAGAGAACTCCAGCCTTTGTTCTCATGGCACAGTAAAGATTCCTGGATTTGGGGTGAGACTGGTACCTACCTTCGCTAATTAGTAAATACTTCTGAAAACTGCCCCTTGCCCAAGATGCACTTGGGGTAGCTCTTGGCAGGCCTTGGGAAAGGCTGAAGGTGAGCTCAGCTGGGAAGGAAGTGACCTCGGAAGAGGTGGCCAGAGGAGGCCGGAGCAGGAAGGGTGGTGGGCCAGTCCTTTCCTGGTGGCTGCACAGGGTGAACCCACTCCCCACCTGCTCTCCGACTCCAAGTCACTCTTTGCCAAACTTCTGGGTGGGGCCTTGGGCTTCTAGCACAAAGCAACACAGGTTTCCCTTTCCACACCTTAAGCCCAGTTGTGTTCCCACACCCCAGCACTGCAGGCTGCTGCTGCAGAAGGGATGTGGATATTTCTGTTTGGAATGGTCACCTGGCACCTGGCCCAGTGATATGTTCTGGCCAAATGCTCACCTGATCCCACAGGAGGCAGCCTGACCATCCGGGAAAGTGTGACACGGCCTGCCACCCGGCCTTAATATCCAACAAATCAGAGCTGTTAAAAAAGAGATAGGACTTGTTAGAAGAAACCAAGGGCACAATTACACTCCAGGCAGGGGCAGGGTTTGACAAACCTGCCATCAGGGTCCATGCTGAGGAGACTGGAGAAATTTGAATACTGAGTATTACATGGGTGAGTTTATTGACACGGAAAGGTGGATTGTTAACTGAAAAAAAGTTTGAAAAAGCATGTATGGCATGATCTCATTTTGGAGAACATACACACTCACACCCACACACCCACACACCCACACACCCACATGCTTAGAAAAAGATCTGGAAGAATATATCAAATATACCACTTTATCATGATAAAGTGGTAACATTGATATTCACTGCTATAGGAAATCTTTTCCCCTATTTTCTTCTTATTTTTGTTGATCTGTTTTCTCATACATTTAAAAATTTTTGCTATTTTTATTTTTTCCAACTTTTACAATGCACATATGCCCCTTTTACTGTATTGAAAGGTTATTTTTAACTTAAAAATGTTTAGTAAAAAATTGCTACCTGCAAGATAACGATCCAGGGGCTGCCTGGACCAGGGCATCTTGCAGTGGAGCCTCAGTCCTACGGGACGGGAAGAACCAACCTCTTTGCTCCGCTGCTCCTAGCCAGAGCTTAGAACCCAAACCCCATCCATGTTCTGCATAGGATCCAGAAAGTTCTGATAACTGCATAGCAAAACATACAGTTAACCCTGAGATCAGTGGTTAAAAAAAATAGATCTGAAGCTGGTTTCCTCTATCAACCCAGTCCATGCCTGGCCCCTACCTCTCACTGTCTGAAAATCCAACTTCATTTTTATATAAGGTTGGAAAAAAAAAGCAGAATTTGAAGGATAAAGTGGTCAAAACATGCTGTTCTTTCCTGCTTCTCACCTGGAGCGCTCTTGAGACTGCCCCTTGGTCTTGGTAGGCGCTGGGTGCCATGAGAGATATGACAAGGACTGTCATATCAGGGACACAGGATTTAGGAACAGATAGGCTGAGACAAACCTCCGTTTAACCTGAGTGGAATAAACTCCAGTTTCTCTGGGCCTTTTCTCATTTTCCAAAGGGGCAGAATCTCCCCTGTGCCTCCCCTCGCACACTGTTGATTTTTTACAACAGATGAGCTAGTTCACAACAGATGGCTATGGCTCGACTCTGTGTGTATGTATGTGGGGTGGGGTAAAGGAGAAAGGCTGCTTGCCCATTCAATGGTATTTACACTTGGGACGGAACCACTAATGGGCACCCACACCCACTCCCGGTCTCAACCCTACCTATGTTCCAGGCCCAAACCTCCTCCCAACCTCATTCCTAAACCAGGTTTCACCGCTGTCCTTCAGCCCAGCACCCATTCCTTTCTGGGTCACGCCTATACCCATGCAGAGGAGAAGGACATCTGTATTTTTCTTAGCTGGATAAGCTCTGTGGGGACACTTCCTTGCTCCCTCAAAGTTGCTACGAAGTCTGAATGCAGTGATAGTTTTGTGCAAAGGTGAGGGCTGACATGGGGACTACAGAAGAGAAGGTGCGGGCTAGAGGGACGGTGTCCCCCATGAGCTTCCCCACACACTATCCACTTCTGATGAGAGCGACACTGACGAGGACTGAAGCGCGTCTCATTCCACCTTCCTTTGTCCTCAGAGTTTATAACCTCTCACGCTAGAAAGGAACATGTCTAGAAAGGACATTATTTGAAAAAAACATTTATTGTGCAACAGCTACAAAGTTAAGGCTCTTCCTTCCCAGGACTTGTCCTTCCAGCTCAACAGGGTGGGCTGACTGCAGCGTGTCCTGCTTGGGCAGACATTCGCTCTCAGCTCTGGCCCCTCCTGTGCTCCTTATTATCCCACCATTTTGGCAAGTTTAGGCCAAGCTACAATTGATCTGTCTTCCTGGCTGGAAGGAGCAATGAGGGCAGAGGCTGGGGCTGCCTGAGTGTGCTCACCCTGAGATCCCCAGCACTGGCAGCAGGAGCAGAGTGGGCTTCAGTTGTTTTAAGAGTCAAAGACATGGTTGATTTTGACGGGTTCTGTGGGGCATTTGCTAGTGTTTGTGTTTTGGACAATTCTGCTATAAAATAAATTGTAGTATTCAGATGAAAATGAAAATCAGGAACAGGAACCTCTTTTGGTTCCAAATTTTCTGACTAGATTGTTCTGATCCAGAGTCAAGATAAATGATCTCTCCTTTGGATATTTTATAGTTTGCTGCCCTCTTGTGGTATAGAAGTGATAAAAAGATTGCCACTCTCTTTCAGATAATATCTTGCTCATTTATTTGTCTGACAAACAGTTACAGAGCAGGTCACAGGGCAATGTGTGGGCAAAAGACAGAACCATACATGGTCTCTGCTTATGGAATTCCCAGGCCAGTGGAGGTGACTTTTCACAGAATCAAGGTCCGAGGGCAGGAATACACACCTTGGCTTGCACAGGGGGCTGATGTTTCCTTACTGGACGGGGCTGGGGCCGCTGGGCCCAAAAGGTCAGGCGCCCACACTGAGACTCCAGCAGTCCGTGATAACTGGAGTCACTTCCCTTGTGAATGGCGGAACTCATCAGCGCAAAATCACACCTTTCACCTGGCCTCCCTATCCTGGCCCCCCTTTTCCCTTATCTACTTAGTTATCCCTACTTCTCCAACCCCTGATGTGTTTCTGCTTTGGCTCCTCTTATGGGCTAAACTGTGTCGCCTCAATATTCATATGTTGAAGCCCTAACCTCCAGCACCTCAGAATGTGACTGTAGTTGGAGACAGAGCCTTTGAAGAGGTGGTTAATTTAAAACGAGGCTGTTAGGGTGGGCCCTAATCCCACCCGACTGACATCTTTAGGAGAAAATTTGGCCACAGATGTGTATAAAGAAAAGACCATGTGAGGACACGGTGAGGAGGCAGCCATCTGCAAGCCAAGGAGAGAGGCCTCAGGAGAAACCAGACCTGCTGACACACCCCAATCTTGGACTTCCATCCTCCAGAACTGAGAGAAAATAACTTCTTCTTGTTTAAGCCACTGTCTGTGGTATTTTGTTGTTGGCAGCCCTAGCAAACTAATATATCTCCTAACAAAACACTGATTTCTAAAGGGCAGTTGTTGCATATTGAGGTTTTCAAGGACAAACACACAGACTCCCTGCTGGGCCTGGCCACAGTTTCTACATTTGTCCACAGGATCCCTAAGGTAAATACTGAGCAATTTTCCTTCAATTTCATTTAATCTTCATAGTAATCTATTTTATAGATGAAAAAATTCTTAGAAGTTAACTTGCCCAGGGTCATCCAGGTAGTAGGGAGAAGCAGGATTCAAACTCACTTCTGCCCTCAAGTGCCACCTCTTTCTCTGTAGTTCAGAGCAGCTGACGTGGCCCAGGGAGGGTCATGGGACAGGAGCTAGAATTGTGCGACTGTCTTGGCGTGAACAATGGCAAATTACAGAAAGACTGATCCATAAACCCTGCTGATACTTGCAAATGGTGGTTTGGTTTCTTCCTTAACCCATCCAGAAAAAGCTCAATTCTTCTAAAAAACTCTCCAATGTACTCTACGAGACAGGATATATTATCATATCCACACCCCACCCATACCTCGGAAGGTCACTTTAACTAGTGCACCTGTCTTAATTGACAGACCAAAGGGAGCTTGTGTACATTCTGGTCTTTGTCAACAGTGACTCCTAACCACACTGTTATTCTTTCAAAATACATTTTATTAGTGGCACATGGAATTTAAAGTTAAGCAATTTCTTTCCAGAGAGAAAATAAGCCCTGACAGACTAAAAGACTGAGCAGATATGTCACAGCAGAAATACCATTTCCCATGTAAAGAGAGATTAACAGGAATACTCTCCACCAAGGAAATTACTTTCTTCACCATGCTCACCACATTGTACAAACACCTGATTCAGCTGGGGTGGGGCGGGGGAAGGAATCCCATAGCACTGGACAGTATGAGAACGCGTAGAGTCATGGTGTCATCTCTACATGGATCAGCCCTGCCGTGTCGTAGGAGAGGAGAAGTTGTGAGCCCCGTTGCTCACTATGAGGACCCAGAGGGCCTGTGGCAGGTGGAGGCTCTGGTCAGCTGTCCTGGCTGGTGGGAAGACAGTAGACTCATGTGTGAGCCCAGGAAAACCCTCAGACTTGAAGAGGCACCACAGAGTCTCCATTGTGACCCCTCATCTCCAGACTAGGGAGCTACGGGTTACCAGAGGGTGCTTTTAAAGTGTCTGTAAACATGTCCATGTTAGTAAGTCAGAGAAGATCCGAACTTCCTTAGAAAAGTCAGTTTACCCTCTCACAGATTCTTTCACCTGATGTCTGACTCTAAATGAACTCTGTGACACACTGCGGTTCACCTGGACTTCTCTATTAGCTCTGGGGCTGCTCCTGTCTCACTTGTACAGACCTCCACCAGGCCCTTCCCTTCCTTCTTGCCCCTTCCCTGGTCCTGGGGGAAAGTCTCAACCAAGAGAGCCCGGGCAGTCGGTCTCCTCCGGATCCCCCACGCCTTTCAGGCTGCAGCTTCTGTCGCTGCTGTGGGTCTCCCACTTCCAAAGGCTCCCCGCACTGAGGCCATTCCTGTCGTGTTAGGATCAGGTTGTTTCTTCTTCCTAACCTAAGATAAGGGGACTATTCACGAGGAAGGCTCAGCAGGGTTTGTCACCCTCACTAGTCTTACTTTGACCTGAATACAGGCATTTCCCTCATCACTTCAGCATCCGCCTCTCAACCAAACAATCATATACTTATTGATCAAGGCAACAAAAGGAGTGACAGACTGCAGAATTTTTCCATTTCTAAATCTAATTGATTAAGCTAAGTCTCCACACCAGGGAACTGTACTTTACCTCCAAGCTAGCATCTAGAATACAATCTTCCAGGGGCTTAGGGCAGGTCAGTGATACAGGTGTCGTCAAGATCAATTCCGGAGTGCAGCTTGCCATCCTTGACGGCCGCCCAGGGCATGGATGCAGAAGTCCACTTTACTGCCCAGTCTCCTGCTTTGTTGACCAAGATGACGCCCCCTAAACCTTTGAGCCTTGACTTCATGTAACCCAAGGAAGTATCAGCAGCCTCTTCTAATGTCTTTCCTGAAAACAAGAAAAGTTTGAGAAACAACACATTGAAAGAAATCTCATGGGAAAACCATTTGCAGTATGAAAAACCAAAGCGAATTAACAAAGATCTTTGGTAAATAATTTCTGTTTGCATGCTTCAAAGAAGGATCCTCACCATAAAAGGCCCTCCTTGCACTGAGACGGAGCCCTAGCACCAGCCTGAGCAGAGCTGCCCTGTCTCCCACACCCAGGCTCACAGCCTCTCTACTGCCCCTTCTCCCGAGACGTGCAAGACAAATGGCATTCTATTTGCATCCTCTGCCTATTTTTTGATGGGGTTGTTTGCTTTTTTGTTGTTGAGTTGTATGAGTTCTTCATATATTTTGGATATTAACCCCTTATCAGATATATGATTTGCAAATATCTTCTCCCAGTTGGTGGGCTGACAAACGGTATTCTAAACACTCTTCTTTTCAGATCCTAACAGGAGTCACAACAGTGTTAACCTGAAAATAGTGTTAACCTGAAAGCAACATCTACAGCAAATAAGAAAGGGCTTCATATACTTCTCCATCTATTTACAAACAGCTTCTCTTTACACATCTTCAGATCATATGAACTTCTACGTACCTTGTTCTACGTGGAAGAGAGCAAGTCTGGCCAGATTCGTCTTCATGATGCTTTCCCCATGCCCCGTCGTTGAAATGGCTCCAATGTCATTGTCAGCATAACCTCCAGATCCTGCTCAAAGAAGGTGACTGGTTCTAACTGAGCATCAACAGTCAAGAAATTCAAACACATACCACAATCTAATGCTACATCCATATGAAATCCCAAAAAGTGCCAAAGTGTAGACGAAGATCAGATTAGCAGCCATCACTTGCGATGCACAGGGGGACCAGTAAGCGCCAGGTGACTACCCTGCAATCAGGACGAAGGGAGCCTCGGGGGCGGAGGCCTGACCTTTCATGCAGCAGCTACAGCAGGACAGCTCTTCCTTTGCCCCAAAGCATATCTACCCAGCTGGCACAGGGTGGAACACATACACCCCCCACTCACCCACTCCTGGGAATTAGATAATGTGCTTCAATGTTAATGCAAAGAACACTGCGATCTGTAATATCTCTATAATAGCAGTATGTCACTTTCATGCCACTCAAATATAAAAACTGTAAACTTAAATTCTCAGTTTTCTTTGTTCGTTAATCTCAGCCCATGCCCATGAAGAGGTTTTGTGTACTTAGTCCTTTGGGAATAAGTCTGCAGATGCTGACACTGGGGCTAGAGAGAAGAAAGGGGCACTATGGGGTAGCATGGGGGTGACTTTAGCATCCTCCATCTCCATCTCCCTCCCAGGTCATCCCAAAGATGTGCAATCTAGGAGAGAGAGCCGACTAGATACAAATGCCCTCTCAAAGCAGTGTCCTAACTCCTTCCAGCCCAACTGCCACTCCCAGAAATTCTGAAGCTGCCACCAAGAAGAGGAGGGAAATGAGGAAAGAAAGAAAACAAGAGGGGGTGGAGAACAGAGGATGAGAACTTGAGGACGGGGGAAGAAAAGAGGGGGCAGTAGTCATCCATGAAGCCCACCTATACACGGTGTGTCCCCCACTCGGCCGACCATTTTATTAACGATGCCCCCTGTAGAGGTTGCATAAGCCACGTCTCCTTTGCAGTCCAAGGCCACAGCACCCACAGTTCCCAAGTTTCTGCCAAAAATAAACAGAGAAAGAGACAGGCTGAAGATGAGAAACACTCCCACAGGTAACAGTGTAGCTTAACGCCACTCAAATTCCCGCATTGTATGTTAATGGCAAATGGGACACGTTTTGATTCCAACATTCCCTACTCACGGAAATGGCAAAGTAAGTCTGTTTGCTTTTTATTCCACATGTCAGTTAGATTGCTAGACACTCTGTCAGGCCCTGACTTTGAGTACATCCATTCCCAGCACCATCATTTTCTAGCTGTGTGACTGACTCAAGTTTTACTTTCACTTTCCTTGTCTATAAAATGGGGAGAAAATAATTGAGTGCACCTCAACCTTGAGTGTGCATAAGAACCCTCTGGCTCCCGGCCTCCCCCAGAGGTCCTGAGTCGGTAGGTACAGGGTGGGACCCAAGACCCTGCATTCCTGACAACCTCCCAGGAGACGTCAATGCTGCCTGTCCACAGACCCCACTTTGACTGTTTCACGGGGCTCGCTGTAAAGATGAAATGTTCATTTTTTTCCCTAACATTATAAATTTTCAAGTAAAAAAGCTGAAGAAATTATACAATAACAGTTATACACCCCCCCCACCCGGATTCTTGTGAGGCACTGTTGTAAGTGCAGGGACACAGCAATGAACTCAATGGACAAAAGTCCCTTCTCCCATGGAGCTTGCATTTGGGGCTGAGGATAACAGGGCAATAAAAATTTCAGGTTTAATCAAATGGCAATAGAAACTAAGAAGACTACAGGATGGGGCCAGCCCCGTGGTGTAGCGGTTAAGTGCACACACTCAGCTGCTGGCGGCCCAGGTTCGGATCCCGGGCGCACACTGAAGCACCGCTTGCGAGGCCATGCTGTGGTGGTGTCCCATATAAAATGGAGGAAGATAAGCACAGATGTTAGCCCAGGGCCACTCTTCCTCAGCAAAAAGAGGAGGATTGGCATGGATGTTAGCTCAGGGCTGATCTTCCTCACCAAAAAAAAAAAAAAAAAAAAGACTACAGCAGATTATGGGGAGAGTCATGGTGGGGAGGTGCTGTTTTATATAGGGCCTCTTTGAAGGAAGCGAGGGGCAAGCCATGCTGATTGCCAGGGAAGAACGTTCCCAAAGCAGGAACATGCTTGCCAAGTTCATGGAATTTCAAGAAGGCCACCGTGGGTGGAGAGAATAAGGTGAGGGAGAGTGTAGGAGGGTCAGAGGGACCGCCAGCAGGCAGATCATGAAGGCTCCTGTGACAGGTGGGTGACCATCCATCCTGGTTACCGAGGACAGCCCTGATTTATGCCTGTAGTCCTGGCTTACTTAATAGCATCCCTTTCATTCTCAAAACTAAGTTCCAGTTTCTGTTTCTTAAGTTCCCGTTTCTTCCCACAGAAACATGGAGATATGTTCATCCAAAAAGCGTACAAAAATTTTCACAGCAGTACTATTTGTAAACAACAGCAAAGTAAAAACAACACAAATGTTCACCAAAGGTAGAGTAAATAAATTGTGATATAGACATGAAACGGGATACAGTGCAACGAGAATGAGCCATTGCTATGTGCACCAAATGGATGAATCTCAGAAATATGATGATGAAAAAAGGGACCCCAAAAAGCACAGACTATGATTCCATTTAAATCAAGTTAACAAACAGGCAACACCAATCCACGGTGTTAGCAGTCAGGTAAGTGGTTACTTGGGGGGAGGCTAGTGAATGGAAGGGGGCATGACGGGCAGCTTCTGGCAATGTTCTATTTCTTGATCTGGGTGCTGATTACATGGGTGTGTCCACTGTAAAAGTGCACCAAGGGGTACACACAGGATCTATGCACTTCTCTATATATGCGGTACTTCTACAAAAAGTTTATCGTAAGATAGTTATTCTCACTACTGTGTTGACTGAAGGAGACAAGAGTGGCGATAGAGTTGTTAGGAGGCTTGAAGAGACGGTGGTTTGTGTTAGGGTGGACCCAGTGGAGAGGGTGAGAAGTAGGCTGGACTTGGGACATTTTAAAGGTCGAGTTGACAGAATTTGCAGGTGGACTGGATGTGAGAGAGAGAAATCATGAACAACTCGAAGGCTTCTGACCTCAGGAACTGAAAGGATGCAAGGATCATTTACTGAAATGTAGAAGACTACTAGGAACAGATTTTTGTTTTGTTGTTGGTGTGTGTGGAGGGGGACAGGTGGAGAAAGAAAGAGTTCAGTTTGGGACGGAAGCCTGAGGTACCTTTCAGGCAATCTCATGGAGAGACTGAATCGCAGCTATAGATGTAGCCTGGCACTCAAGGGGCTAGAAAGAGAAATCTGGCATTCTGTTTAGGAGAAACAGAAACCGTATCTTCCACCATTCACAAAAATCAACTCCAGATAGCTAAAGACCTAAATATAAAACATAGAACAAAATTCTTCAAGAAAATGTAGGTGACTATATGTCTCAGGGTGGGGGCTACCTTCTAAGTTTCTGGTCTTACAAACTCTACAAGAAGAGGGAGACTATGTATCTGATTACAAAAAAATTAAAACTGTTATATGGCAAAAATACCACAAGCAAGACTAAAAACAGATTTGGGAAAATTTCTTAACGGAGAAGATAGCTTTAGGACTGATAGGGAACGAAACAACTAAAGAGAAAAAATGACCATAGGACAAAAATAGGCAAATTCATAGAAAGCAATAAGCCACAAACAAATGGAAAATACTCAAACTTGTTAGTACTCAGGGGAAAGCAAATTAAAGTGACAACATCATCCTCGTGTCAGATAAGGAAAGGGGTACTTCTAGTCATTGCTGGTGGCAGGTCCACCCCTAACATTTGCAAGACGCCAAAGCAAGACCACAAATGCAAATGGAGGCCCAGACACCAAATGTTTTATATTTAGAAGTTATAAATATGTTCTATCCTCTTACTGTGATAAATGTATCTTGAAAAGTATTGTAAAGCTATGGTTTTCATATGACTGAAAGTTGACAAACTAGTAATGACGACAATTTAATTATTATTGTGCACTGGATCTTTTGTTGATCAGCTGGTGATGGCTGGATGAGTGAAAAAGAGAAGACACACACATTATAATTCATAAGTTATTTATTCAATAAAGTTAATTTTCCTTGCCTTCATTTCAGGGAGCACTGATTATGTTCTTACAATCAACATTTCCACACAACATGCATCCTATTGACAAAGTGCCAAATAACACAACCTTTCTTGAGTCAATGTGGTTCATAGCAAGTTTTTCATTCAATTTTAATTTGGAGAAGCTTCACTCTACTAAGGCAGTAGCAACTGGAATTATTTCTTATAGCAATACTTAGAATTGGAAATTGAATCCTGATTTTTACATTACCACACTCAAATGCTATATGGGGTTACATATGATTAATTATCACAGAAGATATTACTAAATATTGTAATTTAATCATATAAATCACAATCACTTATTATAGTCATTTTCATCATCTCTTAAGCAGTATTTAGGTCCATGCAAAATGTCTTAGGTTCTCCTTTCAAATTTCAATGCTGGTATATTATAAAGAAAACTGAAAACAGCAGTATGTTGTTGGATTTTGTTCAAATCTCTCTTCAGATGGTTCTATGCTCTGATTTATAATGAACAGAAAAATAGCCTCTATAGAAACTGGTTTCGACATTATTTGTACATGAATCTTTTCTTTCAAGTTAGGCAAATATCTTCGTTTCCTTGTTTCAATTTCCTTATACTTTATTGGAATGTCATTTTTCTTGTGTATTTCATGTTATTTTTATTTTTCTTTTTCTAAATTAAAAAAAAAAATTTAATCCTTTGAAAAGTGAAATAGCCAAACAAGATTTTTTTTTTTTTTTTTTTTTTGTGAGGAAGATCAGCCCTGAGCTAACATCTGATGCCAATCCTCCTCTTTTTTTGCCTAGGAAGATCGGCCCTGGGCTAACATCTGTGTCCATCTTCCTCTACTTTATATGGGATGCGGCCATAGCATGGCTTGACAAGCAGTGTGTCTGTGCGCGACCAGGATCCGAACCTGCGAACCCTCGGGCCGCCGAAGAGGAGCATGTGCACCTAACTGCCACGCCACCGGGCCAGCCCCTAAAATGACGATTTTTAAAGCTTAAGGATATCAATAGAAATTAACAGTTCATACTAAATAACTGCAGATAGCGCAAATTCAAAATTACTTTCACTTCCTGTTAAAGCCCATGACTTGCTCTTTGAGGATCTTCTGTGGTTTTGCTGAACCCTTCTTATCTAAATTCAACTTAATTACTTTAACAGCATTTACTTGGTATTCCCACCATATGTCTGAGATTTGTTATAAGGTCTGATATGAGTTTAATCAAGCTGTCCCATATTTGGGCATTATCTAGAAAATCGTGTACTGGACCCTCCACTGTCTCACAACATCATCACTGTCGGCACAGCGGAGGGCCTGTCTCCTAGAAACAAATTCAAACTGTGAGCTGTTCATGTCACACAGAACACTTCTGGATTCTTGACAAACTTCATGCTTCTACACCTTTTATCTACCAATCATGTTAGCTCCATTATCACAGGCTCTCCTTTGACAGTCTTTTAAATGTTAGTTTTTCAACATGTCTTCTGACCATGGTACATTTTAGTTGAACTGAGTATTTTTTTCAAAAAAACTTTATATACGATTTCATCTCCCACTTTATTATCCCTTAATCTGTTTGAATTCTCTATCCTAGATAGTGATCATTAGTTTCAATATTTTTTGTCCTAATTATGGTTGGCATTTTATCAAATTTTGAAATAATTTTTACTAAACCTAGAAATTTTCCATTGTTTTTTGTAAACATTGTGGTGGTCGTGCCATGAAAAGCATCATTAGGCTTGGCTAAATATCGGAAATATTATATTATTCTTTCAAGAACAGTACATTGATGTTTTCTAGCTTTGTCTTTTTCTGGTATTATCATTTGTTGTTTATTCAGTCTTTTCTGCCAATTCTAGAAACTGTGTGTGTGATTCTTTGTGATTTGCAGTGAAATCTTCCTTTACTAAAGAACATGAAGTTGCAGAGATTTCATCTGAACTGTTCAAGTTGTGGATTATGGTGAGAACAAAAGTCTTACTAATTTTTATTGTTTTGAGAAGTAATTAAATCTTCATTGAACAAATAATTTGTAATGTCCTGTTTGTGATTTTTATGTGGGTTATCCTGGAAGAAGACTGCTTACTTTTACTGTTTTATTTTTATTTTTTTTGAGGAAGATCAGCCCTGTGCTAACATCTGCCAATCCTCCTCTTTTTTTTGCTCAGGAAGACTGGCCCTGGGCTAACATTCCTGCCCATCTTCCTCCACTTTATATGGGACACTGCCACAGCATGGCTTGCCAAGCGGTACATTGGTGCACGCCTGGCATCCGAACCGGTGAACCCTGGGCCGCCGCAGCGGAGTGCGCGCACTTAACCGGCTGCACCACGGGGCCGGCCCCCTGTTTTATTTTTAAAAATGCAAGCAGACTATTTATTTGAAGATTTTTTGCTTCTTTTTTCCATTCAGCCTTTTTTTTCTTTTGTGAGTTCTTCTTAAGTATTCTTTTTCTATCAAAATCTTGACTTACACTCATTTTCAACAATCTAGAGATTAAAAAGTAAAATGTAATTATATTTAAAGTGTACAAAATTAAAATGTTTTCATCAAAATTAAGAGCAAATTCAAAAAAATAAAAAATCAAAGTAATTTGCAGACATAATTTCAAAAAGTTAGTTTTTTAATTATACAAAATTATTAATATTAAAGTCAAAATATGAATTATAATTAGTGAATATAAAATTTTAAATCAAAATTATTTAAGGGCTGAAATTTTTAACATTATCGAAAATTTAACCAAATCTTTTAAATATTTTTGTAAGAATAAAACCATTCATAATTCTAATATTCAGTGTCCATTTAGTTGCCGACATGGAGAACTGGTTCTTCACGCAGGTTCCGTCTAGACCTGCGCTGTCCAATACAGCAGCCACTAACTACATGTGGCTACTGAGCACTAGAAATGTGGGCAGTCCACAGTGAGATGTGCTGTAAGTGTAAAATACTCATCTGATTTTTAATATTTGGTATCAAAGAAAGTAAAATATCTCAAATAATTTTTATATTAATTACATGTTGAAATAATAATATTTTGGGTATACTGGGTTAAAATATTATTAATTTCACCTGTTTATTTTCTTTTAAATGTGGCAACTAGAAAATTTTAAATTACCTATGTGGCTCTCGTATTTCTATTGGACAGTACTGGTCTAGACCTACATATATACAAATTCAAAAGTAATAGGAATCAGCCCTCGCATGCAAGTCTTGCAGATACTGTACTAATTCACGAATACCTCCAGAAGCACAAATTGAAACGCAGAGAAAATGGACACTGGGCACTACTGGGAAACAATACTTCATCATGCAAGAATTTATTTGACAAGTTATTAATTTGTCTTTTTCTCTTACCTAAGTCGTTCTGCTGTTCGCTTCTTCCCCACACTCCAAAGCAGCGTCCATTTCTGACGTCAGCAGGGGCACAATCCACAAACCTTTAAACTCAGGTGGGCTTTGCTTTTCAGACATAGAGCAAGAGATGTAGAGAAGCATTTCGCTGGGGGCTGAATGATGTTAGTCACAAGAGTGGATGATGAGGGTTATGGGTCATGCTGTGCCACTGCTGAGTGACAGAGGTGCCCCATGTGTCTGTAATAAACCAAGTGTTTTGTGTATTTGTGATATGAGGGTCCTCTAAAGTGCAGTGCCCAGGGCAGGAGCCCCTCTTGCTTATATCTAAAAGTAGCACTGGCTGGTGGAGACGTGTGTTGTTGCAGAATTTTTGGAAAGCAATGTGGCAAGATCTATTAAAATGTACACAAACCAGTGATAAAGCAACCCCATTCCTGTGACTCTAGCCTACAGATACAATAGCACTTGGTAAGGTTATCAACAGCTACCAACATACGGCCAATATTACAAAACAGATTCTTAACCTGAGGACACACCAGAATTACCTGGGAAACTTTTTCCTAATACACCTGCCTGGCCTCTCTACCTCAGATCTGTTCAATTAGATTCCTTAGGGAAGGGGCTCAGATAGGTATATTTTTTTTTTTTTTTTTTTTTTCAGATAGGTATATTTTGAAAAGGCTCCCTAGGTGATACTAAAGCACAACTCTGGTTAAATATTACAAATCTAAAAAAGTATGCAGAGTCAATAGATTATATGCCATTATAAACTCCCAGGCCATATTCAAATTTTATTTTTCAAATTTTGCTTTAAATAAGGCGATTTTTATTTGGGATTCTGAAATCTCTAACACAGAAAACTGTAATTCAGAACACAATTAATTCAAACTTATAAGAGTTGTACTGATTTCTCTGCACTATGAAAGAGTGCTTAAGTAAGTTCATAGGGTACATTAGATCATAGAGAACCTGTTTAGTCTACAGCAGTCCCCCCTGACCTGAGGGGGATACGTTCCAAGACCCCCAGTGGAGGCCTGAACTGTAGACAGTACTGAACCCTATAGATACTATGTCCAATTTATAAATTAGGCACAGTAAGAGATCAACAATAACTAATAATAAACTTGGCTCTGGCGCCATTATTAAGCCAAATAAGGGCTACCTGAACACAAGCACTGTGCTATCACGATTGTCGATCTGATAACCGAGACAGCTACTAAGTGACTAACAGGTGGGTAGTGTACACAGGATGGTTACGATGGACAAAGGAATGAATCACCTCTCAGGCAGGACAGAGCAGGATTCCCTCATGCTACTCAGAACAGCATGCAATTTAATACTTATGAATTGTTTATTTCTGGAATTTTCCATTTAATATTTTTGGACTGTAGTTGACTGGGGGTAGGGGTAGCTGATACTATGGAAAGCGGAACTGCGGATAAGGGGGGATTCCTGTACTTAAGGTAACAAACTGATCTAGAAGCATCCAGATAGTTAATACATTAACACAAAGCATTCTCTTATTAAACCACATTGGAGAAGGAATTCTGTTAGCCTAATTTGAGTACCAAAAGGGCAGTATTTACATTATTTACTGTGAATTATTTCACATAAAAACTGAAACTACCAACTTATGTTTGACTTACTGAAGAAATGTGGATACCCAGATATTTGTCAAACTTTCACACTTGAATAAATTCCAAAAACATGAGTCACAGATGACACTTACTTTTGACAGTCTAATTTCTGAGCATCTTTCTCATGCTTCTCCTTTTCTAGGCGTTTTATGTTTCTCTCTGTTACCAGCTGCTTTCCAGGAACCTCTGGAATCCCCATGGCTGCTGCAAATTTTGCTGCACCTTGGTCAGTCAGAAAGCAATGAGGTGTCTTCAGCCAGAAAGAAATGGAAAAATGGTTTTTTGAAAAAGTTAAAATCTTTTTTTTTTTTTAAATTTTATTTATTTTTCTCCCCCAAAGCCCCAGTAGATAGTTGTATGTCATAGCTGCACATCCTTCTAGTTGCTGTATGTGGGACGCGGCCTCAGCATGGCCGGAAAAGCGGTGTGTCGGTGCGCGCCCGGGATCCGAACCCGGGCCGCCAGCAGTGGAACGCGCGCACTTAACCACTAAGCCACGGGCCGGCCCAGAAAAAGTTAAAATCTTTTAAACTGTTCCAACTGTATAAAAATAATTACTTTTCTTTGAGCATAAAGCCTCAAAAATGCAAATTCCACTGGCTTGCTTTTCTGGATGTTGAAAAGAGCCTGGTTCTCTGAGTTTCTATATTTTCAATAAAACTAAAAAATGATGGAATATTACTAGGAACGTGACTTACATATGATCTTAAATTTAGAGAACTTAATCCATTTTTATTTAACACATGCTATTAAACAGTGGGTCTGTTCAGTTTGTATGTGTTACATGTGTTGAGAGAAGGCTGAAGAAAATACAGGAAGATAACATGAAAACAAAGTAATCACTGGTTAAAGGATTACTACTCAAATTACATCGTCAACAAAGTCAGAATCTTGGCTTATTTGAGAAACTTAACGTGGCTTCTGTTCTTGTATATAATTTTAGGAGAACAGTGATTTCAAGTTATTTCCCTATAGTCAGACCCCTTGTAGTCACTGAAGTACACAAGTAACATTCCTTAGGAAAAGGATGCTTTATTACCACATATACCTTTTCCATAACAAGCCGCGCAAGTTTAATGGGATTTGCTATACAGCGGACTGCAGACACGGCTCCTGCAGACAGGTCTTTTCCATTCATGATGCTAGCATCCATTTCAACTTCACCATTTGCGTTCAAGACAGATCCACAACCTAAAACCAAAAAGAAGTTGAAAAACAAGAATTAAGAATTTAGAAATGAGTTCAGAGTTTCCTCTAAGCTGCCTATTTTATTTTATTTTTTATTTTTTGTGAGGAAGATCAGCCCTGAGCTAACATCCATGCCAATCCTCCTCTTTTTGCTGAGGAAGAGTGGCCCTGAGCTAACATCTGTGCTCATCTTCCCCCACTTTATGTGGGATGCCGCCACAGCACGGCCCGACAAACAGTGCATCGGTGCGCGCCCGGGATCCAAACCCGGTCCACCAGCAGCGGAGCGTGTACACTTAACCGCTATGCCACGGGGCCGGCCCCTAAGCTGCCTATTTTAATTCATTCTCTACTCCATTAGTAGAGGAACAATTTTTAAAACACAAATCTGACTTGGCACCCCATGACCTACAAAATAAAAAGTATGAAGCCCTTCTTGATCTGGCCTCTGACTTACTTTTCCAGCTTCATTTCCTCTCCTTGGCCACACTTTTAGTAAAATATTAGGTTTCTCTGAAAGTACCATAAGCTCTCATTACTCTGTGATTACTCTTTACTCTTGCACATCCTGTTCTCTGTATCACTAGCACACTTTCTCCAACATTCTCTGCCTAGAAGTCTAGCTATTCTTAACCTCTTTGTGCCTGTTTCCTCATTTGTAAAATGGGATAAGAACAAAGCTCAAGAATATTTAAAGGATTATAAAAATATCCAGCACCTAACAAGGTAAAATTCACAATGTCTGGTATCCAATAAGAAATTACCAGGCACACAAAGAAACAGGAAAATGTGACCTATAATGAAGAGAAAAAAACCCAATCAATAGTAACAGACCCAGACATGACACAAATGATAGAATCAGTCGACAAGGATGTTAAAACAACTGTTATAACGATATTCCATATGTACCAGAATGTGCAGGAAAATATAAAAGGACCCAAATAGAACTTTTAGAGATGAAAAAGAAGACGTCCGAAATGAAAAATACACTGGATAGTATTAACACCAGTTTAGACACTGCAGCAAAAACGATTTATGAATTTGAAGAGACAACAATAGGAACAGCCCAAAATGAAAAACATAAAAGATTGAAACAAAAAAAGGAAAAAAAGAAGAACAGAGCATGATTGAGTTCAGGGATAATTTTAAGAAGCCCAATGTATGTATAACTGGAGGCCGCAAAAGGAGAGGTGAGACAGAGGAACAAAAAAAATATTGAAGGAAATAATGGATAAAACATTTTCAAATATGATGAAAACTATAAATTCACAGATCTGAGAAGCTCAATAAACTCCAAGCAAAAGAAATATGAAGAAAACTACATGCAGGCACACCATTAGGTAGAGGCAAAAAGATAAGATTGATAGCATATTTCTGTCAGAAATGATGTAAGCCAGAAGGCAGTGGGGCAACATCTTTAAAGGCCTGAAAGAAAAAACCTGTCATATTGGAATTCTATTCCAGTGAAAGTACTTTTCAAAAAATGAAAACAAAGACATTTTCAGACATGTAAAAGCTGAAAATTCATCAATATCAGATGTGCAATACAAGAAATGTTTTTTTAAAAAAATTTTATTTAATTATTTTTTCCCTCAAAGCCCCAGTAGATAGTTGTATGTCATAGTTGCACATCCTTCTAGTTGCTGTATGTGGGACGCGGCCTCAGCGGAGAAGTGGTGCGTCGGTGTGCGCCCGGGATCCGAACCCGGGCCGCCAGCAGCGCAGCGCGTGCACTTAACCACTAAGCCACGGGGCCGGCCTAAGAAATGTTAAAGGAAGTTTTTCAGGCAGAAGGAAAATGACAGCAGATAGCAATCAGGATCCCCACAAAGGAATGAAGAGCACTGGAAATGAATAACATGTGGATAAAGCAGAAATAGTTTTTCCCTTTATTTTTACAATATCTTTAAAATATAACCATTTAAAGGAAAAATAATTACAATGTATTGGACAATTTATAACACAGACAAAAATAAAATATATGGCAACAATAGCACAAAGGCCAGGAAAGGGGAAACAGAAGTATGCTGTTATAGTGTTATAGCACTATGCATGAAGTGCTGTATTACTCGAAGGTAGACTGTGACAAGTGCAAGATGTATACTATAAACCCCAAAACAGCCCTTAAAAAAAGTTTAGGGGGCTGGCTCAGTGGCGTAGCAGTTAAGTTCCTGTGCTCCGCTTCGGCGGCCTGGGGTTCGCAGGTTCGGATCCTGGGTGTGGACCAACGCACCGCTTGTCAAACCATGCTGTGGTGGCATCCCATATAAAGTAGAGGAAGATGAGCATGGACGTTAGCCCAGCGCCGATCTTCCTCAGCAAAAGGAAGAGGATTGGCAAAGGATGTTAGCTCCCACTTGAAATGTAAAGACACAAAAAGGTTAAAAGTAAAAGAATGGAAAAGTTATACCCTGCCAAAATGAATCAAATGAAAGCTGGAGCAGCCATATTAATATCGGGCAAAGTATACTTCAGAGCAAGGAACAGTAAATAATAAGAAGGACATTAAGTAATAATAAAGGGGTCAATTAACCAAAAAGACAACAATCTATGCACTGAACAACAGTTTCAGAATACATAAAGCAAAAACTGATAGAACTCAAAGGAGAAATAGACAAATCCACAATTACAATTAAAGACTTCAACACTCCTCTCTTAGTAATCAATAGAAATAAACAGAAAATCAAGATATAAAAGATCTGAATAACATTATCCACCAACTTGACCTTACTGAGATTTACAAAACTTTCCATCCAACAGCAGAGTACACATTCTTTTAACGTGCAAATGTGATATTTACCAAGATAGACCATATTCTGGGGCCAAAAAACAAAGCTTACAAAGTTTAAAAGAATGTAAATCACACAAAGTATGTCCTTTGATCGTAACAGAATTGAATTAAAAATCAGTAATATTTGGAAAACCCACAAATATTTGGAAATTAAATATCACACTTCTAAATAACCCAAGGTTTAAAGAGGAAGTTGCAAGGGAAATTAGAACATGTTTTGAATGGGACAAAAATGAAAAGACAACATGTAAAAACTTGGATGTAATCAAAGCAGTACTTAGAGTAAAATTTAAAGCATTAAATGCTTGAATCAGAAAAGAAAGATCTCAAATTAATGATCTAACGGGAAAAAGAAAAGCAAATTATTCCCAAAGCAAGCTGAAGAAAGGAGACAATAAAGATAAATCAACGAAATTCAGAACAGAAAACAGCAAAAGAAAAAATAAGAAAATCCACAAACCCTCCCCAAACCAAAAGCTAGTTCTTTGAAGCTCACTCAAAGAAGAAACAGATAATCTGAATAGTCTCATATCTATTAAAGGAACCGATCTCTTAGTTAAAAACTTTTGATAAATAAATGAAAAGCAATAGCATATGTTGGAGTATACGAGGAAGCCATTTGGTTTAAAACTAATTTGGCCTGACCTCATTTTTCCAAAAGGGCCTGACGTGGCCTGTTGAGCATGCATTGTAAATCTGCTTTAAACATTTACTATGTCCCAAAGACAAGAATGATGCCCTTAAAGATAGGGATGTAGCTTCCCCCCATATTGGTATTTCTTTAAAGATAAGCATCTCTTCCTGGAAATTAAGGATTAATCACCAAACTGCTGTGCCAGCTAAGCATTTCATGACAGTAGTAAAAGGGACATTCCTATCATATGTGATGTATACTCTTTGTTCCAAGATGGTATATAATCACTCTGTACACCCCACTTCTTCGGTGCCCTTCCTTCCTTGGGGAAAGAAGGCCCCGGACTATAGTCCTCAAATTTGGTTCATAATAAACTCTCCCCAATTTTGATTTATAGATTGACCATAGATTATTTGTGTTGACACTTACCACCAAAATGAAACAAAAACAAACTCCAGGCCTAGATGGCTTCATTGGCAAATTCCACCAAACATTAACAAAGAAATAATACTAACTTTATACAAAGTCTTCGAGAAAAACAGAAAAAGATGGAACACATTTCAAATTCATCATATGAAGCCAGCATTATCCTCATATCAAAACCGGAAAGATATTATAAGAAAATAAAACTACAGACCAGTATGTCTGGTCTCATGAATACGGATGAAAGGAAACACTATCAAATCAAGCCCAGCAGTATAGAAAAATGATAACACATCACAACAAAGTGGTGTTAATCCCAGGGATGCACACTTGGTTCAAAATTCAAAAATCAATCAATCAATATTCACCCTATCAACAGACAAAAGAAAAACCGTATGGTCATCTCAATAGATGCAGAAAAAGGATTTGATAAAATTCAACATCCATACATGATAGAAAAAAATCTGAGGAAACTAAGAATAATGGAAGCTCCTCAACCTGAAGAAGGGCATCTGTAAAATCCTCCAACCAAAATCATACTTAATGACTGGGGGGAAGCAAGACACAGCTTTCCCTCTAAGTTTGGAAAAAATGCAAGGATGTTTGCTCTCACACTTCTATTCAACGTAACATTGGATGGTCTAGCCAGTGCAATAAGGCAAGGAAAAGAAAGAAAAGGTATAAAGATTGGAAGAGAAGAAATAAAACTGTCTCTATTTGGAGATGACACTTACTACAAAGCTATACAATACAATACTATATTATACAATACAACACAATACTTACTAAAAGCTTACTATACAATAATCAAGACAGTGTGCTACCAGCAAAAGAATAGAGAAACAGACCAACGGAACAGAATAGAGAGCCCAGAAACAGACCCACATAAACATAGAATAAACTGATCTCTGACAAAGGAGCTGGGACATCGTGATTTATAATAAATGTATATTTCGGTCTTTGTCCACAGTTCCTGGCTCACAGCTCCCAAAACCCTTGGAATTTCCTAAGTGACAAGAGCAATGGGAGCATCTTTTGTTATATAATATTTGGTCTTTTGTCCTCAGTTCCTGAAATCACTTCAGAGCCATAAAGGTGAAATGAGTGTCTTGTTATTCCTAACAAGTCCCTTTCCACCACAACTGGGTTTATGTTAATGAGGTGACTTTTGGGAATCCCCTCAAGATGGGGGGCTGGTTGCCATGGGAACCAATTATGATTTAAGGGTTGGAACTCTGAGCCCCACTCCCTGATTTCCTGGGAAGGGAGAAGGGCTGGAGGTTGAATGAATCATCAATGGCCAGTGATTTACTCAATCATGCCTAAGTAATGAGGCCTCCATAAAACCCAAAGGGATGGGGGTTCAGACAGCTTCCAGGGCGGTGAACCAGAACACTTCCATGTGCCACCATGCCAGGCCCCAAACTCCACAGGGACAGAGGACCTCGCCCTGTGTATCTCTTCATCTGGCTGTTGATTGGTATCCTCTAATATCCTCTGTAATACTGTGAACTGGTAATCAAGTGAGCAAACTGGCTTCCTGAGTTCTGTGAGCTGCTCTAGTAAATTAATCAAACCCAAGGAGAGGGTCATGGGAACCTCCAATTTATAGCCAGTCTGTTAGAAGCACAGGTTACAACTTAGACTTGCAGTTGGCATCTGAAGTGGAGGGCAGTTGTGTGGGACTGAGCCCTTAACCTGCGGAATCTGATGCTATCTCTGGGTAAATAGTGTCAGAACTGAGCTGAATTACAGGACACCCAGCTGGTGTCTGAGAACTGCTTGGTGGTATGGAAAAACCCATACACATTGGAATTGGGTGCAGAATCTTAGGAACAAAGGCAATGCAATGGAGCAAAGATAAGTCTTTTCAACAAATGATGCTGGAACAACTGGACATCCACATGCAAAAAACCGAAACTAGACACAAACCTTACATCCTTCACAAAAATTAACTCAAAATGGATCACAGACCTAAGTGTAAAATGCAAAATGATAAAACTCCTAGAAGATGACATAGAAGAAAATCTAGATGACCCTGGGTTTGGCTTTTTAGAAACAATACCAAAGGCATGCACCAAGAAAAAATTATTAAGCTGAAGTTTATTAAAATGAAAAATTTCTGCCCTATGAAAGCCACTGTCAAGAGAATGAAAAGACAAGCCACAGACTGGGAGAAAGTATTTATAAAAGACTTATCTGATAAAAGACTGCTATCCAAAATATGCAAATAACTCTTAACACTCAACAATAAGAAAACAAACAACCTGATTAGAAAATGAGTCAAAGACCTTAACAGAGAAGGCGGCAAATCAGTGTATGAAAAAAAATCAGTGGTATATTCATATACTAGCAATGAACAATTGGTAACTGAAATTTTAAAAAGTACTATTTACAATGGCACCAAAATATATGAAATAATTAGGTATAAACCTAACAAAATATTTATAAGATTTGTATGCTGAAAACTACCAAACACTAGTGAAAGAAATCAAAGAAGATCTAAATAAATGGAAGTATATACTGTGTTCATGGATTAGAAGGCTCAGTATTAAGATTTCAATTCTCTCCAAACTGACCTATAGATTCAATACAATCCTAATAAAAATTCTCGCAGAGTTTTTTTGTAGAAATAGACAAGGTGATTCTCAAATTTGTGAAGAAGGCAAAGGGACTAGAATAGCTAACATAATCATGGAAAAAATAGAGTTGGAAGACTCTTACTACCTGATTTTTAAGACAATATAAAACTAAGGTAATCAAGTTGGTGTGGTATTGGTGAAATAATATACATACAGATAAATGGAACAGAACAGAGTCCAGTAATAGACTCATACATATAAAGTCAACTGATTACCAACGAAGGTAAAAGGGCCATTCAATGGAGAAAAGATTGCCTTTTCAACAACTGGTGCTGGAACAATTATGCAAAAACTAAACCTTGATACATACCTTACACCATATACAAAAATTTATTAAAAATGATCATAGACCTAAATATAAAACCTGGAACTATAAAATTTCTAGAAGACAACATAAGAGAAAATGTTTCTGTCTCTGGATTTGCCAAATATTTCTTAAGATATGACACAAAAAGCATGATCCGTTAAAAAAATTGATAAATTGGACTTATACAAAATTAAGGACTTCTGTTCTTTGAAAGACACTGTTAAGAGAAAGCAAAGACAAGCCACAGACTGGAGCAAATATCTGCAAATCACATCCAGGCATATCTCAGAGATACTGCAAGTTCGGTTCCAGATCACTGCAATAAAGTGAATATTGCAATAAAGTGAGTCATGGGAATTTTTTGGTTTCCCAGTGTGCATAAAAGTTATGTTTACACTATACTACGTAGTCTATTAAGTGTGCAATAGCATTATGTCTAAAAAAACAATGTACATACCTTAATTAAAAAATACTTTATTGCTTAAAAATGCTAACCATCATCTGAGACTTCAGCAAGTTGTAATCTTTTTGCTGGGGGAGGGTCTTGTGAAAAACAAAACATCTGTGAAGCACAATAAAGCAAAGAGCAATAAAGCAAGATGCAATAAAATGAGGTATGTCTGTATCTGAGAAAAGACCTATATCTAGAATACACAAAAAACTCTTAAAACTCAGTAATAAGAAAAGAGAAAAAATCAATACAGGATTGACAAAAGACTTGAAAGATGTTAAAATAAACATCATTTGCCATTAAGGAAATGCAAATTCACACTAGCATGAGTTCCACCATACATCTATTAGAATGGCTAAAATAAAAAATACTGATAGTATCAAGTGCTGGTGACGATGCAGAATAACTAGAACTTTCAGACATTGCTGATGGGAATGGAAAACAGTAGTTACTTTGGAAGACGGTTTGGCAGTTCCAAATCAAGTTAAATATACACTTGCCATATGACCAGCAATCTCACACCTAAGTTATTCACCCAAGAGAGATAAAAACATGTTCACATGAAAACCTGTTTGCAAATGTATAGTGATTTGTAATGGCCCAAAATTGAACACGTCCTTCAGTTGGTAAATGACAAAAATGGTGGTATATCCATACAATGGGATACTACTCAACAATAAAAAGGGATGAACTACCAATACTTGTGCCAACACGGATAACCCTCCAATGCCCTACTCTAAGTGAAGAATCCAGACTCTAAAGACTACATATTGTATGATTCCATTTATGAATTCTGGAAAAGGCAAAACTAGAGGGACAGAAAACACATGAGTTGTTGATGGGCTAGGGGTGAATGGAGGTGTGGACTCAAAGGGGTATGGGAGAATTTGTAATGGAACTGTTTTATATTTTGATTGTGGCAGTGGTTACATGACTATTTGTGTTTGTCACATTCACAGAACGGTACACTAAAAAAGGGAAATTTTACTATATACAAATGACACTCACAAAGAAATCTGTTAAAATGGTATGGTATTGGGGCCGGCCCGGTGGCGCAAGTGGTTAAGTGCGTGTGCTCCACTACGGTGGCCCAGAGTTCGCTGGTTCGGATCCCGGGCGTGTACCGACGCACTGCTTGTTAAGCCATGCTGTGGCGGCGTCCCATACAAAGTAGAGGAAGATGGGCACGGATGTTGGCCTGGGGCCAGTGTTCCTCAGCAAAAAAGAGGAGGATTGGCATCGTACGTTAGCTCAGGGCTGGTCTTCCTCACCAAAAAAAAAAAAAAAAAAAAAAAAAAGGTATGGTATTAGGCTAGTGGATTCTACAGCTGGTTGTACTTCAGAATCACCTGGAAATCTTCAAAACAAATTAACAAAAAATTCCTAGACCCCATCACACATTTTTATCTTATAGATGTTATATTATAAGGAGTTCAAGAAGAGGGTGGATAAATAAAATCCTATTATCTCAAAGAATCTTTGACAGCTTATAAAATTGAACTGTAGTAACTAAAGTTCTGTTTAAATATTGCTCAACTCCAGTGAAAACAAAGGTTCATTATTTGCTTGCCAATCTAAGCAAGTCTTTAAAGAATATTTCTAGCATTCACATCTAAAAGTTCAATTTTTACAGTGTTGGTTTCTAATAAATAAACTACTTTTTAATTAAGTATTATGAAACAAGCTTTAAACAAAAGTGAAATCCATACTGAAATGTGAATACAATGTAAACAATGTTATTACAAACACTCAGAAAAGCTGTGTTATGAATGCTAATTATTGCCACTTAGCTCAATAACTACCAGGAGCCACCTTTTGTAAGAAGTTCCCAAATAGTTCTAGAGGATTATAGCTGAAGCTGCTGGAAATACTGTTTGTTTGTATTGACCTCAGCTGGGAAAAGCAAATAGAAAACAGAGCTCAAGGTAGACAGTAAGCTGTTAAAGTCCCACTTTTCCCCCTAATTCTTTGATTTCCTTTTCAGCCCTACTTTCTTCTTCCTCAACGTGGTGAATAGCAGACATCTGGGAAATCAGAAGGGAGGCGCTCAGAAGGCTCTGGGGACAGAGCAAAGAAACAAGACCTAGCTGCTCAGTTCCCTAATCCATACGTCCCAATTCACGCAGATGACTGATCCTGTTAGAGAAGGTAGGAGACCAGAACGACCTGGCCAAACGAAGGTCCTGAGTGAATAAGAGGGGGTTTGTCATCCAAGAGGGCCC
This sequence comes from Diceros bicornis minor, assembly GCF_020826845.1. Taxonomy (NCBI): domain Eukaryota; kingdom Metazoa; phylum Chordata; class Mammalia; order Perissodactyla; family Rhinocerotidae; genus Diceros; species Diceros bicornis. The sequence continues at coordinate 10,681,332 of NC_080770.1, forward strand.
AGACTACTAACAGGCAAACTGTTTAACAAGCCCCGACTGAAACGGCGGGCTGCTCCCCCTGCTGGCAGGGGAGAGCATGTAGTAAGTTCTGGCTCAACAAACAGCCATAAAAATGCAGTTACGCCTCACTCTATGGTCAGGCACACTTATGAAATTTTTCTTAAGTGTTAAAGAATGCTTAGCAGAGGCAAGGGGACAGAAAAATACTCAGTAGATATCTGATGACTAATTGGTTAAGATTTCCTGAAATTCTTTTCCCTGACAGACGCTGGGTGGGTGGTGTATTTCCAAGAAGTATTTTAATCCCTAGATTTTAGGTTTTCTATTTTACAGCAAAAAGGAAATGCGTGTCTTCTAGCAAGTTACTTAATCTTTTTGTGCCTTAGTTTTCCCATCTGAGAAATGAGCATAACAATTACACCTAACTCACAGGACTACAGTGCAGATTAAATGAGTTAATCACATAAATTTCTTAGACCACTGCGTGGTACACAGAAGACACTCATAGTAGTTATGATGATCATTACTCCAAAACAGGATTGATTGAGTGAAAGAAGCCAAACACAAAAGAATACACTCTCATGACTGCATTTATATGAAATTCCAGAGAATGCAAATTAATCTACAGTGACAGAAGCAGATCAGTGGATGCCTGGTGCTGGGGAAGGAGGGGGGATTAACTGCAAAGCTGCATAAAGGAACTTTTGGGGGTGATGGAAATGATTTACATCTTGGTTGTGATGTAGTTACACAGGAGTATATACTTTTCAAAACTTAAAATGGGCAGTTATGGTATGTAGTCTACTCCTACCCTCCACAAAAGCCGTAATAAAAATGCCCCTTGGGATGTGAATTCTAGGAAGCAGGTTAAAGGAAAAAGGGTGAGTTAATGGGTTTAAAAATTCTTTAAAACAACTTTGTCAAGAGGCAAAAAGAGAAAAATCAGATCTCTTCAGCATATTAAGTTTTACCACAAACCTGATTAGATTCATTGACACTTTAGAAAAGTTCTGTTTATTTTTCAGGGAGCAGCTTAACCTGATTAGGCATCGTTTACTAGCTGCAGGGCAAATTTACCCGCGTTGAACTCCGGGTCATCTTCCAGGACGGTCACGGCTCCTTCCACGGCGTCAACTGCGCTCCCTCCCCCCTTGAGGATGTTGTAACCAACGGTGGCGGCTCTGACGATGCCCTGGCGCACCCGCTCTTTCCGGTCCTTGGAGATATTGCTGGCCCCGCCACCGTGGACCACGACCACGGGATTCATGCCGACGGATGCTAGGGATCAGAAAGACGAAAGGGTCATTGCAAACGGGTCCAAGAAAACCGCACCGGGCATCATCATCTCGTGAGATTCGCCTGGGGACAAGGTCCAGTTTCTGCTCCGGGAGGGTGGCAGGGTCTACAGCCTCAGGCAGTACCCGATACCGAGAGGGTAGCGGGGGAAAGAGGCGGCTCGGCTTCAACTTGGCACGAAAGGCCGAGAGCGCCCCGCCCCCCAGCCCCCTCGGCCTCGTGGAGGTGATGGGCGCTCCGGAACCCACAGCCCATGCCCCCTCCTCCGGGCTGCCACCGGGCCTCAGTTTCCCCGGAGAACCCCGGCTCCCGCCCCGTGCTGATCCACCGGCCGAGGGGGAGCGGGGATGGAGCTCGGAGCCAGCGCTCCAGCCCTCCTCCCGGGCTCCACGTCCGGCCTCGGTTTCCCCGGAGACGTGTCCCCCGCTCCCATGCCCGCCGAGGGGCCCGGGGCGGTCTGAGGGCTGGACCTCGTCAGCACCCTCCCGCCTCGACCCCCCGGCACCGGGGCGGGCGCTTCCCGGGTCGCGGACGGCTGCTCGGGCAGGGCTGTCCACTTACCGAGGACGCCGCGGGAGGCGGAGGCCGAGGCTTCAGGCTCAGAAGCCACACGCTCCTGCCCCTCGGCCAGGCGGTTCTGGAAACCGCTCGGCTCGCAACCGCTCCACCGGCAACGGCTCCGCGCCTGCGCACGAGGGCGGGGCAGCCGCGCAGAATTACCGTAAAGCCCGCCGCGCAGAATTACCGTAAAGCCCCGCCGCGCAAAGATCGCGCGCGTTTGTCGGAGTCTCAACTCTCGGTTCGATCCCCGCCGTCCGGCTCCCGGATCTGGGGCTGTGCAGGTCCTCCACCCACGCAAGCTTCCTAGTGGGATGTGGGGAGCTCCTCCTACTCCTCATGAGGCTGGGCGGGATGTTGGTGTTGGCGGCGCGATGCGTGATGTGATGTGCCCCGGTTCAGTCATTGAAAGCTGGAAAGCAGCGCTGCACGCGCTGAAATCCTTCCTCTGCCTGAGAGGTTTCGCAGGCTTGGTAGTTATTCTTTTAAATTCAAGTCTCTTCCTTTTAATTGTCTCTCTTCTTAACCTTTTGTAAAGAACAAAGATAAACTCTGTGATTGGTCTGGTTCTCGGGTGCACTGAAGAGCCTAAACCCCCAATTACTCCCTCCTCTGAGCCTCAGGATCCCAGCTCTGAATTCCTTTAACCACAAGTGCCCTTATTTTTTTGTTGACACGTCTCCTCTTCCCTGCTCCAGAGCGTGCTGTTAAGACACTGACCCCCTAGATAACTGGAGCAATCACCTGAACTCTGGTGGGGCTCCCCTACATTCCCGTTATGGTAGCGTCCTTCCAATAGGAGTTTACATTTCTATCCAGTAAGACAACTGGCTACTAGATGAGTGGCAAGAACCAAAGGATACATTATTGTATTATGTAAAGTAGCCTTTTTGAGTTATAATTGTATTTCCATTATTAACTTGCTTTAAACTTTTTTGGTTGGATGAGCCAATGTCAAAGGTAAACTTTCACTTTGTCCAACAAATACCACCCCTTTCGCCCCAACTTAAATTACTGACAATACAGGGGCTGATTCCTTCCCAAGAGACTGAATATATGAAGGGACAATGGCCAGACCTTATACAAAAATAGAACTCTGAACTACAACTTCTGTAGCTACCGGTCCAGGAAACCAAATTTGTTGTGGGGCTTCAATGAGAAAACGTATGTAAAGCCCTTAGCATTAAGTTGGTACATAGTAGATGCTTAATACAGGGTTGCTATTGTTGTGCTATTATTATTATATTTATTATTACCTCACCTCCACTCCCCCAGGGGAGAGGAGTATCTAGCTCCCTCTCTTCCATCATTAGGAGTTCCTTAGTGGAGAAGTTTGAAAGCCGCTCCAGAGTAAATCCATGCACAGGGCAGAGCAGCTTTTCTCAGAGCTGTGTCAAGAGGAATTTGCTACTATCAAAGATGAAAAGCTTTTCCTAAAAATTACAGCAGATTCAAAGTCATCCCTGTAGCAAAATTACTCTCAAACACTCACATTCTGACTTTACATTCCTAACAGGAAAAGAAAGAGGTGAAGTTGTCATTAACCACAAGGAACTGCACACCCCTGGGCTACTCTGATAGGTGGGTGGGCAGGCATTAGAGGCCAAAGCCAGAGGTAAAGCCTTGGCCTGATGCCCTGATTTCCAGTGCTGAAGAAAGCCAGCCACTCCTCCAGAGTCCCTTTTAATTCAGAGCTTACTATACCCAGGGAATCAGCCATCATTACTCTTGTGGCAGAGACTCAAAGACAGGCAGGGGAAAAGCTGTCAGTCAAGTGGTGTCAACCTCTACAAACAGGAACCAGTTTAAGAGGCAAAGTGTTTATTTGGGATCAAAGAATTGCAATTCGGGGAGCACAGATTCAGGTAGAAACCCAAATATTGTCCCACTAGGGAGTAAAAGTCAAGGGCTTTTAAAGGCAATGAAGGGAGATTGTATTGTAAAGTATTTTAATTGGAGTTGGAGGCAGAGAGCTAGTCTTGGCTAAACATTGATTGACTATTGATTTTATCTTCAGAAAGTCCACTGTCCTCTTTCTGATCAGGATGTCAGTTCTCCTGCTGACTTCTGAAACAATTGCTTATAACACAATTGTCATTTTGGGCCAGTCCAAAGGTTTGGCTCAGTTCAAGTTTTGAGACAGCAAGGCAGTTTCTCTGGAAAGGCAGCTCCAACTCCATTTTAAAAGGGCTCCATTACTGTTAATTTTGACATTTTTCCCTTTTGATTGAGATATTTCTTTGAAAGCATCACTGATCAACCATTTGAAAGCATTGTTGATCAGCCATCAAAGCGTTGTTGGTCCCTCATCACCAGGAAGGCTCATTCCTGCTATGTCGTCACAGGTAGGAGGAAAAGTGGTTTCCTTAAGAGCCTTAGGCCACATTTGAGCAACAAGAGTACCAGAGTAGAGAAAAGCCTTACTGTCAAGTTCCTTTAAGGGCAACCATTGTAGTTCCTTGAAATTTCTCAGGTGAAGTCTCATAAGCCTTAGCAATCATTTCAAAACACTGAGTGACCATTAACCCAGTGGTATTTTTATAACATTGAGCTATGCAGAAGAGACAAAGTTTTACGACAGCGAGAATTCTTATAATAATAAACAAAATGCTAAGTCCAAATTGAAGAATAAATCTGAACCAGGAGGCAATTCCTGAGGGTAACCAGCTAAAGAGATCAAAGAACTATGGAGGCGGTCAGTGGGCACAGCATTTAACCATTTGGCCTGTGCTCAGATTTTGTCTAGTTCAGTTTTTACTTTACCAGCGGTGTTTACTCAAGTACAACAAGAGGTGTTTATCACAGAACAACCCCACCTTGTTCAGCTAGGAGGTTATCAAGAGCAATTCTATTGTCTAATACAACCTATGCAAGGGAATCCAAAGATTTTTTTGGTGGAGGGAGCAGCTATTGCTTTAGCGACAGATTTAGCAACATCCGCCAGGGTATCAGACAAGTTTCTGATCATACAGTCATTCATGGCAGTGCCTACCTAAGGAAAAAGTGTTTTTCCAAATCTGGTAGCTTTGCTGGGGTTGATACTGCGAGGCATTAAACACCCTTGATTATACATAAAACAAGTCTCACATTTTAGTCTGTGAAGTAGATTCAAAGATGATGCCCAATGCTGAGTTTCTGATTGATCATATAATGAAATAGATGTAACCAATAATCCAATTGCATAATGACCTCTAGTTTGATAGGGATTTAAACAGTGTGTTCCCCATAGGTCTTTCTGCCAAGTACAAGTGAAAATATACCCTAAGGGAGCACAAATCATGGAGTCATTATAATGAAATCAACTAAACCAAGGATTTGATTGGTTAGGCAAGGAGTTCTAGACACTTAGCACAAGGAATTAGGGGAGGAATGAGAGAGATTGGTAATTAAATTTACTAAAGGATTCTCCAGATTCATGTGCAGAATGAGGCTTCGGATGACAAATCCAACAGTCAGAATGATTTCTCCCTTTTGTAATAGATTGGGAGATGCAAATAAGAGTATTGTCTTTCTAAGAAAGAGAGGGAGAAAATAAGGTAAGAAGCAACAGCAAGTAAAATGTGTATAGGCCTGGTTAGGCCATCTGGGGAAAGCTGTCTGTCTCAGATGTTGGTTGCTTCTCTTCCTAGTCAATTTGATTTGGAGGTCTCTAGCATTTGTACAGGACCAGGTGTCAGGTGGAGCCTTCTTGAGCTGTGAGATGTATCTCCAAGGTTAAATCCCTTCTAGTTCTGCAGCAGTGTCAGTGGTTAGGAGCACTTGGTAAGGTCCTTTCTAATGGTGCTTGAGGGCTGTCTTCCTCTGATGATGCTTCTGGAATACCCAGTCACCAACCTCTAGACTGTGACCAACAAGATCCTTTAAATTGCAATCCAAGAAAGCTTCTTTAACCTGTTGATGATAGTCTTGAGTATAAGACATTAGAGATTTACAGTAGCTGGTCATACCAGCATAAGACTGGAATCTAATATCTACAAAGGTGCAAAAACAATTTTTCTCTCCACTGTTACCCTCAATTTTTTTCAAAGATAATCACTGTAAAACTAATTTGTTTATATTAAAAACTTGGCCTGAATAAATGAAAATAAGAATACTCACTGGGAGTTTCTGAATTCTGGAGGAATCAGGTAGAAAGAAAAAGTAAATATTTCATCTTTGTTCGCAAAGGTATATCTTATCAAATTGTTGATAGCTTGAAAGAAAAGATTTCTTTACATCTGGAAAAGCAAAACATTAGAGCATCCTCCTCAGTTCATGTAGTCCCATGTAATTAATATTTGTTCTTGATCTTTTGTTGGTAGTTTTATGAAGTCATTAGTTTTTCCATTATAGTTCTGTAATTTCCTACCCAGTTCGGTTTTATGATCTGGAAGTGTATCAAAGACCTGTATTCTAGAGTAAGTGTCAGAGTCCTTACCATGAATCTCTCTGAAGATGAAACATATTTCAAAAGCATCAGTGTAGAACAATAACTGTCTGTAAATGACAGAAGACTTAAATTGGCATGGTTAAAGATCTGATTACAATGCAGTTGACAAGGAAATTTGGTTATTTCTGTGACACATGTTTTAAGATAATGACTAGAATTATAACATTATACCAGGACATATCAGATTTTTAGGAATTTCATATAATTTTTAGGACATTTATATTAATATATATGCATACAAGGATATCCATAAAGGAGACTCAGCATCACTTATTTGATGATGCTTCGCATGCAAATTAACATACCAAACAAGCCTAACTAGTTTAATCTCTCCCTCTTTATAGGAAGAGAGAACAAATTCTTTAAGAAGTCCCAGGGGTCTGCTGGAAATTCTTAAAGTTACTTTCAGGTAAAAAAACCAGACTTTATTTAGGATTTGAATTTTCAGAAGTTTGTCAAAAATATAAAAAGGGTTTAAAACATTTGGTCAAATAGGATCATAGGTCATTGTGAAACAATGCTTAGTTATCCACTTAACCAAAGTGACAACAGAAGATGTTAAAGGCAAACACAGAGAGTTAAACAGTTGAAAAAAACCCCTTAGCTCTCTCAATAGAGAGGCCTCAGTTTTTTTGAACATAGGAAATTATTTTGACAAAACATAGAATCCTTGCCTATTAGGTAGATGTACTCAAAGGTAAAGAAAAATCTTTCATAATCTCTTTACCAAGAGTAGACTAAAAGTCCAAGGAAACTGTCCTTTTAAGAGAGAAACTAAATTCTAAGAGAGAGTCGGTCTGCAGAATGAAGCTATGTAGTAAAGAATTAACCTTACGAAAAGAAAGATCTGGCCTTTTCCCTTTGCTCCTGGAAGATGATCTTTAAACCCTTGGAATGTCCTACCTGATAAAAGTGTCTTTGTTTCCCTGGTGGGGGAGGGGGGTTGGGCCATGCCAAGTGGTCTAACAATGTGATTACATGAAGAAGGAAATTTGGACACAGAACCAGAGGGAGAAAACCACATGAAGATGGAGGCAGAGATTGGAGTGATGTGTGTGCAAGCCAACAAGCCGAAGGATAGTCAGCAACCACCAGAAGATAGGGAGAGGCAAGGAAGGGTCCTCCCGCAGAGTCTTCAGAGAAAACATGGCCCTACTGACATCTTGATTTTGGACTTATAGCCTCCAGAACTGTGAGGGAATAAATTTCTGTTGTTTTAACCTGCCCTCTTTGTGGTAATTTGTTCCAACGACCCTAGGATACTAATACAACCACCTAGCTCTCAATTGTTTCTGCAGCCTTGGGATCCAGGTGGGCTCTTTATCAACACAGAGCTGGAAGATGTTACAGAAACTTCTCATGATGCCCAAGTCTGTTTCCATGGTCCCTTTACATGAGTCAGCCACAGTACAATGCTTTACTTCAGTTGGAATCTCATGGGACCTGAAGCTTTGAATTGGGAGAAGAAATAAGAACCAGGCCTTGCCCAGAGAGAATTAAATTCTTCCCTAAGTGCTGTCTTTTCTCAGAGACCACAGAGATTGGGGCGAGAAGGTATGAGCAACCAAAATTATCTTATTTACTTTCTGACCACTCTGGCTAACATAGTTCCACATCTGGCAGTTGTTATTTATGAAATTTCCCCTAGAGAGCTATGAAGTTTCTCTCAACACTGGACTGTTTTACACAAAAGGCACTTTAGAAACATCTTCTTACCTCTTCTCCGTGTAGTCAAATCTATATGTCATACTCAAGTTGTGGCTAATCTGCAGCCACTTTGAATCCCAGCCTACATTCTCCTCTCACTGGGGAACATTTTGAGGACCCACTTTGACAGTACAAGCCAGGAGATCCAGTTAAATCAACATTAACCTAAGGCCAAGGCCATGGAAAGGAAGCCTGCTTCAGCCTAAAGTGTGCTATACCATAACCTTGGCCAGGAAAGCTTCAGTTCGTCCTGCTAAAACTGTAATTCACCTAAATTCACTTTTTGAGAAAAGAAGTTAAGGTTTCAGTCTGATAGGACAGTCTAACTCTATGGTTGCTTTTCCTCCCCTTACATGGAGGGTCAACTGTTCAGATAGTGAGTATGTTTTGGCTCAAAATGTGGCAGAAATCAAAGCATAACTTTGTATGGTTCAGCAACACCCAGTCAGGAAAATGCAATGATTTATTAAATTGGCCCAAGAAGATAAGCTAGCAGAGTTGATAATAGTCTTAAGAGGTCTTAGAAGGAAACAAGGCACTGAGAGATATGGGTCCCTTTATCCTCTTCTGCTTTATCAACCTGAAAGAGAGGAACAGATGAGCAATGGCTTCTGCTCTGACAGACGGGGTGGGGAGAACTTCATGAAAGATGTGAGCACTGGTCATGTCCTGGGGCTGCACAGTCAGCATTACATCCATCCTGGGGGATGGTGCCCCCAATCCCAAACCCTGACCCTGCGCCTCTCCCTGTGATGTGAAGGGTGAGAAATGTGCAACTGAACCATCGTCCAGGACAGTGGGTCTCAGACTTTATCAAGCATCAGAATCACCTGGAGGTGAAAGGCAGCTTGCTGAGCCCCACCTCTAGCATTTCTGATTCAGTAGGTTCTGGGGTGGGTGAGGTCCAAGAATTTGCATTTCTAATGAGTTCTCAGGTGAAGCTGCTGTTGCTGGTCTGGGGACCACCCTTTGAGAACCACTTGTCTAGGAGGAGCCATTGGCATCTTGTCCTTTGTAAACTCATCCAACCTGAGGTTGATGGCAGTTTTCTTCACGGGATCCATAGTAGGGAATGGGAGATTGGGAAATTTTTGGTTTTCCTTTTTTTCATTCAAGTGTTCCATGAAAGATGAATGAGCTTCTTTTGTTTCTGAAGTGCCCAGTGTTCGAGTTGCTTAATTCAGTCCATCTGTGTGTGTAGGCTAAGGGGGAACTGAAGTGGGCTGGGAATGATTAAAATTAGCCCTCAGAAGTGAGTTTGCAGTACTAATGGTAGTTCTGAATGAAGAGGCAGCTATTCCCGTAAGGGTCTACCAGCTAAGCTTCCTGCCATAGCACCACTCACATCTTTTCCATGGAAATTCCTGGCACTGATTGTGGTTCTTGGTGGGCTCTTCTGTCTACAGACTAAGCCATGAACATCTTATAGGCAGGAGCCTTGACAGTGTTATTTGCGACACAAGGCCAGAACAGTGGCTGGCTCTCCAAAGCTTTTCATAAATGTTTGTTGGATGAAGAACAAATGGTTCAGCAACTCAAAAAAGCAAATTCCCAGCAGCTGGGGCAACAGGTCTTGGGAGGAATGAAAAGAGAATGATCTGGATATGTGTGAGTTGGTCAGTGAACATGACTTGTTGCTGTGGGAGAAAAACACTGGATTTCAGGTAGAGGTGCCAGGAACTCATTTTCCAGGCAGAGTCACCTTGGTGCCTATTTGGGGCTGTGGCTGTAGAGGTAGTAATAGCCCCGTGAGGGCACCATCTGGGAGGTTGTGTTCACTGCTCTATGCCCTGGGCTTGGCACGGAGACTGGCACACTGTAACTGCTCAAAATGTTTATTGAATAAACAACAGGCCAGCTTCAGATGGGGGCTCCAGCATTGGACTGAGGGGTTGGGCTGAGGTTTGGAAGTGCTGCAGATACCAATGTACAGCAATTATAATTCAAAGCTCTACATCTGAATTAGAAAACATACTTACTTTACTGCACAAGGAAAGATCCTTCTCTAGATTAATCAATCCTAGGAATTCTAAATTAGACATAAAAATACATTTTCAGCTCAAGGGGTATATTTGTCCTAGACAAAGCATGGCGAAGTATAAAGAACAAAATAAAAATAGCTCTAATTCTGCCACTCAGAGATTCTCACAGCTAAATTTTTTGTTATATTTCTTCCTTTCTCTTTCTGTTAGGATCTGTGTTCCTTACTTTTTCACTCAAGTAGTATTATTTGTGAGCATTTCCATGCTGTTATATGTTTTCCATGTTGTACTATTAGAAATAATGCTTCCGTGAACATCTTTATACATAAATCCTTATTTGCATTTTTGATTAATTCTCTAAGAAAAATCCATGGAAGTAGATTTTTTAGGTCAAAAGTTGTGATACATGTTGCAAAGTGGTTGTGGGGCAGGAAATAAGTTATGTTGCAGGAGAATTGATGAATTATGACTTTCCGTCTACCAATAATTCACATAAAATATATAAGAATTGTTTCTAAAATAGTTTTGGGGAGCCACAGGCTTTATATGGAGTGTATAGCTGTGTTACTGCCCTGGACAGGATTACAATAATCACTCCCATTGGAATGTGCTCTGTGCATAATATACACATAGTGTGCAAATTGCCAAATTCAGAAAGAAAACAGCAAGTAAATAAGCTTTTAAAATGTAAGGCCCTTTAAGAAACCAAATAAACTACACAATGCTTACTGGAATCAGGCAACTCTGCAAGGCATGCTGGGTACATTCCCAAGATGACAGGCCACTAAATTGTGTTTCTATGCACAATAAGGCACCCTGCTTGGCGCCTGTTTTGGGAAAAGTGGAAAAAGCAGATAAGCAACCAGCCAAAAGCTTTATTGACCCATTGGAATTCAGCTGGGGTCCGGTGGGCATCTGCCATCTGGGCTGTTTTGTTCACTGTTTGTCCTTGTGCCTGGTAGGAAGCCCAGAACACTGTAGGCTCCACAACACCACTCTCTCCCCTGAATGTGTGTCTCCCAATTCCACTCAGCATGGTCTGTATGGTCTGTTCTGGGAAGGTGCTTAGAGGAATATAAAAGCTCTCAAAGATCCAAACTGACTGTATGGAAGTTATCAACTAGCTTTAGTGACAAGACTGATTGTATTAGTTAAAGCTTCTGGTTGCATACAACAATACCCACCTGGCTAAATGAAGATTATGAAACTATATATATATATATAAAATATCTATTTGCCCCCGGTTCCTGACACAGAGCTCCTAAAATCCTTGTAATTTCCTAAGTGATAAGAACACTAGGAGCATCTTTTGTTCTAATGAGGTGACTCTGAGTGGGGTCCTGGATGAGTCCTGCATGGGGCCTGGTCACCAGAAAGACCAAGCCTTGATTAGAAGCTTGAGATTTTCAGCCCCACCCCTCAGCCTCTAGGAAGGGGAGAGGGGCTGGAAATAGAGTTAATAACTGATCATGCCTGCATGAGGAAGCCTCCATAAAATCCCAAGAGTATGGGGTTCAGAGGGCTTCCAGGTAGGTGAGCACATCCATGTACCGGGAGGGTGACACACTCCAACTCCACAGGGACAGAAGCTCCTGTGCTCAGGACACTCCCAGGCTTCGCCCGATGTATCTCTTCATCTGCTTGTTCATCTGTATCCTTTATCACATCCTTTAATAAACTGGGAAACATAAGTAAGTGTTTCCCTGAGTTCTGTGACCCACCCTAGCAAATTAATTGAACTTGAGGAGGGGGTTGTGGGAACCTGCGATTTGTAGCTAAGTAAGACAGAAGTTGTGGGTAACCTGGGGACCTACTACTTGTGATTGGCATCTGAAGTGGGAAGAGGGCAGTCTTGTGGGACTGAGCCCTCCCCTGTGGGATCTGACATCATCTCCAGGTAGATAGTGTGAGAATTGAATTAAAATGTAAGACACCCAGCTGGTGTCATGGAGAATTGCTTGGTGTGTGTGTGTGTGCGCGCGTGGGAACCCCATACATCTGGTGTCAGAAGTGTTGTGAACGTGTAGTAGTATGAGAGTAAAGGAGACATACAGGAGAGAAAGACAGGAGGAAGACTAGCACTTTTTTCCAATACAAAGGTGAAAAAGGATTTATTAAAGAACATTAAGAATTTCTGGGGTGCTCTAAATCCACACAGATGAGAATAATACCCAACCATGCGATGGGGCTTACTCTAGACTCTAGAGAAAATGCCTTCGCCACCTTCACTGGGCACCTTCCCTTGGGACTGGACGCCTGTCTCTCCAGCCCTGCCTCTCCTGACCACCAGGCATCTTTGCTACTGTGCTTGCTGGAGGATCAGTTCCCTGTGCCACTTCTTCACCCTGCTCAATTCTGAATCCAGGAGCCAGGAGGATGCCTCTGATTGGTGGAACCCAGGTCACTTGCCCCCACCTTAGCTGCAAGGAAGTATAGGAATGCAAAATTTGGGATTTCTACTGTGGGAAGGCAGGATTCACATAAAAATATTACCAAAATGTAGCAAGAGTGTTGAAAAGATGTTGGCTGGCTGCAAATGACAGATATCCATTACCCAATGTATGAAAAATATTGGTTAAAAAAAAAGCAACCCAGTCAAAGGTGAGATTTTGTGGCATAAATTATTTGAGCATTAGAGGATTTCAGAGAAGGGAAAGGAACTTGTGATTGATGATTTGGCACAGACAACTTGGAGTAGACAGATCTTGAATTTGGTGTGAAGGAAATCAAGGATTTGAGTTGGGAGAGGAGAAGTAAACAGACAAGGGCGTTTCAGGTGGGAGACTCAGCATGAACAAAGGTGTGAGAGGGAGGGTGCCATATAATTTGTTGCCCAAACCCGTACACTTGAGGGTGAAGGAAGCATTCTGAAAACTTATAGTCAGACAATAGTCATCCACTGGGATTGATCCAGGCAAACTGGAGCTGACCCCCCGGTGGAAAGGAGAACCCCTAACCTTCTCGTCCTACCCACATGTAATTGAACATATGTCACCACTCTTGGGAATTCCCTTCACTCCTGGCTTAACTTCTCTCCCTACTTTAAGACTCAGTTTAAATGAACCCCCTCTGTGAAGCCTTCCGCTTGTACCCCCCACCGGATCCGTCACTCTTCCACTATATTAGTTTCCTTTGGCTGCTGTAACAAATTACCACAAATTTAGTGGCTTAAGATGACAAAAATTTATTATCTTATAATTCTGGAGGTCAGAAATCCAAACTGGGCTGCAGGGTTGTGTTCCTTCTGGAGGCTCTAGACAAGAATCCATTTCCTTGCCTTTTCTAGTTTCTAGAGGCCACTCTTATTCTTTGTTTCATGGCCTCTTCCTCCATTTTCAAAACCATTAGCCTCGCATCTTTAAATCTCTCCCTCCGGCCTCTGCTTCTGTTATCACATTGCCTTCTCTGACTTTTACCCTCCTGCCTCCTTCTTATAAAGTCCCTTGTGATTAAATTGGCCCCTCCTGGATAATCCAGGATAATCTCCCCTTCTCCAAATTCTCAATCTCTCCTGCAAATTCCCTTTTGCCATGTGAGGTAACATATTCACAGGGATTAGGACATGGACATATTTGGGGAGGCCATTATTCTGTCTACCACACCCACTGCTTTGAATATGATTATTTTAGCACGTCTCAGTTGTTGTGTGTTTCATCATAACACATCTCATGATCACTTGGGTTCAGCTAGATGGAGATGGGCACCAAATTCTAGGCAAGCAGGTTATAACAAGTCACACACAAGTTTGAAGCGAGAGAGCCAGGACTTGAATTCCATCCTTCCGTCTCCAGGTCTTGTGCTCTCTCTGTCCTAAACAATTTAGTATCTCCCTGTACTCTAATGTTGTAACTCACTTAAATTTTTTTTGGAAAGAACTAAGATGTAAATAATAAATAAATAAAATCCTATTTGTTCTATTAATTTATTACTAAACCTATGCTTTGAATTTGTATATATCTATATCTTTTTATCTCTCTCTCTCTCTATCTCTCTGTCTCCCTACTTATCATTTTCTCATTCTAGACTGATTCTCTTGGGGCAGAGGTTGTGTCTGGAACCCACCTGGCCCCTTTGCACGGGCTTTTTGCTAAGCCGGTTCTAAATACCGTTTGTGCTGTGGCTGATGAGGATGAGGAACACATGATAGCAGAGTTTGACTCTCAGCTCTTTTCTGATAGGGTAAATAAAATAGACCTTTGCCTATGAATTTATAGACTAGACTGAAGAGACTTCTTTCAGAGCTAGCTGCATCCTCTCTTACTGTCCTTACCAGGGGCTGATGAAATCCATCACGTATCCTCCATGGCAGCCTCAGTCCACCCGGGGCAGTCCAGAGGCACGGGATGCAGTTACAGCGCTCTGGCCACAAGGAGGCACTGTCCCCTAAGGTTCGGCTGGCGGAGGACTTCCGATCATTAATATTGGCCACTTACGGGAGCCCTCTCCGTCTGTGGTCACTCTTCTTTGATACAAATAAGATCACGCCCTGCGTGGAGTTTTGTAACTCCCTCTTCTCATTCAGTAATACATCTTGGACGCCGTTCTATGTCAGTGCATGTATAGCTGTAGGTGGTTATTTAGATTGTTTGCAACTCTTGGCAATTGTAAACATAGTTGCGATCATGATGGTACCTACACTGCTTAGAGCGGGGCTGCTTATAACCCACCCTTCACCTATCCGTAGAAAAGGGGTCCTCCCCTTCTCTGAAGGAGGATTGGCTTACCCGACTGTGAAATTGGGCAATGGATTATTGGGCGTGTGAAGCTATGCCCCTCCTTGGCTCTCTGAGGAGCGAGCCTACCTGCAGGTTGTCTTTTCTCCTCTCTGCTCCTTCCTTCTTCAGGAGGTTATCCTGGGGTATTAATTGTCAATTAATTTTTATAACACTCTAGAGTGTAGGTAAGGGCGTCATCATGCTCATTTCCCACGTTCTTGCATTTACTGGTCTGCTCCTGCTTCCTTCACGTCTTAAAGCTCCCCGGGGCAGCCCTGGGGATGGAGGCCAGTGGGTGTTAGCTGTTCACCTCTGCCTGGGAAAGTTCATTGTGGCCTAGAATTAAGCTTTATGGAGCTGATGTTTTGATAGCCATTTTACTCCTGTGTATGTTTTTCACTTGATTCAGAACTGGGAGGGAAGAGATGTGATTACTTAACACCCTCAAAGCAACAATGTGGATTCTAGAGGGAGAAGATCTAGGATTAAATCCCCCTTCTTTCATTTACTAGCTTTGCGACTTTTGGCAAATTACCCTCTCTGAGCCTCAGTTTACTCATCTGGAACATGGAGATCATGATAATTAATTATCTTAAGAGCTATTTAAGTAATGGGTATAATAAACTTAACACATTTCTTGACTCATAGTAAATGCTCAATAAATGTTAGTTATCATTATTTTGACCTATGCTCTGAAACAGTTAAAATGGCATAGGAATTGTCTGATCCTTGAAGGTTTGTGAAAATTAGTTAGTAAATCCATCTGGGCTGGGGGCTTTTTGTGAGTTAGATCAGGGTTCAACAAACTATGGCCTATCACCAAATATGACCCTACATCTATTTTATTACAGCCTGAAAGCTAAGAATGGGTTTTATATTTTTAAATGGTTGAAAAAAGAAATCAAAGGGAGAACAATATTATTTATTTATTTATCTTGGAAACTTACTTTTTTTATTGAAATATATTTGACATATAACACGGTATAAGTTTAAGGTGTACAACATGTCATTTTGATACATTTGTATATTGTAATATGATTGCCATTGTAGTGATAATTAGCACCTCTATCACGTTACATAATTATCATTTCTTTTTAGGGTTGGAATACTTAAGTCATAGTCTCTTAGCAAGTTTGATGTTTATAAGACAATATTGTTGTCTATAGTCACCATACTGTGCATTATATGTCTAGGACTTATTTACTACGTGATGCAAGTTTGTCCCCTTAAACAACATTGCAGATGCTGGGCCCACGTGACACCCATTGGTTCCACTGCAGTCTCTTCCCCGTTATCTTAGATGGTTGGACCCTTAACTTGGACAAAGTCATGGAAGGTACAGGGTCTGAGCCAGGTGTTCATCCTGTGAGTCTTAGAACAAGTAGCACCCTGGGGCTGATGGTGAGTTTTTCCTATTCCTGTTTATTTCCTGAGTTTCTTAGTGATTCCAAGGTCTGACTGGTTGGAAGTGGAATTTAAAAGTCATGTGGCTGCTGTGTGAGCCCATCATTTGGAATTCTACTAACTGGAACAGAAGGAACAATGCGTGTACCCAGGGGAAGTTAACGGGATATTCTCTACGGATGTTGGCGGACATTCGTGAAAGAAGAGGATGGGGTGGGAAGCATTGCTGAGAAATAACAAAGCCCCAATTTACTTTATAGAAACTGCCATGGGAGTTTTCTGCTCATTTTCCTTAGTATTAAAAGTACCGCTGAATGATTATCTCCTTCCTAACGAAGTCTCATTCATTTTAATTTTGGGGAGGAAAAGGAGTGAGCAACCAAGTGGTTCACAGAAGCTGTGCCATTCAGCAAAACACTGGATTTAGGAACCTAAAGATTTTTTTTTTATTGCGGTAACATTGGTTTATAACATTATATAAATTTCAGGTGTACATCGTTATACTTCTGTTTCTGCATACATTACATCATGTTCACCACCCAAAGACTAATTACAATCCATCACCACACACATGTGCCTAATCATCCATTTTGCCCTTCTCCCTCCCCGCTTCCCCTCTGGTAACCACCAATCCAATCTCTGTCTCTGTGTGTTTGTTTTTTGTTCTTTGTATCTTCTACTTATGAGTGAGATCATACGGTATTTGACTTTCTCCCTCTGACTTATTTCATTTAACATAATACCCTCAAGGTCCATCCATGTTGTCACAAATAGCTGGATTTCATCATTTCTTATGGCTGAGTAGTATTCCATTGTGTATATATACCACGTCTTCTTTATCCATTCGTCCCTTGATGGGCAGTTAGGTTGCTTTCAAGTCTTGGCTATTGTGAATAACGCTGCAGTGAACACAGGGGTGCATGTATCTTTACGCATTTGTGTTTTCATGTTCTTTGGATAAATACCCAGCAGTGGAATAGCTGGATCATATGGTAGGTCTATTCTTAATTTTTTGAGGAATCTCCATACTGTTTTCCATAGTGGCTGCACCAGTTTGCACTCCCACCAGCAGTGTATGATAGGAACCTAATGAGTTTGAAATGCTAAACATTGGTTCCTTCTGTCTGCTCAACACTCTTTCTGCTTCATCTCTCATTGGCTGTTCACTGGGCTTGGTCCAGGGTCACTGGGATTGTCTTTTTAATTTACACAAACACAGGAGGAGGGTGAACTAGAGACAGAAGACTCTGTGGATTAGACAGGGCTTGCCCCAGAGGTGGCTTCAATGAGGGAATGGAACAAACAGGCTCACTAGCCCCATATGGAAGGCATAGGGGTGGGGTGGGCAGTCACATAGAACCAGCCTGAACCTTAACAGAACTGGCCAGATAGAGGAGAGAGCGAGGCAGCGGTGGGGTGAGAATGGGGCAGGGAGGACTGGGACATTGAGGGAAGGAGGAAAATACCAATGTTATATCTTGAGTCCAGCTGCTAGGCTGGTCCAGGCGTTGCTGAAATGCAAAGGATACCTCAACACACTCAGCCACTGCGAGGGCTGCAGATCTGGGTCTGGAGATGCTATCAGCATGCCTGAGATGAGCAGTTTATCAGAGATGAGTGTGTTGGGATGATGGAAGACTTAGGCTGATCCTAGTTTTATTCCTTCTCCCCCACAGTGATACAGGGCACTCTGTAATAAATCCCTAGTTCTAGCCCTGATACTGTTCTCGGAAAGAGTTTTTGTTGACTGTTTGATTCTCTTTCCAGAAGGTGTTGGGAAAGGAAGAACAGCAAAACAATGGTCCAAGAGAGACCTTGGGCTCAGTGGCTGGTGCAGACTTTTTTATTTCTTGTGTATGTAAACATGAAGGTAGTAACACAAAATCCTTTAGACGTGGACCTGGGCTGAACGGAGTCACCTCTGTGTGATTCCCTCACTAGTACAGTGGCTTCATGGATTTCTGTAGAAATAAAATCTTGTTAATATTTAATTTCAAGAAAAAAAATCTGTAGAATAAAATGATTTTATTGATGATCTTTTTTTCCCAAAGGTAGACGAGGCAGGTAATGAATCTGAAACTGTTTCTGGGAAGCAATGAAATTTAGACCCAAGATGGAATGTCAAATCACATGATGATTGTTTGGCAAGGTTTAGAGAGAGGCAATTACATTCTACAGGAGATAAGATTACTCTTTTGGACTCTTGGAGAGTCCGTGAGAAAATTCTCAAAACTGATATCAAGAGATGCTTTAACGACTGGAGGAAAAGAACAGGAAGAATTTCTGCCTGGCCTCATGTACCCATCCTCTCTTCAACTCCAGGCAGTCCTTCCTCTTACTAGAGAGTGTACCTGGGACTGTACGGGAAGGACTACTAGGAGGAATATTTCCATAGGGTCTTTTGCCCCATCCTCATCTTGCCATAAAGTATGGACACTACACTAATGATTCTAGCCTCCTCATAGTCTCTCTGATTCTTGTTTCTTTCCACCAGAATTTGTTAGCAGTGTGTTTTCCATGGGGCATTTAACCCTCGGGTACCCAGCATCCACTCTCCATTCCCTATTCTCTGAATGCTGACGTTATGTGTTAGGTAATGAGGACCCTGGGTGGACAAGATCACCATTACCCGCCAGCACAGACCTACACCCCAGTGCTGGAGACAGACACTTAAAAATGATTTTTAAAAGTATTTGATGATTCATTGATTTTTTAGGAGTGTGGTGTTTTTTACCAAGTGATTAGAGTTTTTTCTGTTACTGATTTTTAGTTTGATTCCACTACAGCCAGAGAACATACTTTGTATGATTTCAATTGTTTTGGTGTTGTTGAGGTTGGTTGTATGACTCCAGCTGGTCAGAGTCCTGGGCCTGCACGCTCCCATTCAGTGGTCTATAGACCACCAACCAACACCTGAAGCTAAGGGTCAGTCCCTGGAGTGATACCCTTGTCAGTGTTCGTGCTCTCCATGGATCTCCTCACACAATCAGTGCTGGGTGCAGGATCCATTTACCACCAGTGTCCCTTGAGCTGAGGCACTGCTCCAGATCTCTGACTCGACAGCACTTCATCCAGTCTTGATTAAGATCCTCAGATTCATCCATGCCCGTGACAGGGAATTTTCATCCCACTGGGGAATTCCCAATGTGACATGTGTTCCTCTAAACAATGTGCAGAGGTAATGTCCATCAGCCAAGACACTGAGCATTGTGGTGAATGTTCACTTTTTCTCCTTCTAGGTCTTGTCCAAGTTGGGCTTTCCCCCGAGAAAGTCAAAAGTCATCTGTGAAGTTTCCTCTAGACCAGTTGGTGTCTCATCTGTGCTTCCCACTGAGCCAACACTCCAATGGACAGTGATGAGTTCCCCAATGGTCTTCAGGCAGGTGCTGGAATGGGCACCCCATGCCTCAAAGACCCTTTTCATACCTTCTCATCAACCTTAAGCTACTTTGAACGCTTTTTCTGGAGTGTTCATTCCTTGGGCAGATTCAGGACCATTCACCTACATTGCCCTACGTGGTGTTAGGGTCCCTTTTCAACTGCATGGATCTGACACATTTGGCTATGGGCTCTTCCTTGGGAGCCAACCTCCTGTTCTTGGGCCCTCAGCTGCCTGCCACTTGGTGTGGGAGTTCTGGAGCTGCTGCTTCTCTTTCCATCCATCTCCAATATTTCTTTCAGCACTCCAGTCTGCTTGACAGTCTGGCAGTTGCTCTGTCAAAACATTCCACCATCATTCACTTCAACTCTGAAGAGTAATGCAGGCAGAAACTCCCTCTGACTGACACTCTCCACCTATATCATCAGATGAGTGGTGCACCCAGGAAACACACGACCATGTAAACAGGTGCCCTCACTCCCCTGGGGCAGCTCAGTGATGTCCTGAGGCAGACAGAGGCCAAAGAGGTCAAAGTGCTAAGACTGAGAAGGGGGAGGGGCCTTCCTGGGCCTGCCAGATGTAGAGATTTACACCCAATTCTGCACTCCTGGGAAGGTATCTCCTTGGAGCTGCCATTGCTCAGCATCCTGAGGCCTTTCCTCCCTGCCAAGCTGGTGACCAGTCTACTAGAGAATGGGCATTTCAGTGACTGCAGTCCTATTTCTCCTTCTGACTCCCCACTACAGGGCCTTCTGCTGCTCCCTCAAAACATCCACTCCTCACTGGGAAAATATCCACATCCTTCCTCACATGGGCCAGGGCCCATCTCTGAGCAGATGTGAACTTCTGTATATCCTATTGTCCATCTCCAGTTCCTGAATCCAAATCTCTTCCTTTTCCTCTCCTCTCAGGGTCCAAGAGAGAGAGGGTGGACTGAGGTTTTCATTTCTGAGAAGCAGAGAGCCTGAAACTCCTCCCTCCACAGTGGGGATGAACCAAAAGCACCAAGAACTGAGCATAGCCCATGAGTTCTTGGTAAATAATAGTGTGTGTGTGTGTGTGTGTGTGTGTGTGTGTGTATAATATGTGGGAATTCTAAAGTGTGGGTCCCGGGAAACGGTCCTTTTACCTGGGTCTAATGGCGTCATGGATCCTGAGGCATTTTGGAGAAGGGGAGGGGAGGGCCTCATTGTGACTTTTGGGAGTCTTGGGTAATTTTGGCCACTTCTTCATAAAAACATATTAAATATTATATCTTACAACTGCATTGGTATAAAGATGAATATACCTCACACTGGTTCATTGGTATATATTTATTATTATTATAGTCACTTTTGGTTAATATTTTTAAAGAAATTATAACACTTTTGTGGAACACTGAAGGTATTGTGTGCCTAATGTGTTATGCCTGGTGGAAGAGCCAGCCCTGGTGGGAGCTGAATTGTCCTGAGAAACGGTCAGGAGTCTTCCTGGGTGAGAGGACAGCCCTGGAAGGAAGAGGGTCCTGTTGAGATGTGAGCAGAAGGGGTGGCACAAACTTATCACTGGTGACAGGATTGTGGGCATTGATAAAGTAAGGAGAGCTCAGGTTCAATAACATCTTGCTTGCTTTGCTTTATCCCTACAGAACACACATATTTCCCTCAACCTTCATTGCTTTGTGGGTCACTGCGGGAATGAGCAAATGGACCACATTGCCATTTGTAGGGACAGGACTACGGGGCATCACACAGTTTAAGGGGGCACCAAAAATCTCAGTAATTAGGGTACATAACATTTTAATAAAATATTTTTAAAAATAAAAATTAATGTCATATATCACATTTTAAAATCAAGACAGGATTCACCCCTGCTTTGCACGAGTCCCCTCCCTGGCTGGCTCTGTTCCCAGCCCTGCACCCTTGAGTCATGGACAGAGAGAGCCAGGAGAGGAGCCTCGCCAAGGCACGCAGGGCTCAGAGTGGAGATGAAGCCTGCAGTGGATCAGGAACCTGAGCAGGACCCAAGCAGCAGAACCTCAGCGCCTGAGGACATCAGAGACAGTCCTGGGGGAGACGGGGTGATGAGGGAGGAAAGTCACTTTTCCAGAGAGAGGATCAAGGTCGGGCTACAGATGGGAAGGAGCAAGGGCTTTTCAGATTCTTCAGTCCCTCACACATGAGTTCTTAATGAATAACTGTGTGTGTGTGTGTGTGTGTGTGTGTGTGTGTGCACGTGCGCGCACACACAGGTGTGATATATGAGGCTCTCTAAAGCCTCCATTTTAATCAGGTAACAAAAAAAGAACTTTAGGATTGCAGATACTTTATTGAAATAAAATGTAAATGAGGTTTCAACAATTGTCTTGCAGTTTGTGGATCAAAAGACAAAAAAGAAAGAAAAATTGTGGTTTATAGCAATCGATGGTTGGTTTCTGACCGTTCCCTGTAGTCCTCTGAGCCAAGTGTCTTGTGGAAAGTTAATACAGAGCACACCAAGGACTGTTGTAAATTATGTGCTGGAAAACAAACACAAGAGACATCACTTAGATTTTCAATTCTTTCTTACAGAGTAAAATTCTGAAAAACAAACATTTCTTCCCTTTGTTTTCGTGGGTTTGTCCACACACATCTGACATCCAAGAAAGTTAGTGCTGGAAGTAGCACTAACTATGAAGAAGGGGATCTTTTTTGCTGATTGCTCCTGCAAGTGAGGGGCTTCATGACAATCAGATGTTTTCTACTTTGATATAAAATACGTGTGTGTGAGTGTGTGTGTGAACTGGGGAGCTGAGAGTTAGGTAAGAGTTTTCACGAGCGATCCTTTCCTTCTTTTGTCCTTTTCGATCATTCACTAAAGATTCCACAAAGTGAAGAGGCAAATCAGCACTGGGGCCTTGATGGCTTTCTTGGTCTCAAAGTCATCAGACTCACCACAGTTAAATTCTCTAAGATAAAATAAGGCATGTTCACCGTTGATCTGTCATAATTAGGGACAAACTTAGAGTCTGCTTGTCCCTGTCCAGTGGTTTAAAAGCACATAAGAAAAAACTGAAATTACCATCATCTCTCTGAAATTGGTCAGAGTTTCATTTGACTGGTTGAGAAAACATTGCTTGAATTCCTCTCCAGCCTTTGCAGTGGCCTCATCTGATATGAACTCTTGAAGAGCTGCTAGATATTCAGTCGTGGACAGTTCAGGATTAATTGTCTTTTCAACCACATCCTCGAGAAGTTGGCAGCCGGAACCTGGGAGGAAAGCATGCAAAAGTGGTCTCAATTATGGAAGTATGAACCCCTTTTGGAGCATCACTATGATGTTTGTCATCTTCTTACATCCAGTAGAGACATGCATTCAGACAGATTATGGTGAATGATCTTGAGTTCTCATCCCTAGGAGAGTAAATTCAGGATCTGGGATTTCCTTTAAGCCCTAAAACATCTCCCTTCCCCCACCTTCCTGCTTCCACAACCCAGAGCCCAACATTATGTAACCATGATTAAGGACGACCCTCAAGAAATGAGATGCTCTGACTTAGTGCAACATATTAAATATTATCTGATCTTTTTTTGTTCAGAGTCATGTGATGCTTCACTATTATCATTCAGAGCATCAAGTAGGATTTCCCAGTATTGTAGATGTATTTGGTCTAGAATATTGTCTATTAGCTCTGTTGACACTAATTATTTTCTGCAAAAAAATAGCACACAAATAGAATTCTTGCTCATGAAGTGATCTGTTTTGGCCATTTGAGTTTCATAGGGGAATGTGTTCTGGAATTGGATTCAAGAGCCGGGTTTTACTGTTGGTTCTTCAATTTTCTATTTAGTTGACCTCGAACTTATCACCTTTAACACATCTGCACCTACTTCAGGAACAAATGAGGTGAGATATTAAAACAGGTTGGTTAACTCAACAAAGCACACTATTATTGAAGCTCAGATTCTGGCTGCCAGGGCATTTTCCTCCCTCTGGATCTTCATTGCTAGAAGGAAACCTCCAGAAAGTGTGAGTTCTCCCCAGTCAGCATTGATCATGAAGAGACTGGGAGCAAGGGGTACCCCAGTAGGCTCAAATCAACTCCGCAGATGTGTGAAGAGTGGACCCCCCACTTGATGCAGGACACTGGGTCACACCTGTAGCCTGAGCCTTTTCTCCTGGAAGGTTTCCTATTTCCTTCCACATTTAAGGAAACTCCATGAGTACCTCTTTTAGGAAACCCAGCTTGATGCAAATGACAGGGGGCCATCAAGCATATGTTTCCCTTGTCCCACAGAAATGCGTAATTCTAATATTCAATCCCCAAACCCCTCCTGGTTTTCATGGTACCTGTGATGATGGTGATCTGCCCTGAATGGCATGAGATGCTACATGCAGCTCCATGGCAGAGGCACAGCCCATGAGTAAACTACCTTAATTTTCTGGAATTAATGATAATCCTTTGGGCTATTACACCCAGACACTTTATACTGGGGCTGTCCTGTACCGGGGTTTGGGGACCAGGAATTCTTCCATAGGGGCCCTGACAACAACCTTTAGCCCAAGGCCTGCCCTCCCTGTCATTGCTCACCTGCATAGCAGTAGAGGGGGAGGGCCACCAGCATGAGGACTGTCACCAGCTTCATGATGGAGGCAGCCATTGTTGGCTGGTCTCTGATGTGGCAGGGATGAAGAGACTCACTGTGGAGGGGAGTGCCAAGAACTCCTCCTTTTATTCTCCTGGTCACTGCCTTAATTCCTCCCATAAATGAGGGAATGAGTCACATGATTTACGTGGCACTGGACCAGGAAATGACAGCGAGAATCAGCCAGAACCCAGCCAGCCTGTGTGCTGAAACCAAGGAGGCAGAGCTTTTTGGACCCCAAACAATTTTGGAAATGCAATAATGATACATAACTTTAGATGAAATTAATGCAAAGGTACTTTCTAAATAATAAAGCAAATTACACCATCGTGAGCCTGTGTTGTCATCCTTGTGCTTTTTATTACTGTGGCAGTCATTATCCCCTCTTTCTCTTCTTCTTCCTTTTCTTTCTCTTCTCCTTCAAGTTACAAAAAACATCCTGTGAGTCTGTTCCTGCTGATTTACCAAACACCTAGATTCAATGCAATACCACAGACCTCCTCCAGGAGGCAGACTTCTCTCACCCACAAACACTTTCACTCAGGTGCTTGAAGTTCGGGAAATATTAATGGCACCTCTCTGAAGGTTGTTTTTACAAATAATATCTCATTTAGTTAACTCAATTTCATAAATTCATTGTATTATAAATCTATGAATTAATTTTCTTTTAGTTTTTGTGAGCTGTTTAGAATCTTTCTACCATTGAAAGGATGACATGAAGAAGTAGAATAACTGATTGCTTGGGGGAGGTAGGGCTGAATGGTGGAATGGTGAGGAGATCTGGGCTCATGCAGGTGTGGGTTTGAATCTTGGATGCAACACCTAATCATGAAGTGTCCTTGGGCAAGTTAAAGTGCTGGTCATTCTAAGCTTCCTCTTCCTCCTTTCTAAAATGGGCATAAATGATACCATGCCTGGTGTTGTAAGGATGACAGACACTCTATGTAAAGAGCCTATCACAGGGCTGTAAACAGGGTAATCATGAAAAAATGGGAGGTTTTATTCATCTGCTCACCCATCCATCCATCCATCCGTTGGTCTGTCCATCCATCTGTCCAACCATCCGTCCATGCATCCATCCATCCATCCACCCATCCATCCATCCACCCATCCATCCACCTATCCAATCATCCATCCATCCGTCCATCCATCCATCCATCTGTCCATTGTTTAACAACAACCATGAGCTTCTTCTATGACTGGGCCCTGTGCTCTGTGCCACAGACTGAGCTGTAGGAACACGTTAGAAGAGGATTTCGCTCTGTGGAGCTCACCTCTTACCAGGGAGGCAACAAAGAACCCTACAATTGAGTGAGTGATATTGGACAGTGACTGTGCAAAGAACAGCAACACAACCCCCAGGGGCAGCATCCTGCATGGAGGTCCAGGCAAAGCTATACGAGGAAGGACTTTTAATCTTGGATGAGTGGACGCTGATGTCCAGGGGAAAATGTGGGGAAGAGTGTTCTAGGCAGAGGGAACAGCATGTACAGGGGCCTGAGAGCAGATGGTACTTGGCAAGGTAAGGAAAGTGTTCCTTTTGGTGCCAAGAGAGGGACAGGACAGCCTCACTGATAGAAAAGCCACATCAGTCTAAGTAGGGATGATATGAAGGTTATAGAAACAGCAGAAACAAAGTTGGCTTATGTTAAAAAAAAAAAAAGAAATGTATCAGAGAGCTAGAGAGACGAGTCAATAGTTAATTACCCGTGAATGTATTATTTGCTGTCCGGATTATTTGGGACATCTTTGTTTCTGTCCTTCACTGGGGCATAACTTGCCAAGAATAGAACTGATTTGGCAAGATGCTAGAAACAGAGAAGTTTATGTTCTCACGTGTGTACTTTCATGCAGTTGACATTTGCTGGTGATTTTCATTCCAAAGACAAGTGAAAGATTTTAATAATGAAATGGGATAATGTTTCTTTCATCAGGATTAATGGGGACTCTGCCTGGAGCCCCAGTTGTTATGGGTCTGCCATGTCACCTGCTGGGACTCTGGACCCTTCAAGGTTTCTTACTCAGCAAAAAAATTCCCACCCACGTCACACACACATTGCCCACGATAAAGAGATGTGTTTTCTTTACCTCCCTGTTCTCTCCATATAACTGATGATGATCATCTCAGGTGACTCAAGAAACAATAATGTGGCTCAGAAAAGACTACTTTGGGGGCCAGCATTTACAGGGAGAAATAGAAGAAACCAAAAAATCAGAATGCTTGTGTTGCTGCCCTGATTTTTCTCTTCCCAAAAGAAACTTTGACTCAGGTCCCCAAATTAAGTTCCGAAATTAAGGAGTGAAATGGCCTTCAGTTTTAATGTTTGTGGGACACTTATTGATCACCTAGTATGATAAACCATGGTGCAAAGGTAAATTATTCAGATTTTACCTGGAATGAGCTAGTGTCTTCGGGGAGAGATAAAGCATGCGGTAAGAAGGAATTATATTTGGCCTGTCCTTGGGGTCATAGAAGCCCTGAGATATGCTTACACTAATATTTTGGTGATTTGAGGCCTTGCACACTTAATAAAAGTAATAACATTCAGTGAGAGCCATTTTGTCTCAGTGGCACATGCATTGGCACAAAAGCCTACAAAAGAGTTATTTTGAAATTGAGATGATCTAAATTTTTTTTAAATTGTAGATTACTGATATCAGCCCCACATTACTGGGGTAAGAGATGTCACATTTCTACTTTTTCACTCATTCTGTAAAACTGCCCCTCACTTCCAGGGCTGTTGGGACATTTACCTCAGGCATGTTCTTTGGAGGTGAACCTCTTATTCCTTAAGATCATGCCAAAGTCTAGACCATGGGTGGAGAGGTATTACCCAGGACAGAAACTTTAGGAAATGCTCTGGTCTTGGGGACATCTTGGTTGTCAGTGAGCTGTCCATTGTCCAAGTCATCCAGACCATTCCTAGACCAGGCGCCTTCCTTGCCTTCAGCCAAGCCTGGTGTGGAGATTTCACAGCTCTGTCTCTTTGTACAGTGGGAATGATCCTAGGATTGATATGAGGCCTGAATGTGTTACAACATGTAAGTTCTCAGAACAGGGCTGGGCACAGGGCAGGTGCTATCTACATGTCAGCTGCCAGTGATTAATTTTATAAAATTGAGAAAGGTGATTTGATAAACCTTGAAGGACTACTAGGACCATTATAGACTCCTGAAGACTCTGCTTCTACTTTACGTTTTCTAAAAGATCTAGAGATCATCACATTCTGATGTGAGGTCAAAGTCCTAAGTTTGAAAATAAAGCACTGTATTTGATCCATGCTTTTTTGGTATTTTTCTGATTCCTTCTTAGAAGAGTTTTATTGGGATATAATTTACACATAACTTCTTCTCAAACATATTCCGCATTCTGTTGGCATAGGCGTCTGCTCAATATCCGGGACCAGCCCATGTTTACCTGTTTTCAAAATTTCTGCTTGAGGCCCACAGTTTCTGCTTGAGGCCTTTGCTTCCCTTTCCCACCGTCCTTACCTCAGTCCCACTGAATTGAAACTCCTTATTCATTCCCGACGCCATATCAAAGACAGCCCACTTCTTGTGCCCTTTCCTGGCCCTTGAATCTCTAGAGATCTCTTTCTTCCCAGGACCCTGTGGCTTTCCATGTGCAGCTCTCTCCTGACATCCCAGGACCTGATCCCATGGCCCTTTCGTCCATGTTCATGCTCCTTGAGGGCACAGCCTGTGCACCTCTGCTCTTTGGGTGACAATAGTCAATCTGTAGCTGCTTAATTTATTGTGTATAACTGCTTCACAGGACAGATTTTGAATTTTTACAAAGAATTCACTGATTATACTTCATGTTTTATCATTAGGTCTATTTAGAAAAAGAAGCTCATTTAAATTTGAATCTTTAGTAAAGGCAGGGATCAAACCCAACACTAAAATCAGACATCAGTGTGACACCACCTTCTTTCTGTTCCCAGATGAGGACTTTGGAGTCACAATAGGGAGGGGGCAGGTGAAGAGAGGAGGAAGTTGGAGCCCGTGCATCAGGGACTGGGCCACCTGGGTCTCCTTGTTCCCCAAATGTAACCAATATCTTGATCCAATCTAAACCGGATCCATCAATTGACTTGGGTCAGTGAGCCGGATCTGGAAGCTGAGGAAGGATCAGGTCAGCTCCAGGTAATCCTCCTTGGCTCATTCACCAAAACCCTGAACTTTACACAACTCAACATTTCTATAAAATGTGTGGTTAAATATTTAATCCCCTACTACTGTGACAGTTCATATGGTTCATTATATAACTACACCATTATCTTCTCTCTTTGTTAGTAATTTTCCCTCCACTGCATTCCCACATTTTCTTGCTAACCATTGGCATCCACAGTTGTGAACCTCTGGCATTACAAGGGGTGTGTGGGGACCTAATATAAAGTATTTCCACTGCTAGAGCAGTGATTCTCATCTGAGGCTGATTTACTCCCTCCTCCTACCCACTCCTGTGGGCAATGTCTGTGTCTAGAGACGTTTGTGGTGTCTCTGTAGAATGGGTAGTTTCCTATTGGCATCACTTGGGTAGAGACCAAGGATGCTGCTAAACAACCTGCGATGCTCAGGACATCCGCTCAAGAAAGAATTCTTCACCCTCTAATGTCAGTAAAGCCATGGTTGAGATACCAGGTCATAGAGAAACATCTAAAAGCATTTGACCCTGTGGTGAAAGGTCAGTAGTGTGAGGTAGCCTCTCCCGGTGGACAGTGAGTGGAGCTCTAGTGCAGACAGAGGCCGGCAGGAGTGTGGGCATCTGTATCCTCTAGCGTGCAGAGCTCAGCTTCATGGCCGTGCCTCTGCTCGGATGCTTCCCACACTTTCTCTGTTCTGTCATCCTCTTCTACTTTGTCCTTCAAGATCCAACTCAGCATCACTTCCTCACAAAGTCTCCCTTCCTGGAGAATGCCAGCTCATAAGGGCTTTGTTCTTCCATGAATATCTTTGGGCCTCTAATTTCTGTGGCAGAATCTCATTCTCAGTGATAAACCTTATATCTCTTCTCAGTTCTCACCCATATGTCTTGTCATTTAACATAATAATTAGTTCCTTGAGGAAATTCATTAATTCTTTCAACAAAATACATTGAATTTCTCCTAAGTTTGGTGCAGTGTAGTTTCCAAGTTGACCTCAGATAATTTGCAGCATCATAACCTATTTTTTGCCAGTTTTTGTCCCCAACCATTTTTTTGCCCTTTTTCTTCTATCCTGTTCTTCCTTTTAATTTCTGTGTTACAACTTCCTCTATTTTCCAAAATTTTTATTTTAAAATAGTGATATAGAAGTGTTATTCAAAAGGAAAATATTGAAAAACAGCTCCAGTGAGAAGCACTAGACTCCTGTTCATTCCTATCTACACCATGTTGTCTCATACTTATCTATAACTTCTTTCACTGTGTTGCCTGGTATTGACATGTTCTAAATATTGTTTTTTACAGTTCTGTCCTGATTCATCTATAAACACTTATGTTATATCCTGTTTTACTGGATTCCATGCCTTACCTTTCTTCATTTTCTCCTTTTGGGTAGAGCATATACTCTGATACTGTCTGAGAAAAAGCTCATTGGAGATAAAACTTCTGAAGACTTTCACTCTGGAATATCTTTATTTCTTCATGCTTAAATGATAGTTAACTGCATATAGAATTGTATTTGTGTGCAATTATAAGTTGGAGCTTCTGAATTTTTAGTGTTACTCTTGTGTCTTCCAGTCTTGCGTTGATTCAATTTTTATCCCCCATCCTTGGACGTGACTTAGTGTTTCTTTCTGAAAGGAAGACTTTTCTTTAGGATGACGTTCCAAAAAGTCACAGAAATGTGTTTCGATATGGGAAGTGAGTGGGCTATTCAATTTCATATACTTTATTTGTTTTTAAGTTTTTGGTGAGGAATATCAGCCCTGAGCTAATATCCATTGCCAATCCTCCTCTTTTTGCTTGAGGAAGACTGTCCCTGCGCTAACATCTGTGCTCAACTTCCTCTACTTTTTATATGTGGGATACTGCCACAGCATGCCTTGATGAGTGGTGTGTAGGTCTGCGCTGGAATCTGAACCCCGGGCCACTGAAGCAGAGCATGCAAACTTAACCACTATGCCACTGGGTCGGCCCCCATATGCTTGATTTCTATGGAATTTTCTTATAGTATTTCTTTGGTGGTTTTCTTCCTACCATGATCTCCCTCACTCTGGAATCTTATTAGTTGGACATGGTGGATGGATGCTTTAACATTCTTTTCTTTTCCCTCATATTTCTTTATCTTTTCCACTATATTTACACTACCATTGTTCCACTATTTTATTTTGTCTTCCAACTCCTTTATTATTTTTTTTCAGCTGTCACATTTTCAGTTTTTCAGAGCTCCTTTTTGTACTTTGAACATTTATTAAGCCACGAAGAGAATAAGAGATCTTAGTAATCTGGGCTTTTTGAAGCCCCGTGAAGGTGTTTCATGAGATAAAGTTCTGCCTGGCCCAGAAAACGTGGACCAATTCTAAAAGAGAATGAGTCAGTTCAGAAATTTCTTATCTTCTTGTCCATCTCCTTTTCTCATGCCCTAACAAGGTCAGAAACTGTATTTAGTAGCTGGGAAAGAAAAAGTAGAAGTAAAGGAGAGAAAACAAGGAGAAGGCTTAATTTTGAGTCAATGCAGTTTTAATTATTATACAGGCCTGAATATTCTAATTTCTGAATGGAGACATTGAGCTTCATATCACAGGAAATGGAAGTCATTGAAGGTTTGCGTTAAGTGAGCTTGTGACGAAACCAGAGCTTTGCGTTCAGAATGTTGACCTTGTCGTAGAGAGTGAGATGGCTGCAGGGAGAAGACACTTGAGGAGGAGAGCCCAGACAGAGCACGACAGGACTTGTCCAGGGGAAGAACGAGAGGCCTCGAGGGATAAAGTCAGGACTCTGCATGAGTCAATCCTTTGCACTTGGTTAAACTCAGTCTGTGAGTTTGAACCAAAGTTCCTTAAAACCTAGCGATATCTTCAACAGAGAAAAATCCAGGAGGCAAATCAAAGTCAACACCAGACATAATTAGACTTTGAGGTGCCAGCAGCTCTGGGAGAGCATGTCCAGTGAGGATGGAAATACAGGCCCTGCTCCCATTACAGTCATCTTTCTGCTGCATTGCAGAGAGCTCAGCCCTTGGAGCCTTTCTGTGTTTGGTAAAATATACATAACATCAAATTTACCATTGTAACCATATTTAAGTGTACAATTCAGTGGCATTAAGTTCATTCACAATGCTGTAGCCACTGTCCATTTCCAGAAACTCGTCGTCATCACAAACAGAAAGTCTGTACCCATTACACAGTTACTAACCTTCTCTCCTCCCAACTCCAGCCTTTGGAGTCTTGTATTATCCCACCTCACACTCTTTTTTTTTTTTTTAAATGTTTTATTTATTTATTGCCATTTTTTTTTTTTTTTACTGAGGAAGATTCACCCTGAGCTAACCTCATTTGCCAATCTTCCTCTTTTTTTTCCCTTGCTTGAGGAAGATTCTCCCTGAGTTAACATCTGTGCCAATCTTCCTCTATTTTGTATGTGGGGCACTGCCACAGCATGGCCACGGACAAGTGGGGTAGGTCCATGCCCGGGAACCGAACGTGAGCCGTTGAAGTGGAGCATGCCAAACTTAACCACTAGGCCACGGAGCTGGCCCCTTACCTCATACTCTTAAACCCAGCTTGTGAAGGAAAATCTTCCTCTATGGGACCCTAAGTTTATTAGTTGATGAAGTGAAACTGATTGACCTGCAGTTCCCAGATATGAAGAACTACAGAGGTAGCCAAGGAAAGGTCTCAAGGTGACCTCCTTGGTGATGCTGGGGGTTCTCTGACTCATGTGGAGAGTCTCATCCTCCTCCCTATTCACTGAGTAGCTGCCTCTGTAGGAGGTGGAGGTGAGGAAACGGAAACTGCATGGGTTCTACTTGCAGAGATAGCAATATATATGGGGCCTGGGCATCACTTGCTTTTGAAATCTTCCCAGGTGATTCTAACACAGAGTCCACTGTGTAGGACATTCTTCATCCCCACGGTCAGTGGTGGGGACATCTTTTACCTTCCTGGAGAGTATTAAGGACTATGTGAGACAGCACAGGTAAACTTCCAGGATAATGTCCAGATCATAGGAGTGCTCAATGAGTGTAAACTCTGTGTTTTAGAAATAATAATAATGGTTGATAATATTTGTTGTTTTATATGATTAATTTATGCAATAAATGTTCAAAACAACTCTGTAATATGAATATTATATCACAGAAAGATAAAGTGATAATGGAGGGAGGTGTATGCCTGTCTGTGTGCACATTTGTGTGTCTGTGTGCATGTGACTGTGTGTTTGTGTGTGTGTCTGATTGTGTATGTGTGTGGGTTTGTGTGTGTGTGTGTAAAAATATGTATCTCTGTGTGTACAGTGGAGTGTAAAGTGTGTATCTTTGTCAAAGGTTTATTTTAGAATGTAAGAGTCAGAGAGGACTTTAGAGAGGAGGAGACGTGAAATGGACCCTACAGATAAGATGTCAGCTGTCCTGTGCAGGGAAGGATATGGAGGCAAAGGGGACACCACATGCCCTGGTGCAAGGGTGTGACTCAACAGGATGCATAAGCTAATGACGTATAGACCATGATGGCTGAGCACAGAATCCTTTGTGAACAGGAAGATGAGGTCGGGGGTGCCCAGGGACGGGGTCTTGGAAGTCCTTGTGTGCAGCACCAATGGAGGGACTGGATCCTCCAGAAGTGATTCCAATCTGGGTTTCTCAGGCTGTTGCAAGATCTCCATGAATCCTTGTGTCCACCAAGCACAGTATGTAGACTGAATATGAAATGTGTTTCACAAAGTAAGGACTAATTTAAGTGTACATATGTCTTGATGTGAATAAACATACACATTTATTGTGAAAGCATTGTTGATAATTGTTAATAGTGGATAGCTATTATCTTCTATTTCTCAATCAAGAGATTGTGTAAAAATACCTACTACATGTAATTTGAGAGTGAGTTTAGGATTAATAATAAGTTCTCTTACTTGAAACATTTGGAAACATGTCGCCACTAGGATTTTAGGGTTATTGAAGTGAGATTAGGATCATATTTTGATTTTAAGAGGGTCACTTTGGCATCCATGAGGGCAGTGTACTGCAGGAAGGTATCTCAGAGGCCAGGAGACCATTTAGGAAACTTTTGCACAAGCCGGGAAAGACTAGGACTGGACTGTGATGATGGCTGTGGGGATAGAAAGGAGGGGATGCTCAGAAGTGATGCTATGGCAGTGGAGGGGGCAGAACTTAGTGGACTCTTAGATGTTAGGTGGGAAATGAGATGTACTAAGCTCAGAAAACTCCCCCAAAATATGCACATCCTGATTCCTGGAACTTGTAATGTTATTCTTCTTTGGCAATAAGGACTTTGCATATGTGATAAAGTTACAATTTTTTTTTTTTTTTGGTGAGGAAGATTAGCCCTGAGCTAACATCTATTGACAATCTTCCTCTTTTTGCTGAGGAACATTGGTCCTTGGCTAACATCCATGCCCGTCTTCCTCTACTTTATATGTGGGACACTTGCCACAGCATGGCTTGATAAGCGATGCGTAGGTCCATGCTCAGGACTTGAACCTGCGAACCCTGGGCCACGAAAGCGGAGCGTGCGAACTCAACCACTATGCCACTGCGCCTGCCCCAAAGTTACAGATTTTGAGATGCGGAGATTGTCCTGAATTTTCTGGTGTCCTCTAAATGCAATCTCATATATTTTATATGAAGGAGGCAAAGGAAGGTTAGACACACTCAGAAAGGGAGAAGGCAATGTGATCTCATGGGGTAGAGATTGGAGTGATGTGGCCACAATCCAGGAATGCCATCAGCCATCAAAGCTGGAAGCAGCTATGAGATTTTCATCTCCACTTTCCAAAAGGAGCAATGATTTTGATTGCTGATACAATGATTTTGGCAGGGTGTTAGAGATTTTGGACTTCTGTCCTCCAAACTTTGAGAAAAGAAGCTGATTTAAGCCACCAAGTGTGTGGTACAGTGTTATAGCAGCCACTGGAAACTAATCTAGAGCCTGTGATATATCCAAATTTCCTGAGTCCAATGCCTCATTGGGTGGTGGGTGCATTAGCCAGGATGGAGGGGCGCATATGGAAGAGGAGTAGGTTTCGAATAGACAGTGTGTTAAATCTTGTATATTTCTTCAGAAATAACTGTGGAGTGCTTGAATGGAGGTGTCCAGATGGCTGCTGGATGCTTGTTTCTGGATATCTTGGAGAATTTGAAGGAGGAAACATCAGCCTGAGGTGTTGATGAGTGGTACAGACATCGATGAGCCGTGTGAGTGAGTGCACACAGTAAAAAAGAGTTAACTGAAATTGAACCCTGGATAGTCACTATAAATTGTGAGGTAGATGAAAACAAATTACACTGAACAGTTCACAGGACTTAAACCACAGTGAAGGGAAGAGGACCTAGCAGGTTTGTTGTGGTTATGATGAGGACAAAATATTAGTTATGCTGCAGGTTGGGAACAACATGGCTGGGCAGACAGGCTGCAGGTGTCCCTTGATACAAGACCAGTAGCAGGAACATTTTATTATTTTTTACCCTTAACCATCCTTTCCACTCATGGCCGTGTGAATGGGAATTCTGTAAAGTAATGCAGGATGATTCATGACCGAATATTTCCTCTTGTGATCCCTGCACCTCAGGCTGCCATGGGTAACTGGATGTTGAGTCTCTGAAATTTACTAGTGACAACACCCAATGGCCACTTCATGATGAAAACCACTCAACTTGAGGCCAGAGACTGTTGGATAATGACAGGACAGGTAGAAAAGTGCAGGGCAAGTGATTTATTGAAGCAAGATGTTGAAACCTTTACATTTCCCAGGAAAGATCAGGTAATCATTGAAAGACAGAGGTACTACTGTATAAGATTTGGTAAATTTGTGAAGTCTGTGAGACTACACTTCAAGAATATTTTCCCCTGAAACAGAAAAAGAAAGAAAGAAATGGGAGGTCAGTCATGCTGCTTCTGGAGGTGACACGTTAACACAGACTGTTGTTCACCCCAAGATGTCAATGAAATTTCAGCCAACAAAAGGAAAATGGAAGATACCAGGCAGGATCCCAGTGTGCAGGTAAACAAAACAGACCTGTGACAGTTGCAACCAATGATGCAAGTAAGGAAAGCACCATTTCCACAGTCCAGCAAATAAACCCTGATGTGACCCAAGAGTAGGACTCAGGTTTCTATGGAAGGAGAAGGATGAAGAGTTGGACAGAGCAGCGCAGGATCTTTCCTCTGATGTCCCAGGACAGAGGACTCTAGTTTTTCACTCTAAGGGGGACACAGCGTTGAGAGATCAGGAGAGGGGTGGGAGAGGACTTGGGAAGTACTGCTTTCAGGAGATTCCCAGCCTCAGGGTGTGGAAATTCAACCTGATGGCACATGGACTTCTCAGCACTGAGAATCCAGCTTCTACAGGCATTTGCACCTGAACCTTGTGACCCAAATCCAGTGATAGATGGGCTGAGAGATACCTTTAACTATCTAATTTCTTAATAAAGACATCATTTAAGTGTTTCACCTTCAAATGTGGCTGCAGGAGATGTAACAAGGAAGGTCTCTGCCCACTAGCTGTGATAAGGAGGAGAGTTGTAGGTGAGGAGTGGAAAAGTGGGTGGAAGTGCAAGAAGTGGGTCTCAGCTCTGCAGGTGCTGGCAGAGAACCCTGCCAAGACCCCCGCCATCCTGGCAGAGAGCTGGGGCTAGTTCCCTCCCTCCCATGGGTCTCCCCGCTGAACGTTCCCAACACTCCCCATGAGATTCCACAGGGACTGTGTCCACTGGGTGAGGGAACTAACCCTCAGGAAAGCTCCCTGGCAGGGAGGAAGCAGTGCTTTGGCCCTTCAACATCACTGCATGGGGCCTTGGGTGTCCTCCTTCTTGGGACACTATGGGGAATCTGGCACCCAGGGAGCTGACCTGAGAAGGAGGAATATGCGCAGATGCTGTGTGCAGCCTTGGTATATCATCCACCCTGTGGCCATCAGAGGTGAGCAATGAGGCAGGTGCCTCCACCACCTGTGCCCTCCAAGAGCAGCACCCTGACTTACTTCCTGACTTACTCACCTGAGCAAATGTCTCTATGCACAAAGAAGAAAGAATTACCAATGTCTTTGCAATTAGCAGTTTGTTCTCATGGGAGATCTTGTTCGTGCATGTCTTCACTTGCAACTTGGCCTCAACAGCTTTTGGAGGTGCCATATACCTCTGAAGTTGTAACTTGTAGACAGGGTCAATAGGGAGTAAGAAGGCTGAGATATCAGTTGCAAGGGATGGTCAGATGATCACATTGGCTGGAGCAGAAGAAAAAAATACAATTAATGTGAGGAAAGTTGATTTTTCCTACAGCTCTGATATTAGAACTAGACAGGAAACCCAAGGATTTCATATTCCCATCTCTTAGTTGTGCTGATGACAATGCCAAACCCTCAAGGTCATGTTTTCCTCAAGGTCGCACTGCCAGCGGCAGAACTAGGACCGGACACCAGGTTTTCTGATGTCTAATTCTTTCTTGTCAAGCTCACCCCACTACTTTCCCAAGCTATTCTGGTTTGCTGAAATTCACTTTCCCTAGATTAGAAAAAATTGTTTTGCCTGCTAATAGAGCAACACCTTATTTGTCTTAGATATTGGGCAAGAGGAGATTTTTGATAATCAAATTTCAAATAAATGGTAGATGCAGAACCTTACCAGATCATAGAAGGGAGAGTAAATCTGGAGAAGAGTAAGTAAACTATTTATACAGTGGAAGATGCTATTTTGAGACCAAATTAAAGAATAGGATTATGTAATTGGATGCAGACATAGCTAAAAAGATAAATCGAATCACTTTGAACACATTTGAAGCTTATACACAGAATTATGATTGGCTCTTTTATCCTGCAGTGATGCACAGAATTCCTTGGAGAGGGTGAGAGGTGGGAAGTGTGGCTCATTCCTGACCCCACTGGAATTGTGCTGAGACTTGAAGTAACCACTTTTCCTGGTCTGGATTCTCCATCCTCCCCATTGTTTGCAACCACCCTGCAGCCCAGGATGGGCTAGGCTCTGCTCTGACCCATGGTCAGAAATCAAACTAGGCAGAGAATTTGGGGAGGATAAAATCAGAGGCCACACAGGGAAAGAAGATGATGTTTAGAAAGTCAGATGAAAGAGAAAGATTCAACAAAACTTGGGTGAGTATCAAGGGCATGAAGACACGCAAAGATATTGTTGAATGAATGGCTAGAATTAATCTAGAAAAATAGAAATTGTAGCCCTAACAATTGTACTAGTTCTACCACAAATCCTGGTGATAGTCCTAGAAAACTAGCTTGTAGACGCATTGAGTGCTGTTTATTCACAGAGCCCATTTGAAGATTTATTATTCAGAGATTCAGAGAACAGTGGCTCTGCTTGAACTGAGAACTCAAAAACCCTTCCAGCTGTAACATTTTATGAGTTTAAATCTATGAGTTAAAAAGCTGTAGACTCAACTGGCACCTAAAAATCTCTGGAAGAAGGACATCTGATAACTATGCGATGTCTGCTCAATACATAGAGCTGGACTCCTGACACACTCCATCCCACCTCATTGTTATAGCTACTCTTGGTGGTAGCTGTAAAACCTGATGACAAGAGGAGACTTGGGGAGATTAAGCATTTTGTTCAAGGTCAAAGTGCTGGTAAGCGGCAGAGCCACAACCAAATCGTATTACCTCATGCAGCTTCTCAAACACAGACCACAGACAAGGAGTGAGGCTTCAGGTGGAAAACTCTTAAAATTGGCCTGCAATGATTTTTTTGTAAAAGTTACAGAGCGCTGGCATTTGATAAAATGAGCCCTGGGCTTTTGTGGGTCTAGTTCACAAGTAGACGGAAATGTTTGAATTTTGGTCTGTTCCTACTCCTAATTAAGTTCACCTAGTTCAGAGAAGGTTACTTACCAGGGCTGGTGCTGGGCTGATTAGAAGTGACACTCACCCTCATAGGAGCAAAGGGCTAGAGTGACCAGCAGGATAGACAGGGACAGCCTGTGGTTTATTTGCTTTGAGCTTTCAGCTGTAGCAAACGATGAGCAATTAGGAGCTGGACTCAGGAGCCTGGGGAGCCCAGGGCTATTTGTAGCTGGAGAGCTTTGTTGGTCCTGCCCACATGGCACATGGCAGGTCACCATGTCTGGCTTCCAGCCCTCCCTTCCTTGTTCAGGGCTGATTCCATCCATCTATGTCACAGTCCCCACGCCTCCTTCCTTCCTGAGTAGGGCAGACTCCAGGAGAGCAACCCTGAGGGATTCTGCTCTGTCTTCCAGGAGGGCCTTCAGGCACCTCTGGAAAAGTGCCTGTTTGCCTCTGAGCCTTTGATCTCTGTATCTTTGTTTTTTGTGTCAGTGCAGAGGCATAGGTGGGTTCTGACATCAGGAGGGCAGATCTGGGGACTGGGAAGTTGGGGGGCTTCACTTTGGTTATAGAGACAGGCTCATAGGGAGACTGAGCTTTGACTCCTCCTCTGCTTGCTGATAGCTGACCATGCCTGGTTCGGGTGCACATGGATCAAGTCTGAACAAGAATTATCCTCTCCCTCAGTTCCCCTGCCATCACCATCATCTTCACGCAGAGATACCTTAAAACACTGTTGCACACATCCCACCCTTGGGAATTTCCTTGGGGAAAAACTCCCTTAACTGTTCTCTCCTCAGCTCATTCCAAGGCCAGAGTTTTTGTTTCTGGTGGAGTTGACAACAATGCAGAGCTTCATATTCTCAGTCCATGAAGAGCAAGGCTGCCATGATGACTAGCCACCCACCTGTCATCTTAGGTTGATGTGGTGATTAAATGAACTCAATGCTCTTTTTTCCAGGGATCCCTGGGGTGTCAGGAGTCAGGTACGCATCATAGTTGTTGAGAGTTTCTCTTCTCTTGGGATCCAGGCAGGGAAGATGATGGAAGGAAGAGACAGGTAAACAGGGTGGGTGTCCACTTCCTCTTCCCCCATTGGATCAAGCCTTCCATTCAAACCTAGCTTTGCTACCTGGGTCAATTTCTTTTTTTTTTTTGAACAAAATTTTTTTTTATACTGAGGAAGATTGTCCCTGAGCTAATATTTGTTGCCAATCTTCATCTTTTTGCTTGAGGGAGATTGTCCCTGAGCTTACATCTGTGCCCATCTTCCTCTATTTTGTATGTGGGATGCTGCCACAGCACGGCTTGATGAGCAGTATGTAGTTCTGCGCCAGGGATCTGAACCTGCAAACCCCAGTGAGTGAACTTAACCACTATGTCACCTGGCTGGCTCCTAATCTTCCTCTTTTTTACTGAAGAAGACTCACCCTGAGCTAACGTCTGTTGCTAATCTTCCTCTTTTTTTTGTATGTGAGCTGCCACCACAGCATGGCCATTGATGAGTGGTGTAGATCCACACCTGGGATCCAAACCGGGGCTGCCAAAGTGGAGTGCACTGAACTTAACCACTAGGCCACTGGGGCTGGCCCTCAATTTAATTTGTTTTTCTGTGAGGAAGATTAGCCCTGAGCTAATTTCTGTTGCCAATCCTCATCTTTTTGCAGAGGAAGATTGGCTGTGGGCTAACATCCATGCCCATCTTCCTATACTTTTTATTTGTGGAATGCTTGCCACAGCATGGCTTGATAAGTGGTGTGTAGGTCCACGCCTGGGATCTGAACCCATGAACCCTGGGCTGCCGAAGTGGAGGGCACAAACTTAACCATTACTCCCCCGGGCTGGCCCCTCAATTTCGTTTTTAATGGAGATGAAGGCAGCCCCCAGCTAAAGGAATACTCTTCCCAGCTGCCATTCTACTCTTGTGCCATGCTGCTCTGTGTGTGTAGGAAGCATTTTTTTTTCATCAGAAATTTCCTGCTTAAATGAAAGTATATTTGAGAGGACTCATGGTCTTGTCCAGAGGTTTGCAGTCGCAATTGCACAATCAAATCACATGGGAGATTTTGAAAAATACAATTCCCTGGTTCCCCTCTCCGGAGATTTTGATTCAGTAAGTCTGAGGTGATGCCTAGGTACTCGTACTATGTAAACTCCACTGGTGATTCTGTGGGGCAGCAGGACTGAGAACCACTGAGAAAGACCTTTATTAATGAGGGGAGGTTTATGAGCTGTGTTGTCAGTGAGCACATTGCAAGTTTTGGATAAGTCCCAGTGGAGGGCCACAGTGGTACCCACGTCAATCACACAGGGTGGTGGGGGGTCTCTATAGGCAGCTCTGCCTCCACCACCAGGAACAGGAGGCATAATGGTGAGGACCATGGAGACCTGGGCTCAGACTGTTTGTGGTCTCAGACCTTAGGACAATTACTCAATTTATATAAGATAACCCAGTTTTCTCATCTGGAAAACGTGGCTAATAAAAATGTCCCATGATAGGTTTTATAGGGTGGATAAACGTGTGTTTGTGTAAATTTACCAGGGTCTGACACATACTAAACTGTCAAAAAATGTTGAATACTATTGTCTTGTTCTCTTTGTCAAATGTAATGGGTTGTCACCAGTTCCTAGATTAGAGCACTGCTTAAAACCTCATAATCACTGCTTTTCAGAACTATAAGGAAACCTAGGTACACCACCTCTCTCTGAAATATATGGAGGAGGAGACCCAGCTCACGGTCTCTGAGTCTACAGACCCATGGACATGAATTAAGTAGTCAAACCTCTCCGACAGTAACACTGAGCTGTGAGAACGTCTCCATATCTGCTGAACAGAGCTTGTGCTGGCATAGACTCAGGTTCACAGTATATTTCATCAGGGAGGGATGTATTTTTATTACACCAAAAGCTCTTCTTACCTGCTTAGGGTTTTTAAAATTTCCACAGTTCATGCTTTTTCATGTCTGCCCTCTTCCTTGTCTAACTGACTCACTATTTCACTTCAATCTTCCCATCCTTGGAGGATTGGTCCCAGACCCCAGTGATTTGGTCAATATCTCTTTTATGGGCTCTGCCGGTACATTGCACATCTTTTGACTCAATCATGAGGTTGTAGATTTACAAATGTGTAATCATTAATTGATGCGAGCCCCCCTGGACTTCATCTCCGTAATTTCAGGACAATATCTGGTTTTCTCATCCTTGCTTAGCACAGTGTCTGGCACAGAGAAGAGGAGTAGCAGCATTCCTTGCTGGAAACATGCAGTTTTCATCTTCCGTACAGGTCCGCAGGTTGCAAAACCATCTGTAGCTAATAACGATAGAGGTAATTAAGAGAGTAGCAACATTTTTGCCTGCTAACTATAGCCAGACGCTGTGCAAACACAATTTATTATATTTCCTTAAAAAATTATCGTGTTAAATGACAAGACATAAGAGTGAGAACTGAGGAAAGATGGAGGTCTGTCTCTGAGAATGAGATTCTACCATAGAAATTAAAGGCCTATAGAAATTCAAGGAAGGAGGGGCGGAGTCAAGATGGCGGCGTAGGCAGACTCTGAACTCACCTCCTCCCGTGGACACAGCCAATTTACAACTACTTGTGGAAAAATTACCCCTGAGACAGAACTGAAAACTGGATAAGAGGAACTCCTGCAACAACGGACAATCCTAACTGGGGTAGAAGAGGCAGAGACCCCCTTCCGGAGAGGAAAAACACCGTCTTCACAAGCCGCCAGCTTCACGGCCGCGGGGAGCAGCGCACAGGTACGCACCCTCCCTGGAGGCGCGGGGTCCTGAGCCGGGGAGCGCCCCCGCTGTGGGCATTTTGTGGACCCAGCAAAATCAAGACCAGTGGCATAATATCTGACTTTGCCTGCTACTAAAGCATTGGGGAGCACCCCTAGAAAACCCGGTTCACAAAGAAACTAAAACTGGCTCTTAAAGGGCCCACGCACAAACTCACCCGTTCCAGAAAGCATCCTAAAATCACCAGAAAGAAAGGTGCACAGTGCTTTGGTGACAAGAGACTCACCTAATAGGCCCTGAGTGCATCTTGGTGAGGGGTGAGACCTCTCCAGGGACTGGGACATTGGCGGCGGCCATTGTTGTGGCCTGGTGTGAGCGTGCTGACACAGATGCCATTGGAGTTCTCCCTGAGGCCGGCTAGCCCAGGGTCTGCCCCACCCGCTAGAGCACCGATTTAATCCAGCTCAGCCAGGGCAGACAGCCCACCCTAGAGACTGGCCCCACCCAACAACAAGCCCTCAGGCAACTTGTGGGCCTGCATAGATTGGTGACTGGATTCTCTGCAGCCTGGCAACTGAGCCGACTTGAGCGGGCAGGGTGTGCACAAGGAGCGGGTGGAGAGTGTGGGGAGGTGGCAGAGTGTGTGGGGCTCCCGCTGTGGTGAGACTGGGTCCGCTTGGGGAGGTCGGGGCGCTCACACGGGGCAGGACTGTGTTGGCAGTGGTGTGGACCTGTGGGCAACAGGGCTTGTCAGCTGCAGAAGACTTGTGCTTCTCAAAGACCCACATAGGAGGTTTGCCCCACCTTCCAAAGCCTGAAACAATTGGGTGCTCCTGTGCCTGAGGCCAGCCCCACCCAGCTGCAATCCTCAGAGAGCTGACAAGAGACCTAATAGGCTGGAGGCTTACAGCAATTGTAAGGCCCTGAGCCTAACGACCCGCCACGCTGGGGGCCTACTCAGTTAAAAGAAATACTGCAACACAAATGTGGTATTAGAACTTACAGCCAACTGTGCTGGGGCTCCCCACACCTGATAAAGAGACGGAAGGGCCCACAACAACTACAAGCAGCTGAGCATAACAACAGCTGGCCAGGAGCATAACTCAGCCTCCCTGGGCGCCTATAGGGAGAGCTAACAGGCCACAATAGAAGGACACACGTAGCCCACATAGGGGTCACCCCTGGAACATTGAGAACTGAGGGAAGCACACTGGAAGCCTCCTAAGGCATCACTTACATAAGGTCACCTATCCAAGAGCAGGAGACGTAGCTGACCTACCTAATACGTAGACACAAGCACAGGGAAAGAGGCAAAATGAGGAGGCAGAGGAATACATTCCAAGTAAGGGAACAGGACAAAACCCCAGAAAAGGAACTAAGTGAAACAGAAATGAGCAACCTACCTGACAGAGAGTTCAAACTAAGAGTGTTAAGGATGCTCACTGATCTGGGGAGAAGAATAGATGAACTCAGTGAGAATGTCAACAAAGAAATGGAAGATATAAAAAAGAACCAATCAGAAATGACAAATACAATACTGGAAATGAAAAATTCATTAGAGGGACTCAAAAGCAGAGTAGAGGATACAGAAGAACGGATCTGTGAGCTGGACGAAAGACTAGAAGAAATTACCCAAGGTGAACAGGTAAAAGAGAAAAGAATTAAAAAGAGTGAGGAAAGTCTAAGGGACCTCTGGGACAACATCAAGCGCACTAACATCCGTGTTATGGGTGTCCCGGAAGGAGAAGAGCGAGACAAGGGGGCAGAGAATCTATTTCAAGAAATAATAGATGAAAACTTCCCAAACCTAAGGAAGGAAACAGACATCCGGGTA
Organism: Diceros bicornis minor; assembly: GCF_020826845.1. Taxonomy (NCBI): domain Eukaryota; kingdom Metazoa; phylum Chordata; class Mammalia; order Perissodactyla; family Rhinocerotidae; genus Diceros; species Diceros bicornis. The sequence continues at coordinate 10,724,954 of NC_080770.1, forward strand.
CAGGAAGCACAGAGAGCCCCAAACAAGATAAACCCAAAGAGGCCCACACCAAGACACATCATAATCAAAATGTCCAGAATTAAAGATAAAGAGAGAATCCTAAAAGCCGCAAGAGAATGTCAAGTTACATATAAAGAAAACCCCATAAGGCTATCAGCTGACTTCTCAGCAGAAACCTTACAGGCTAGAAGAGAATGGCACGATATATTTAAAGTGCTAAAAGGAAAAAACTTACAGCCAAGAATACTCTACCCAGCAAGGTTATCATTCAAAATGGAAGGAGAGATCAAAATTTTCCCAGATAAGCAAAAATTAAAGGAGTTTGTCACCAAGAAACCAGTGCCACAAGAAATGTTAAAGGGACTGATTTAAGGGGAAAAGAGAACACCATAAATAGGAAAAATTATTTATTTCCATGATTAGAACTTGATACAAATGTACAAAAAAGAGGTTAGATATGATATCAAAAACATAAAAGGAGGGAGGAGGGGAGTTAAAGAGTACAGCTTTCAGACAGAGGTCAAACTAAAGTGACCATCAATTCTGTATAGAAGAAGTAAGGAACAGAGAAGGACTACTAAAACACTGAGAAAAAAAAAAAGTTAAAAAATGGCAGTAAGTATATACTTATCAATAGCTACTTTAAACATCAATGGACTAAATGCTCCAATTAAAAGGCATAGGGTGGCTGACTGGATAAAAAAACAAGACCCATATATATGCTGCATACAAGAGACACACTTCAGACCTAAAGACACTCACAAACTGAAAGTGAAGGGATGGAAAAAGATACTCCACGCAAATGGCAATGAAAAGAAAGCTGGGGTAGCAGTACTCATATCAGACAAAATAGACTTTAAAACAAAAACTAAAAAGAGACAAAGAAGGGCATTACATAATGATCAAGGGAACAATCCAACAAGAGGATATAACACTTGTAAATATCTATGCACCCAATGTAGGTGCACCTAAATATATAAAGCAATTATTAACAGACATAAAAACAGAAATAGACAGTAACACAATAATAGTAGGGGACTTTAACACTCCACTTACACCAACGGATAGATCATCCAAACAGAAGATCAATAAGGAAACATTGGCCTTAAACGACACACTAGAACAGATGGACCTAGTAGATATATACAGAGCATTCCATCCAAAAACCGAAGAATACACGTTCTTTTCAAATGCACATGGGACATTCTCCAGGATTGATCACATATTAGGCCACAAAACAAGTCTCCATAAATTTAAGAAGATTGAAATAATACCAACCATCTTTTCTGACCACAACGGTATGAAACTAGAAATCAACTATAGGAAGAAAATCAGAAAAGCCACAAATACATGGCGATTAAACAAAATGCTACTGAACAACGACTGGGTTAACGAAGAAATCAAAGAAGAAATCAAAAAATACCTGGAGACAAATGAAAATGAAAATACGACATGCCAGAATTTATGGGATACAGCAAAAACGGTTCTAAGAGGGAAGTTTATAGCGATACAGGCCTATCTCAACAAACAAGAAAAATCTCAAATAAACAATCTAACAATGCACCTAAAGGAACTGGAAAAAGAAGAACAAACAAAGCCCAAAATCAGTAGAAGAAGGGAAATAATAAAAATGAGAGCAGAAATAAATGAAATAGAGACTAAAAAAACAATAGAAAAAATTAATAAAACCAAGAGCTGGTTCTTTGAAAAGATCAACAAAATAGACAAACCTTTAGCTAGACTCACCAAGCAAAAAAGAGAGAAGGCACAAATAAGTAAAATCAGAAATGAAAGAGGAGAGGTTACAACAGACACCTCAGAAATACAAAAGATTATAAGAGAATACTATGAAAAGCTATATGCCAACCAATTCGACAATCTGGAAGAAATGGATAAATTCTTAGAATCATATAACCTTCCAAAACTGGATCAAGAAGAAGTAGAGAATTTGAATAAACCAATCACCAGTAAGGAGATCGATACAGTAATCAAAAACCTCCCCAAAAATAAAAGTCCAGGACCAGACGGCTTCCCTGGTGAATTCTACCAAACTTTCAAAGAAGACTTAATACCTATCCTTCTCAAACTCTTCCAAAAAATTGAGGAGGGGGGGAAGCTCCCTAACTCATTCTACGAAGCTGACATTACCCTGATACCAAAACCAGACAAGGACAACACAAAAAAAGAAAATTACAGGCCAATATCACTGATGAACATCGATGCGAAAATCCTCAATAAAATACTAGCAAATCGCATACAACAATACATTAAAAAGATTATACACCATGATCAAGTGGGATTTATTCCAGGTATGCAGGGATGGTTTAACATTCGCAAATCAATCAACGTAATACACCACATTAATAAAATGAAGAACAAAAATCACATGATCATCTCAATAGATGCAGAGAAAGCATTTGACAAGATACAGCATCCATTTGTGATAAAAACTCTGAATAAAATGGGTATAGAAGGAAAGTACCTCAACATAATAAAGACCATATATGAGAAACCCACAGCTAATATCATCCTCAATGGTGAAAAACTGAAAGCTATCCCTCTAAGAACAGCAACCCGAAAAGGATGCCCACTGTCACCACTCCTATTTAACATAGTATTGGAAGTCCTAGCCAGAGCAATCAGGCAAGAGAAAGAAATAAAAGGGATCCAAATTGGAAAGCAAGAAGTGAAACTGTCACTATTTGCAGATGACATGATTTTATATATAGAAAACCCTAAAGAATCCACCAGAAAACTTTTAGAAGTAATAAACGAATATGGTAAAGTTGCAGGATACAAAATCAACATACAAAAATCAGTTGCATTTCTGTACACTAACAACGAAGTAGCAGAAAGAGAAATTAAGAATACCATCCCATTTACAATTGCAACAAAAGGAATAAAATACCTAGGAATAAACTTAACCAAAGAGGTGAAAGATCTGTACACCAAAAACTATAAAACATTTCTGAAAGAAATTGAAGAAGACACAAAGAAATGGAAAGATATTCCGTGCTCTTGGATTGGAAGAATTAACATAGTTAAGATGTCCATACTTCCTAAAGCCACCTATAGATTCAATGCAATCCCTATCAAAGTTCCAACAACATTTTTCACAGAAATAGAACAAAGAATCCTAAAATTTATATGGAACAACAAAAGACCCCGAATAGCTAAAGGAATCCTGAGAAAAAAGAACAAAGCTGGAGGTATCACACTCCCTGATTTCAAAATATACTACAAAGCCATAGTAACCAAAACAGCATGGTACTGGCACAAAAACAGACACACAGATCAATGGAATAGAATCGAAAGCCCAGAAATAAACCCACACATCTATGGACAGCTAATCTTTGACAAAGGAGCCCAGAACATACAATGGGGAAAAGAAAGTCTCTTCAACAAATGGTGTTGGGAAAACTGGATAGCCATATGCAAAAAAATGAAAGTAGACCCTTACCTTACACCATGCACAAAAATTAACTCCAAATGGATTAAAGACTTGAATGTAAGACCTGAAACTATGAAACTTCTAGAAGAAAACATAGGCAGTACGCTCTTCGACATCGGTCTTAGCAGCATCTTTTCAAACACCACATCTGACCGGGCAAGAGAAACAATAGAAAAAATAAACAAATGGGACTACATCAAACTAAAAAGCTTCTGCACAGCAAAGGAAACCATCAACAAAACGAAAAGACAACCTAACAATTGGGAGAAGATATTTGCAAACCATACATCTGATAAGGGCTTAATCTCCAAAATATTTAAAGAACTCATGCATCTCAACAACAAAAAAACTACCAACCCAATTAAAAAATGGGCAAAAGATCTGAACAGACATTTCTCCAAAGAAGATATACAGATGACCAACAGACACATGAAAAGATGTTCAAAATCACTAACTATCAAGGAAATGCAAATCAAAACTACAATGAGATATCACCTCACGCCCATCAGAATGGCTATAATTAACAAGACAGGAAACAACATGTGTTGGAGAGGATGTGAAGAGAAGGGAACTCTCATACACTGCTAGTGGGAGTGCAAACTGGTGCAGCCACTATGGAAAACAGTATGGAGATTCCTCAAAAAATCAAGGATAGAACTACCATATGATCCAGCTATTCCACTGTTGGGTATTTATCCAAAGAACTTGAAAACACCAATTTGCAAAGGTACATGCACCCCTGTGTTCATTGCAGCATTATTCACAATAGCTAAGACTTGGAAGCAACCTAAGTGCCCATCAAGGGACGAATGGATAAAGAGGCTGTGGTATATATACACAATGGAATACTACTCAGCCATAAGAAACGATGAAATCCAGGCATTTGTGACAACATGGATGGACATTGAGGGTATAATGCAAAGTGAAATAAGTCGGAGGGAGAAGGTCAAATACCGTATGATTTCCTTCATTAAGTAGTAGATAATAACAACAATAAACAAACACATAGGGACAGAGATTGGATTGGTGGTTACCAGAGGGGAAGAGGAGAGGGAGGAGGGTGAAAGGGATAATTCGGCACATGTGTGTGGTGATGGGTTGTAATTAGTATTTTGGTGGCGAACATGATGTAGTTCATGCAGAAATAGAAGTACAATGATGTACACCTGAAATTTTTACAATGTTATAAACCAAGAAAACAGGAAGAGACAGGAACGGTGAAAAAAAAAATGCAAGGAGCCCCTAGACATTTGAATGGATGCTCAACCTTTTTCGTAGTAAGAAAAATGCAAACTAAAACTTGACTGAACATTTCTGACCTATCAGATTGTCAAAAATCCAAAAGTTTGACAAGGTGTTCCGTCAAGGACGTTGCAGAAACTGGCTCTCTCATACGTTGCTGGTGGAGTGCAAATTGGTATACCAAACCCCCCACCTCTCTGGGGGTAGGATGGGGAAGCAATAAAGGACAAAATAACATGTGCAAAAAAAAAAAAAAAGTGATAAAACATCTTCAGTGAGTGAGTATATCATGTTTACACAATAGTTCAGTTATTTGGAGCCATTTAATTTTTTAAGAATGCAACCGTCTGAAACTGTCATTCACTCTGAAGCACCCTTGGAAACTTGTTTTCTCTTGTGATAGATTGTGCCTCTCTGATACAAACAGAAGTTTTATCTCTTTTAGGATTCCCTTTTTAGTTTACTAATGAGTATGTGTATTCAGAGCCATTTCAGATAGTGTAAAACTTTTTCTTTTTTAACTGAATTTTATTTTGTTAATGTGAAAAATCAACATTTTTCTGCAAAACCAATTAATTTACTGATCATTGGAAGGATTCACATTGTTCATTAATATTAAAGTCATTAGCCTTTGGAGACAAAAAAAAAAAAAAAAGAAAGAAATTCAAGGAAGAACAAAGCCCTCATGAGCTGTGCATTCTCCAGAAGGGAAGACTTTGTGAGGAGGTGATGACTGAGTTGGATCTTGGAGGACAAAGTGGATGAGGATGACAGAACAGAGAAAGACTGAGGAGCAGTCCAGGTAGAGGCACGACCATGAATCTGAGCTCTGTACACTAGAGGATATAGATCCTGACTCCTGCTGGTGTCTGTCTGCATGGGAGCTCCACTCACTGCCCACTGGATGAGGCTACTTAGCACTAATGACCTTTCACCACATGGGCAAATGCTTTTAGATATTTCTGTATGAGAGGGTTTCCAAACTGTGGCTTTACTGACACTAGAGGCTGAAGAATTCTTTTGTGAGTGGATGTCCTGAGCATTGCAGGTTGTTTGGCAGCATCCCTGGTCTCTACTCACTTGATGCCAATAGCAAACCACCCACCCTGTGGAGACACCACAAACATCTCTGGGCACTGATATCGTCAACAGTGGTGGGTGGAAGGAGAGAGTAAATCAGCCCCAGATGAGAATCACTGCTCTACCAGTGGAAATACTTTATATCAGGTCCCCACAGACCCCCTTGTAATACCCTGAAGGACTAAAGTTTCACAACTGTGGATGCTGATGGTTAGTAAGAAAATGTGGGCGTGCAGTGGAGGGAAAATTACTAACAGAGAAGATATTGGTGTAGTTATCTAATGAAACATATGAACTGTCACATATGTATGGGGATTAAACATTTAACCACACATTTTGTGGAAATGTCAAGGTGTGTAAAGTTCAGGATTTTTGTGAGTAAACCAAGGAGAATTAGCTGGCATTGACCTGGTCCTTGTTCAGCTTCCAAATCCGGCTCACTGTCCCAAGTCATTAGGTGGATCTGGTTTAGATTGGATCAAAGTAATGGCTCTTTATGGGGAACAAGAAGACTGCGGTGACCCAGTCCCTGATGGCATGGGCTCCAACTTCCCTCTCTCCTCACCTGTCCCCTCCCTGTTGAGACTCCAAGTCCTCACCCAGGAACAGAAAGAAGGTGATGTTAGCACCAGGATGTCACGTTGAGTCTGGTTTTAGTGTTAGATTTGATCCCCGCCATTACTAAAGATTCAAATTTAGATGAGCTTCTTTTTCTAATTAGACCTCATAGTAAAACATGAAGTATAATTGGTGAATTCTTTGTAAAAATTCAAAATCTGGCCTGAAAAGCAGTAACACAACAATTAAGTAAGCCCCTATTGTATCCCCGTCATCACACAAAGAGAAGAGGTGTACACGCTGTGACCTCAAGGAGCATGAACATGCAGGAGGGGACCATGGGATCAGGTCTTGGGATGTCAGGAGAGAGCTGACCATGGAAAGCCATGGGGTCCTTGGAAGGAAGAGATCTCTGGAGAGTCAGGGGCCAGGAAAGGGCACAAGAAGTGGGCTTCTTTGGTGTGGCATTGGGAATGAACAAAGAGTTTCAATTCAGTGGGACTGACGCTAGGACAGTGGGGAAGGGGAACAAAGGCCTCAAGCAGAAAATGTGGGGCCTGCATGGGAGTCAAGGTCTCAAGGATCCATCTGAGCCACAAAGTGAAGGTCCATAACTCAAACTCAAGATATCAATAGTGTTGAGAGCTGTCTCTAAAATCACAACATCTGGCTCCTTATCCAGGCTCTGCCATCCACTAGCTGTGTGCCCTTGGTCAAGTTACTTGACCTCTCTTGTCTCATTGTCTGCAGCTGGGGAAAAATGATATGCCCACCTCTTGGAGAGAGAGACCACACATCTCAGTTTGCTCAGGAGAATCCTGGCGTATGTTGTTGTTCTGGCATTCTCTCCATTTAGTGACTTCTTTCACCCTCCAAAGTCCCCCAGTTTGGCCATTAGGTTTTATCATCACCTTACTCATTGGGTTGTTGTTGTGAAGATTAAAAAAGGCTGTCACCACCTCTATGGAAAACGGTATGGAGATTCCTCAAAGAATTAAAAATAGAGATGCCCTATGATCCAGCCATCCCACTACTGGGAATCTATCCAACGCACCTGAAATCAACAATCCAAAGAGGCTTATGCACCCCTATGTTCATTGCAGCATTATTCACCATAGCCAAGAAGTGGAAGCAACCTAAGTGTCCCTCGACTGACAATTGGATTAAGAAAATGTGGTATATATTTACAATGGAATACTACTCAGCCATAAAAAAAGACAAAATCGTCCCATTTGCAACAACATGGATGGGCCTGGAGCGTATTATGTTAAGTGGAATAAGCCAGAAAGAGAAAGACAAACACTGTATGATCTCACTCATATGTGGAATATAAACCAACACATGGACAGAGAAAACTGGACTGTGGTTACCAGGGCAGTGGGGGTGGGGGGTGGGCACAAGGGGTGAAGGGAGTCATATATGTGGTGATGGACAAACAAAAATGTACAACCCCAAATTTCACAATGTTAGAAACCATTAAAACATCAATTAAAAAAAAAAAAAAAAAGGCTGTCACCAGTGCCCCGCATCGAATAAGTGCTATAGTTGTTTGCCATTCATGTTTTGTTAAATTTTGAAAAGAGGTAAACATGAATTGGCAGTGGGTATTGAGGAGATGATTAGGCCAACGAAATGTAGAATATGCTTGCAAAGAAGTTATATGCAAATTATATCTCAAAAAAAACTCTTTCAAGAAGGAGTCAGAAAAATATCAAGTAAAATGGACAAACACAGTGCTTTATTTTCAAACTTAGGGCTTTTATCTCATATGTTAACATTATTATCTCTAGATTTTTTGGGGAATGTAAAGTAAAAGCAGTTTTCAGTGGTTTATAAAGGTCTATAAAGTTGTCATTTTCCATACAGGTCCTTGGGTTGCAAAACCATCTGTAGCTAATAACAATAGTGGTAGTAAAGAGAGTAGCAACATTTTTGATTGCTAAATATGACCAGACACAGTGGAAATACAATTTATTATATTTAATCCTTGCTAAAAATTTAAAAGGTAGAAACGATTGCAATTTCCATTTTACGGTTGAGGCAACTGAATGGTAGGAAGTAAGAAATCTGCTCATAGCTCCACATTTGAAAGCCAGAAATTCTACCAGAAAGCATTGATAGTCTGTGAATGGCAAAGTAACAAAGTGATACTTTCAGCTGGGATGCCTGGCAGTGGTGGCATATCAGATGGAATGAAGGCGGGTGCAAGTCAAGTTCTATCTCAGCTGCCCCTTGCACCTGAATTTCTGATCAAATGAATTCTTCTAGTCGAAGACTCCTCATCGTAGTTCTTCTTTTGTCTCTCTTCAATTCTTTTTTTTTTTAAAAAGATCATATAATGACAACACCAAATACTGGCATGGATGTGGAATACCAGAAACTCTCATGCAGTTGCAGTGCAAAATAGTGCCCTACCATGGAGGGCAGTTCAGCAACTTTTTGTAAAACTAAGCATACTCTTACCCTAAGATACGGCAACTGTGCTCTGTGGTACTTACCCAAAGGAGTTGACGATGTATGTCCACAGGAAAACCTGAACAAGGATGTTTATAGCAGCTTTATTCATAATTGCCAAAACTTGGAAGCAACCAAGATGTCCTTCAGTCGTTGAATGGATAAACACTGTGGTACGTAAGACAAAAGAATATTATTCAGCACCAAGAATAAATGGGCTATCAAGCCATGCAAAGACATGGAAGAATCCAAATGAATATTAATAAGTGAAAAAAGCAATCTGAAAAAGGCTCCACACTGTATGTTTCCAGATATATGACATCCTACAAAAGGTAAAACTGCAGAGACAGTAAAAGATCAGTGGTTTCCATAGGTTAGGGAGGAGAGAGGCATGAATAAGCAGAGCACAGAGGATTTTCAGGGCAGTGAAACTATTTTGTATGATACCATAACAATGATATTGTCATTATAGATTTGTCGAATCCCATAGAATGTAAAACATTGAGAATGAACACAATGTCAGCTATGGGCTTTGGGTGACAATGATATGTCAATGTAGGTTCATCACCGGAACACATGAACCATCTGATGGGGGATGTTGATAGTGAGGGAGGCTGTGCCTGTGTGGGGGAGGGACTATGTGGGAACTTTCTGTGCAATTTGCTCAATTTTGCTGTGGATCTAAAACTTCTCCAGAAAATAAAGACTACTAAAACAAGGAGGGATATGTGTTGTTCAAATTTCGTCTTCAAACAAGGAAAAAAATCCATACTGGAACAAGAAAAATCAATGCATCAGTCACTACTTATAGATAGTTGATTTGATAAGGGATATCAAAGACAATCTATTGAAAAAATTATTGGAATTCATAAGAATTCATCAAGTTAGCCGAATATAAGATCAGCGTATAAATATCAGTCACTATTGACAAACCAACTATGACCCATACATAACATAATGGAAATAATGATAAATGAACAATACTAACAATAGCAACAACAAAAATGTATTGAAATATACCTATTGGAAATATGCACACTTTTAAAGATAACACCACAAAAGCCTACTCGTGGATAAAAAGGGATCTAAAGAAATGAAGGCACACACCTAGTTTTCAAGGAAATAATGAGAACATTTAATGCTGTGAAGAGTTCTCAAAGTACTCTACAAATTCAAGCAGTCCCCATCAGAATCCTAATAGGGTAGTTGTAGGATTGTTTTGAATTCTGAACTGCTGTTTGGATCTAGCATGTATTCATTTATTGACTAGGAAGGAGGAGGCCAACTTTGGGCTCAAACTACCAGGGTTCAGACTCAGCCATGCAACTATTTTGGGGACGTCAGCAAGTTGCTTGCCCTTCATCTTCAGTTTACTCATCGGCCAAATAAGGTTGATACGCGTAGGATTTGTGGAAGGATCAATGAATACTGGAAAATGGTCAGCACAGTGTCTGGCAGTAAATTTCAGCTATTACACTTACGCAACGTAAAGGAACAAGCCAAACAAAATTAATCACCTCATTCTCAAAGTAAATTATCAAACTGAGTCTGACTGTCTCTGCCAATAAGGAATGTTTACTTATCCTAAACGCTAACAAAGTGTGCCTCAGAATTTGGCTTTCTTTCCATTGAGATTTCTCTCAGTTAAGGTGAGAGTGCTACTTTTCACACAATTAATTGTTTTCTGTTCATGTCTATGTGACTGTTATTGTAGTTTTAATATCATGAATACTGACTCTTGGAACTAAGGGTATAGAAGAGTGGTGGGTGGGGGTAGATATTATTTATCTCAAGGCACACAGGCTCTCTGGACTCATGTCCTTAGCAGGATGTGCTGGTCATTTGTGTACTTTTGGCTGAGGTTGAAATCCCAGGGATTCTCTAGGGCTCAGGTCTTGAATGGGATGAACATGTATCAAACCTCCTGTTTCAGAATCCCTCTTGTTCCAATTTACAAAAGACAGAAAGCATCTGATTCATCCATCTCTCAGAATCTTAATACATACAGAGCATTGACTCTGAATTTATAAATCTCTTGTCTTCAAAGAAACAATTTAAGGTCTTATTTTGTGGTTCAAAAACTTTTTTCTATAGTGAGTAATTTTTTTCCTTGCCTTTAATAAACCCAAAAGAGGAATTAATTTATCCATACCTGATAAAGCATTAAAAATAATTTTGAGGAGTGACGTCAGCATCATGGTGGAGTGAGAGTTTCCCTTTACCTCTCCCTTCTAAATTACAACCAAGTAGATCCATTGACCAAAAGAGGCTTCCCTACCCAGTACAGCAGGATGCCTAAGAGATCCAGGCACCTATACATCTGAAGGTGAGTGGACTGGATCCCTAGGAAGCAGTGAAACTAGGGGAGCAGCCCCCATCCCCACCCCTGGTGGCAGCAATCCAGGACATGGAGATTGCAGGATTGTGAGTGGAGGCGAGGGCAGCCCAGCCCCGTGCACCTGACTATTGGGAGGGGGTGGTGGCTGCAGCCTGACATGCACACAAATACCAATGCAGCAGCTGGCAGTGGCCCTATGGGCGTGCACAAACCCCCTCATGGCACCAATGGTGGCAGTGGGCCAGCATGCATGCAAATGGCTGAGGGCAGGCAGCAATGTGGCAGTGGCCCTGCCCCACAACTGTCAGTGGAGTGGTGGCAGAGGCAGCAGCCCGACATGCACAACTGCAAGCAGACAGGGTGGGAGCATCCAGCCCCTGGTGGCAGCACCCCTGAAACCAACTCCACCAGTGCAGGGGCTGCTTACAAGTCCCTGGGTCCCTGGGCCCCTATTAGTGACAGCATGAACACAGCATAAACACAGCACCCCTGGCAGCAGTACAACTAGCACTCCCAGACAACTGTGGAACAGCCACACAGGTTGAACATGGGACAACAGCATCTGAAGCTGCAAAGAACCAGTGGAGGAACATGAAACCTAGGCAATCAGAACCAAAGTAACCAAAGCCATACTCAAATAAGAGAGGGTGATTAGTAACATAAATACACCAACAGAGGATCACTTCATCAAACTCCATGAAGAACTACAGTAACATGGCAGAACAGAAGGAAAATGACAACTCTCCAGAAACTAAATCTGAAGTCACAGAAGTATACACTCTAACTGACAGAGAATTCAAAATAGCAGTCATAAAGAAACTCAGTGAGTTACAAGAAAACCCAGAAAGACAGTTCAATGAGCTCAGGAATAAAATTAATGAATAGAAGGAACACTTCACCAAAGAGATTGAAACTCTAAAAAAAACCAAACAGAGGGCTGGCCCCATGGCTCAGTGGTTAAGTGCGTGCGCTCTGCTACTGGCGGCCTGGGTTCGGATCCTGGGTGCGCACCAATGCACTGCTTCTCTGGCTGTGCTGAGGCCGCATCCCACATACAGCAACTAGAAGGATGTGCAACTATGACATACAACTATCTACTGGGGTTTTGGGGGAAAAAAAAGGAGGAGGATTGGCAATAGATGTTAGCTCAGAGCTGGTCTTCCTCAGCAAAAAGAGGAGGATTAGCATGGATGTTAGCTCAGGGCTGGCCTTCCTCACACACACACACGCAAAAAACCAAACAGAAATTGTGGAGATGAAAAACACAATTAATGAGATAAAAATTAATGTAGAAAGCATAAAAAGTAGTGCAGACCTTACAGAGGACAGAATTAGTGACTTTGAAGATAGAAACATAGAAATGATTCAGGAGGCAGAGAGAGAGCTAAGATTTTATAAAAATGTAGAAATTCTTCAAGAAATATCCAACTCAATTAAGAAAAGTAACATAAGCATTACAGGCATCCCAGTGGAAGAAGAGAGAGAGAAAGGAGCAGAGAGCTTATTCAAAGAAATAACAGCTGAGAATTTCCTAAACCTGGGGGAGGAACTGGACATATAAGTACGTGAAGCTAATAGAACTCCTAATTACATCAGTGCCAAAACACCTTCTCCAAGGCATATAATATTAGAACTGTCAAAAGTCAATGACAAAGAAAAAATATTAAGGGCACCAAGACAGAAGAAAATAATCTACAAAGGAGCTGCCATCAGGCTTTCAGCAAATTTCTCAGCAGAAACCTTACAGGCGAGGTAGAGTAGAATGATATATTCAAAATACTGAAAGACAAAAACTATTAGCCAAGAATACTCTATCCAGTGAAATTATCCTTCTGATATGATGGAGAAATAAACACTTTCCCAGACAAACAAAAGCTCAAGGACTTCATTGCCACTGGATCTGCCCTACAAGAAATGTTGAAGGAAGCCCTCCTACCTGAAACAAAAGGCTAAGGTTTATGAAGCTTTGAGAAAGGAGATAAATGGACAGACAAAATCAGAAAATTGCAGCTTTATTTCAGAACAGGTTAGCAAACACTTAATTATAACATAATTAGGATAAAAGGATAAAACGAATACCTGGGAAGCTGTGAAACTAGGGGAGCAAACCCCCTGACCCCCAGTGGGGTGCATTCTAAACATAAGGATAAACATAAAGGATGAAAAGAAAGAAAGCATCAAAAATAACTATAAACAATTGAATTTGGTCACAAACTCATAACACAAATAAGAATAATTTGTGACAACAAAAACATAGAAGGAAAAGAGGAAAAGGATGGGACCTGCATAGGTTAATGGAGATAAGAGGCTATAAGAAAAAGGACTATCTAATCTATGAGATCTTTTATACAAACTTCATGGTAACCACAAATCAAAAAGTAAGAGCAGAGTCACAAATCGTAAATAAAGAGAAAACCATCACAGTAAACCACTAAACGGAAACGGCAGATAGATACAAGGAAAAAGAAACAATGGAAATATAGAACAAGCAGAAAACAAGAGAAAAAATGGCAGTACTAAGCCCTCATATATCAATAATCACTCTAAATGTAAATGGATTGAATTCTCCAATCAAGAGACACAGAGTGGCTGGCTGGATTACAAAACAAGACCCAACAATATGCTGCCTCCAGGAAACACATCTCAGCTCTAAAGACAAACATAGGCTCAGAGTGAAGGGATGGAAGGTGATACTTCAAGGAAATGGTAAGCAAAAGAAAGCAGGTATAGCCATACTTATACCAGACAAAGCAGACTTCAAGATAAAAAAGATAATGAGAGACAAACATGAGCATTATATAATGATGAAAGGGACATTTCACCAGGAAGACATGACATTCATTAATATATATGCATCCAACACAGGAGAACCAAAGTATATAAAGCAACTATTAACAGAACTAAAGGGAGAAATTCACACCAACACAAAAATAGTAGGGGACCTTAACACCCCAGTTATGTCAATGGATAGATCAGCTAGACAGAAAGTCAACAGGGTAACAGTGACCTTAAATTAAAGACCAAATGGACTTAATAGATATATATAGGACATTTCATCCCAAAACAGAAGAATACACATTCTTCTCAAGTGCACATGAAATATTCTCAAAGATGGGCCATATGTTGGGAAACAAGGCAAGCCTCAATAAATTTAAGAAGATTGAAATCACATCAAGCATCTTTTCCAACCACAATGCTATGAAACTAGAAATCAAGTACAAGAAAAAAGCGAGAGAAGTCACAAATATGTGGAGACTAAACAACATGCTACTGAACAACAATTGGATCAATGAAGAAATCAAAGGAGAAATCAAAAAATACCTGGAGACAAGTGAAAATGAAAACACAACATCCCAACTCTTATGGTATGCAACAAAAGCAATACTAAGAGGGAAATCTATAGCAATACAGGCCTACCTCAACAAATAAAAAAAATCTCAAATAAGTAATCTGAAACTACACCTAAAAGAACCAGAAAGAGAAGAAAAAACAAAGCCCAAAGTCAGTAGAAGGAGGGAAATAATAAAAATCAGAGCAGAAATAAATGAAATAGAGACTAAAAAACCAATAGAAAGGATCGATGAAACTAAGAGCTGGTTCTTTGAGAAGATAAAGAAAACTGACAAACCCTTAGCCAGACTCACTAAGGAAAAAAGAGAGAAGACCTGAATAAATAAAATCAGAAATGAAAGAGGAAAAATTACAATAGATACCACAGAAATATAAAGGATTATAAGAGAATACTATGAAAAGCTGTATGCCAACAATACATACAATACACAGATAACCTAGAAGAAATGGATAAATTCTTGGACTACACAAGCTTCCCAAACTGAATCAAGAAGAAATAGAGAATATGAATAGACTAATCACAAGTAAAGAGATTGAAACAATAATCAAAAACCTCCCCCAAAACAAAAGTCCAGGACCAGATGGCTTCCCTGGTGAATTCTACCACACATTCAAAGAAGGTTTAATACCTATCCTCAAACCATTCTGAAATATTGAAGAGGATGGGATGCTTCCTAACTCATTCTATGATGCCAACATTACCCTGTTGCCAAAACCAGGCAAGAACAAGACACACAAAAAAGGAAAATTATAGGCCAATATCACTGATGAACATAGATGCAAAAATCCTCAACAAAATATTAGAAAATTGAATACAACAGTACATTAAAAGGATCATATGCCATGACCCATTGGGATTTATTCTGAGGATGCAGGGATGGTTCAACATCTGCAAATCAATCAATGTGATACCCTACTTTAACAAAATGAAGACTAAAAATCACATGATCATCTCAATAGATGCAGAGAAAGCATTTGACAAGATCCAACATCCATTTATGATTAAAAACTCTGATGAAAATGGGTGTAGAAGGAAAGTACTTCAACATAATAAAGGCCATATATGACAAACCCAGAGCCAACATCATACTTAACGATGAAAAACTGAAAGCCATTCCTCTGAGAAAAAGAACAAGACAAGGGTGCCCACTCTCACGACTCTTATTCAGTATAGTATTGGAAGTTTTAGCCCGAGCAATTAGACAAGAAAAAGAAATAAAAGAGATCCAAATTGGAAAGGAAGAAGTAAAACTCTCATTGTTTGTGGATGATATGATTCTAGATATAGAAAACCCTAAAGATTCCATCAGAAAACTATTAGAAATAATCAACAACTACAGCACAGTTGCTGGGTACAAAATCAACTTACAGGGCCAACCCGGTGATGCAAGCGGTTAAGTGCTTGTGCTCCACTTCAGTGGACAGGGATTCGCAGGTTCGGATGCCGGGCGCGCACCGACATACCACATGTCAAGCTATGCTGTGGCGGCGTCCCATATAAAGTAGATGAAGATGGGTATGGATGTTAGCTCAGGGCCAATCTTCCTCAAGAAAAAAGGGGAGGATTGGCATCAGACGTTAGCTCAGGGCTAGTCCTCCTCACACACACACAAAAAAATCAACTTACAAAAGTCAGTTGCATTTCTGTACTCTAATAACGACCTAGCAGAAAGAAAACGCGAGAATACAACCCCATTTACAATTGCAACAAGAAGAATAACATATCTAGGAATAAATGTAACCAAGGAGGTGAAAGACCTATACACTGAAAAATATGAGACATTATTGAAAGAAATTGAAGAAGACACAGAGAAATGGAAAGATGTTCCACGCTCATAGATTAGAAGAATTAATATAGTTAAAGTGTCCATATTACATTAAGCAATCTACAGATTCAATGCAATCTCAATCAGAATCCCAATGATATTCTTCACAGAAATAGAGCTTCACAATAATATACTACAAAGCTATAATAATCAAAATAGCTTGATACTGGCAGAAAAACAGACACACAGATCAGTGGAACAGAATTGGGACCCCAGAAATAAAACCATATGTCTATGGACAGCTAATCTTTGACAAGGAACCAAGATCATGCAATGGAGAAAAGAAAGTCTCTTCAATAAATTGTGTTGGGAAAACTGGACAGCCACGTGCAAAAGAATGAAAGTAGACCATTATCTTACAGCATACACAAAAATTAACTCAAAACGTATTAAAGACTTGAATGTAAGACCTTAAACCATAAAACTCTTAGAAGAAAATATAGGCAGTATACTTTTTGACATCAGTCTTAGCAGTATCTTTTTGAATACCTGGTTTCCCCAGGCAAGGGAAACAAAAGAACAAAGAAACAAATGGGACTATATCAGACTAATAAGCTTCTGCAAGGCAAAAAAAATCTATGAACAAAACAAAAAGACAGCTCACCAATTGGAAGAAAATATTTTCAAATCATATATCTAACAAGGGGTTAATTTCCAAAATATATAAAGAACTCATACAACTCAACAACAACAAAATCAAACAACATGATCAAAAAATTGGCAGAGGCTATGAACAGACATTTTTCCAAAGAAGGTATACAGATGGCCAACAAGCACATAAAAAGATGTTCGACATCACTAATTATTAGGGAAATGAAAATCAAAACTACAATGAGATATCACCTTACACCCATCAGAATGGCTATAATTAACAAGACAAGAAATAACAAATCTTGGAGAGGATATGGAGAAAAGGGAACACTCATACACTGCTGGTGGGAATGCAAACTGGCGCAGGCACTGTGGAAAACACAATGGAGATTTCTCAAAAATTAAAAATAGGTATACCATACGATCCAGCTGTCCCACTACTGGTTATTTATCCAAAGAAAATAAAATCGACAACACGAACAGATTTATGCAGCCCTATGTTCATCATAGGATTATTCATAATAATCAAGACTTGGAAGCAACCCAAGTGCCCATCAACAGATGGGCATAAAGAAGATGTGGTATATATATACAACGGAATACTACTCAGCCAAAAAAAAAAAAAAAGGACAAAACCGTACCATTTGCAACAACATGGATGGACCTTGAGGGTATTATGTTAAGTGAAATAAGCCAGACAGAGAAAGACAAACATCATATGATTTCACTCATATGTGGAAGATAAAAAAAAGACGTTGATAAGGAGAACAGATTAGTGGTTACTAGAGGGGAAGGGAGTGGGGGGAAGGCCAAAGGAGTAAAGGGGCACATATGTATGGTGACTGTTAAGAACTAGACTATTGGTGGTGAACATGATGCAGTCTATACAGAAACTGATATATAATAATGTACACCTGAAATTTACACAATGTCATAAGCCAATATGATCTCAATAAAATAATTAAAAAAATAATTTTGAGTGATAAATTACCATGTCATTTTTATCCTATAGCTCAGAGGAATTCAAAGAATTGAGTGACATTGGTATCGCAAATCTCATTGTTTCTGTAACTACAAATACAAGTGACAAGTGTTTTCAGAGTTGACGTATAAAAATGAAAGCCATGAATAAAATTTCCTCATTTTAGCAATAAATCACAGTATCCAAGCATATGTAAAATCAAAGAGTTCTCATTCTGGTCATTAAGAGACGGATTTATCAATAACATTTTCCTTCGTATACTTAAGAAGTATCAAAATTGAGATATATCGGGGTCTTTATCCAAAGCTACAAGCATCTCAGCTGGTACTCAAATCACTGATGTACCTCTTCTTACAAACTCCTTGAAGCCATCTCAATACTTCTTCCCTTGCCGTTGTGCACTGTGAGCTTACAAGATTTATGCCCTGAGGTTCCTCAGGGAAATATGTGAGCTGATGGAACCATTCCTTACTACTTCCAAAGACTGCCTGTCAGCAACTCTTGACACCTAATCGTGATCAGACTGTTTGCTACAAGCTTTGAGCTGCAGAGAGAGGCCTGTGACATGGAAAAGGCCATTGGGGTCAGAGATTGTTTCCTTCACATTCTTGCCACGAAGTGATGGTTGTATGATATCTAAATCTCTTTTCTGCGTCATAACCTAGGAAGAAGAATGTAGGAAAACATCAGAAATTCTTGGTTTGCTCCTGAATTTTCCATAACAGGTTCTCATTGTTTGCACTGCCCTATTTGTGCTGTTCATGATACTGAAATCTAGTCCAGCTATCAGTTGAGACACAACCTAGAGTTTGAAGATCCTTCAATCACCTGTAAATTGACTTCATACACCGTCTCGCATCAATGGGGTTCTCCTATGACCACTAGATCATGTACGCTCTCTGGATGGCTTGAGGCCTTCTCTCCCGAGAAGTCAGAAGCTGTGTTCATCACAACACTTTTGATTTACTAATACAGTTTTTAACTTTGTATTTGGAATTAACTTTGACTTATGGAAACATTGTAATAATATATATAGCAGAAGAAGATCTGTATATCTTTACCCAGATGCAGTTGTTGATGTGTTACTGGACTTACTTTAGTATACATTCTTTTGGAGAATTCTACTCACAAAGACTCAGGCCAAAGATTTCAATACATGGAACAAACTATTGAACAGGAATTCAAAGCCTTAAATATCAAATTACACTCATATGTCCCACTCCCCCACCCTTCCAGAGCTCCGGTAAGGTCATACATAAAGCCAGTGACAACGTAGGGCATAAATAAACTACAATGAACAGTTCTTTAGTGGCCTCAAACCTTTCCATGTCAAGATGAACATGCAGGCTACATAAAAATGAAATGAGGAACATTGCACATATGAGACTGTCATGGCCCATGAGATCTCCAGGCGGTATTCCAGGGTGTTCCTTTACCACATAGAAGACACTCCTGTGTCAAGGATTCTCCTTCCCTTCTAAGTTCCTTTTCAGCAGGAGTCAATACTGACAGACCAATGAGAGGCTGTGTTCCAATATATCTGTTCTCCACGGGGAACTGATCATACATAAAGCAATTCCAGAAGAAGACCTGCCTTGCAGCAAGGAAGGCCATGTCCTAACAACTCTTCTTGACCATCCTCACAGTCCATTAGTTGTGCTGGAGCATCCTGGGGGCTCGTGCATCAAATTGTAAGTTGGCCTCACATATGAAGGAGACGTCTGAGGACAGCAAACCACAACACCATCAACGGTACCTCCCAAACAGGGGGAGTTTGAGTCTTCTGCAAACACAGGTGCCACTTATAATGATGAGAATGAGCAGATATTTTCCATCTTCATTTTAGAGAAAAATGGTTACGGTTTGACACCCATGACAGATTGAATGTAGTTTTTTTTTTTTTATGAATTCTGGAAAAGACGCATGGAAGAGGAAGCCAAATAACCTCAGAGCTTGTGCGGAGGACCAGGAGAGTGCTGAGCCGATACTCACTGTAGGATCCTCAAGAATATTTACTTTTCTTGATTCTATACTTTGCTCACTGAAAAGCCTTTCCTTCCCCAACAGTCTATTGTAGTGAAGAGGACAGTAAAAGTCTTTGTTTCTTGTGGTTGTTGGGCCTCATTAATATCCATTACCATCTAATATTTTTGTACACAAAGTTTTACCATCTTCCCCGAAATCTCTCTCATTGTAGATCTGCCGCTCTTGGAGTCAGGCATAAGGCATGAGACCTGACAGGAATTTTTCTTATTCCAGCTTTATCTTGTACACAGATACTGACCAATGAAGTTGTGTGTTCATTAGTTGATTGATATATTTATTATGCTAATTTTGTCTTGTTTATCATGTTGTGGGCAACAAACTGTCCAGCTATTAACTCTTCTACAGGTCAGACAAATGGCCTTCAACTGTCTAAATAAAAAGACCAAGACTCTGTAGATTACAATTGCTCTGCCAAATAGGGCCTGTATTTTCTTAGTTCTAGAGTTGCTTTGTCCTACTCATCCCTCAATTGCTAGAACTGAAAGCCTGCAGGTTATATATCCCAGACTCTCTCGCCAGCTGCCTTCTTGTTGGGTTCTCCAATGGAAGGCAGTGATGGGAGACTGAAGGTGAGAAGAGGGCAGAAGTCATGTTTTCTTAGCTTTGATGTAACCTCTTGGCAGTGGTTGTGGCAGCAGTGTGTCTAGTAGACTAGCAGCCCAGCAACGGCAGTGTCCGCAGTGGTGACTGCCATGTATGGGCTCCTGGGTTCCTGCTCAGGCAGCTCAGTTCCAGCAACAGCCTCAGCTTCACCTGCAGTCATGGGGTCTGAGAAACACCATTTTTTTTGTATCCCAGTTCTAGCAATGGATTGTCTTTCTGCCATTATTGATCATTGGGCATCCTTCATAGTCTCTTTTTTGCTTCTCTAGCCCTTCAAACATCTTTATTACCAATTCCTGTATGAAATTTGCTCTGTTCAAAATAGGATATTTTCCATTTTCTTGATTGGGCACTAACTGATAAACACTATAAAAATCTATTTATAGCTTAGATGAATACATATATGACAATGTGTAGTTTGAAGAATTACAATGGGAAGAGAGAAGGCCAATCATGACAGAGATTAAAGAAAATTAAAATTTTTTAATTAAAAAAAAATTGAAGTACCAACAAACTTCAAGACCTTGTTGTTTTACACTCTGTGGACAAATATTCTGACAACTTCAAAAGTATGTGATCAGCACTGTCTACCAGTAGTTGAGGAATTTGACTAATCTCTGGTTTATATGGTAGTTGACACTGTATAATGATTTGTAATGCTGTATTATTTCAGCCTAATCAGTTGATTGTGTGTCTTAATGTACTTATGGAAAATCACTTGTCTAATTTTTTACTCCTGTCTTTGGAAGATGTAAAACCACAAATTGAGGAAAGGACTGATAGAGTGATGTAGCTGTCCAAAATGTGGTTATGCATTTCTACTCTCATCTTTTCTTCTTTTCAGCTTTAATAAATATACAAGTCCTACTCTAAACCTCAATTCCTCTTTCCCACTAAAAGCTCCTCCTTCTAAAGAATTTCTCTAGCACGTTTGGAATTCAGCTTTTTTAAAATTTTTTTTTTTGGGTTTCATCTCTGTTCTCTAACAGGAAGTCTTCAACAGTCTAATCAAAGGTTGTCACTTTCTCTTTTCCACCACACTGTGGCATATACTGCTTTGATCTTTTCTCATTGTTTAATATCATTGTTTATATATTTTGAGATTTAAAAGTAAGATGGACAGAGATTAAATCCATGCTGTCTGTGTTCTTGATCCAACCTCAGGTCAGTTTTATTTGTTGACTTCCTTTGTGGTCAGGTGCTTTGACTGACAGATCACTGTGATATTGTGGGCTCGTGGTGGCAAAGGGCAGCTTGTTTGCTTTTTAAGTAAATGTAACTCCCTCTAAATCTCTTTTTGACATTTAGTTTTGTACTGAGTAACC
Organism: Diceros bicornis minor; assembly: GCF_020826845.1. Taxonomy (NCBI): domain Eukaryota; kingdom Metazoa; phylum Chordata; class Mammalia; order Perissodactyla; family Rhinocerotidae; genus Diceros; species Diceros bicornis. The sequence goes on from NC_080770.1 coordinate 10,746,801, forward strand.
TGAAGCTTCCCAGATTTGCTGATAGTGACGTGAAGGAGATGATTCCAGAAAAGACAGTTGTAGCAACAACAGAGAAGGATGTTCTGGCATTGTTTAAGAGAAAAAACTAGTCCAGCTTCCTATATTCAGTTTAGAATTTTTCAGTCTGTAGGACACCACTAATTGGGGCTCTGACGCCTACACAGGATTAACAGGGAGAGACAGAGAAACCAATCAGTAAAATAAAGAATTTGAAGTGTGGACCTAATTTTCCAGCTGTGGGCTATATGAACTAGGTCAGCCTGGGAAAGAGGATTCATCCTTTTAAGTCACAGTAAATGGAGACTACACTTCTTATCTGAGTCATAGAGATTAAATAACACTATGTGTGTTAAACACTCAGCACTGTGCTTTATGTAGATTATATCTTTAACATGAATCATCCAGGGAGTCTCATTCCTCTCCAAAAAAGCACTTTTGGGTCATCTTCACTTCCTCCCTACCTTCATCCTTCAAATGTTACTACCTTTTCCTCCTACAAACCACCAATTAACAACATATGCCCCCCTGTATTCCTCCACCCACTATGGGCACTGGTAACCTTGGTTCTACTCACCACCTGTCTCATAGATTCATAATCCTATGTTGTCCACGATTTCATTGTATGTATTGTCCATGAACACATATATGACAATGTGTAGTTTCAAGAATTACAATGGGAAGAGAGAAGCCCAATCATGACATAGCTTAAAAAAAATTAAAATTTTTTAAATAAAAAAAATTAAAGTATCAACAAACTTAAAGACCTTGTTATTTTACACTCTCTGGACAAATATTCTGACAACTTCAAAAGTGTTTGATCAGCACTGTTTACCAATAGTTCAAGGTATAGTTTACCAATAGCTCTGTGGCTATGAAATCTGAGGAGATAGCAGTTTTATACATCTGCTGCAATAATGCAGAGCCCTCTTTTGTGAAGAAGAGAAAAGCTGGTGAGCTATTTTGAACTCATAGAAACCTCAGTGAAGCATACATTTCATTTTAGTCATTTTGATCCTTGCATGCAGGAATGGCATGTAAGGGCTCCCTCATTAGGCCCATGGTATACTTCAAGTGTTCTCGTAGAGTCCTGATTCTACATGAAAGGGTGCCACATAGAGGTTCAAATTTATGTTCAGTTTAAGAAAAACTCATTTCATTACTGTGCTAGACTTGTGATTGAGAGATTTAAAACTCATGCACCCAAGGATTTCCCAATCTATGGTGAAAGCAGACCCATGAATATTTTCCTTCATTACCATTGTGTTGAATACAATTAAATACCAAACATGGACCTGGATTTAGATGTGCTTGAGGCCTTGGCTAGAGATATGCATAAGGAATCATAGAAAATGACCACCTAAACCAGGTGGCATTCAGGGGAGGCTGTGTGAGTGAGGTGCAAGGGGTAGGGGAATCAACAAATCTTAGCCTGGATGTAAATGCTCCATGGGTCCTAAGTGCAAGAGAGGGTTAAAGTCCTAGCAGAAATCTTGGGATTTATACAGATACGCAGACAGGATCTATCTCGGGGGTTAAGACAGTATTACAGCAGTGTGGGAAAGTCAGTGTGTCAGATGGCACTGTGTACACATTGTAGACTAGAAATTCTGAGACATTCGTATGTGGTCAATAAGAAGTCATTAGAATTCTTAGAGGTCTATCATGCATCACTTGATCATGAGAGGTATAGGAGACTGTTGTGAGTTAGCGACCAATAGTTGGTAATTAATTATTAGGTGCCACAGATTTAGTAGGGAAGAATAAAGAATCTACTTTCTCCACCTGCACTGAAGAAAAACAATTTGTACTGTGTTTCTGAAAGTTCTGCTGTCTCCCTCTAAGTATCTTTGACATTTGCACCATCACATCTTCCACATACGAATATATACTTGAATGAACTCCTCTAGCTTGGACAAGGGACAAGTCAAGTAGTAACAATGTCATAAAGACCAGAGTGCTTCTCCAGGATTAGGGACTATGGATGGTTCTGGAGACTTCAGTGGCTCAGGTAGTGGAAGGTCTTCACCCTTGACTGAGACTGACTTTCCTCCCAGGGTTGGAGTGTGAAGGACAGAAGCAGAGAAAAATATGGAGAAAATATGAAGAAAAATAAAATGTCAATTCTTAATCTCTATTTTGGGACAACTTCATAATCATTAAAAAAATAGAAAATACAGGGCCGGCTCCGTGGTGTAGCGGTTAAGTGCACGCGCTCCGCTGCTGGTAGCCCGGGTTTGGATCCCATGTGCGCACCGATGCACCGCTTGTCAGCCCATGCTGTGGTGGCGTCCCATATAAAGTAGAGGAAGATGGACGCGGATGTTAGCCCAGGCCCAGTCTTCCTCAGCAAAAAGAGGAAGAGTGGCATGGATGTTAGCTCAGAGCTGATCTTCGTCACAAAAAAATAAAAGAATAAAAAAATAAAGAATTCATTAGAAAAAAATAGAGAATACAGTATAAAAATAAATAAAGACATAAAAAAACAATTAAAAAAGGCTTTTCTAATTACTAAGAGATATGGTAGCTCAACCAATGTCAGAGATGATACTGGATACGGTAATGAGAAAACTAATGGGTTCTGAGTCTGGGACCAGAAAGCATGTATCCCCTGGTCCATAGCCCTAGGAAATAAAACCTCACTCCAAGGTCATGGGCTCTATTAGTGATTTACTTTTGCAGCCAACAAAGTATCCAAAATCATGCTTTGTTGATAACAGATGCTCATCATATATTTGTTAAAAAAATTAATATTGTTGACGTTCATTTTAGTCTTTTGACTGGAATCCAGATTCTAGCTTCTGAACTGAATTTGAGTTTCTAAGTGAGTTTCCCTACAAAGAACAGAATATGCTATCTCGGGCAGTGCAAAAGGAGGAAGACAGGCTGGAAAATCATAGAAATAGCATGACAGATGCAGTGTGGACTTGTTAATTGCAGATGGCTAAATTGGACAAACATCTTACTGAAAACAACTAGAAAAGCTGGAGATAACACATGCGGTACTATCAAGAGAATGAAGAATTACCAGGCCTATAGCTAGGAAGAATATAGGCATTGGGAGGAGATTCCCACATTTGGGGCTGGTTTTTCTCTGAGAGTGTTTGGCAATCCTGCAGGAGAAACTGACAGGCCGTCATATTCAGGTTGGATCAAGAATGGAGTTCAAGGTCTGCCTAGGGGGTTGTTGATTTTTAATCACCTTACATTGAGTTGGAAAAAAACTTGAGAATAAAAATGAAACAAAGGAAGACAGGCCTTTGTCAGGGATGCAGGTCAGTGCAAATGGGATTGAGGTGATCAGAGAGCTTAGTGCCTCCAGGCATCCTGGTGTGTCCACAGTTGGCTGTAAGAAGACAATGTAGATAGAGGAAGATAGAGGAAGATGATATCATCCTAGGATGGTATTTCAAGAGATTAAGGATGTGCCTCACAGATCCTGATCCCCTCAATCAGACCAGAGAGTCTTAGGAAGCATAAGAACATATTCTTTGGAAAGAGGCCGAAGTAGCGAAGGGTGTATAAAAAAAATCTGCAAATATGGCTTTTGTCCAACATGCTGAATCACAGAGAAATCCACCACAGACCTGTAAAGTTCTCATGACATTTCATACTTTCCCCTCTTTGACTCATCGGTTGTTGGAGAGTGTTTTCTTTAATTTCCACATATTTACAAATTTACAGTTTTCTCTCTGGAGTGGGAAAATCACTCCTGAATTTCTCCTTTACTCACACACACAACACTTCTCACACCAGATGTGTGGGTTTTTTCCACATCAATCAATTCTCCCACATGAGCTGAGTGTCCTACAATTTAACTCAGTTTTGACAGTGTCTTCCTGGAAATTGATTCCACAGGAATTGATTCTGCATCAGATTCCACATGTTAAGGGCTCAGCTCCATAAGACTCCCCTCCACACCTTCTGATACCAGTCACAAGTCCAGCTTGCTACTTGTGCTTCCAACCAACCAGATATAAATCAGAGGTTCCCACATCTTGCTCCTAAGGATCGATTAATTTGCTAGAATCATTCACAGAACTCAAGAGAACATTTTACTTACCAGATTACTCACTTTTTATAAAAGGATATAACTCAAAAACAGCCAGATATAAGATATACGTAGGGGAAGGGCCTTGGTATTTGGGAAGGAGTACGGAGCTTCCAGGCCTTCTCCTAGTGTGCCAAACGCCCAGCCTCTCCACATGTTCACCAACCTGGAATCTCCCCAAACCCCATATTACTGGGACTTTTGGAGGCTTCTTCACAAAGTCATGATCGATCTTTGACTCAATGTCCAGCCCGTCTCCCCTTCCAAAGGATGGAGGTGAGGATGAAAGTTCCAAGCTTCTAAGCATGGCTTGGTCTTCTGGTAACCAGACACCATCCTGAAGTTATCCAGGAGCCCACCAAGAGTTGACTCATTAGAAAAAAGACAATTCTGTCGCCCAGGGAATTCCAAGGGGTTTAGGATCTCTGTGTCAAGAAACAGGGTGAAAGATCAAATATTAGAGAAAAGATGCTCCTAGTGCTCCTAACACTAAGGCAATTATAAGGGTCTTAGGATCTCTGTGCCAAGATCTACGGGCAGAGACAAGCATATATGTCCTATTATTTCACACCTCTGGTATTGATTTCTAGTTTTATTCCACTGTGGTGGGAAAAGATACTTGGTATGGTTTCAATTGTTTTAAATTTCTTAAGACTTGTTTTTTGATGTAACATGTGATCACTCCTGGAAAATGTTCCCTGTACACTTAAGAATATATACTCTGCTGCTGTTGGGTGGAACGTTCTGTAATGTCTATTAGTTCTGTTTGACCTATGGTGTTGTTCAAGTTCACAGATTTTCTATTGATTTTCTGTCTGCACGTTCTATCCATACTTGAGAGTAGGGTATTAAAGTCTCCTACTATTCTTGTATGGCTCTCTATTTCTCCCTTCACTTTTGTCTATGTTTGCATGATATAGTTAGATGTCCTGATGTTGGGTGCATAAGCATTTATAACTTCCTGATGAATTGACACTTTTATCAGTATATAATGACCTTTGTCTCTTATGACAGTTGTTGACAAAGTCTGTTTTATTTGAAGTAATTATTGCCATTCCTGCACTCTTTTGGTTACTACTGGCGTGGAATATCTTTTTCTATCCTTTCACTTTTAGCCTATGTGTGTCCTTAAATATAAAGAGTTTCTTGTAGACAGCATTTGGTTGAATCTTTTTTTTTTTAAAAATCAATTCAGCCCCAGCTTCTCTTTTGATTGGACAGTTTAATCCACTTAGTGTTGAAAGTGATTATTGATTTTGAATTACTTACTATTGCTGTTACGTTCATTGTTTTCTCTGATTGTCATTGTTTTGTCCATCTTTACCTCTCTTGTGTTTTTTTTTGTTGTGACTCGTGGATTTTTTGTAGTAGTTTGCTTTGATTCTTTTTTCTTTTTCTTTTTTGAAAATTCTATAAGTACTGTCTTTGTGGTTACCACGAAACTTACAAAAAACATATTATAGTTATGAACCTCATAGCTTAATTTCAATTGCGTTCCTAAACTCCTCACTTTTCCTTCTACCTCCTCACACTTTATATTATGGATGTCACACTTCACCTCTTTTTACATTGTGTATCCCTTAACTTTTTGTATTTATACTTATTTTTAATACTTTTGTCTTTTAAATTTTATACTAGAATTAAAAGTGATTTACACATGACCGTTACAGTATTACAATATTCTGTTTGCTTATGTATTTACCTTTACCCATGACTTTTGTACTTTCAAATATTTTTATGTTGCTGTTTAGCATCTTTTTGCTTCTACATGAAAAATTCTATTTAGCATTATTTGTAATGTAGATTGAGTGATGATGAAATCCCTCAGCTTTTGTTTGTCTGGGAAAGTCTTTATCTATCCTTCATGTTTCATAAGGGTTTTAAACTTTATTCTAAGAACACTGTTAAAGAACTGAGTGGTTTGAGGCAAGGGCTTCAAAAGGGCTTTCCTCCAGTACATATTTGAGCCTTTTCGTTTTTAAATTGACAGTTCATCTCGTATAGTTTCTTATCCTCATCCATATGATCATTAAGATGTGTCTACTCTTCCATCACATGGCTGTTAAAATTATATGTACACAGCAGTAAAATTGGTTGTGCATATTCTTACTAATTTTCTTATGATAATTTTTAAAAGTAGAATTGTTAAATCATTCTTTTTGTTTTTATGGGTAGTTTTGATGGTTATGATATCCTTGGTTGGCTGTATTTTCTTTCAGCACTTTGAATATATCATCTCACTCTCTTCTCATCTGCAAAGTTTCTGCTGAAACGTCTACTGATAGTATTATGGGACGTCCTTGTATGTGATGAGTTGCTTTTCAACTGCTAGTTTAAAAATTCTCTTTGTTTTTGATTTTGACAATTTGATTATAATGTGTCTCAGTGTAGATTTCTTCAGTTCATCCTAATGGGCTCCTTTGGCTTCATGAATCTGGATGTCCATTTATCTCCCCAGATTTGGGATGATAACAGCCATTATTTCTTTAATGAAATTTCTACCCAGAGTGCTCTCAGAGTACTGAGCTTACACTCTCATTCAGTGGTCTGTAGACCACCAACAACACCTGAAGCTAAGAGTCGGTCCCTGGAGTGATAACTTTGTTAGTGTTCATGCTCTCCATGGATCTCCTCACACCATTAGCTGGGATCAGGATCCATTTGCCACCAGTGTCCCTTGAGCTGAGGCACTGCTCCAGACCTCTGACTCCACAACACTTCATCCAGTCTTGATTAAGATCCTCAGATCCATCCATGCCCCTGACAGAAAATATTAATCCCACTGGGGAATTCCCAATGGCATACATGTTTCCCTAAACTATGTGCAGAGGTAATCTCCTCCATCAGCCAAGACCCTGAGCATTGCTGTGAATGTTCACTTTTTCCCCATTTGAGTATTGTTGAAATTAGGCTTTTCCCTCAAAAGTCACCAGTGATGACCCCTCTAAGCAAACTGGCATCTCTGTTTTCCCCACCTCAGCCATTTGGAGTCATTTGCAACCCTACCTTCACTGAGCCAACATGCCACTGGTCAGTGATGAGTTTCCCAGTGGTCTTCAGATGGGTCCTGGGCTGGGCATCTTATGCCTTTGAGGCATAAGATGAGATCTTCTCATCATCCTCAGCCTACTTTGAACCCTTTCTCTGGAATGTCCTGTCCCTGGGCAGTTTTGGGAGCTTTCAGCTACATTGCCTTACCTGGTTGTAGAGTTCATGTTCAACTGCATGTATCTGACATATTTGGCTATGGGAACTTCCTTGGAGACAACCTCTTATTTTTGGACCCTCAGATGCTTGCCACTTGGCATGGGCATTCTGGAGCTGCTGCTTCCCTTTGTGCCCATCTCTAATATTTCTTTTAACGTGCCAGTCTGCATGACACTCTGGCAGTTGCTGGTCCTGTCAAAACAACCCACCATCATTCACTTCAACTCTGATTAGTAATGCAGGCACAAGCCCCCTCTGACAGACACTTTCTCCTTATATCATCAGATGAGTGATGCACCCAGGAAACACATGACCATGTAAACAGGTGCCCTCACTCCCCTGGGGCAGCTCAGTGATGTCCTAAGGCAGACAGAGTCCAGAGTAGTCAAAGTGCTGAGACTGAGGAGGGAGAGGGGCCTTCCAGGGCCTGCCAGATGTAGAGGTTTACATCCAATTCTACACTCCTGGGAAGGTATCTCCTTGGAGCTGCCATTGCTCAGAATTCTGAGGCCTTTCAAAACCAGTGACCAGTCTACTAAAGAATGGGAATTTCAGTGACTGCAGCCATATTTATCCTACTGAGTCCCCCCCACAGGGCCTTCTGCAACTCCGTCAAAACGTCCACTCCTCATTGGAAAAATATACACACCCCTCCCGACATAGGCCAGGGCCCATCTCTGAGCAGATGTGAACTTCTGCATACCCTATTGTTCATATTCAGTTCCTGCATCTGAATCTTTTCTTTTTCCTCTCCTCTTGGGGTCCAACAGAGAGAGGATGGACTGAGGTCCCCATTTCTGGGGAACAGAGAGAGCCAGCATCTCCTCCCTCCCCAGTGGGGATGTACCAAAAGCACCAAGAACTGAGCATACCATGAATTCTTAATAAATAGTAGTGTATGTGTGTGTGTTTGTGTGTATTTGTATGTGTAATGTGTGAGATCTTTTAAGGTATAGGTCCTGGGAAAGGGTCCATTTGCCTGGGCCTAATGGTGTCACAGATCCTGAGGTGTTCTGGAGAGGGGGAGGGGAGGGTCTCGCGATGAGTTTTGGGAGTCATATACTTTTGGCCACTTGTATGAAAAAATATATTAAATATTGTATCTTACAACGCCGTTGTTATAAAGATGAATATACCTCACACTGGTTCTTTGGTTATATTCATTAATACCATAGTCACTTTTGGTGAATATTTTTAAAGAAATTGTAACATTTTTGTGGAAATTTAAAAGTATTATGTGCCTAATTCCCTCTACACGTTATGCCTCGTGGAAGAACCAGCCCTGGTGGGAGCTGAATTGTCCTGAGAAAGGGTCAGGGGTCTTCCTGGGTGAGAGGACAGCCCAGGAAGGAAGAGAGTCCTGCTGAGTTGTGAGCAGAAGGGGTGGCACTAACTTATCTCTGTGACAAGATTGTGGGGACTGAAAAAGTAAGGAGAGCTCAGGTTCAATGACATCTTGTTTGCTTTGCATTATTCCTACAGAACACACATATTTCCCTCAACCTTCATTGCTTTGTGGGTCACTGCGGGAACGAACGAATGGACCACATTGCCACTTGCAGGACAGGACTAGGGGGCATCACACAAGTTAAGGGGGCACCAAAAAATCTCAGTAATTAGGGTACATAACATTTTAATAAAATATTTTTAAAAATCAAAATTAACACCATATATCAAATTTTAAAATCAAGATACGATTCACCCCTGCTTTGCACGAGTCCCCTCCCTGGCTGGCTCTGTTCCGAGCCCTGCACACTTGGGTCAGGGACAGAGAGAGCCGGGAGAGGAGCCTCGCCATGGCACGCGGGGCTCAGAGTGGAGATGAAGCCTGCAGTGGATCAGGAACCTGAGCAGGACCCAACCAGCAGAACCTCAGCGCCCGAGGACATCAGAGACAGTCCTGGGGGAGACGGGGTGATAAGGGAGGAAAGTCACTTTTCCAGAGCGAGGATCAAGGTCAGGCTACAGATGGGAAGGAACAAGGGCTTTTCAGATTCTTCAATCCCTCACCCACGAGTTCTTAATGAATAATTGTGTGTGTGATATATGAGGCTCTCTAAAGCCTCCATTTTAATTGGATAACAAAAAAAGAACTTTAGGTTTGCAGATACTTTATTGAAATGAAAATGTAAATGAGGTTTCAACAATTGTCTTGCAGTTTGTAGATCAAAAGACAAAAAAGAAAGAAAAATTGTGGTTTATAGCAATCCATGGTTGGTTTCTGAGCATTCTCTGTAGTCCTTTGAGCCAAAGTTCTCGTGGAAAGTTAATATCCATCACACCAAGGACTGTTGTAAATTACGTGCTGGAAAACAAACACAGAGACATCACTTAGATTTCGACTCTCTCTTACAAAGTAAAATTCTGAAACACAAACATTTCTTCCCTTTGTTTTCCTGGGTTTGTCCACACACATCTGACATCCAAGAAAGTTATTGCTGGAAGTAGCACTAACTATGAAGAAGGGGATCTTTTTTGCTGATCAATCCTACAAGTGAGGGGCTTCTTCAAAATCAGATTTTTTTACTTTGATAGAAAATGTGTGTATGTGGACGTGTGTGTACCTGTGTGTGCGTGTGTGTGTGTGAACTGGGGAGCTGAGAGTTAGGTAAGAGTTTTCCTGAGTGATCTTTTCTCTCTTTTGTCTTTTTCAATCATTCACTAAAGATTCCACAAAATGAATAGGCGAATCACCACTGGGGCCTTGATGGCTTTCTTGGTCTCAAAGTCACCAGACTCACCCACAATTAAATTCTCTGAGATAAAATAAGGCATGTTCACCGTTGATCTGTCATAATTAGTGACAAACTTAGAGTCTGCTTGTCCCTGTCCAGTGGTTTAAAAGCACATAAGAAAAAACTGAAATTACCATCATCTTTCTGAAATTGGTCAGAGTTTCATTTGACTGGTTGAGAAAACATTGCTTGAATTCCTCTCCAGCCTTTGCAGTGGCCTCATCTGATATGAACTCTTGAAGAGCTGCTAGATATTCAGTCGTGGACAGTTCAGGATTAATTGTCTTTTCAACCACATCCTCGAGAAGTTGGCAGCCGGAACCTGGGAGGAAAGCATGCAAAAGTGGTCTCAATTATGGAAGTATGAACCCCTTTTGGAGCATCACTACGATGTTTGCCATCTTCTTACATCCAGTAGAGACATGCATTCAGAAAGATTCTGGTGAATGATCAATGAACTCAAGATCTTGAGTTCTCAAGATCATTCACTCAGAGCAAACTCAGGATCTGGGATTTCCTTTAAGCCCTGAAACATCTGCTCTCCCCCAGCTTCCTGCCTCCACAGCCCAGAGAAGCCCAACATTATGTAACCATGATTAAGGCGGATGCTGGAGTAATGACAGGCTCTGATTTAGTGCAACACATTAAACATTATCTGGTCTTTCTTTGTTCAGAGTCATGTGATGCTTCACTATTATCATTCAGAGCATCAAGTAGGATTTCCAAGTACTGTAGATGTATTGGGTCTAGAATATTGTCCATTAGCTCTGTTGACACAAATTATTTTCTGCAACAAAAATTAGCACACAAACAAAATTCTTGTTCATGAAGTGATCTGTTGTGGCCACTTGAGTTGCATAGGGAAAAGGGCTCTGGAATTGGATTCAGGAGAGCTGGATTTTACTGCTGGTTCTGCAATTTTCTATTTAGTTGACCTTGAGCATATCACCTTTAACTTATCTGCACATAGTTCAGGAACAAGTGAGGTGAGATATTAAAAGAGCTTGGTTAACTGAACAAAGCACACTATGTAGGTGATCTATTATTGAAGCTCAGATTCTGGCTGCCAGGGCATTTTCCTCCCTCTGGCTCTTCATTGCCAGAAGGAGACCTCTAAATGGTGTGAGTTCTACCCAGTCAGTGCTGACCATGAAGAGACTAGGAGCTAATGGGCATCCTGGTAGGATGAAATCAACTCTGTAAATGTGTGAAGAGTGGACCCCCATTTAGGGGGCCACACTGGGTCACACATATAGCCTGAGCCTTTTCCCCTTGGAGGTTTCCCTTTTCTTTCCACATTTAAGGAAACTCCATGATGCCTCTTTCAGGAAACCTAGCTAGTGCAAATGTCAGGGGGCCATCGTAGCATGTGTTTCCCTTCTCCCACTGAAATATCTAATTCTAATGTTCAATTCCAAGACTCATCCTGGTTTTCATGGTACCTGTGATGATGGTGATATGCCCTGAACAGGATGAGACGCTACATGCAGCTCCACTGTAGAAGCAAAACCTACGAGGAAACTTAATTTTTTAGAATTAATGATAATTACACCCTTTGGGCTATTACACCCAGACACATTATACTAGGGCTGTCCTGTACTGGGGTTTGGGGACCAGGAAATCTTCCACAGGCGTCCTGACAACAACCTTTAGCCCAATGCTTGCCCTCTCTGTCATTGCTCACCTGCATAGCAGTAAAGGGGGAGGGCCAGCAGCGTGAGGACCGTCACCAGCTTCATGGTGGAGGCAGCTGTAGCTGGCTGGTCTCTGATGTGGGAGAGAGACGAAGGAACTCACTTTGGAGGGGAGTGCCCAGAACTCCTCCTTTTATTCTCCTGGTCACCACCTTAATCCCTCCCATGAATAAGGGAATGAGTCATACAATAAATCTGGCATTGGACCAGGAAACAACGGTGAGAATCAGCCAGAACCCAGCCAGCCTGAGCTCTGTTTGTAGAAACCAAGGAGGCAGAGGTTTTGACCCAAAACAATTTTGGAACTGCAGTAATGATACAAGACTTTAGGTAAAATTAATTTAAAAGAGCTTTCTAAATAATAAAGCAAATTATACCATTGTGAGCCTGTGTTGTCACCCTTGTGGTTTTTATTATTATTTTGGTTGTCATTATCTCCTCTTCCTCCTCTTTGCCTCTTCTTCTTCAAGGTACAAAAAGCTTCATATCCCCTGAGCCTGTTCCTGCTGGTTTACCACACACCTGCGCTCAGTGCAGTACCACCTACCTCCTCTGGGAGGCAGACTTCTCTCGCCCACAGACACTCCCTGGGGTGCTTGAAGTTTGGGAAATTATGTCTCACCGCTTCGAAGGTTGTTTTTACAAAGAATATCTCACTTAGTTAACTCAATTCAATAAATATATCTATTATAAATCCTTGAATTAATTTTTTAAAGTTTTTGTTGGCTGTTTGAGGTTTTTCTTCCACTGACTGAAAGGATGACGTGAAGAAGTAGAATAACTGATTGCTTAGGGGAGGCAGTGCTGATGGTGGAATGGTGATGAGACCTGGGCTCATGCCGGGGTGGATTTGAATCTTGGATGCAACACCTGATAATGAAGTGTCTTTGGGTAAGTTGAAGTGCTGATCATTTTGAACTTCCTTTGCCTCATTTCTAAGAGGGACATAAATGATACCATGCCTGGTTTTATAAGGAGGATGGACACTCTATGTAAGGAGCTGATCACAGGGCTTAAATTAGGGTAATCATGAACAAATGGGAGGTTTCATCCATCCATCCACCTATCCATCCACTCATCCATTGTTCAACAGTAACCATGAGCTTCTCCTCTGACTGGGCTCTGTGTTCTGTGCCACAGATTGAGTTGTAGGAATACATTAGAGGAGGACCTTGCTCTGTGGAGCTCACCTCTCACCAGGGAGACAACAAACAAGCTTACAATTGAGTGAGTGATATTGGATAGTGACTGTGTGAAGAACAACACAGCCCCCAGGGGCAGCGCCCTGCACAGAGGTCCAGGCAAAGCTATAGAAGGAGGGACTTCTAAGCTTGGATGAGTGGACAGTGATGTCCAGGGGAAGATGAGGGGAAGGGTGTTCTAGGCAGAGGGAACAGCATGTACAGAGGCCTGAGAGGAGACGGCACTTGGCAAGGTAAGGAATGAGTGTCTCTTGGTGCCAAGAGAGGGACAGCACAGCCTCATGATAGAAAAGCCAATTCAGTTTAAGCAGGGACAATACGAATGTTATAGGAACTAGAGAAACAAAGTTGGCTTAGGTTAAAAAAAGAAAGAAATGGATGAGAAAGCCAGAGAAATGAGTCAATAGTTAATTACCCGTGAATGCATTATTTGCTGTCTGGATTATTTGGGACATCTTTGTTTCCGTTCTTCACCGGGGCATAACTTGCCAAGAACAAAACGGATTTGGCAAGATGCTAGAAACAGAGAAGGTTATGTTCTCACGTGTGTACTTTCACACAGTTGACATTTGCTGGCGATTTTCATTCCAAAGGCAGGTGAAAGACTTTAATAATGAAATGGGATAATGTTTCTTTCACCAGGACTTAATAGGGACTCTGCCTGGGGCCCCAGTTGTTATGGGTCTGCCATGTCACCTGCTGCGACTCTGGACCCGTCAGAGGTTTCTTACTCAAAAAAATTCCCACCCACGTCATGTACACAGTGCCCACGATAAAGAGGTGTGTTTTCTTTACCTCCACGTTCTTTCCATACAACTGATGACGATCATTCTCAGGTGAATCAAAATACAATGAATTGTCCCAGAAAAGACTCTTTTGGAAGCCAGCATTTACAGGGAGAAATAGGAGAAGCCAAAAAGCCAGAATGCTTGAGTTGCTAGCCTGATTTTTTCTCTTCCCAAAAGGAACTTTGACTCGGGTCCCCAAATCAAGTTCAGAAACTACGGAGTGAAATGGCCTTCAGTTTCAGTGTTTGTGGGACATTTATTGATCACCTACTATGACAAACCATGGTGCAAAGTTAAATGATTCAGATTCTACCCAGAATGAGCTAGTGTTTTCGGGGAGAGATAAAGCACGTGGTAAGAGGGAATTATATTTGGCCTGTCCTTGGAGTCATAGAAGCCCTGAGATACACTAATATTTTGGTTATTTGAGGCCTTGCATACTTAATAAAAGTCATAACAATCAGTGAGAGCCATTTTTTCTTAGTGACTCGTGCATTGGCACAAAAACCTTCAAAGGAATTATTTTGAAATTGAGATGATCTAAATTTTTTAAAATTGTGAGTTACTGATATCAGCCCCACAGTATTTAGAGTAAGAGATGCCAATTTTTTTTTCACTTATCCTCTAAAACTAGTCCTGCCCCTCACCTCCAGGGCTGTTGGGACACTAACCTCAGGCACGTTCTTTGGAGGTGAACCTCTTCTTCTTTAAGATCATGCCAAAGTCTAGAAGTCTGGTGGAGAGGTAGGTGCCCAGGAGGGAAACTTTAAGGAAGGTCCTGCTCTTGGGGACATCTTGGCTGTCAGTGAGATGTTCGTTGTTCACGGTATCCAGGCCATTCCTAGACCAGGTGCCTCCCTTGCCTTGGTTCCAGACTGGTGTGGAGATTTCACAGCCATGTCTCTTCATACGTTGGGAATAGTCCTAGGATTGTTGTGAGTCCTGAATGAGCTACAACATGTAAGTGCTCAGAACAGGGCTGGGCTCAGAGTAGGTGCTAGCTACATGTAAGCTACCAGGGATTAATTTTATAAAATTGATAACGGTGATATGGTAAACCTTGTAGGACTACATTGTGATATGGTAAACCTTGTAGGACTACTAGGACCATTATAGACCACTGAAGACTCTGCCTCTGCTTACATTCTCTAAAAGATCCAGAGATAATCGTGTTCAGATCTGAGGTCAAAGTTGTAAGTTTGAAAATAAAGCACTGTACTTAATCCATGCTTACTTGATATTTTTCTGACTCCTTCTTAAAAGAGTTTTATTGAGATATAATTTTTATATCACTTCTTCTCAAACATATTCTACATACTGTTGGCCTAGTCATCTTCTCAATACCCAGCACCAATCCATGATTACTTGTTTTCAGAATTCGGTAAAATATGAATGGCAAACAATTACATAACACTTACTTGATGCAGGGCACTGGTGAGAGACTCTTTTAATCTTCACAACCACAACCTAATGAGTAGGGTGATGATGAGACTTATTGGCCAAACCTGGGTACTTTGGAGGGTGAAAGAGGTCACTAAATGGGTGGAATGCTGGGACAGCAACATAAACCAGGATCTCCTGAGCAAACTGAGATGTGTGGTCACCCTCCACCTGAGGTGGACATATCATTTCTCCCCAGCTGCAGACAATGAGATAAGAGAGGTCAAGTAACTTGACCAAGGGCACACAGTTAGTGGATGACAGAGCCTGTATAAGGAGCCAAGTGTTCTGATTTTAGAGACAGCTCTCAACACCATCGACATCTTGAGTTTGAGTTGTGGACCTTCACTTTATGGCTCAGACAGATCCTTGTGATCTCAACTGCCACAACTGCCCTATGTGAACTCCAGGTTGATTTCTCTGCAGGCCCCACAGTTTCTGCTTGAGGCCTCTGCTCCCTGTGAACTCCCTTCCCCCACTGTCCTTGCCTCAGTCCCACTGAATTGAAACTCCTTATTCATTCCGAATGCCACATCAAAGACAGCCCACTTCTTTTGCCCTTTCTGGCCCGTAAATCTCTGGGAACTCCCTTCCAGGACCCCATGGCTTTCTGTGTGCAGCTCTCTCCTGACATCCCAGGACCTGATCCCATGGCCCTTTCCTCCCTGTTCATGCTCCTTGGGGGCACGGCCTTTGCACCTCTGCTCTTTGAGTGACAATACTCACCCTGTAGCTACTTAATTAATTATTGTATAACTGCCTTTCAGGGCAATTTTGAGTTTTTACATCTATTTAGAAAGAGAAGCTCATTTAAATTTGAATCTTTAGTAAAGGCGGGGATCAAATCCAACACTAAACCAGACTCAGCATGATATCGTGGTGCTAAGACCACCTTTCTTCTGTTCCTGGATGAGGACTCTGGAGTCACAAAAGGGAGGGGACAGGTGAGGAGAGGAGGAAGTTGGAGCCCATGCCATCAGGGACTGGGCCACCTGGGTCTCTCTGTTCCCCACAAGTAACCATTACCTTGATCCAATCTAAACTTGATCCATCTAATGACTTGGGTCAGTGAGCCGGATTTGGAAGGTGAGCAAGGATCACAAGTCAGCCCCAGGTAATTCTCCTTGGCTCATTCACCAAAACCCTGAACTTTACACAACTTGACATTTCCCCAAAACGTGTACTTGAATGTTTAATCCACTACTAATGTGAGAGTTCATTACACCAATACCTCCTCTATTTGTTAGTAATTTTCCCTCCACTGCATGTCCACATTTTCTTGCTAACCATCGGCATCCATGGTTGTGAACATCTTGTCCTTGCAGGCATCTCAGTGGTGTGTGAGGGGACCTGATATAAAGTATTTCCACTGATAGAGCAGTGATTCTTTTCTGAGGCTGATTTACTCTCTCCTTCCATGCACCCCTGTGGACATTCTCAGTGTCTAGAGATGTTTGTGGTGTCTCTGCAGAGTGGGTGGTGTCCTAATGGCATCAAGTGGGCAGAGACTAGGGATGCTGCTAAACAACTTGTGTGGCTCAAGACCTTCACTAAGAAAAGAATCCTTCAGCCTCTGATGTCAGTAAAGCCGTGGTTGGGAAACCCTGTCATACAGAAATACCTAAAAGCATTTGCCCTTGTGGTGAAAGGTCAGTAGTACTAGGTAGCCGCACACAGTGGACAGTGAATGGAGCCCCAGTGCAGAGAGAGGCTGACAGGAGTGTGGGCATCTGTATCCTCTAGTGTGCGGAGCTCAGCTTCACAGCTGTGCCTCTGCTTGGACTTCTCCCCACAATTTCTCTGTTCCATCATCCTCATCCACTTTGTCCTTCAAGATCCAACTCAGTCATCACCTCCTCACAAAGTCTTCCTTCCTGGAGAATGCAAGCTCGTAAGGACTTTGTTCTTCTTTGAATTTCTATGGGCCTTTAATTTCTAAGGTAAAATCTCATTCTCAAATAGTGATATACTTCATATCTTTCTTCAGTTCTCACTGTGTCATTTTACACGATAAAAATGCCTTGTCATTTGTCATGGTAATTAATTTTTAAGGAAATATAATAAATTGTGTTGGCACAGTGGCCATAGTTAGCAAACAAAAATGTTTCTGCTCTTTTTATTACCTCTGTTGTTATTAGCTACAGATGGTTTTGCAACCCAAGGACATGTATGGAAGAAGACAAGTGTATGTTTCCAGCAAGGAATGCTGCTGCTCCTATTCTCTGTGCTAAGCAAATTTGAGAAAACCAGATATTGCCCTGCAGTTACGGAGCTGAAGTCCCGGGGGCTCGCATCAATTAACTGATTATACAGTTGTAAGTCTACAACCTCATAATTGAGTCAAAAGTTGTGTAATGTTCCAGCAGAGCTCATAAAAGGGACATTGACCAAGTCATTGGGGTAGGGACCAATCCCCCAAGGATGGGAAGATTGAACTGAAATTGTGACTCTGTTAGACAAGGAGGAAGGCAGACATGAAAAAATATGAGCTATGAAAATTTTAAAAACACTGAGAAGGTGAGAAGAGGTTTTATATCAACAAAAATATGTCCCTCTCTGATGGAACATACTGTGACCCAGAGTCTGTGTCAGCACAAGCTCTGTTCAGCAGATATGGAGACGTCCTCACAGCTCAGCGTGCAGTAAGAGAGGTTTCACTGCCTAATTCATGTCGTTAGGTCTGTAGACTCAGACCATGAGCTGAGTTTGCTTCTCCATATATTTCAGAGAGAGGTGGTGTATCTAGGTTTCCTTACAGTTCTGAAAAGTGATTATGTAGTTTTCATCAGTGCTTTAATCTAGGAACTGGTGACAACCCATGATGTTTGACAAAGAGAACAAGATAGGAGTATTCAACATTTTTTGACAGTTTAGTATGTGTCAGACCCTGGTAAATTTACACACACAAGCATATGTTTATTCATCCTATAAAACCTATCATGGGGCACTTTTATTAGCCACCTTTTCCAGATGAGAACACTGGGTTCTCTTACATAAACTGGGTAATTGTCCTAAGGTCTGAGACCACAAACAATCTGAACCCAGGTCTTCGTGGTCCTCACCATGTGCCTCCTGTTCCTAGTTGGGGAGGCAGAGCCGCCTACAGGAACCCCCCACCATCCTGTGTGATTGACGTGGGTACCACTGTGGCCCTCCACTGGGACTTATCCAAAACCTGCAATGTGCTCACTGACAACACAGCTCATAAACATGCCCCTTGTTAATAAAGGTCTTTCTCAGTGGTTTTCAGTCCTGTTGCCCCATAGAATCACCAGTGGAGTTTAAATAGTACGGGTACCTAGGCATCACCTCAGACTTACTGAATCAAAATCTCCAGAGGGGGATCCAGGGAATCTGTATTTTTTAAAAGCTCCCAAGTGATTTGATTGTACAGTTGGGACTGGAAACCTCTGGACAGGACCATGAGTCCTCTCAAATATACTTTCATGTAAGTGGGTAATTTCTGATGAAAGAAAATGCGGAGCAGCATGACCCAAGAGTGGAATGGCAGGTGGGGAGTGTATTGCTTTAGCTGGGGGCCGCCTTCACCTAAAATGAAATTGACCCAGGTAGCAAAACTAGGTTTGGGTGGAAGACTTGAGCCCATGGGCGAAGGGGAAGTGGATACCCACCCTGTTCACCTGTCTCTTCATTCCATCATCTTCCCTGCCTGGAGCCCAAGAGCAGAGAAACTCTCAACACCTATGATGCTTACTTGGCTTCTGACACCCCAGGGCTCCCTGGAAGAAAGAGCTGAGTTCATTTAATCATCATAATAAACCTAAGATGACATCATGGCAGCCTTGCTCTTCATGGACTGAGAATATGAACCTCTGCGTTGTTGTCAACTCCGCCAGAAACAAAGACTCTGGCCTTGGAATGAGCTGGGAGAGAACAGATAAAGGAGGTTTTCCCCAAAGAAATTCTCCAAGGGTGGGATGTGTTCAACAGTGTTTGAAGGTACCTCTGCGTGAAGATGGTGGTGATGGAAGGGGAACTGAGGGAGAGGATAATTCTTGTTCAGACTTGATCAATGTACATTTGAACCAGATGTGGTTCGCTATCAGCACGCAGACAAGGGGTCAAAGCTGGGTCTCTCTACAGCCTATCTCTATAACAATAGTGGAGCCTCCAGATTCCCAGTCCCTTGATTTGCCCTCTTGATGTCAGAACACACCTATGCCTCTGCACTGACACAAAGAACACAGATACAATGAACAAAAAGTCAGAGGCAAACTGAACAAACAGGACACATTTCCACAGGTGATTGAACACCCTCCTAGAAGGCAGAGAAGAATCCTTCAGGGCTGCTTTCCTGCAGTCTTCCCCGCTCAGGAAGGAGGGAGGTGTGGGGAATGAGACATAGATGAATAGCATCAGCCCTCAGTGAGGAAGGGAGGGCTGGAAGCCAGACCTTGTGACCTGCCACGTGCCATGTGGGCAGGACCAGTGAGGCTCTCAGATTACAAATAGCTCTGGGCTCCCCAGGATCCTGAGTCCTAATTGCTCATCCTTTGCTAAAGCTGAAAGCTCAGAGCAAATAAGCCACCATGAGGCTGTCCCTGTCTGTTCTGCTGGTCACTCTGGCCCTTTGCTGCTGTGAGGGTGAGTATCATTTCTAATCAGTCCAGCACCAGCCCTGGTAAGTAACCTTCTCTGAACTAGGTGAACTTAATTGGAGTACGAATAGATCAAAATCCAAAACTTTTCCTCTACTTGTGAACTAGACCCTCAAAAGCCCAGGGCTCATTTTATCAAATCCCAATACTCTGAAACTATTACAAAAAATCATTGCAGGCCAATTTTAAGAGTTTTCACCTGAAGCCTCACTCCTTGTCTGTGGTCTGTGTTTGAGAAGCAGCATGACATAACAAGTTTTGGATGTGAATCGTGGCTCTGCCACTTACCAGCACTTTGACCTTGAACAAAATGCTTAATCTCCCCAAGTACCTTCTTGTCATCAGGTTTTACAGCTAGCACCAAGAATAGCTATGACAATGGGGTGGGTTGAAGTGTGTCAGGAGCCCAGTTCTGGGTATCACGCAGACATCTCGTAGTTATCAAGATGTCCTCCATCCAGAGATTTTTAGGTGCCAGTTGAGTCCACAGCTTTTTAACTCATAGATTCAGAATCATAAAGTGTTATAGCTGGAAGGGTTTTTAGAGAGTTCTCAGTTCAAGAAGAACCAGTGTTCTCTGAATCTCTGAATAATAATTCTTCACATGTGCTTGGTGAATAAACAGCACTCAATGTGTCTACAATTACTACTAGTTTTCTAGGATTACCACCAGGAATTATAGTAGAACTAGTACAATTATTAGGGCTACAATTTCCATTTTTCTAGATTAATTCTAGCCATTAATTCAACAATACTTTTGCATGTCTTCATGCCCTCTTTACTGTCCCATTCTTGTGGAGTCTTTCCCTTCCATTTGACTTTCTAAACATCCTCCTCTTTCCCTGCATGGCCTCTGATTTTACCCTCTCCAAGTTCTCTGCATAGTTTGATGTCTGACCAGAGGTCAGATCAGAGCCTGGTAGGGCACATCCCATGGTGCAGGGTGGTTGCAAAGACTTGGGGGGATGGAGAATCCAGACAAGTTTCAAGTCTCAGCACAATTCCAGTGGGGTCAGGGAAGAGCCACCCTTCCCACCTCTCACCCTATCCAAGGAATTCTGTACTTCACAGCAGAATAAAAGAGCCAATCATAACTTTGTACATAAGCTTCAAATGTGTTTAAAGTGATTAGATTTATCTTTTTTTTAAGCTTTTTAGCTATGTCTGCATCCAATTACATAATGTTATTCTTTAATTTGGTCTCAAAATAGCATCTTCCACTTTACAAATAGTTTACTTACTCTTTTCTAGATTTAATCTCCCTTCTATGATCTCTAATAAGATTCTGAATCTACCATTTATTTGTATTTAATTATCAAAAATATCCTCTTTCCCAATATCTAAGACAAATAAGGTTTCACTCTATTAGCAGCCAAAACTTAATATTTTTAAATCTAGGGAAAGTGAATTTCAGTGAACCAGAGTAGTTTTGGAAAGTAGTGGGGTGAACAGGAAAGAAAAAAAAAGAATTAGACATCAGGAAACTTGGTGTCCAGTCCTAGCTCTGCTGCTTGCTGTGTAACCTTGAGGAAATCATGACATTGATTTCCTCACATTATTATCAGCACAATGATCAATGGGAATACAAAATCCTTGAGTTTCCTGTCTAGTTCTAATTTCAGGAGCCATAGGAAAAAATCACTTTTCTCACAGTAATTGTATTTCTTTTTCTTCTTCTTCAGCCAGTGAGATCGTTTGTCCATTCCTTGCTATTGATATGTCATCCTTCCTATTCACTAATGACCCTCTGTACAAGCTACAAATTGCGAAATACCAGGCACCTCCAGAAGCTGTTGAAGCCAAGTTTGAAGTGAAGCAATGCACGGATGAGATCTCCTTTGAGAACAGAGTGCTAATTAAAAAGACATTGGTAATTCTTTTTTCTTTGTGCATAGAGACTTTTGCTCAGGTGAACAGCCAGGAAGGAGTTTAGCATGCTGCTCTTGGGGGGCACAGATGGTGGAGGCTTCTGCCTTGTTGCTCACTTCTGATAGGGTGACCCAGTGGCCACAGAGTGGATGATCACATTACACCTGCTGAGTTATACTGAGGCTGCACAGACAGTATGGTCACGTTCCTCCTTCTCAAGTCAGCTCTCTGGCTGCCAGGTTCCCCATAGTGTCTTGAAGAAGAGAACACCTGGGGCCCCATGCAGTGATGTTGAAGGGCCAAAGCACTGCTGCCTCCCTGCCTGGGAGCTTTCTTTAGGGTGAGTTCCCTCAGCCAGTGGACACAGTCCCTGTGGAATCTCATGGAGAGTGTTGGGAGTGTTGAAAGGGGAAGCCGGTGGTGGGGAACTATCCCCCACCCTCTGTCGGGATTGCAGGGCAGGGGGACTGGCTGGGTTCTCTGCCAGCTTCTGCAGAGCCAAGGCCCACTCCTTGCACCTCCATCCACTTTTCTACTCCTCACCTATGACTCTCCTCTTTATCACAGCCAATGGGCAGAGACCCTCCTTGTTATGTCTTCTGCAGCCACATGTGAAGGTGAAACACTTAAATTATGTCTTTATCAAGAAATCAGATTGTTAATGGTGTCTCTCAGCCTGTCTACCACTGCATTTAGGTCATGAAGTTCAGCTGCAAATGCCCATAGATGCTGGATTCTCAGTGCTGAGAAGAACATGTACTTTCAGGTTGAGCTTCCACATCCTGAGGCTGGGAATCTCCTGAAAGCAGTACTTCCCATGTCCTCTCCCACCCTTGTCCCCATCTCTCAATTCTGTGTCTCCTTTGGAGTGAAATGGTAGAGTCTCTATCCCTGGACATCAGAGAAAATGGGCTGCTCTCTCCAACCTTTCACCCCCTCCTTCCATAGAAACCTGAGTCCTACTCTAGGGTCGCCTCAGCGTTTATTGGCCGGACTATGGAAATAGTGCTTTCTTGGCATGCATGGTTGGTTGTAACTGTCAGGTCTATTTAGTTTACATGCACACTGGGGTCCTGCCTGGTGTCTTCCATATGCCCTTTGTTGGTTGAAATTTCATTGACATCTTGGTGTGGACAACAGTCTGTGTTAACGTGTCATCTCCAGGAGCAGCATGACTGACCTCCCATTTCTTTCTTTCTTTTTCTATTTCAGGGGAAAATACTGTTGAAGTGTGGTTTCGCAGATTTCACAAATTGACCAAGTCTTATATAGTAGTACCTCTGTCTTTCAATGATCACCTGATCTTTTCTGGAAAATGTAAAGGTTTCACCATCCTGCTTCAATAAATCACTTGCCCTGCACTTCTCTACTTGTCTTGTCATTATCCAACAGTCTCTTGCTTCAAGTTGGGGTGAATTTCATCACAAAGTGTCCATTGGGTGTTGTCACTAGTAAATTTCAGAGACCCAACGTCCATTTAACCTTGGCGGCCTGAGGTGCAGAGATCACAAGAGGAAATATTTGTCACAAATCATCCTGCATTACTTTACAGATTTCCCATTTATGTTGCCATAAGTGAAAAGGATGGAGAGGATAAAAGCAATTAAAACGTTCCTGCTACTGGTGTTTATTTAGCGATACTTGTAGCCTAACCGTCTGGCCAGTCATGTGGTTCCCAACCAGCAGCATCACTAATATTTTGTCCTCATCATAACCACAACCAACATGGTTTGTCCTCACCACTTCACTGTGGTTTCAATCATATGAACTGTCCAGTGTAATTTGTTTTCATCTACCTCTCAATTTAAGTAAATCCCCAGGGTTCAACCTTCAATTAACTCTTTTTCACTCTGCACACTCACATGGCTCATTGATGTCTACACCACTCACCAACACCTCAGGCTAATGCTTCCTTCCTCAAATTCTCCCAAGTGCTCCAGAAATAAGCATCCACCTGCTATCTGAACAACTCCATTGAAGCACTGAATAGTCATTTCTAAAGGAATATATAAGATTGAACACACTACTATAGCAACCTACTCCTTTTCCATGTACCCTCCCCCCCATCTTGGATAATGATCCACCACCCAATGAGGCATCTGACTCAGAAAATTTGGATACATCACAGGCTCTGGGTTAGTTTCCAGTGGCTGCTCTAATACACTACCACACACTTGGTGGCTTAAATCAGCTCATTTTCTCAAAGTTTGGAGGGAAGAAATCCAAAATGCATACCACTGTGCCAAAATTATTGCGTCAGAAGGGGCACACTCCCTGTGGAAAGTTGAGGTGAAAATCTCATTGCTGCTTCCAGCTTTGATGGCTGATGGTATGTCTTGTCTTGTGTCCACATCATTGCAATCTCTGCCCCGTGAGGTCACACTGCCTTCTCCTTTTCTGAGTGTGTCTAACATCCCCCTGTCTCCTTCATTTAAACAATGGGATTGCATTTAGAGGACACCGGAAAATTCAAGGTAATCTCCCCATCTCCAAATATGTTAACTTTATCACATCTGCAAAGTCCTTTTTTGCCAAGGAAGGATAATATTACAAGTTTCAGAGATTAGGATGTGGATATTTTGGGGTGTTTTATGAGCTTACTGCAGCTCATTTTCCTGGTGACATCTAAGAGTCTACTAAATTATGTTCCCTCCACTGCCACATCGTTACTTCTGAGTATCCCCTCCTTTCCATCCCCACAACCATCATCACAGTCCAGTTCTTGTCCTTCCTGGCTTGCTCAAAAGTTTCCTAAATGTTTTCCTGGGCTCTGAGATACCTTCCTGCAATACATCGTCCTCACTGACACCGAAGGGATCCTCCTAAAATCAAAATGTGATCCTGATCTCACTTCAATAACTGTGAAATTCTAGTGGGCATTGGTTTCCGAATGTTTCAAGTAAGAGGACTTATTATTAGTCCTAAACTCACTCTTAAATTATATGTAGTAGGTGTTTTGACACAACCTCTTGGCTGAGAAATAGAAGATAAGTTATCTACTCTTATCAGTTATCAGCAATGCTTTTACAATAAATGTCTATTTTTAATCACATCAAGAAATATGTACACTTAAATTAGTCCTTATTTTGTGAAACACATTACATATCAGTATACATACTATGCTTGGTGGATGCAAGGACTCATGGAGCTCTTGTAACACCCAGAGAAACCCAGATTGGAATCACTGCTGGAGGATCCAGTCCCACCGTTGTCATTGCACACAAGGACATCCAAGACCTCATCTCTGGCACTCATCTGAACTCACCTTCCTGCTTGCAAAGGATTCTATGCTTAGCCATAGTTGTGCATATGCCATTTGCCTATGCATCACATTGAATCACACACTTGCACCAGGCCGGTGGTGCACCCTTCGCCTCTATATCCTTCCCCTGCATAGGACAGCTGACATAGTATGTGTAGTGTCCATTTCACATTTCGTCTTTTCCTCTGAAGCCCTCTTTGACTCTTGCATTATAAAATAAACCTTTGTACACATTGTCACACATTTTATACTCAATAGCACAGACAGAGATACACATTTTTACACACATACACAATCAGACATGCACACAGACACAGACATACACAGACACACCTAGAGACATTCACAAACGGACACATACACACAGACAGGCATATGCCTTCATCTATTGTCACTTTATTTTTCTGCGATATAATATTCACATCACAGAGTTGTTGTGAGACTATATTGAATAAATTAATAATGTGAAGCAACGCATATTATCAATCATTATTATTATTTCTAAAACACTGAGAGTTTGCATGCATCGAGCACCCCTATGGTAAGGAAGGTTTACCTGTTTTATCTTACGTAGTCCTTACTAGTCTCCAGGAAGGTAAAAGATGTTCCTACCACTGACCGTTGGGGTGAAGGATGCCCTACTCAATCCTGTCCTTCTTCAACCCTGGCTCTGTGTTAAAATTAACTGGGAAGATTTCAAAAGCAAGTGATGGCCAGGCCCCAGCCCAGGAGAAATACATTGATATCTCTGCAAATAGAACCCATGCAGTCCCCATTTCCTCACCTCTGCATCCTACAGGGGCAGCCACTCAGTGAATAGGGAAGAGCACCAGACTCTCCATGAGGGTCAGAGAACACCCAGTATCACCAAAGTGATCATCTTGAGACCTTTCCTTGGCCACCTATCGCCCCTCATATCTGGCAATTACAGGTCATCCATGAGTTTCACTGTTATAAAGCTAATAAACTTAGGGTCTCATATAGGAGAATTTTCTTCATGAGCTGCTGTATAAGAGTGTGAGGTGGGTTATCACAAGACTCCAAAGGCTGGGGCTGGGAGGAGAGAGGTTTAGAGGTTTAGTTACCGTGTAATGGGTACAGACTTTCTGTTTGGGATGACGAAAAGTTTCTGGAAATGGGCAGTGGTGACAATATTGTGAATATAGTTAATGTAATTGAATCATATACTTAAATATGGTTAAAATGGTAAATTTTATGTTACGTATTTTGCCAAAAGACAAAAATAAACTCCACAGCCTGAGCTCTCTTTGAGGCAGCAGAAAGATAACTGAAATGGGACTGGGGCCTATATTTCAATCCCTAATGGACATGCTCTCCCAGAGCTGTCAGCTCCTCAAAGTCTAATTATGTCTTGTGCCAACTCTGTTTGATTTGCCTCCTGGATTTTTCTCTGTTGAAGATATCACTAATTTTTAAGAAACTTTGGTTCAAACTCACAAATTGAGTTTAACCAAGTACAAAGGATTGACTCATGCAGAATCTTGACTTTATCCCTCGAGGCCTCTTGTTCTTCCCCTGGACAAGTCCTGTTGTGCTCTGTCTGGGCTCTCCTCCTCAAGTCTCTTCTTCCTGCAGCCATCTCACTCTCTACGACAAGGTCAACATTCTGAACACAAAGCTCTGGTCTTGCCACAAGCTCACTTAAAGCAAACTTTCAATGACTTCCGTTTCCTATGATATGAAGCTCAATTTCTCCACTCTGAAACTAGAATATTCAGACCTATATAATAATTAAGACTACATTGATTCAAAATTAAGACTTCTCCTTTCTTTCTCTCCTTTACTTCCACTTTTCCTCTCCCAGCTACTAAACATAGTTTCTCACCTTGTTAGGGCATAAGAAAAGGAGAGACAAGAAGATAAGAAAGTCCTGAATTGACTCATACTCTTTTGGGATTGGCCCAGGCAGATCTTTCTCCTGTGGGAAACCTTCATGGGTCTTCAAAAATCTTATAATACTAAGATCTCTTCATGGCTTAATAAATGCTCAAAGTACAAAAAGGAGCTCTGGAAAAATAAAAAATATGACAGCTGGAAAAAATAATAAAGGAGTTGGAACACAAAATAAAATAGTGGAAGGATGGTAGGGTGACTGAAGTGGGAAAGATAAAGAAATACGAAGGAAGAGAAAAGAATGTTAAAGCTTCCATCCAGAATGTCCAACTAATTGATAGGAAGAAAATGAGGGAGAACTGATAGGAAGATAGGAAGAAAACAACCAAAGAAATACTACATGATAATTCTCTTGAAATGAAATCTATGAAATTGAATAGACCACTCACTCCCCACATCAAAACACATTTTTGTGAATTTTTAAAATATCATCTTAAAGAAAGAACTTCTTTTCAGAATGAAACACTAAATCATGTCAAGGATGGGGAATGAAAATCGAATCAACACAGGACTGGAAGACACAGGAGTAATACTAAAAATTCAGAGGCTCTGACCTATAATTGTATACAAATAAAATTCTATATGCAGTCAACTACATTTAAGTATGAAGACAAGTAAAGGTATTTTAGAAGTGCAAATCTTCAAAAGTTTTATCTCCAATGAGATTTTGTCTGAAGATATCAGGGTATGCTGTACCAAAACGAAGGAGTATATGAAGAAAGATAAGGCATGGAATCCAGTAAACACAGGATATAAAATAGATTTTTATAGATGAATCAGGACAGAACTGTAAAAAACAATATTTTGAACATGTCAATACCAGGCAACCCAGTGGAAGAAGTTGTAGGTGAGTATGAGACAACGTGGTGTGGATAGGAATGGACAGGGGTCTAGTGTTTCTCATTGGAGCTGTTTTTCAATATTTTCCTTTTGAGCAGTGCTCCTATAACACTATTTTAAAATAAAAATTTTGAAAAATACATGAAGATGTAAGATAGAAGTGAAAAGGAAAGACAGGATTGAAGAAAATGGGCCAAAAAAATGTGTAGGAGCAAATTTTCACAACTTATAGGATATGATGCTACAAATTAAGGTCAACTTGGAATACATACTGCATGAAACCTACAGAAACTTCACGTATTTTATTGAAAGAATTAATGAATTTCCTTAAGGAATTCATTATTGTGGTAAATGACAAGACATACGACAGAGAACTGAAGAAAGATATGAGGTATATCACTGAGAATGAGATTCTACCATAGAAATTAAAAGCCTATAGAAATTCAAGGAAGAACAAAGCTCTTATGAGTTTGCGTTCTCCAGGAAGGAAGACTTTTTGAGGAGGTGATGACTGAGTTGGATCTTGAAGGACAAAGTAGAAGAGGGTGACAGAACAGAGAAAGTGTGGGGAGCATCTGAGCAGAGGCACGGCCGTGAAGCTGAGGTCCACATACTGGAGGATACAGATGCCCACACTCCTGCTGGCCTCTGTCTGCACTGGGGCTCCACTCACTGTGAACTCTGTGATGCTACCTAGCACTACTGACCTTTCACCACAAGGGCAAATGCTTTTAGATATTTCTCTATGACGAGGTTTCCCAACCATGGCTTTATTGACATCACAGGCTGAAAAATTCTTTTTTAGTGAATGTCCTTAGCATCACAGGTTGTTTAGCAGCATCCCTGGTCTCTACCCACTTGATGCTAACAGGACACCACCCACCCTGTGGAGACACAAAAATCTCTGGACACTGATATTGTCCACAAGGGTGGTGGAAGGAGGGAGTAAATCAACACCAGAAAAGAGTCACTGCTCTAGCAATGGAAATGCTTTACATTAGGTCTCCTCACACACCCCTTGTATTGCCTCTAAGGACCAGAGGTTCGCAACCGTGGACGCCGACAGTTAGCAAGAAAATGTCGGCGTACAATGGAGGGAAAATTACTAACAAATAGAGAAGATAATGGTGTAGTTATATAATGAACCATATGAACTGTCACATTAGTAGCAGATTAAATATTTAAGAACACATTTTGCGGAAATGTCAAGTTGTGTAAAGTTCAGGGTTTTGGTGAATGAGCCAAGGAGAATTACTTGGGGCTGACACCTGATCCTGGTTCTGCTTCCAAATCCGGCTCACTGACCCAAGTCATTAGATGGATCCGATTTAGATCCATCTGGGGAACAGGGAGACTGAAGTGGCCCAGTCCCTGGTGCATTGGCTTCAACTTCCTCCTCTCCTCACCTACCCTTTACCTATAGTGACTCCAAGGCCTCATCCAGCAACAGAAAGAAGGTGGAGTTAGAACTGGGAATGACATGATGATGTCTGGTTTTAGTGTTGGAGTTGATCCCTGCCTTTACCAAAGATTCAAATTTAAATGAGCTTCTCCCTCTAAATAGATGGAATAATAAAACATGTAAAATAACCAGTGAAACCTTTGTAAAATTTCAAAATATGTCCTGAGAATCAGTTACACAACAATTAATTAAGCAGCTACAGTTTGACTATTGTCACACAAAGAGCAGAGGAGCACTGGCTCTGCCCTCAAATAACACGATCAGGGAGGAAAGGGCCATCAGTTCAGGGCCTGGGGTGTCAGGGGAGAGCGGCACATGGAGAGCCAGGGGGTCTTGGGAAGGGAGGGCCCCAGAGATTCAGGGGCAACAAAAGGGCACAAGAAGAGGGCTGTCTGTGATGTGGCTTTGGGAATGAATAAGGAGTTTCAATTTAGTGGGACTGGGGCAAGGACAGTGGGGGAGGTGGGCTAAGGCCTCGAGCAGAAATTGTGGGACCTGCACAGAAATCTATTTGCGGTTCACTTCCACTATCACTTCCAAGGTCACAGGGATCATCTGACCCATAAAGTGAAGGTCATAAGAGTGAAACTAAGGAGGTGAATAGTGTTGCGGGCTGTCTCTCAAGCCAGAACACCTGGCTCCTTATCTGTGCTCTGACACCTACTACTTGTGTGTCCTTGGTCAAATTACTTAATCTCTCTTGTCTCATTGTCTGCAGCTGGGGAGAAATTATATGCCCAGGCTCATGGGGAGGGTGACCACACATCTCAGTTTGTTCAGGAGAATCTTGTTTTATGTTGCTGTCCCAGCATTCTATCCATTTACTGACCTCTTTCACCCTCCAGAGTACCCTAGTTTGACCAATAACTTTCATCATCACCCTACTCATTGAGTTGTTACTGTGAATATTAAAAGAGGGTTTTGCAAGTGCCCTACACTAATTACTATATTCATATTTTATTCAATTTTGAAAACAAACAAGAGACCTTTTGGTGATAAGTATTGAGCAGATGACCATGCCAACAGAATATAGAATATGTTTGAGAGAGAAGTTATATGTAAATTATATCTTAATAAAACTCTTTAAAGTAGGATTTAGAGAGGATTCTGGGAAGATGGTGTTATAGGAGGACTCTGAAATCACCTCCTCCCATGGACAGAACAAATCTACAACTACCCATGGGACAATTTTCTCTGAGAGAGATGTGGAAATTGGAGAAAAATATCCCTCACAACAAGGGACAACACTGACAGGGGTGGATGAGGCAGAAATACACCTCTGCTGATGAAAAAAAATGCATCCTATACATGGCGCTTCACGGTGGGAGCAAACTTAAATGTACGAAGCTTTTCCTGGAGGAGCAGGGGTATCTGAGCAGGGGATCTATGTCACAATAGGCATCCCAGCCTTTAGATTCATCACAACCCAGATGAGATCCCATAATTTCTGGCTCTGCTGGCTTTGAAGCAACAAGGAATACCCCTAGAAAAACTGTCAAACTTCAGAGAAAGAAAAACCTACTCTTAAAGGGCACATGCACAGATTCACCTGTTCTGGAAACCAACACAAAAACACCAGAAATAAATGTGCATAGTCCATTGGTAAAAGAGACTCAGTTACTAAGCTTGGAGTGCATCTCAGAGAGGCAGGAGGCAGCTGAGCCCCTGGCCCAGCACCAAGGACTGAGACACTGGCGGCAGCCATTATTGTGACCTAGCTCAGCCATGCTGACACAGGCTCTGAAAGATGCTAATGGATTCCTCCATCTAGTCTGTTAGTGCAGAGATTTGCCCTGCCCACTAGAGTACTAATTTAATGTAGTACAGCCAGGGCAGGGAGCCTGCCCCAGGGACTGACCCCACCCACCAGCAAACCCATGGGTACTGTGGGCATGTAGGTGGGGTGTGTGGGACCTAAGCAGTGGGGGTGAGTGGGTCTGCCTCACTTGGGCAGGCCTGCATTGGTAGGGTGTGTGGGCCCACGGGCAGTGGGCCACGTTGGCTGCAGCAGACTCGGTGCTGCTGGCCATCTCAAACAGCCACACGAGATCTGTCCCACCCTCCATGACCTGAAAGGACTGTGGGCTGCTGCACCTTGGGCCAGCCCCAACCATCTGTGCTCCCGAGAGAGCTGACAACAGCACTGTGCCACAGGGGGCCCCAAGGGAGGCCTGCAGCAATTGTGAGCCCCTGAGCAAGCA
Source organism: Diceros bicornis minor (assembly GCF_020826845.1). NCBI lineage: Eukaryota > Metazoa > Chordata > Mammalia > Perissodactyla > Rhinocerotidae > Diceros > Diceros bicornis. The sequence goes on from NC_080770.1 coordinate 10,778,103, forward strand.
ACCAGCCACACTTGGGGCCTGACTCACTTAACAACAAAACAGCAGTAGTTGTGTGCTATTGGACCTCACAGCCAGCTATGCCTACTCAATAAAGTGACTAAAATGACTGTAGCAGCCACACGCAGCTGAGTGTTACAAATAGCTTTCCCAGGGGCTAGCTTAGCCAACCTGTGCACCTGCAGCAAGAGAAACTCCACCACAGGGGACACCCTGGTGCATTTGGAACAGGTGACAAGAGTGAAACACATTACTGGGCCCCATTAGGCAGCTCTTATATAAGGCCACATTTGCAAGATTGGGAGACATAGCTGATCTACCTAATACATAGATATAAGCACAGAGAGGAAGGAAAAATGAGGAGACAAAAGAATATATTCCAAAACAAGGAACAGGACAAATCCTCTGAAAAAGAATGAAATATAACAGACATAAACAATCTATCTGATAAAGAGTACAAACTAATAGTCACAAGGATGCTCATGATCTTGGGAGAAGAATAGATGAGCACAGTGATAACTTCAACAAAGAACTGTAAAATATAAAAAACAACCAATCAGAACCGACTAATACTATAATGGAAATGAAAAATTCACTAGAGGGAATCAACAGCAGAGCAGATGACACAGAAGAACAGATCAGTGATCTGGATAAAAGAGTAGAGGAAATCTCCCAAGTTAAACAGAAAAAAGAATCAAAAAGAAGGAGGACAGTCTAAGGGATCTCTGGGACAACATCAAGCATACTAACATCTGTATTATAGGTGTCCCAGAAGGAGAAGAGAGAGACAAAGGGGCAGAGAACCTATCTAAAGAAATAATAGATGAAAATTTCCCTAGACTGAGGAAGGAAATAGATATCTTGGTACAGGAAGCACAGAGAGCACTAAACAAGATGAACCCAAAGAGGCCCACACTAAGATACATTATAATTAAAATGTCAAAAATCAAAGATAAAGAGAGAATCCTAAAAGCTGCAAGAGAAAGGCGACAAGTTACATACAAAGGAAACCCCGTAAGGCTATCAGCTCACTTCTCAGCAAAACCTTACAGGCTAGAAGGGAGTGGCTCAATATATTCAAAGTGCTGAAAGAAAAAAACCTATAGCTGAGAATACTCTACTGAGCAAGGTTATTGTTCAGAATAGAAGGAGAGATAAAGAGTTTTCCAGGGCCAGCCCCGTGGCTTGGTGGTTAAGTGCGCATGCTCCGCTGCTGGCAGCCCGGGCTTGGATCCTGGGCATGCACTGACGCACCGCTTGTCCGGTCATGCTGAGGCCGCGTCCCACGTACAGCAACTAGAAGGATGTGCAACTATGACATACAACTATCTACTGGGGCTTTGGGGAACAAAAAAAAAAAAAGGAGGAGGATTGGCAATAGATGTTAGCTCAGAGCTGGTCTTCCTCAGCAAAAAGAGGAGGATTGGCAATAGATGTTAGTTCAGGGCTGATCTTCCTCACCAAAAAAAAAAAAAAGAGTTTTCCAGACAAACAAAAACTAAAGGAGTTTATCACCAATAAACCGGCCTTACAAGAAACGCTAAAGGGACTTATTTAAGTGGAAAAGAAAAGGCCACCAATAGGAATAATAAAATTATCAAAGGAGAAAAACCACTGGTAAAGGGAAATTATACAATAAAGGTAGCAAGGTAGCAGATCAACCACCTATGAAGCTAATATGAAGATAAAAAGTCAAAACTACTCAAATTATCTATTTCCATGGTAAGAAGTTAAGGAATACACACACACACAAAAGAGGTTAAATATGAGATCAAAAGCATAAAACATGGGGGAGAGGAGTAAAAGAGTAGAGCTTTTGGTAAGAGATCAAACTGAAAAGACCTTCAACTTAATGTAGACTGCTATTTACATAGGTTATTATATATGAACCTCATGGTAATCACAAACCAGAAACTTATGATAAATACACAAAGAATTAAGAGAAAGGAACCCAAACATAAAACTAAAGAAAGCCATCAAGGAACAGAGAAGATCTACTGAAACACCCAGAAAAAAAAGTTAAAAAATGGCAATAAGTACATACTTATCAATAGCTACTTTAAATGTCAATGGACTAAATGCTCCAATCAAAAGGCAAAGGGTGGATCAATGGATAAAAAAACGAGACCTATATATATGCTACATACTAGGTACACACTTCAGACCTAAAGACATTCAAAAAACTGAAGGTGAAGGGATGGAAAAAGATACTGCATGCAAATGTAAAGGAAAAGAAAGCTGGGGTAGCAATACTTTTATCACACACAATAGACTTTAAAACAAAAGCTCTAACAAGAGGCAAAGAAGGGCACTGCACAAAGATAAAGGGAACAATCCAATAAGAGGACATAACACTTGTAAATATCTATGCATCCAACATAGGAGCACCTGAATATGTAAAGCAATTATTAACAGACATAAAAGGAGAAATTGACAGTAACACAATAATAGTAAGGGACTTTAACACTCTGCTTACATCAATGTATAGATCATCCAAACAGAAGACCAATAAAGAAACATTGGCCTTAAATGACACATTAGTCCAGTTGGACTTAGTAGATATATACAGAACATTCCATCTAAAAGGTACAGAATACACATTCTTTTCAAATGCACATGGAACATTCTCCTGGATAGATCACATATTAGGCTACAAAAAGTCTCAATAAATTTAAGAAGATTGAAGTAAAACCAAGCATCTTTTTTGAACACAGCAGTATGAAACTAGAAATAAAAGACAAGAAGAAAACTGGAAGAGACACCAATATGTGGAGATTAAATAAAATACTACTAAACAACTATGGGTCAATGAAGAAATCAAAGGAGAAATAAAAAAATACCTGGAGACAAATGAAAATGAAAATACAACATGCCAAAATTTATAAGATGCAGCAAAATCAGAACAAAGAGAGAAGTTTATTGCAATAAAGGCTTACCTCAAAAAATAAGAAAAGTCTCAAATAAACAATCTAAGGCTACACCTAAAGGGACTAGAAAAAGAAGGAAATAATAAAAATCAGAGTGGAAATAAATGAAATAGAAACTAAAAAAAAAAGAAAAGAAAAGAAAAAAATCAATGAAACTAAGAGCTGGTTCTTTGAAAACATAAACAAAATTGACAAACCTTTAGCTAGATTTATCAAGATAGAATGAGAGAAGCCTGAAATTAACAGAATCAGAAATGAAAGAGGAGAAATTACAATGAACACCACAGATATACAATATGAGAGAATACTATCAAAAGCTATACACCAACAAATTGGATAACCTAGAAGAAATGGATAAATTCTTAGAATCATACAACCTCCCAAAACTGAATCAAGAAGACATAAAGAATCTGAATGGACCAATCACAAACAAAGAGATTGAAACAGTAATCAAAAACCTCCCAAAAAACAAAAATCCAGGACCGCACAGCCTCCCCGGTGAGTTCTACCAAACAATCAAAGAAGACATAATACCATCCTTCTCAAACTCTTCCAAAAAATTAAAGAGGATGGGAAGCTTCCTAACTCATTCTAGGAGGCCAACACTGCTATTATACCAAAACCTGACAAGCATAACACAAAAAAGGAAAATTCCAGGCCCATATCACTGATGAACATAGATGCAAAATTCTCAACAAACATTAGCTGATTTAATACAATGACACATTAAAAGGATCATACACCATCATCAAGAGGGATTTATTCTAGGGATGCAAGGATGGTTAAATATCCACAAATCAATCAATGTGATATACCATATGAACAAAATGAAGAATAAATTTCACATGATCATCTCAATAGGTGCAGAAAAAGCATTTGACAAAATCCGACATCCATTTATGATAAGAACTCTGAATATAATGGGTATAGAAGGAAAGTACCTCAAAGTAATAAAGGCCATATATGACAAACCCACAACCAACATCATACTCAATGGAGAATAGATGAAAGTCCTCCCTCTGAGAACAGGAACAAGACAAAGATGCCCATTCTTGCCTCTCTTATTCAACACAGTACTGTAAGTTTTAGCCAGAGCAATTAGGCAAGAAAAAGAAATGAAAGGGATCCAAATTGGAAAAGAAGTGAAACTCTCACTATTTGTGGATGACATGATTCTATACCTAGAAAACCCTAAAGAATCCAATAAAAAACTACTAGAAATAATCAACAATTACAGTACTGTTACAGGGTACAAAATCAGACCAGCCCCATGGCTTAGTGGTTAAGTGCATGCACTGGTGGCCCGGGTTTGGATCCCAGGCGCGCACTGACGCACCGCTTCTCCGGCCATGCTGAGGTTGTGTCCCACATATAGCAACTAGAAGGATGTGCAACTATGACATACAACTATCTACTGGGGCTTTGGGGAAAAAAAGGAGGAGGATTGGCAATAGATGTTAGCTCAGAGCTGGTCTTCCTTAGCAAAAAGAGGAGGATTAGCACAGATGTTAGCTCAAGGATGATCTTCCTCACACACACACAAAAAAAGTGTACAAAACCAACATACAAAATCAGTTGCATTTCTATACACTGATAACGAACTAGCAGAAAGAGAAGTCAAGAATACAATCCCATTTACAATCGCAAAAAAAGAATAAAATATCTAGGAATACATTTAACCAAGGAGGTGAAAGATCTATACAATGAAAACTATAAGACATTATTGAAAGAAATTGAAGAAGACATAAAGAAATAGAAAGGCATTCCATGTTCATGGGTTGGAAGAATAAACATAGTAAAAATGTCCATACTTCCTAAAGAAATCCACAGATTCAATGCAATCTCAATCATCCATACTTCATGGAACTAGAGCAAAAATCTTAAAATTTATGGAACAACAAAAGACTCCAAAAAGCCAAAACAATCCTAAGAAAAAAGATCAAAGTTGGAGGTATCATACACTCTGACTTCAAAATATACTACAAAGCTATAGTAATAAAAGCAGCCTGGTACCGGCAGAAAAACAGACACACAAATCAATGAAACAGAATTGAGACCCATAAATAAAACCACATATCTGTGGACATCTAATCTTTGACAAAGGAGCCAAGAACATACAATGGAAAAAGGAAAGTCTCTTCAATAAGTTGTGTTGGGAAAACTGGACAACCACAGGCAAAAGAATGAAAGTGGACAATTTTCTTACACCATACACAAAAATTGATCAAGATCGATTAAGGACTTGAATGTAAGACCTGAAACCTAAAACCCTTATAAGAAAATATAGGCAGTACACTCTTTGACATCAGTCTTACCAGTATCTGTTAGAATACCGTGTCCCCTCAGGCAAGAGAAACAAAAGAAAGAATAAATAAGTAGGACTATATCAGATAAAAATCTTCTGTACAGCAAAAGAAACCATGAAAAAATGAAAAGACAACCCAACAACTGGGAGAAAATATTTGCAAATCACATATCCAATAATGAGTTTATTTCCAAAAAATATAAAGAACCCATACAACTCAACAACCAAAAACCAAACAACCTGATTGGGGCAGCCCTGTGGGCTCTTGGTTAAGTTTGGTGTGCTCTGCTTCAGTGGCGTGGGTTCAGTTCTCTGGGCACGGACCTACACCACTCGTCATTGGCCATGTTGTGGTGGTGACCCACATACAAAATAAAGGAAGATTGACACAAATGTTAGCTCAGGCCAAACCTTCCTCAGGAAAAAAAAAATCAAAACAAAAACTAAACAATCTCATCAAAAAATGAGCAGAAGATATGAACAGACATTTTTCCAAAGAAGATATACAGCTGGCCAACAAGCACAGGAAAAGATGTTCAACATCACTAATTATTAGGGAAATGCAAATCAAAACTACAATGAGATATCACCTCACGCCTCTAGAAATGGCTATAATTAACAAGACAAGAAATAACAAGTGTTGGAGAGGATGTGGAGGAAAGGGAACCCTCATACACTGTTGGTGGGAATTCAAACTGGAGTAGCCATTAAGGAAAAAAGTATGGAGAGCCCTAAAAAATTAAGAATAGAACTACCGTATAATCCAGCTATTCTACTTTTGGATATTTATCCAAAGAACATGAAAACATGAATGTGAAAAGATATTTGCACCTGTATGTTCATTGCAGCATTAGTCATAATAGCCAAGACTTGGAAACAACCTAAGTGCCCATCAACGGATGAATGGATAAAGAAGACGTGGTATATAAACACAACAGAGTACTACTTAGACATAAAAAAGGATGAAATCTTGCCATTTGTCACAACACTGATGGACCCTGAGGGAATTACGCTAAGCAAAATAAGTCAAATGGAGAAAGTAAACACTACATGATTTCACTCATAAATGGAAGATAAAAACAACCAACAAAAACATAGATACAGAGATTAGATTGACGGTTACCAGAGGGGAAGAGTGGAGAGAGGAGGCAGAAAGGGGTAATAGGGCGCATGTGTACGGTGATGGATGGCAATTAGTCTTTGAGTGGTGAACATGTTGTAGTCTACACAGAAATTGAAATATAATGATGTACACCTGAAATTTATATAGTGTTATAGACCAATGTTACCTCAATTAATGAAAGAAAGAGTTAGAAAAATATCAAGGAAGCACGGGCCAATACGGTGCTTTATTTTCAAACTTAGGACTTTTACCTCATATCTTTACATTACTATCTCTAGATTTTTTAGAGAATGTAAAGCAGAAGCTGTTTTCAGTGGTCTATAGTGGTCTATAAAGTTATCATCTTCCATACAGGTCCTTGGGTTACAAAACCATCTGTAGCTAATAACAGTAATGGTAACAAAAAGAGTAGCAATATTTTTGATTGCTAACTATGGCCAGATAGTGTGCAAACACTGTATATTATATTTAATCTTTGCTATAAATTTATAAGGTATAAACGTTTACATCTCCCATTATACATTTGAGGCAGCTGACTGGTAGAAAGTAAGACACTTGCTTCAGGTTGTGCATTTTAAAGCCAGAAAGTCTACCAGAAAATATTGATAATCTGTGAATGGCAAAGTAGCAAAGTGGTACTTTCAATTGGGATGCCTGGTAGTGGTGCCATGTCAGATGGAATGAAGGTTGATGCAAATCAAGTTCTACCTCAGCTGCCCCTTGCACCTGAGTTTCTGATAAAATGAATACTTCTAGTCAAGGACTTATCGTAGCTCTTTCATTTGTCTCTCTTCAATTTTTTTTTTTTAAAAGATCATGTAATGACACCAAACACCGGCTTGGATGTGGAGAACCGGAAACTCCCACGCAGGGGCAATGCAAAATAGTGCAGCACCTTACAGTGAGGTTTACCAGTTTCTTATGAAACTAAGCATGCTCTCACCCTAGGATCCAGCAATTGTGCTCAGTGGTATTTACCCAAAGGGGTTGATAACTTATGTCCACAGGAAAACCTGAACAAGGAAGTTTATAGCAGGTTTATAATTGCCAAAACTTGGAAGGAAACAACTACTCCTTCAGTGGTTGAATGGATAAACACTGTGGTACATAAGACAATGAAATATTATCCAACACTAAGAATAAATGAGGTATCAATCCATGGAAAGACATGGAGGAATCTAAATGCATATTACTAAGCAAAAAAAGCAATCTGAAAAAGGCTACCACAATATGATTGCAGATATATGACATCCTGCAAAAGGTAAAACCATGCAGACAGTAAAAGATCAATGGTTTCCATGGATTAGGGAGGAGGGAGGGATGAATATGCAGAACACAGAGGATTTTCAGGGCAGTAAAACTATTTCATATGATACCACAACAACGATATTGTCATTATACATTTGTCGAACCCCATAGAATGTACAACACCAAGAATGAACACGAATGTCAACTACGGGCTTTGGGTGACAATGATATATCAATGTAGGTTCATCACTGGAACAAATGAACCATCTGACGGGGCATGTTGATAGTGGGAGAGGCTGTGCCTGTGTGGGGGCAGGGGCTATATGGGAACTCTCTGAACCTTCTGCTCCATTTCACTGTGGATCTAAAACTGCTCCAAAAAATAAAGTCTACCAAAAAAAGGAGAGACATATGTTATTAAAATGTTCTCTTCAAACAAGAAAAAAAACCCATACGGGATAAAGAAAAATAAATTAATCTGTTACTGCTTATAGACAGATGATCAACGATCATGGAAATCAAAGAAAATCTATTGAAAAGACTATTGAAACTCATAAGACTTCATCAAGTTAGCTGAATACAAGACCAGCATATAAGTAATCAGTCACAATTGATAAACCAACTATGACCTGCACATAACATAATGGAAATAATGATAAATGTACAGTAGTAACAGTAGCAACAACAAAAATATATTGAAATACACCTATTGGAAAAATGGACACCTTTAAGGATCACATCACGAAACTTTACTCGTGGGTAAAAAGAGATCTACATAAATGAAGGCACACACCTAGTTTTCAAGGAAATAATGAAAACATTTAATGATGTCAAGGGCTTTCTTATTATTCTACAAATTCAACACAGCCCCCATCAGAATCCTAACAGCGTAGTTTTAGGTTTGTTTTGAACTCTGAACTGCTGTTTGAATCCTTCAAAACTAGCATATATTCATTTATTAAGTAGAAAGGAGGAGGGCAAGTTTGGGCCCAGACCACTGGGGTTCAGGCTCTGCTGTGGAACTTTCTATTTTGGGGACATCAGCAAGTTGCTTACCTCTCAGCCTCAGGTTACTCTTGTGTTAAATAAGGGTAATATAATAATACCTAGTCATAGGCTTTATGGAAGGATCAATGATACAGGAAAGTGCTCAGCGCAGTGTCTGGCAGTAAATGTACACTTATGTAACCAAAAGAAACAAGTCAAACAAAGTTAATCACCCTATTCTCAAATTAAATTATCAAACTGAATCTTACTGTCTCTGCCAACAAGGAATATTTGTTTATCCTAAATGCTAACAAAGCCTGCTTCAGAATTTGGCTCTGTTTCCACTGAGATTTCTCTCAGTTAAGGGGAGATCACTACTTTTCACTCAATTAATTGTTTTCTGGTCATGTCTATGTGACTGCTATTGTGGTTTTAATATCATGAATACTGACTCTTGGAACTAAGGGTATAAGAGAGTGGTGGGTGGGGGTAGATATTATTTATCTCAAGGCCCACTGGTTTTCTGGACTCACGTCCTCAGCAGGATGCACTGGTCTCTCATGTCCTTTTGGCTGAGGTTGAAATCCCAAGGATTCCCTAGGGTTCATGTCTTGAGCCAGATGAGCATGTATCCAACCTCCCATTGCAGAATTCCTCTTGTTCCAATTTACTGAAGACATAAGGCATCTGATTCACCCACCATAATCTTAATACATACAGAGCATTGACTCTTCATTTACAAATCTCTCAATTTCAAAGAATCAACTTAAGGTCTTATTAGGTGGTACAAAATTTTTTCTATATCAAGTGGTTTCTATTTCCTTCCCTTTAATAAGCCCAAAGGAGGACCTAATTTATCCATGGCAGATAAATCATTAAAAATCATTTCAGTGGGGCCAGCCCGGTGGCATAGCAGTTCAGTTTGCATGCTCTGCTTCAGTGGCCCGGGGTTCACAGTTTGAGATCTTGGGCGTGGACTGATACACTGCTGGTGAAGCCACGCTGTGGCGGCATCTCATATAAAGTAGAGGAAGATGGGCACAGATGTTATCCCAGGTCCAATCTTCCTCAGCAAAAAGAGGAGGATTGGCAACGGATGTTAGCTCAGGGCTAATCTTCCTTACACACAAAAAATCATTTCAAGGAGTGACATCAGCATTGTGGCAGAGTGAAAGTTTCCCTTTGCCTCTCCTCTCTAAATTACAACCAAACAGACATCCACTGACCCAAAGAGAATTTCCTAAACAGCACAGCAGGATGTCTAAGAGATCCAGGCAGCTATACATCTGAAGTTGGGTGGGTGGGACCCTGCGAGGCAGTGGAACCAGGGAAGTAGTCCCCTCCCCCACCCCCTGTGGCAGTGATCCAGGACGTGGATCCTCACACAGTGGTCCACATGACTATGAGTCATGCGAGGGTGGCCCAGCCACATGTGCTCGAATGCTGGTAGGATGGCAGCAGCCCTGCACACTCGTGCACATGCATGAATACCCAGGAGGTGGCAGCAGCCCCAAACACACATGAATGCCTAAATCGGGGCCAGTGGCACCCCTGCACAAGCACAAATGCCTGAGTGGTGGATGGTGGTGGCCCTGCATATACACATGAACACCCCTGGGGTGGTGGTGGTGGCCAGCCTGCACACACACAAATGGCTGAGGGGTGGAGGAAACAGCACGGCAACAGCCCTGCCCTGCAATGGCTGGAGCAGCAGCAGAGGAAGTGGTCCGCCCCACACAACTGTAAACAGACAGGGTGGGAGTACCCAGCCCCTGGTGGAAGCACCTCTGATACCAACTCCACCAGCAGTGTGGGCTGCTTACAAGTCCCTGGGTCCCTGGACACCCACAAGTGACAGTGACATCCATGAACCCAGCACTCCTTGCAGCGGTGCAACCAGCGGCCCAGATAATTGGAGAACTGCAGCACAGGTGGTGCAGAGGAAAACAGCATCTGAGCACATGGAGAGTCAGTAGAGGAACATGAGACCTAGGTGAACAGAATCAAAGTAACCAAAGCCTTACCCAAATAAGAGAAGGTGATTTGTACCACAAATATGCTGACAGCGAATCAATTTATCAAACACCATGAAAAACTACAGTAACACACCAAAACAGAAGGAAAATGACAATTCTCCAGAAACCAAATCTGAAGTCACAGAAGTTGACAATCTAACTGACAGAGAATTCAAAAGAGTAGTCATAAAGAAAACCAAGAAGTTACAAAAAACTTGGAAAGAGAGTTCAATGAGCTCAGGAATAAAATTAATGTACAGAAGGAATACTTCACCAAAGAGACTGAAGCTCTAAAAAGGAACAAAACAGAAATTCTGGAGATGAGGAACAGAATTAATGAGACAAAAAATAATGTTGAAAGCATAAAAAATAGAGCAGACCTTATGGAGAAGAAAAATAGTGACCTCAAAGATAGAAATATAGAAATGATTCAGGTAGAGGAGGAGAGAGAAATAAGATTTAAAAGAAATGAAGACATTATTCGAGAAACATCTGACTCAATTAGGAAATGTAACGTGAGGATTATTGGTGTCACAGAGGGAGAAGAGGGGGAGAAAGGAACAGAGAGCTTACTCAGAGAAATAATAGCTGAGAACTTCTCAAACCTGGGGAAGGAACTGGACGTGCAAGTATATGGAGCTAATAGAACTCATAATTACATCAATGCAATGATCACATTAGATTAGATGTTCTCTAAGGCATATAATATTACAACCGTCAAAGGTCAGTGACAAAGAAAATATATTAAGGGCAAGAGGATAGAAAATAACCTACAAAGGAACTCCACCAGGCTTTCAGTGGAATTTTCAGCAGAAACCTTACAGGTCAAGAGAGAGTGGAATGATATTTTCAAAATATTGAAAGACAAAAACTATCAGCCAATAGTACTCTATCCAGTGAAATTATCCTTCTGATATGACAGAGAAATAAAAGCTTTCCCAGACAAACAAAAGCTGAGGGAGTTCACTGTCACTAGACTTGCCCTGTAATAAATGTTGAAGGGAGCCCTCCTAACTGAAACAAAAAGGCAAAGGTTTACAAAGCTTTGAGCAAGGAGATAAAGAGAGAGACAAAATCAGGACATTGCAGCTCTATATCAGAATAAGTTAGCAAACAATTATAACATAAAGGATAAAAAGAAAGAAAGCATAAAAAATAAGTATAAACAATTCAATTTGGTCACAAACTGATAACACAAATAAGAATAACTTGTGATAACAAAAACATAGATGGGGAAGAGGAAAGGGATGGAATCTGCAAAGGCTAAAGGAGATAAGAGGTTATCAGAAAAAGAACTGTCTCAGAGATTGCTTTGGTGGTTACCAGAGGGGATGGGAGGAGGGAGGAGGGTGAAAGGCATAATTCGGCACATGTGTGTGGTGATGGGTTGTAATTAGTATTTGGGTGGTGAACATGATGTAATCTATGCAGAAATAGAAGTATAATGATGTACACTTGAAATTTATACAATGTTATAAACCAATGTTATTGCAATAAAAAAAAAAGAACAAGTCCTATATCAAGGGGATAGGGACAGAACAAGAACAAAAAGAAAAATAACTCTTAGTTATAATAACTCCAATCCTAAATAAATTTAAAGTTTACATTAAAAAAAAAAGAAAAAGAACTGTCTCATCTATGAGATCTTTTATACAAACCTCATAGTAACCACAAAACAAAAAGTCAGAGCAGAGTCACACATCATAAGTAAAGAGAAAAGTGGGAAAATCATCACAGAAAACCACCAAAAGGAAATGGCAGACAGAAATACAAGGAAAAAGAAACAATAGAAATATAGAAACCAGAAAACAAGAGAAAAGTGGCAATACTAAGCCCACACAAATCAATAATCACTCTAAATATAAATAGATTGAACTCACCAATCAAAAGAACTGAATGGCTGGTTGGATTAACAAAAAAGACCCAACCATATTCTGTCTCCAGGAAACATCTCAGCTCTAAAGACAAACACAGGCTCAGAGTGAAGAGATGGAAGATGATTCTCCAAGAAATGGCAAGCAAAAGAAAGTGGGTGTAGCCATACTTATGTCAGACAAAGCAGACCTCAAGATAAAAAAAATAATGAGAGACAAACATGGGAATTATATAATGATAAAAGGGACATTCCACCTAGAAGACGTAACACTTATTAATACATGTGCACCTAACACAGGGGCACCAAAGTATATAAAGCAACTATTAACACAACTAAAGGGAGAAATTGACACCAATACAATAATAGTAGGGGATCTTAACACCCACTTATGTCAATGGATAGATTATCCAGACAGGAAATCAATGAGGAAGTAGGGACCTTAAATGAAACACTAGACCAGATGGACTTAATAGATATATGTAGAACATTCCATCCAAAAACAACAGAATACACATTCTTCTCAAGTGCACATGGAACATTCTCAAAGATAGACTGTGTGTTGGGAAACAAGGCAAGGCTCAATAAGTTTAAGAAGATGGAAATCATATCAAGCACCTTTTCCAAACACAATGCTATGAAACTAGAAATCAAGTACAAGAAAAAAGCTGGGAAAGTCACAAATATGTGGAGATTGAACGACATGTTACTGAACAACTATTGGAACAATGAAGAAATCAAAGGAGAAATAAAAAAATATCTGGAGACAAATGAGAATGAAAATAAAACAGACCAACTCTAATGGGATGCTGAAAAAGCAGTACTAAGACAGAAATTTATAGCAATTCAGGTATACCTCAAGAAACAAGAAAAGTCTCAAATAAGTAATGTTAACACCTAAGAGAACTAGAAAAAGAAGAACAAACAAAGCCCAAAGTCAGCAGAATGAGGGAAATAATAAAAATTACAGCAGAAATAAATGAAATTGAAACAAAAAAACAAGTAGAAAGTTGAAACTCAATGAACTAAGGGCTGGTTCTTGAAAAGATAAACAAAATAGAAAAATACTTAGCCAGACTCACTAAGAAAAAAACAGAGAAGGCTCAAATAAATAAAATTAGAGGTGAAAGAGGAGAAATTACAACAGATACCACAGACATACAAAGGATCACAACCGAATACTATGAAAAACTATATGCCAACACATTAGACAATCTAGAATAAATGGATAAATTCTTAGACTCATACAACCTCCCAAAACTGAACCAAGAAAAAACAGAGAATCTGAATAGACCAATCACAAGTAAAGAGATTGAAACAGTAATCACCGCCCCCCCACCCCCAGGCCAGATGGCTTCCCTGGAGAATTCTACCAAACATTCAAAGATTTACTACCTATCCTCCTCAAACTATTCCAAAAAACAGAAGCAGATAGAACACTTCCTAATACATTTTATGAGGCCAACATTACCCTGATCCCAAAGCCAGACGAGGACAACACAAAGAAAGAAAACTACAGGCCAATATTGCTGATGAACACAGATGCAAAAATCCTCAACAAAATATTGGCAAACCGAACACAGCAATACAATAAAAAGATCATACACCATCATCAAGTGGGATTTACACCAGGGAGACAGGATGGTTGAACATCCACAAATCAATCAATGTGATACACCACATTAACAAAATGAGGAATAAAAACCACAAGATCATCTCAATAGATGCTGAGAAAGCATTTGACAAGATCCAACATCCATTTATGATAAAAACTCTCAATAAATGGGTATAGAAGGAAAGTACTTCAACATAATAAAGGTCATATGTAACAAACCCATAACCAACATCATACTCAGCAGGGAAAAACTGAAAGCCATCCCTCTGAGTTCAGGAACAAGACAAGAGTGCGCACTATCACCACTCTTATTCAACATACCACTGGAGGTTTTGGCCAGAGCAGTTAGGTAAGAAAAAGAAATAAAAGGCATCCCAATATGCAAGGAGGAAATGAGTCTCTCACAGTTTGTAGACGACAAGATTTTATATATAGAAAACCCTAATGAATCCATTGGAAAACTATTAGAAATAATCAACAGTTAGAGCAAAGTTGCAGGGTACAAAATCAACTTACAAAAATGAGTTGTATTTCTGTACTCGAATAATGAACTAACAGAAAGAGAACTCAAGAATACAATCGCATTTACAATCACAACAAAAAAATAAAATATCTAGGAATAAATTTAACCAAGGAGGTGAAAGACCTATACAATGCAAACTATAAGATATTATTGAAGGAAATCGATGATGACATAAAGAGATGGAAAGATAGTCCATGCACATGGATTGGAAGAATAAATATAGTAAAAATGTCCATACTATCTAAAGCAATCTACAGATTCAGTGCAATACCAATCAGAGTCCTAATGACATTTTTTCACGGAAATAGAACAAAGAATCCTAAAATTCATATGGGGCAACAAAAGACCCCGAATAGCTAAAGCAATCCTGAGAAAAAGAGAACAAAGCTGGAGACATCACAGTCCCTGACTTCAAAATATACTATAAAGCTAAACTAATCAAAACAGCATGGTATTGGTACAAAAACAGACACGCAGATCAATGGAACAGAATTGAAAGCCAAGAAATAAAACCAAACATATACGGACAGCTAATATTCAACAAAGGAGCTAAGAACTTACAATGGAGAGAGGAAAGCCTCTTCAATAAATACTGTTGGGAAAACTGGACATCCATGTGCAAAAGAATGAAAGTAGACCATTATCTTTCACCATACACAGAAAATAACTGAAAAATGGATTAAAGACTTGAAGGTAAGATGTGAAACCATAAAACTCCTAGAAGGAAATATAGGCAGTACACTCTTTGACATCGGTCTTAGAAGGATCTTTTTGAATGTCCTATCTACTCGGGCAAGGAAAACAAAAGAAAAAATAAACAAATGGGACTTCATAAGACTAAAGAGCTTCTGCAAGGCAAAGGCAACTATGAACAAAATGAAAAGACAGCCCACCAACTGAGAGAAAATGTTTGCAAATCATATATCCAGCAAAGGGTTAGTTTCCAAAATATATAAAAAAGTCATACAACTCAGCAACAAAATGACAAACAACCTGATCAAAAATTGGGCAGAGGATATGAACAGACTTTGTTCCAAAGAAGACACACAGACGGCCAACAGGTACATGAAAAGATGTTCTACATTACTAATCATCAAGGAAATGCAAATCAAAACTAAAATGAGATATCACCTTACACATATTAGAATGGCTATAATTACCAGGACAAAAAGCAACAAACATTGGAGAGGTTGTGGAGAAAAAGGAATCCCCATATAACTGTTGGTGGGAATGCAAACTGGTACAGCTACTATGGAAAACAGTATGGAGATTTCTCAAAAAACTAAAAATCAAAATACCATATGATCCAGCTATACCACTACTGGTTATTTATCCAAAGAACTTGAAATTGACAATTCAAAGAGACTTATGCACCCCTATGTTCATTGCAGCATTATTCAAAATAGCCAAAATGTGGAATCAACCCAAGTGCCCATCGACTGATGAATGGATAAAGAGAATGTGGTATATATATACAATGGAATACTACTCAGCCATAAAAAGAGACAAAATCGTCCCATTTGCAATAACGTGGATGGAACTTGATGGTACTATGTTAAGTGAAATAAGCCAGTCAGAGAAAGACAAACACCATATGATTTCACTCACGTGTCAAAGATAAACAAATATATGGACAAAGAGAGCAGATCGGTGGTTACCAGAGGGGAAGGGGGTTGGGGGGGGCATAAATGGTAAAGGGGCACATATATATTGTGACTGACAAATAATAACGTATAACTGAAATTTCACAATGTTATAAACTATTATGACACCAATAAAAAAAGCAATAGAAAGGGTCAATGAAACTAAGAGCTGGTTCTTTGAGAAGATAAACAAAATTGACAAACCCTTAGCCAGACTCACTGAGAAAAAAAGAGAGAAGTCTCAAGTAAATAAAATCACAAATGAAAGAGGAGAAATTACAAAGGTTACCACAGAAATATAAAGGATTATAAGAGAATGCTATGGAAAGCTATTTGCCGACAAACTGAAAATCCTAGAAGAAATGGATGAATTCTTAGAGTCAGGCAACTTTCCAAAAGTGAATCAAGAAGAAATAGAGAATCTGAATAGACCAATCACAAGTATAGAGATCGAAACAGTAATCAAAAACCTCCCAAAAAACAAAAGTTCAGGAGCAGATGGTTTCTCTGGAGCATTCTATCAGACATTCAAAGAAGAGTTAATACCTATCCTTCTCAAACTATTCCAAAATATTGAAGAGGATGGGACATTTGCTGACTCGTTCTACGAGGCCAACATTACCCTTATACCTAAACCAGATAAAGCCAACACAAAAAAGGAAAATTACAGGCCAATATTGCTGATGAACATAGATCCAAAAATCCTTAACAAAATATTAGAAAAGTGAATACAATAGTATATTAAAAGGATCTTACAGCATGATCAATTGAGATTTATTCTGGGGATGCAGTGATGGTTCAACATTCGCAAATCAATCAATGTGATGCACCACTTTAAAAAAATGAGGAATAAAAATCACAGGATCATCTCAATAGATGCAGAAAAAGCATTTGACAAGATCCAACATCCATTTATGATAAAAACTCTGAATAAAATGGGTAAGGAAGGAAACTACCTCAACATAATAAAGGCCATATATGAGAAACCCACACCAACATCATACTCAGTGGAAAAAAACTGAAAGTCATTCCTCTCAGAACAGTAATAAATCAGGGTGCACACTCTCACTACTTTTATTTTACATTGGAAGTTTTGGCCAGAGCAATTGGGCACGAAAAAAAAATGAAAGAGTTTCAAATTGGAAAGGAAGAAGTAAAACTCTCACTGTTTGCACATGACATAATTCTACATGTAGAAAACCCTAAAGAGTCCATCAGAAAACTATCAGAAATAATCAACAACTACAGCAAAGTTTTAGGGTACAAAATCAACATGCAAAAATCAGTAACAAACTAGCAGAAAGAGAAGTCAAGAATACAATCCCAATTATGATCACAATAAAAACAATAAAATATCTAGGAATGAATTTAACCAAGGTAGTGAAACATTCTTACACTGAAAACTGTAAGACATTACTGAAAGAAATCGAAGATGACATAAAGTAATGGAAAGATATTCCATGCTCACAGATTGGAAGAATAAACATAGTTAAAATGTCCATATTACCCAAAGCAATCTACAGATTCAATGCAATCTCAATCAGAATCCCAAGGGCATTCTTCATGGAAATAGAACAAAGAATCCGAAAATTTATATGGAACAACAAAAGACCCCAAATAGCCAAAGTAACCCTCAGAAAAAAGAACAAAGCTGGAGGCATCACAATACCTGCCTTCAAAATATACTACAAAGCCATAGTAATCAAAACAGCCTGGTACTGGCAGAAAAACAGACACGCAGATCAAAGGAATGGAACTGAAGCCCAGAAATAAAACCACACATCCATGGACAGCTAATCCTTTACAAAGGAGCCAAGAACATACAGTGGAGAAAGAAAAGTCTCTTCAATTAATGGTGCTGGGAAAACTGGACAGGCACGTGCAAAAGAATGAAAGTAGAGCATTACCTTACACCATACACAAAAATTAACTCAAAATGGATTAACGACTTGCATGTAAGACCTGAAATCATAAAACTCCTAGAAGAATATATAACCAGTGCACTCCTTGACATCAATCTTGGTAGTATCTTTTTGAATACCATGTTTCCTCAGGCGGGGAAAGAAAAGAAAAAATAAACAAATGGGACTACACTAGACTAAAAGCTTCTGCACGGCAAAGGAAACCATGAAAAAAATGAAAAGGCAACCCACCAACTGGGAGAAAATATTTGCAACACATATATTGGACAAAGGGTTAATTTCCAAAGTACGTGAAGAACTCATACAACTCAACAACAACAACAACAAAAAAAACCCAATCCCAAAATGGGCCTGGATATGAACAGGCATTTTTCCAAAGAACATATACAGATGGCTGACAGGCACATGAAAAGATATTCAACATCACTAATTATTAGGGAAATGCAAATCAAAACTACAATGAGATATCACCTTATACCTGTCAGAATGGTTCTAATTAACAAGATAAGAAA
This sequence comes from Diceros bicornis minor, assembly GCF_020826845.1. Lineage (NCBI taxonomy): Eukaryota > Metazoa > Chordata > Mammalia > Perissodactyla > Rhinocerotidae > Diceros > Diceros bicornis. The sequence continues at coordinate 10,796,793 of NC_080770.1, forward strand.
TAAGAAATGTTGGAGATGATGAGGAGAAAAGGGAACTCTCATACACTGTGGGAATGTAAACTGGTGCAGCCACTATGGAAAACAGTATGGAGATTTCTCAAAAAATTAGAAGTAGAAATACCATATGATCCAGATATCCCACTACTGGTTATTTATCCAAAGAACATGAAATCAACAATTCAAAGAGATTTATGCATACCTATGTTCATCAAAGCATTATTCACAATAGGCAAGACTTGCAAGCAACTCAAGTGCCCATCAACAGATGAATGGATAAAGACAATGTGATATATATACACAATGGAATACTACTCAGCCATAAAAAAGACAAATCTTGCCATTTGCAACAACATGGATGGACCTTGAGGGTATTATGCTAAGTGAAATAAGCCAGACAGAGAAAGACAAACACCATATGATTTCATTCATATGTGAAAGATAAACAAACTCTTGGATAAGTAGAAGAAATCAGTGATTACCAGAGAGGAAGGGACTGGGGGGAGTGTGAAAGGAGTAAAGGGGCCACACACATGTACGGTGACAGATAAAAACTAGACTATTGTTGGTGAATACGATGCAGTCTATACAGAAACTGATATATAATTAGGCACACTTGAAATTTACACAATGTTATAAACCAATGTCACCTCAATAAAATAATTAAAAAATAGTAATAATTTTGAGTGATACATTCCCATGTCATTTCTATTTTATAGCTCAGAGGAATTTGAAGAATCAGGTGACGTTTCTATCACAAATCTCATTGTTTCTATAACTACAAATTCAAGTGACAAGTGTTTTCAGAGTTGACATGTATGAAAATGAAAGCCATGAATAAAATTTTCTCATTTTAGCAATAAATCACAGTATCCAAGTATATATAAAATCAAAGAGTCCTCATTCCATTCATTAAGAGATGGATTTGTCAATAATACTTATCTTCACATATTTAGGACGTATCAAAACAGAAATATATCTGTCTGGTCTTTATCCAAAGTTGCAAGCATCTCTGCTGGTGCCCAAATCACTGATGTACCTCGTCTTACAAACTCCTCGATTACAATATGTTCTCCTCGAAGCCATCTCATTACTTCTTCCCTTGCCATTGTGCACTGTGAGTCTATGAGATTTATGTCCTGAGTTTCCTCAAGGAAATGTGTGAGCTGATGGAACCACTCCTTACTACTTCCAAAGCCTGCCTGTCAGCAACTCTCAACACGTAATGCGTGCATTGTTTGCTACAAGCTCTGAGCTGCAGACGGAGGCCCACGGCTTGGAAAAGGCCATTGGGCATCAGAGATTGTTTCCTTCACCTTATTGTCACGAAGTGATGGTTGTGTGATATCTAAATCTCTTTTTTGTGTCACAACCTAGGATGAAGAAGGTAGTAAAATATCAGAAATGTTTGGAATTTTCCATAACAGTTTCTCATTGCTTGCACTGCCCTATTTGTGCTATTCATAATGCTGGGAATCCATTCCAGCTATCAGTTAAGACATAACCTAGTTTGAGAATCCTTCATCCAGCTGTAAGCTGACCTCATATACCTTCCCCCATCAATGGGTTCTCCCATGACAGCTATATCATGACACTCTCTAGATGGCCTAAGACCTTCTCTCCTGAGAAGGCAGAAGCTGTTCTCATCACAGTACTTTTTGCTTCACTAATACAATTTTCAACTTTCCGTTAGGAATTAGCTTTGACTTATGGAATCATTGTGATAGTGTGTGTAGTATAAGAAGACCTGTATACCTTTACCCAGATGCACTTGTTGATGTGTTACTGGATTTGCTTTAGTATACATTCTTTTGGAGAATTCTACTCACAAAGACTCAGGCCAAGGGTTTCAATATATGGAACAAATTATCCAGCAGAAATCCAAAGCCTTAAACATCAAATTATACTCACGTATCCCACTCCCCCACCTCCCTAGAGCTCTGGAAAGTTCACACATAAAACCAGTGACAATGTAGGGAATAAATAAACTACAATGAATGAGTCTCTAGTGGCCTCAAACTCTCCCATGTCAAGAAGAACACGAGGCTGCATTCAAATGAAATGAGGAGCACTGCCCATATGAGACTGCCATGGGCCATGAGATCTCCAGGCAGTGTTCCGGAGGGTTCCTTCACCATAAAGAAGACGCTTGAATGTCAGGGATTCTCCCTACATCTTAAGTTCTTTTCAGCAGGAGTCAAGACTGACAGACCAATGAGAGACTGTGTTCCAATATATTTGTTCTATGTGGGGAACTGATCATACGTAAAGTGATTCCAGAAGGAGACCTGCCTTGCAGCAAAAAAAGTCATGTCCTAACAACTCTTCTTGACCGTCCTCACAGTCCATCCGGTGTGCTGGAGCATCCTGGGGCATGTGCACCAAATTCTAAGTCTGCCCCACATGTAAATGAGACACTTTAGGACAGCAAACCACAACCCCATCAAAGGTACCTCCTGAATAAGGGAAGTTTGAGTCTTCTGCACATGCGGGTGCCACTTATGATGATGAAAATAAGCGGATATTCTCCATCTTTACCCTAGAGAAGGAAGGGGTTGCACTTTGGTATCTGTGACAGATTGAATATGTTTTTTTTTAATGAATTCTGGAAGAACTGCATCGATAAGGAGGCCAAATAACTCCAGGGCTTGTGAGGAGGACCAGGAAACTGCTGATCCAATACTCGCTGTAGGATCCTCAAGACTATTTGCTTTGCTTAAATCTATAGTTTGCTCACTGGAAAGCCTTTCCTTCCCCAAAAGTCTATTGTAGTGAAGAGAACAGTAAAAGCCTTTGTTCCTTGTGGTTGTTGGCCCTCATTTATATCCATTACCATCCAATATTTATGTTCACAAAGCCTTAGCATCATCCCGGAAATCTCTCTCATTGTAGATCTGCCACTCTTTGGATGTCAGGCATAAGGCGCGAGACCTGACAGAAATTTTTCTTACCCCAGCTGTGCCTTGCACATAGGTATTGACTAATAAAGTTGTCTCTTGGTTAGTCGATATATTTATTGTGGTAATTCAGTCTTGTTTATCATGTTGTGGGCAACAAACTGATCAGCTATTAATTCTTCCATTGGTCAGACAAATGGCCTTCAATTGTCTAAAAAAAAAAAGACCAAGACTCTGTAGATTACATTCTCTGTGGCAAATAGGGTGTGTATTTTCTTAGTCCCGGAGTTGCTTTGTCCTACTCATTCTTCAATTGCTAGAACTGAAAGTGTGCAGGTTACATATCCCAGACTCTCTTGCCAGCTGCCTTTTGGGCTCTCCAATGGAAGGCACTGATGGAAGATTGAAGGTGAGAAGAGGGCATATCATGTCTTTTCAGCTTTGATGTCACTTCTTGCAGTGGTTGTGGCAGCAGTGTGTCTAGTAGACCAGCAGCCCAGCAACGGCAGTGTCCGCAGTGCTGTCTCATGTATGGGCTCCTGGGTTCCTGCTCAGCCAGCTCAATCCCAACAGCAGCTTCAGCTTCACCTGTAGTCATGGGGTCTGAGCAACACCATTTTTTTCTATTCCACTTCTAGTGGTGGAGTGTCTTTCTGCAATTATTGATCATTGGGTATCCTCCATATTCTCTTTTTTGCTTCTCCAGCCCTGCAAACATCTTTATTACCAATTCCTGTATGAAATTTGGTCTGTTCAATGTAGAATATTTTCTATTTCTCTCATTGGACACTATCTGATAAACACTAGAAAAATCTATTTATAGCATGAATGAATATATATGTATGTATATATATACACATTATCATTTTATATATATCATTATAGTATAATATCTATGATATATATATATATTTTTGTGTGTGTGTGTGAGGAAGATCAACCCTGAGCTAACATCCATGCCAATCCTCCTCTTTTTGCTGAGGAAGACTGGCCCTGAGCTAACATCCATGCCGATCTTCCTCCAGTTTAGGTGGGACGCTGCCACAGCATGGCCTGACAAGCGGTGCGTCGGTGCACGCCCGAACCGGGCCACCAGCAGCGGAGCGCGTGCACTTAACTGCTATGCCACGGGGCCGGCCCCCAGATATATATATATATATATTTATATATATATATCATATCATTTTTTATATATATATATATGATAATGTGTAGTTTGCAGAATTACAAAGGGAAGAGAGAAGCCCAATCACGACAGAGCTACACGTCACACTGACTGCCAGTTAAAGAAAAAATTAGAGTATCAACAAGCTTCAAACCTCATTGTTTTACACTCTCTGGACAAATACTCTGACAATTTCAAAAACATATGATCAGAGCTATTTACCAATAGTTCAAGAATTTGGCCAATCTCTGGTTTATATGGTAGTTGACACTGTATAATGATATGTAATGCTGTATTATTTCAGCCTAATCAGTTGATCATGTGTCTTAATGTACTTACAGAAAATCACTTGTCTAATTTTTTACTGCTGTCTTTGAGGGATGTAAAGCCACAAGTTGAGGAAGGACCGATGGATTGACGTAGTTGTTCTGCATCTGGTTATGCATTTCTGCTCTCCTCCTTTCTTCTTTTCAGCTTTAATAAATATACAAGTCCTACTCTAAACCTCAAATCCTCTTTCCCACAGAATCTCCTCACTCTAAAGAATTTACCTCTGTCACGTGTTTGGAATTCAGTTTTCTTTAGTTTAGTTTTTCCAGGTTTCATCTTTCTGTTCTCCATCAGGAAATCTTCAATACTTCTGATCAAAGGCTGTCACTTTCTTTTTTCCACCACACTGTTGAGTTAACTGCTTTGTTCTTTCAGAGTTGTTTAAAATCATTTTTTATATATTTTGGGATTTAAAAGGAAGATGGACAAAGATTAAATTCATGCTCAGTCTGTGTTCTTGATCCAACCTCAGCTTAGGTGTTTTATTTGTTGATTTCCTTTGTGGTCAGGAGCTTTGACTGACAGATAACGGTCACAGATAACTGGGCTTGTGATGGCAAACGGCAGTTTGTTTGCTTTTTTAACTCCCTCTAAGTCTCTTTTTGACATTTGGTTTTTGTTTGAGTAAAACACTTAGATTTGCTAGTAGTGACATGAAGGGGATAATTCCAGAGGTGACAGTTGCAGCAATGGGAGAGAAAGATGTTCCAGTATTGTTTAAGGGAAAAAGCTAGTCTAGCTTTCTATACCCAGTTTAGAATTTGTCCATCTATTGGACACCACTAATTGAGGGTCTGATGCCTACCCAAGATCAATAGGGAGAAGCAGAGGAGCCAATCAGTAAAATAAAGAATTTGAAGTGCAGACCTACTTTTCCAGTTCTGGGCTATATAGACTATGTCAGCCAGGGAAAGCCAATTCATCCTTTTAAGTCTCAGTAAATGGAGACCATACTTTCTTACCTGAAAGTCACAGAGATTAAATAATAGCGTGTGTGTTAAACACTCAGCACTGTGCCTTGTTTAGATTATACCTGCAACATGAACCATGAGGGAGTCTCATTCCTCTCCAAATAAAGTACTTTTGAGTCATCTTCACTTCCTCTCTACATTCATTCTTCAAATTTTACTACTTTTTCCTCCTATAAACCACCAACATAACCATATATCTCCTGCTTTATTCCTCCACCCACTATGGACACTGGTAATCTCGGCTCTACTTGCCTTCTGTCTCATAGATTCATAATCCTATGTTGTCCACGATTTCTTATCTCTTGCCCACGATTTCTTATCTCTTGCTCTGTGGCATTGAAATCCGAGGAGACAGCAGTTTTACACATCTGCTGCTATAATGCAGAGCTCTTTTTTGTGAAGAAGAGATAAGCTAGTTGAGCTGTTTCGAACTCATAGAAGCCTCAGCGAAACTTTCTTTTAATTTTAGTCATTTTGAGCATTGCCTCCAAGAACGGGATTTAAGGGCTCCCCCACTGGGCCAATGGTATACTGCAAGTGTTCTCCTAGAGTCCAGATTCTACATGAAATGGTGCCACCTGGAGGTTCAAACTTATATTCAGTTTAAGAAAAACTCATTATTCCCTTACTGTGTAAGACTTGTGATTGAAAGATTTAAAATTTGTGCATCCAAGGATCTTTCAATCTTCTGATGAAAGCAGATCCATATATATGTTCCTTCATCACTGTTGTATTGAATACGTTTGAATACCAAACAGGACATGGAAGTAGACATGCTCCAACGCTTTGCTAGAGATGTGCATAAGGAATCATGGGAGCATAGAAAATGGCCACCTAAACCAAGGGGCATTCAGTGGAGGCTTCTTGGAGGGCAGGACATGAAGAGAAATAATGACGCATTTAGGTTGGAGTAACAGTCAACCTTCAACTAGTTTACACGGAGTCAAAACACAGGAAGACCTGACTGCATTGCATGCTCACTCCTGTGCGATGTGAACTTCTGGGGAAAGAAGTGGAACTGTAACCAGGTAAAACCAAGATTAGGGAATATGCACCTGATTTTTTTTTATAGGGAATAGGATCCAGCCTAAGTGTGTGTGGGGAGGCGGAGTAGTGAAGAGGAATCAACAAATCTTAGCCGTGATGTAAATGCTCCGCGGGTCCTAAGTGCGAGAGAGGCCTAACGTCCTAGCAGAAATCTCTGGATTTATGCAGATTCGCAGACAGGACCTATCTTGGGAGTTGAGACGGTATTCCAGCAGTGTGGGAAAGTTGGGGTATCAGATGGCACTATGCACACATTGTAGACTAGAAATCCTGAGAGAGTGGTTTGTGGTCAATAAGAAGTCATTAGAATTCTTAGAGGTCTATTAGTGTCGCTTGCTCACGAGGGGTAAAGGAGACTGTTGTGAATTAGGGATCAATAATTGGTAATTATCAGCTGCCATAGATTTAGCAGGGAAGAATAAAGAATCTACTTTCCCCACTTGAACTGAGGGAAAAAAACACTCTTACTGTGTTTCCGAAGGTCCTGCTGTCTCCCTCTAACCAACTTCGACATTTCCTCCATCACATCTTCCCACATACAAGCATACACTTGAATGAACCCCTCTAGCTTGGACAAAGGATAGGTCAAGTAGTAACAAGTTCATAAAGACCAGAGTGCTTCCCCAGAAATAGGGACTGTAGATGATCCTGGAGCCTCCAGTGGCTCAGGAAATGGAAGGTCTTCACCCCTGACTGAGACTGACTTTCTATCCAGGATTGGAGTATAAAGGACAGAAACAGAGAAAAATATAGAGAAGATATGAATAAAAATAAAAGAATATATCAATTCTTAACATCAGTTTTGGGACAACTTCATACTCATTAAAACAAATGAACAGAAGATAGAATAAAAATAAATAAGGACATAGAAAATAAACAAAAAGGCTTTTATAATCCCTAAGGGATATAGTAGCTCAACCATTGTCAGAGATGATACTAGATATGGGTAAAGACGAAACTAAAACTGGTTCTGAGTCTGGGACCAGAAAGCATGTATCCACTGGTCCATAACCGTAGGAACTAAAGCATCATCCAGAGGTCATAGACTTTGTTAGTCATTTAGTTTTGCAGCCAATAAAGTATCCCAAATCATGCTTTGTTGATAACAGATGCTCATTTTATATTTGTTAGACAAATTAGTATCATTGAAGTTCATTTTAGTCTTTTGACTGGAATCCAGATTCTAGTTTCTGAACTGAATTTGGGCTTCTAAGTGAGTTTCCCCACAAAGAAGGGAATATTCTACCTCAGGACATAAATATTTGACCTTGTTGGCCCTCTCATCTTTTTCTCTAAGTCGAGGTTAGAATACTGGTTAAAAATGTCCTTTTTGGGGGCTGGCTCTGTGGTCGAGTCATTCAAGTTCTGCATGCTCCACTTTGGCAGCCCAGATTCGGATCCCAGGCATGGACCTTTACCACTGTCAGCCATGCTGTGGTGGTGACCCACTTACAAAATAGAGGAAGATTGGCACAGCTGTTAGCTCATGGCTAATCTTCCACAAGCAAAAAAAGAGGAAGATTGGCAACAGATGTTACCCAAGGGTGAATCTTCCCCAGCCAAAAAAAAAAAAAATCCTCTTGGTGGGGGAGGGTCTCAATTATTATGACTCAACCCAACCAAACAGTCACTTCATGATGATGAGGAAGTTAAGATAAGGAGAAAATCAGTGGGCAGATTTGCAAAGAATTCAGCAAGTACAGTGGAATGTATAAATTCCCAATTAAATTATTTTTGGGCTAGCTAGTGGAAGGCAGAATGTCTCTTCTGTTGAGGATACACTCCTAAGAAGGAGTCTGAATTAAAAGAAAACAAGATTCTAGGAGCTCACCTAAGTGCCACAAAACATGACATGGCAATTGTGAACCCAGGCTGCAGAGCTCTATTACTCCGGTCTACTGACCTTCATGTGACTTTGGCATAAAATGAGAACAGAAATGATCAGCTTCATGAATGTACCCACAGGCAGATAAACCTTCCTTACAGGTTAATACCAACCTCTTGTGAAATCAGAAAAACTGTAAGACATTGATAATCCCATTGAACAGTGGAGGAAAATGGAAATAAGAAGGAATATATAAGTAAATACAACAGGAGAGACCTCAAATGAGTCAATAATGAAGGGAGACCCTAAACTGTGGAGTAGTGTTGACTGAGTACCTGGAGTCAAAGAGCGTAAAAAAATTAAAAAAAGTAAAGCAAAAATGGTATCTATGCATGAAAATAGTATAAGTTTGGAGCGCGTACAAGTTTCAGACTGGTAGAAGACAAATGGATTTGAAAAACATCCCAGTCAGTGCAAAAGAAGGAAGACAGGCAGGAAAAATCACAGAAAAACACGACAGATGCACCAGGGATCTGCTAATTATAAATGGATAAATTGACAAACATCAACATACCTCAACATAATAAAGACCATATAAGAGAAACCCACAGCTAATCTCATCCTCAATGGTGAAAAACTGAAAGCTATCCCTCTAAGAACAGGAACCAGACAAGGATGCCCACTGTCACCACTCCTATTTAACATAGTATTGGAAGTCCTAGCCAGAGCAATCAGGCAAGAGAAAGAAATAAAAGGGATCCAAATTGGAAAGGAAGAAGTGAAACTGTCACTATTTGCAGATGACATGATTTTATATATAGAAAACCCTAAAGAATCCACCAGAAAACTTTTAGAAGTAATAAACGAATATGGTAAAGTTGCAGGATACAAAATCAACATACAAAAATCAGTTGCATTTCTGTACACTAACAACGAAGTAGCAGAAAGAGAAATTAAGAATAGCATCCCATTTACAATTGCAACAAAAAGAATAAAATACCTAGGAATAAACTTAACCAAAGAGGTGAAAGATCTGTACAACGAAAACTATAAAACATTTCTGAAAGAAATTGAAGAAGACACAAAGAAATGGAAAGATATTCCGTGCTCTTGGATTGGAAGAATTAACATAGTTAAGATGTCTATACTTCCTAAAGCCATCTATAGATTCAGTGCAATCCCTATCAAAGTTCCAACAACATTTTTCACAGAAATAGAACAAAGAATCCTAAAATTTATATGGAACAATAAAAGACCCCGAATAGCTAAAGGAATCCTGAGAAAAAAGAACAAAGCTGGAGGTATCACACTCCCTGATTTCAAAATATACTACAAAGCTATAGTAACCAAAACAGCATGGTACTGGCACAAAAACACACACACAGATCAATGGAATAGAATCGAAAGCCCAGAAATAAACCCACACGTCTATGGACAGCTAATCTTTGACAAAAGAGCCAAGAACATACAATGGGGAAAAGAAAGTCTCTTCAACAAATGGTGTTGGGAAAACTGGATAGCCGCATGCAAAAAAATGAAAGTAGACCCTTACCTTACACCATACACAAAAATTAACTCCAAATGGATTAAAGACTTGAATGTAAGACCTGAAACTATGAAACTTCTAGAAGAAAACATAGGCAGTACGCTCTTCGACATCGGTCTTAGCAACATCTTTTCAAACACCACATCTGACCGGGCAAGAGAAACAATAGAAAAAATAAACAAATGGGACTACATCAAACTAAAAAGCTTCTGCACAGCAAAGGAAACCATCAACAAAACGAAAAGACAACCTAACAATTGGGAGAAGATATTTGCAAACCATACATCTGATAAGGGCTTAATCTCCAAAATATTTAAAGAACTCATGCATCTCAACAACAAAAAAACTACCAACCCAATTAAAAAATGGGCAAAAGACCTGAACAGACATTTCTCCAAAGAAGATATACAGATGGCCAACAGACACATGAAAAGATGTGCAAAATCACTAACTATCAGGGAAATGCAAATCAAAACTACAATGAGATATCACCTCACGCCCGTCAGAATGGCTATAATTAACAAGACAGGCAACAACATGTGTTGGAGAGGATGTGGAGAGAAGGGAACTCTCATACACTGCTGGTGGGAGTGCAAACTGGTGCAGCCACTATGGAAAACAGTATGGAGATTCCTCAAAAAATCAAGGATAGAACTACCATATGATCCAGCTATTCCACTGTTGGGTATTTATCCAAAGAACTTGAAAACACCAATTTGCAAAGGTACATGCACCCCTGTGTTCATTGCAGCATTATTCACAATAGGCAAGACTTGGAAGCAACCTAAGTGCCCATCAAGGGACGAATGGATAAAGAAGATGTGGTATATATACACAATGGAATACTACTCAGCCATAAGAAACGATGAAATCCAGGCATTTGTGACAACATGGATGGACATTGAGGGTATAATGCAAAGTGAAATAAGTCAGAGGGAGAAGGTCAAATACCGTATGATTTCCTTCATTAGGTAGTAGATAATAACAACAATAAACAAACACATAGGGACAGAGATTGGATTGGTGGTTACCAGAGAGGAAGGGAGGAGGGAGGAGGGTGAAAGGGATAATTCGGCACATGTGTGTGGTGATGGGTTGTAATTAGTATTTGGGTGGTGAACATGATGTAATCTATGCAGAAATAGAAGTACAATGACGTACACCTGAAATTTTTGCAATGTTATAAACCAATGTTACTGCAATAAACAAAAAATTAAAAAAAAAAAAAAAGAAAAACATTCCATTCAGTGCAAAAGAAGGAAGACAGGCAGGAAAAATCACAGAAAAACACGACAGATGCACCAGGGATCTGCTAATTATAAATGGATAAATTGACAAACATCTTGCTGAAGACAACAAGAAAAGCTGGAGAAAATACATACAGTGCTATCAAGAGCACGAAGAATTACTAGGCCGATATCTAGGAAGGAAATAGGCATTGGGAAGAGATTCCCACATTTGGGGCTGGTTTTCCTCTAAGAGCATTTGACATTCCTGCAGGAGAAACAGACAGGCCATCATATTCAAGGTTGGGTAAAGAATGTAGTCCAAGGTCTGCCTAGCGGGTTGTTGATTTTTAATCACCTTACATTGAGATGGAAAAAAACTCAAGAATAAAAACAAAACAAAGGAGGACAAGCCCTTGTCAGGGATGCAGCTCAGTGCACATGGGATTGAGGTGATCAGAGCGCTTAGTGCCTCCAGGCATCCTGATGTGTCCAAAGTTGTCTGTAAGAAGACAATGTCAATAGAAGAAGATAGAGGAAGATGATATCATTCTAGGATGATATTTCAAGAGATTAAGGATGTGCCTTGCAGATCATGATCCTCTCAATCAAACCAGAGAGTGTCTAGGAAGCACAAGAGCATCTCCCCCAACCATCTCAGAAATTGACCAAAGTAGAGAAGTGTTTGTAAAAGAACACCTGCAAATGTGGCTTTTGTCCAATATACTGAATCACAGAGGAATCCACAGAAGATCCACAAAGTTCACATGGTACTTTATACTTTCCTTTTTGATTTCATCTTTGACCCATTGGTTGTTGGAGAGTGTGTTCTTTAATTTCCACATATTTACCAATGTTACAGTTTTCCGTCTTGGGTGGGAAAACTGCTCGTGTGTTCCTCCTTTACTCACATGCACAGTACTTCTCACATCGGACACATCAGTCAATTCTCCCACACGAGCTGGGTGTCCTACAACTTAAGTCAATTGTGACACTGTCTCCTGGAGATAGCATCAGATCCTACATGTTAAGGACTCAGCTCCATAGAACATCCCCCCACTTCTGATGCCAATCACAAGTCCAGGTTGTTTCCTGTGCTTCCAACCAACCAGTTGTAAATCAGAGGTTCCCACATCCTGCTCCTAAGATCTGATTCATTTGCTAGAATGGTTAACAGAACTCACGAGTACATTTTACTTACCAGATTACCCACTTTTTTAATAAAAGCATATAACTCAGGAGGGCCGGCACCATGGTATAGTCGTTAAATCTGGCGTGCTCTGCTTTGGAGGTCTGAGTTCACAGGTTCAGATCCCAGGCATGGACCTACACCACTCATCAAAGCCATGTTGTGGTGGCGACTCACATACAAAATAGAGGAAGATTGGCACAGATGTTAGCTCAGGGCTAATCTTTGTCAAGCAAAAAAAAAAAAAAAGAGGAAGATTGGCAACAGGTGTTAGCTCAGAGCGAATCTTTCCCCCCGACCCAAAAAAAGAAAGATCTAACTCAGGAGCAGCCAGATGCAAGATATGCATAGGGGAAGGGGCCTGGAATTTGGGAAGGGGTTCAGAGCTTCCAGGCCCTCTCCCGGTGTGATAATCTCCCAGCAACTCTATGTGTTCACCAACCCGGAATCTCCCTAAAGACCATACTACCGGGATTTTTGGAGGCTTCTTCACAAAGGCATGATTGATCATTAACTCAATGTCCAGCTTGTCTCCCTTCCATGAAGAATGGGATGGGTCTGAAAGCTCCAGGCTTCTAAGCATGGCTTGGTCTTCTGGTAACCAGCCACCATCCCAAAGTTATCCAGGAGCCCACCAAGAGTTAACTCATTAGAACAAAATATGCTTCTATTACCTAGGGAATTTCAAGGGATTTAGGAACTCAGTGTCAAGAAACAGGGTGAAAGAGCGAACATTAGAAAAATAATACTCATAGTGCTCTTAACTCTAAGGAAATTACAAGGGTCTTAGGATCTCTACCAGGTTCCATGGGCAGAGACCAATATATATGGCCCATTATTTCATACCTCTGTGATTGATTTCTAGTTTTATTCCACTGTGGTGGGAAGAGATTCTTGGTATGATTTCACTTGGTATGATTTTCAGTTAAATTTGCTAAGACTTGTTTTTTGACATAATGTGATCACTCCTGGAAAATGTTCCCTGTGCAGTTGAGAATATATAATCTACCTCTGTTAGGTGGAATGTTCTGTAATGTCTATTAGGTCCATTTGGCCTATAGTGTTGTTCAAGTCCACAGATTTTCTATTGATTTTCTGTCTGGATGTTCTATCCATAATTGAGAATAGGGTATTAAAGTCTCCTAAAACTATTGTATGGCTGTCTATTTCTCCTTTCAGTTTTGTCTATGTTTGCATGATATAATTAGATGCCCTGATGTTGGGTGCATACGTATTTATAATTGTCATAATTTCCTGATAAATTGACACCTTTATCATTATATAATGACCTTTGTCTCCTATGACAGTTGTTGATAAAGTCTATTTTATCTGAACTAAGTATTGCCAACCCTGCTCTCTTTTGGTTGCTACTGGCATGGAATATCTTTTTCCATCCCTTCACTTTCAGCCTATGTGTGTCCTTAAATACAAAATGAGTCTCTTATAGACAGCATTTGGTTGAATCTTTTTTTTAATCCATTAAGTCACACTATGTCTTTTTTTCTGTGTGTGTGAGGAAGATTAGCCCTGAGCTGACATCTGTTGCCAATCCTCCTCTTTTTGCTGAAGAAGATTGGTCCTGAGCTAACATCTATGCCCATCTTCCCCTACTCTATATGGGATGCCACCACAGCGTGGCTTGACAAGTGGTGCCTTGGTCTGCACCCAGGATCCGAACCTGCGAACCCTGGGCTACCAAAGCAGAGTGCGCAAACTTAACCGCTACACCACCGGGGGAGGCCCCCCACGCTATGTCTTTTGATTGTAGAGTTTAATTCATTTAGAGATCAAAGTAATTATTGATATTGAAGAATTTACTGTTGCTATTATACTTATGATTTTCTCTCTGATTTTCATTGTTTTGTCTGTCTTTATGTCTCTTGTAGTTTTTCATTGTGATTCATTGATATTTTTGTAGTAATTTGTTTTGATTCCTTTTTCTTTTTTGACTCTGCTATAGCTATTTTCTTTGTGGTTACCATGAAGCTTACAAAAAGCATACTCTGTTTATAATAGTCTATTTGAACCTCATAACAACTTAATTTCAATTGCAGAGCTAAACTCTTCATTGATCTTTTCCTTCTACCTCCTCACAGTTTACCTGTTTTTATATTGTGTATACCTTAATTAATTTTTGTATTTATACTTATTTTTAGTACTTTTGTCTTTTAAATTTTATACTACAATTAAAAGTGATTTACACACAACCGTTACAGTATTACAATATTCTGTGTTTGTGTACATATTTACCTTTACCCATGACCTTTATACTTTCATATGCTTTTATGTTGGTGTTTAGCATCTTTTTGTTTCTACATGAAAAGTTGTGTTTAGTGTTATTTGTAGGTAGTTTGACTTGTGATAAAATCCTGCAGTTTCTGTTTGTCTGGAAAAGTCTTTATCTATCCTTTGTGTCTCAGAAGGGTTTTAAACTTTTTTCTAATAATGATGTTAAAGAGCTGAATGGTTTGAAGCTGGGGCTTAAAGAGGGCTGTCCTCCAGTACATATTGGTTTTAAACCTTTTTATTTTTAATTTGGTAGTTCCTCTCATATAGTTTCCCATCCTCAGCCGTGTGATCATTAAGGTGTGTCTACTCTTCCATCACATGGCTATTGAAATGATATGTACACAGCAGTAAAATTGGTTGTGCATATTGTTCCTAATTTTCTTATGACAATTTCTTAAATATAGAATTGTTGAATCATTCCCTTCATTTTTTAAGGATAGTTTTGATGGGTACACCATTCTTGGTTGGATGTATTTTCTTGCAGTACTTTGAATATATCATCCCATTCTCTTCTGGTCTGCAAGCTTTCTGCTGAAACATCTGCTGATAGTCTTATGGGACTTCCTTCTATGTGATGAGCTGCTTTTCAACTGCTAGTTTCAAAATTCTCTTTGTCTTTGACTTTGACAATTTGGTTATGATGTGTCTCAGTGTAGATTTCTTTCAGTCCATCCTGATGGGGTTCTTTGGGCTTCATGAATCTGAATATCCATTTCTCTCCCCAGATTTGGGACAATATTGACAACTATCTGTTTAATGAAGTTTCTACCCAGAGTGCTCTCAGAGTCCTGGGCCTGCAAACTCTCTGTCAGCAGTCTGTAGACCACTAACTGACATTGGAGGCTAAGGATCAGTTCCTGGAGTGATAACCTTGTCAGGGTTCATGCTCTCCATGGATCTCTTCACATAATCAGTGCTGGGCTCAGTTTCCATTTACCACTAGTGTTCCTTGAGGTGAAGTACTGCTCCAGACCTCTGACCCCACAATGCTTCATCCAGTCTTGATGAAGATCCTCAGATCCATCCATGCCCATGATGGGAAATTTTCATTCCACTGGGGAATTCCCAATGGGATATATATTCCCCTAAACAATGTGCAGAGGTAATCTCCTCCATCAGCCAAAATACCGAGCATGGCTCTGAATGTCCTTTTTTCCGTTTGAGTCTTGACTAAGTTGGGTTTTCCCCTGGGAAAGTGGAAAGTCACCCACGATGGCTCCTCTAAGGCTACTGAAGTTTTTCTGTTTTCCTCACTTGAGCCATCTTGGAGTTGTTTGCGCCCCCTCCCCACCCACTGAGTCAACACTCCAGTGCTCAGTGATGAATATCCCAGTGGTCTTTAGGCAGGGGCTGGTCTGGGTATCTTTTGCCTCAAAGACTCTTTTCATACTTTCTCAACACCCTCAAGCTACTTTGAACCCTTTCTTTGGAATGTTAATTCCCTGGGCAGTTTTAGGAGCTTTCAGCTACCTTGTCTCCCTAGTGGTAGGGTCCCATTTCCATTGCATGGATTTGACATATTTGGCTACAGGCTCTTCCCCAGAGCCAACCTCCTGTTCTTGGGCCCTCAGATTCCTGCCACTTGGCATGGGCATTCTGGAACTGCTGCTTCCCTTTGCGCCCACATCCAATATTTCTTTCAACACTCCCATCTGCCTGACAGTTTGGCAGTTGCTCTGTCAAAACAATCCACTGTCATTCACTTCATCTCTGAATAGTAATGCGGCAGAAACCTCCTCAAACTGACACTCTCCACCTATATCATCAGCTGAGTGGTGCCCCCAGGAAACACATGACCATGTATACCTGTGCCCTCACTCCCCTGGGGCAGCACAGTGATGTCCCGAGGCAGATGGAGGCCAAACTGGTTAAAGTACTGAGACCGAGGATGGGGAGGGCATTCCTAGGCCTGCCCAATCTTGAGGTTTACATCTGATCTGCACTCCTGGGATGGTACCTCCTTGGAGCTGCCATTGCTCAGAATCCTGAGGCCTTTCCTCCCTGCGAAGCCAGTGACCATTCGACTAGGGAACGGAAATTTTAGTGTCTGCAGTAATATTTCTCTTCCTGACTCCCCACTACAGGGCCTTCTGCTGCTCCATCAAAATGTCCTCTCCTCACTGGAAAAAAATATATACCCCTCATCACATGGGAAAGGGCCCATCTCTGAGCAGATGCAACCTTCTGCATTTCCTATTATCCATCTCCAGTTCCTGCATCCAAATCTCTTCCTTTCCTCTTCTCTCAGGGTCCAAGAGAAAGAGGGTGGACTGAAGTCCCCATTTCTGAGGAGCAGAGGAAGCCAGGGCCACCTCCCTCCCCAGTGGGGATGCACCAAAAGCACCAAGAACTGAGCCTCACCCATGAGTTCTTAGTAAATAATAGTGTGTGTGAGTGTATGTATGTGAGCACACACATGTATGATATATAAGGCTCTCTAAAGCTTCCATTTTAATCAGATAACAAAAAAAGAACTTTAGGTTTTGCAGATACTGTATTGAAATGAAAATGTAAATGAGGTTTCAACAACTGTCCTGCAGTTTTTAGATCAAAAGACAACAAAGAAAGAAAAGTTGTGGTTTATAGCAATCGACAGTCGGTTTCTGACCATTCTCTGTAGTCCTCTGAGCCAAAGGTCTTGTGGAAAGTCAATACAGAGCACACCAAAAACTCTCATATATTGTTTGCTGTACAACAAAAACAGAGACATCATTTAGATTGTCAATTCTCTCTCATAAAGTAAAATTTTGAAAAACAAACACTTCTCATTGTTTTCCTGGGTTTGTCCACACACATCTGACACCCAAGAAAGTTAGTGCTGGAAGTAAAGTCTGAATTACCTTGCCATTTATTCTGTCATTCATGGGACATTTATTGACGCTAAAGTGGTGCTGGTGTTTCCAGATCTTTTCCCCACCAGGGATCCCCTAATAATTTTTCTTCATGTTTCCTGTTATTTGAAATAACTTATCCAACAAATATGCTGTGTGTATTATCAATTTTCAGCATAGAATTGTTGAATATCAGCTCAAATCCAAGGAAATGTAAATATTTTGAGCTCCTGTATGGCCTTTCATGTCAGAATATAGAGAACAGTCTGATGCCTCCACCATTACCTTTGTGGTCTACAAAATATTGGAGATGTGCTCTCCAAGCAATTAATCCATTCTAGGTTTTTTTTCCCTTGGTGAGGAAGATTAGACCTGAGCTGACATCCATTGCCAATCCATCCCTTTTTCCTAAGGGAGATTGGCCCTGGGCTAACATCTGTGCCCATCTTCCTTGACTTTATATGTGGGACATTGCCACAGCATGGCTTGATAACTGGTGCATAGGTCCATGCCTGGGACCTGAATCTGTGAACCTTCGGCCACGAAAGCGGAACGCACAAACTTAACCAGTATGCCACCAGGCCAGCCCCCCAATCTAGGTTTTTAAAGAAAAAAATCCCATCTTCATTAATTGCAGGAGCTGTTCACTTAAAAAAATTTTAAGTATGGTAAATAGACATAACATAAAATTTACCATTTTCACCATTTTAAATATACAGTTTAATAGTGTTTAGTATATTCACTTTGTAGTGCAGCCAATCTCCTCTTGCTAAAGTGACACTCTACACCTGTTAAAACAACTCCCATTTTCCTCACTACCCAATCCCTGGAAACAACTATTCTACCTTCTATTTCTATGAGATTAACTGCTCTAGAAACCGGATATAAGTGGAGTCACGCAATATTTGTCTATTTGTGACTGGCTTATTTCACTTATCACAATGTCCTCAAGGTTCATCCATGCTGTACACTGTGTCAGAATCTCCTTAGTGATGTACACGTTTCTCTTTATGCTTTTGGAAATATTTCTACACTGTCTACTCTAGAATGTTTTAAATAAAATACTAAGATAGGGAATAAATGCTAGAAAAAAACTAAACAATATCTATTGGTAATTAGAAAGAATTATTCATTGTTAAACTACTGATTGTTGTTTTCCAAAATTCCATCACCCATGGTGGATTCATACCCATGATCTGCACTTGTCATTCATGGGGTTTTTAAGTAAACAGTCAAGGAATACAATCCCTTATGCTAACAAATTTTGATTGCTTCAAAGTGCTTTTTAAATTCTTTTAATAAGATGTATGGAATCTTCCTCAGATGGAATTTTCTGGACTCTATTGAAAAATTCTTAAGAATATTTTACGATTTGTTTCAATGAAGAAGGGGATCGTTTTTGCTGATTACTCCTACAAGTGAGGGACTTCTTGAGAATCAGATGTTATTTAACATTCATAGAATATGTGTGTGTGTGTGTGTGTGCATGTATGCACGTGTGTGTGTGTGTGTGTGCATGTGTGTTTGTGCACATATGTGTGTGTACTGGAAAGCTGAGGTGTAGGTAAGCCTTTGCCTGAGCTTTGTTTCCCTCTTTTGTCTTTTTCATTTATCATTCACTAAAGATTCCACAAAGTGAAGAGGTGAATCAGCACTGGGGCCTTGATGGCTTTCTTGATGTCAAAGTATTCACATCCACCAAAAATTAAGTTCACTGAAATAAAAATAAGGCATGTTCACGGTTGCTTTGGCATAACT
Organism: Diceros bicornis minor; assembly: GCF_020826845.1. NCBI lineage: Eukaryota > Metazoa > Chordata > Mammalia > Perissodactyla > Rhinocerotidae > Diceros > Diceros bicornis. The sequence goes on from NC_080770.1 coordinate 10,815,864, forward strand.
TGTGATAAACCTAGAGCCTGCTTCTCCCTGTCCAGTGGTTTAAAGGCACATAAGGAAAAACCAAAATTACCATCATCTTTTTGTAATCGGCCAGAGTTTCATTTGACTGATTCAGAAAACATTGCTTCACTTCCACTACGGCCTTTGCAGTGGCAGCATCCGATACAAACTCTTGAAGAGCTGCTAGATATTCAGTCATGGACAGTGCAAGATCAATTGTATCTTCAACCACATCCTCAAGTACTGCGCAGCCAGGACCTGGGATGAAAGCATGAAAAAGTGGGCTCAATTATGGAGGTACAGACCCCTTTTTGGGTGTACCTAGTTTTGTCATCTTCTTACATCCCAGTAGAGACATACATTCAGAGAGATTATGGTGAATGGTCTTGAGTTCTCAATTCTAGGGGAGTAAACTCAGGATCTGGGATTTTCTTTAAGTCTTAAAACATCTGCCCGTCCCCCTCCCCCACCTCCCCTCCTTCAACAGCCCAGAGAAGCCAAACACTGTAACCATGAAAAACAAGTACACTGGAGAAATGAGATGCCCTATACAGGGGTTTGGGGACCAGAAATTCTTCCACAGGGGCCCTGACAACAACCGTTAGCTCAAGGCCTGTCCTCCCTGTCAGTACTCACCTACATAGCAGTAAAGGGGGAGGGCCACCAGCATGAGGACTGTCACCAGCTTCATGGTGGAGGCCGCTGTTGTTGGATGTGGTCTGAAGTGGCAGGGAGATGAAGGAACTCACTCTGGAGGGGAGCACCCAGAACTCCTCCTTTTATTCTTCTGGTTGTCATCTTAATCCCTCCCATAAATGAGGAAATGCGTCACAGGGTAAACCTGGCATTGGACCAGGAAACGACAGCAAAAATCAGCCAGAACCTAGCCTGCCTGTGCTCTGTTTGTAGAAATCAAGGAGGCAGAGATTTTTGGACCCAAACTATTTTGGACCTCAAACAATTTTGGAACCGCAATAATAGTACATAGACAAAATTAATGCAAACGTGTTTTCTAAATACTAAAGCAAATTACACCATTGTGAGCCTGTGTTGTCATCCTTGTGGTTTTTATTATTATTTTCGTTGTCATTATCTCCTCCTCCTCTCTGTCCTCTTCTTCTCCTTCTTTAAGGTACAACAATCTTCATGCCCTGGGTCTATTCCTGCTGGTTTACCATACACCAGGGTTTGGTGCAATACCACAGACTTCCTCCAGGAGGCAGACTTCCCTCACCCATTAGACACTTCTCTGAGGTGCTTGAAGTTTGGGAAAGTTGTTTTAACAAAGAATAACTTGCTTAGTTAACAATTTCATAAATTCATTCTATTATAAATCTATGAATTAATTTTCTTTTAGTTGTTGTTGGCTGTTGAGGGTTTTTTTTCCAGTTGAAAAGGATGATTGAAAGGATGACATGAAGAAGTACAATAACTGATTGCTTAGGGGAGGCAGTGCTGAGTGGTGGAATGGTGATGAGATCTGGGCTCATGCAGGTGTGGGTTTGAATCTTGGATGCAACATCTAATCATGAAGTGTCCTTGGGCAAGTCAAAGTGCTGGTCATTCTGAGTTTCCTTTTCCTCATTTCTAAAATGGGCATAAAAGATACTGTGCCTGGTTTTGTAAGGACGACAGACACTCTATGTAAAAAGCCTATCACAAGGCTTAGAAAAGGATAATCATGAATAAATGGGATTTCATCCATTCTTCCAACCATCCGTCCGTCCGTCCATCCATCCATCCATCCATCCATCCATCAATTCATTGTTCAGCAATAACCATGAGCTTCTCCTATGACTGGGCCGTTCTCTGTGCCACAGATTGAGTTGTAGGAACATGTTAGAGGAGGACCTCGCTCCATGGAGCTCACCTCTTACCAGGGAGGAAACAAACAAGCTTATAACCAAGTGAGTGATATTGGACAGTGACTGTGTAAGGAACACAACACAATCCCCAGGGGCAGAGTCCTGCACAGAGGTCTGGGCAAAGCTATAGGAGGAGTGACTTTTAAGCTTGGATGAGTAGACAGTGATGTCCAGGGGAAGAGCTGAGGAAGAGTGTTCTAGGCGGAGGGAACAGTAAGTACAGAGGTCTGAGAGCAGATGGCACTTGGCAAGGTAAGGAAAGTGTGCCTCTTGTTGTCAAGAAAGGGACAGGACAATCTCATAGGAGAGAAAAGCCACTTCAGTTTAAGCAGGGATGATATGAAGGTTATAGGAACTAGAGAAACAAAGTTGGCTCAGGTTAAAAAAAAAGGAACAGATGAGAGAGCCAGAGAGAAGAGTCAATAGTTAATTACCTCTGAATGTATTATTTTCTGTCTAGATTATTTGGGACTCATTTCATTCCATTGTTCAGCTGGAGCATAAGCTGCCAAGAACAATACTGATTTAGGAAAATGCTAGAAATACAGAAGAAAATTATGTTCACATGTGTGTACTTTCTTCAATTGACCATTGTTGATGATCTTCATTCCAAAGGCAAGTGAAGGATTTAGGTAATGAAAGGGGAGATTGTGTCCTTGGCCAGGAGTTAATGGGGACTCTTCCTGGTCCCCCAGTTGTTATGGACCTGCCCTGTCACCTGCTGGGTCAGTGGGACCTTCAAAGGTTTCTTACTCAGCAAAACAAATTCCCACATCATGTACATGGTGCCCACAGTAAAGAGGTATGTTTCCTTTACTTCTTTGTTTTCTCCATACAACTGATGCTGATCATTTTCAGGTAAATCAAATAATAATTCAGCTCTCAAAAGCTCATTTGCAAGTCAGTATTTACAAGGAGAAACAAGAAACCAAAAGGTCAGAATACTTGTGTTCTGGCCTGATTTTTTCTCTTCCCAAAAGGAACTTTGACTCAGGTCCTTACATTGAGGTCAGAAAATAGAGGAGTGAAGTGGCCTTCAGTTTTGGTGTTTGTGTGACATTTATTGATCACCTACTATGACAAACTATGGTGTAGAGGTGAATTATTCACAGATTTCACCCTGAATACCTGTGTCTTGTGGTAAAGTACACAGTAAGAGGGAATTATATTTGGCCTGTCCTCAGGCTCATACATGACCTGAGATATACTCACACTAATATTTTGCTCATTTGAGGCCTTACCATACTTAATAAAAGTAATAACATTCAGTGAGAGCTATTTTTTCTCAGTGACTCATGCATTGGCAGAAAAGCCTACAAAACAGTTATTTTGCAATTGAGACAATCTTTAAGTTTTTTTTTTTTTTAAATTGTAAGTTACTCATACGAATCAGTCCCACAGCATTTGGGTAAGAGATGCTATATTTCCTTTTTTCACTCACTCTGTAAAACTGGTTCTATCCCTCACTTCCAAGGCTGTTGGGACATTAACCTCAGGCATGTTCTTTGGAGGTGAACCTCTTCTTCCTTAAGATCATGCTCAAGTCTAGACCAAGGGTGGAGAGTTACTTGCCCAGGGCAGAAACTTGAGGAAAGGCCCTCGTTGGGGACGTCTTGGCTGTCAGTGAGATGTCCATTGTTCATGGTGTCCAGGCCATTCCTAGACTGGGCATCTCCCTTGCCTTGGGCTCAGCCTGGTGTGGAGATTTCACAGCTGTGTCTCTTGGTACATTTGGAATAGTCCTAGGATTGTCGTGAGGCCTGAATGAGTTACAACGCGTAAGTCTTCAGAACAGGGCTGGCACTGAGTAGGTGCTATCTACATGTCAGCTGCCAGCAATTAATTTTATAAAAATGAGGAAGTTGTTATGCTAAACCTTGAAGGACCACTAGGAGCATTATAGACGACTGAAGACTCTGCTTCTACTTCACATTCTCTAAAAGATCTAGAAATCATCACGTTCAGATCTGAAGTCCAAGTCCTAAGTTTGAAAATAAAGCACTGTATTCTCTCTCAAACATATCCTACATACTGTTGGCCTATTTTCTCAATATCCAGTACTAACGCATGTTTACTTGTTTTCAAAATTGAATAAAACGTGAGTGTCAAACAGTTACACAGCACTTACTTGATATAAGGCACTGGCGAAAATCTTTTAATCTTCACAACAACCATCCAATGAGTAAGGTAAGGTCTAAGTGAGCTGATGAAATTTATTGACCAAACTAGGGCAACTTAGAGGGTGAAAGAGGTCACTAAATGGGTGGAATGCTGGGATAGCAACATAAACCAGGATTGTCCTGAGCAAACTGAGATGTGTGGTCACCCTCCCCACGAGCTGGGCATTTCATTTCTCCTCATATGCCGACAATGAGACAAGAGAGGTCAAGTAAGGGCACACTTGAGCAAGGGCACACAGCTCATGGATGGCAGAGCCAGCGTAAGGAACCAGATGTTCTGGCTCAAGAGAGGTCTCAACACTATTGAGCTTCTTAGTTTGACTCTTATGGACCTTCACTTTATGGCTCAGATGGATCCTTCTGACCTTGACTCCCACAACTGCCCTGGGTGAACTCCAGGTTGATTTCTGTGCAGGCCCCACAGTTTTCCTCTTGAGGCCTTTGGTCCCTGTGAACTTCCCTACCCCGCTGTCCATGCCTCAGTCCCACTGAGTTCAAACTCCTTATTCATTCTTGATGCCACATCCAAGACAGCCCACTTCTTGTGCCCTTTCCTGGTCCCTGAATCTCTGGGGGTCTCTACCTTCCGAGGACCCTGTGGTTCTCCATGTGCAGCTCTCTCCTGACAGCCCAGGGCACGATCCTACGGCCCGTTCCTCCCTGTTCATGCTCCTTCAGGGCATGGCTCTGCACCTCTGGTATTTGTGTGACGACAGGGAGCAGTAGGTGCTTAATTAATTGTTGTGTAACTGTTTCTTATGACATTTTGAATCTTTACAAAAAATTCACTGATAATAGTACATGTTTCGTTATTAGGTATATTTAGACAGAGAAGATCATTTAAATTAGAATCATTAGTAAAGGCAGGGTTCAAACCCAACACAAAAACCAGGCGTTGATCTGAAATCACCTTCTGCATGTTCCTGGATGAGGACTTTGGAGTCACAATAGGAGGGGACAGGTGAGGAGAGGAGGAAGTTGGACCCATCAAGGACTGGGCCACCTCAGTGTCTCTGTTTCCCAGAAGTAACCATTACCTTGATCCAATGTAACCCGGATCCATCTAATGACTTGGGGCACGGAGCCGGATTTGAAAGCTGAGCCAGGATCAGGTATCACCTCTGGCTAATTCTCCTTGGCTCATTCACTAAAACTATGAATTTCACACAATGTGACACTTTGAAAAAATGTGTGGTTAAATATTTAACCCTGAGGGCTGGCCCCGTGGCTTAGCCGTTAAGTGTGTGCACTCTGCTACTGGTGGCCTGGGTTCGGATCCCGGGCGTGCACCAACGCACCGCTTCTCCGGCCATGCTGAGGCCGCATCCCACAAACAGCAACTAGGAGGATGTGCAACTATGACATAAAACTACCTACTGGGGCTTTGGGGGAAAAAAAGGAGGAGGATTGGCAATAGATGTTAGCTCAGAGCTGGTCTTCCTTGGCAAAAAGAGGAGGATTAGCACAGATGTTAGCTCAGGGCTGATCTTCCTCACACATACAAAAAAAATTATTTAACCCTGAAACATATGTGATAGCTCATATGGTTTGTTAGATATCTATACCATTGTCTTCTCTATTCAGTTAGTAATTTTCCCTCCACTGCGTGCTCACATTTTCTTGCTAAACCGTCAGCATCCACAGTTGTGAACCTCTGGTCCTTAGGCGCATTACGAAGGGTGTGTGGGGGACCTGATTTAAGAACTTTCAGTTGTTCGAGCAGTGATTCCCTTCTGGTGCTGATTTACTCCCTCCTTCCACCCACCCCTGTGGACAATGTCAGTGTCTAGAGATGTTTGTGGTGTCTCTGTAGAATGGGTAGTTTGCTACTGGCATCAAGTGGGTAGAGACCAGGGATGCTGCTAAACAACCTGTGATGCTCAGGACATCAACTCTAAAAAGCAGTCTTCGACATCTAGTGTCAGTAAAGCCATGGTTGAGATACCATGTCATAGAGAATTATCTAAAAGCATTGGCCCTTGTGGTGAAAGGTCAGTAGTACTAAGTAGCCTCATACAGTGGACAGTGAGTGGAGCCCCAGTGCAGACAGAGGCTGGCAGGAGTGTGGGCATCTGTATCCTCTAGCGTGCAGAGCTCAGCTTCATGGCTGTGCCTCTGCTTGGATGCTCCCCACACTTTCTCCATTCCCGTCATCCTCATCTACTTTGTCCTTCAAGATTCAACTCAGTCATCACCTCCTCACAAAGTCTTCCTTCCTGGAGAAGACACAGCTCATAAGAGCTTTGTTCTGCCTTGAATTTCTATAGGCCTTTAATTTCTATGATTATGCCTCATTCTCAGTGATATGCCTCATCTCTTTCTTCAGTACTCTGTCTTATGTCTTACCATTTAGGATGGTAATTAATTCTTAAGGAAATCCATTAATTCTTTTGATAAAATACATCAAGTTTCTCCTAAGTTTGGTGCAGCGTAGATTCTAAGTTGACCTCACATAATTTGCTGCATCATAACCTATTTTTTGCCAAATTTTGCTCCTGCCATTTTTTTTTTTTTGAGAAGGATCAGCCCTGAGCTAACATCTGTTACCAATCCTCCTCCTTTTTTTCTGAGCAAGATTGGCCCTGGGCTAACATCCGTGCCAGTCTTCCTCTACTTTATGTGGGATGCCGCCACAGCGTGGCTTGATGAATGGTGCGTAGGTCTATGCGGGATCCAAACCTGCCAACCCTGGGCCACCCAAGCAGAGCACACGAACTTAACCACTATGCCACTGGGCTCACCGCCTGCCATTTTTTTTTTGCCCTTTTTTTCCTATCCTGTCCTTCCTTTTCATTTATGTCTTACAACTTCCTGTATTTTTCAGAATTTTTATTTTAAAATAGTGATATAGGAGCATTGTTCAAGAGGAAAATATTGAAAAAGAGCTCCAATGATAAGCACTAGACCCCTGTCCATTCCTATCCACACCACGTTGTCTCATACTCACCTACAACCCCTTCACTGTATTGCATGGTTCTGACATTTTCTAAATATTGCTTTTAACAGTTCTCTCCTGATTCGTCTATAAAAACCTATGTTATATCCTGTGCTTACTGGATTCCATGCTTTATCTTTATTGATCCACTCCTTTTTGGTAGAACATATCCTCTGACATCACTTGAGAAAAAGCTCATTGGAGATAAAACTTTTGAAGATTTTCACTTCTGAAATATCTTTATTTATCTTCATGCTTAAGTGATATTTGACTGCATATAGAGTCATATTCATATACAATTATAGGTTGGAGTCTCTGAATGTTTAGTATAGTCCTGTGTCTTCTTGTCGTTGTGTTCATTTGATTTATATTCCCCATCCTTGGATATGACTTGGTGTTTCTTTCTGAAAGAAACACCTATCTTTTTCAGTGTAATGTTCCAAAAAAATCACAAAGATGTGTTTTTATATGAGGAGTAACTGGGCTGTTCAATTTCATAGACTTCGTTTTTAGGAAATTTTCTTTTAATATTTTTTTGGTGATCATCTTCCCACCATTGTCTCCCTCATGTGGAATCCTATGAGTTGGACATCCTGGATGGGTTCTTTAGAAGTCTTTTCTTTCATATTTCTTTATTTTTTCCAATACAAATACAGTCATGCACCACATAGTGATGATTTGGTCAATGATAGACCACATATACGATAGTGGTCCTGTAAGATTAGTACCGCATAGAATAGGTGTGTAGTAGACTACACCATCTAGCTTTGTGTAAGTACAATTATAACGTTTGGAAAACAATGAAATTGCCTAACGACACAGTTCTCAGAATGTTTCCTCATCGTTAAGCCATGGATGACTGTATACCACCTTTGTTCCACTATTTTACTTGCCTTTCAACTATTTTTATTATTTTTTCCAGCTGCCATAATTTTAATTTTTCCAGAGCTCTCTGTTGTACTTTAAAAGAGATTGAGTAATTTAATAAACAGATTTTAGTAATTTGGACTTTAAAAAAATAATTTTATTGAGATCTCATTGGTTTATAACATCGTATAAATTTCAGGTGTACATTACTATATTTCAGCTTCAGTAGAGTGCATCTTGTTCACCACCAAAAGTCTAATTTCCATCCGTCACCATACGTATGTGCCCTTTACTCCTTTTGCCCTCCCCCCTCCACTTTCTGGTCTGGTAACCACCAATCTGTTCTCCTTATCTATGTGTTTGACTATCTTCCAAATATGAGTGAAATCATATGGAATATGTCTTTCTCTGTCTTATTTCACTTAGCATGATACCCTCAAGGTCCATCCATGTTGTTGCAAATGGCACGATTTTGTCTTATTTATGACTGAGCAGTATTCCATTGTATATATCCACCACATCTTCTTTAGCCATTCATCTGTTGATGGGCACTTGGCTTACTTCCAAGTCTTGGCTATTGTGAATAATGCTGTGATGTACATAGGGGTGCATATATCTTTTTCAATTAGTGTTTTCATGTTTTGTGGCTAAATACCCAGAAGTGGAATAACTGGATCATACGGTATTTCTATTTTTTTTGTTGTGGTAACATTGGTTTATAACATTATATAAATTTCAGGTGTACATCATTATATTTCGATTTCTTTGTAGATTACATCATGTTCATTACCCAAAGACTAATTACAATCCTTCACCACACACATGTGCCAAATCATCCCTTTCACCTTCCTCCCTCCCTCCTTCCCCTCTGGTAACCACCAATCCAATCTCTGTCTCTATGTGTTTGTTGCTGTTTTTCTCTTCTATTTATGAGTGAGATCATACAGTATTTGACTTTCTCCCTCTGACTTATTTCGCTTAGCGTAATACCCTCAAGGTCCATTCATGTTGTCACAAATGGCCAGATTTCATCCTTTTTTATGGCTGAGTAGTATTCCATTGTGTATATACACCACATCTTCTTTATCCATTTGTCAATTGATGGGCACCTAGGTTGGTTTCAAGTCTTGGCTATTGTAAATAATGCTGCAATGAACGTAAGGTGCATATCTTTACACATTTGTGTTTTCGTGTCCTTTGGATAAATACCCAGCAGTAGGATAGCTGGATCATATAGTAGTTCTATTCTTAATTTTTTGAGGAAACTCTATACTGTTTTCCATAGTGGCTGCACTAGTTTGCACTGCCACCAGCAGTGTGTGAGAGTTCTCTTTTCTCCACATCCTCTCCAACACCTCTTGTTTCCTGTCCTATTAATTATAGCCATTCTGACGGGAGTGAGGTGATAACTCATTGTACGTTTGATTTGCATTTCCCTGATAGCTAATGATGTTGAACATCTTTTCATGTGCCTGTTGGCCATCTGTATATCTTCTTTAGAGAAATGTCTGTTCAGATATTTCGCCCATTTTTAAACTGGGTTGTTAATTTTTTTGTTGTTGTTGAGATGCATCAGTTCTTTATATATTTTGGATATTAACTTCTTATCAGATATATGGTTTGCCAATATCTTCTCCCAATTGTTAGGTTGTCTTTTCATTTTGTTGGTGATTTCCTTTGCTGTACAGAAGCTTTTAATTTGATGTAGTCTCATTTGTTTATTTTTTCTATTGTTTCCCTTGCCTGGTCAGACACAGTTCTTGAAAATATGCCACTAAGACTGATGTCGAAGAGCATACTTCCTATGTTTTCTTCTAGAAGTTTCATGGTTTCAGGTCTTACATTCAAGTCTTTGATCCATTTTGAGTTAATTTTTGTGTAAGACAATGCTCTACTTTCATTCTTTTGCAGTTGGCTGTCCAGTTTTCCCAACATCGTTTATTGAGGAGACTTTCCTTTCTCCATTGCATGGTCCTGGCTCCCTTGTCAAAAATTAGCTGTCCGTAGATGTGTGGGTTAATTTCTGGGCTCTCAATTCTGTTCCACTGATCTGTATGTCTGTTTTTGTGCCAGAAACATGCTATTTTGATTACAGTGGCTTTGTAGTATATTTTGAAGTCAGGGAGTATGATACCTCCAGCTTTGTTCTTTTTTCTCAGGATTCCTTTGGCTATTTGGGGTCTTTTGTTGTTCCATGTAAATTTCAGGATTCTCTGTTCTATTTCTGTGAAAAATGTTGTTGGAACTTTGTAGGGATTGTGTTGAATCTGTAGATTGCTTTAGAAAGTATAGACATTTTCACTATGTTAATTCTTCCAATCCAAGAGCATGGAATATGTTTCCATTTCTTTGTGTCTTCCTCAATTTCTTTCAACAATGTTTTACAGTTTCACTGTACAGGTCTTTCACCTCTTTGTTTAACTTTATTCCTAGGTTTTTAAAAAAATTTTTTTGTTTTGAGGAAGGTTCATTCTACGCTAACATCTGTTGCCAATTCTTCCTCTTTTTCTTTTTTTTTCCTCCCCAAAGCCCCAGCACAGGGTTTTATATCACAGTTGTAGAGTTGTAGCTCTTCTATGTGGGGTGCCACCTCAGCATGGCTTGATGAGCAGTGAGTAGGTCCTCGCCAGGATCTGAACTGGCAAACCCTGTGCTGCCAAAGCAGAATGCGCAAACTTAACTGGTATGCCACCAGGTTGGCCTCTATTTCTGGGTATTTTATTCTTTTTGTTGTGATTGTAAATGGGATTGTATTCTTAATTTCTCTTTCTGCTGCTTCGTTCTTAGTGTATAGAAATGCCACTGATTTTTGTATGTTTATTTTGTATCCTGCAACTTTACCATATTCATTTATTGTTTGTAAAAGTTTTTTGGTGGATTATTTAGAGTTTTCTATATACAAAATCATGTCATCACAAATAGTGACAGTTTCATGTCTTCCTTTCCAGTTTGGATCCCTTTTGTTTCTTTTTCTTGTCTGACTGCTCTGGCTAGGACTTCCAATACAGTGTTAAATAAGAGTGGTGAAAGTGGGCATCCTTATCTGGTTCCTGTTCCTAGAGGATTAGCTTTCATTTTTCACTGTTGAGTACGATGTTGGCTGTGGGTTTGTCATATTTTGTCATGTGGGTATTTTCCCTCTATACCCATTTTATTGAGAGTTTTTATCATAAATGGTTGTTGGATATTGTCAAATGCTTTCTCTGCACCTATTGAGATGATCGTGTGGTTTTTATTTCTCATTTTGTTAATGTGGTGTATCACATTGATTGGTTTGTGGATGTTGCGCCATCCCTGCATCCCTGGAATAAATCCTACTTGATCATGGCATATGATCCATTTAGTGTATGTTCGTATTTGATTTACTAATATTTAGTTGAGGATTTTTGTATCTATGTTCATCAGTGATATTGGTCTGTAATTTTCCTTTTTTGTGTTGTCCTTGTCTGGTTTTGGTATCATGGTAATGTTGGCCTTGTAAAATGAGTTAGGAAGCATCCCATCATCTTCAATTTTTTGGAAGAGTTTGAGAAGGATAAGTATTAAGTCTTCTTTGTATGTTGGTAGAATTCACCAGGGAAGCCGTCTGGTCCTGGATTTTAGTTTTTTGGGAGGTTTTTGATTACTATCGGAATCTCTTTACTGGTGAATGGTCTATTCAGATTCTCTATCTCTTTTTCATTCAGTTTTGGGAGGTTGTATGATTTGAAGAATATATTCATTTCTTTTAGGTTACCCTATTTGTTGGCGGATAAGCTTTTCATAGTAATCTCTTATAATCCTTTGTATTTCTCTGATCTCCATTGTAATTTCTGCTCCTTCATTTTGATTTTGTTTATTTGAGACTTTTCTCTTTTTTCCTTAGTGAGTCTGGCTAAGGATTTGTCAATTTTGTTTCTCTTTTCAAAGAATCAGCTCTTAGTTTCATTGATCCTTTCTACTGTTCTTTTTATTCTCTATTTCATTTATTTCTTCTCTGATTTTTAGTGTCCTTTATTCTATTGATGTGGGCTTTGTTTGTTCTTCCTTTTCTAGTTCTTTTAGGTATAGTGTTAGATTCTTTATTTGAGATTTTTCTTGTTTATTGAAGTATGGCTATATTACTATATATATGGCTATATAGCAATATATGCTATATTGCTTCCCTTTTAGTACCACTTTTGCTGTATCCCATAAGTTTTGGTATGTTGTGTTTTCATTTTCATTTGTCTCCAGGTATTTTTTGATTTCTCCTTTGATTTCTTCATTGATCTGTAGTTGTTCAGTAGCATTTTGTTTAGTCTCCACATATTTGTGACTTTTCCAGCATTTTTCTTGTAGTTGATTTTTAGTTTCATACCGTTGTGGTTAGAAAAGATGCTTGATATGATTTCAATATTCTTGAATTTATTGAGGCTTGTTTTGTTTCCCAACATGTGGTCTATCTTTTAGTTTGTTCCATGTGCACTTGAGAAGAACGTGCATTCTGTTTTGGGGATGGAACATTGTATATATATCTATCATGTCCATCTGGTATTCAAGGCCACTTTTTCCTTGTTGACTTTCTGTCTGGATGATCTATTCATTGACGTAAGTGGGGTGTTAAAAGTCTCCTGCTATTATTATGTTGCTGTCAGTTTCTCCCTTTAGGTCTGTTAATAGTTGCTTTATGTACTTTGGTGCTCCTATGTTAGGTGCATATATATTAATAACTATTATGTCTTCTTGGTGGAATGTCCCTTTTATCAATATATAATGTCCATCTATATCCCTTGTTATATTTTTTGTCTTGAAGTCTGTTTTGTCTGATATTAGTATGGCCACACCTGCTTTCCTTTGGTTGCCGTTTGCTTGGAGAGTCATCTTTCATCCCTTTACTCTGAGCCTATGTTTGTCTTTAGAGCTGAGCTCTGTCTTCTGGAGGCAGCATATTGTTGGGTCTTGTTTTTTAATCCATCCAGCTACTCTATGTCTTTTGATTGGTGAATTCAATGCATTTACATATAGAGTGATTATTGATATATAAGGGATTAATACTGCCATTTTATCTTTTGTTTTCTGGTTGTTCAGTATTGTCATTTTTTATTTTTCCTTGTATTTCTGTCTGCCATTTCAGTTTGGTCATTTTCTGTGATTTTTTCTCAATTATCTCTTTATTTATTAACTTTTGACTCTGCTCTGATTTTTTATTCTGTGGTTGCCAGGAGGTTTGTATAAAAGATCTCATAGATGAGATAGTCCTTTTTCTGCTGATAGCATCTTATCTCCATTAGCCTATGCAGCTTCCATCCTTTTCCTCTTCCCCTTCTGTGTTTTTCTGCCACAAATTCTTCTTTTTTTGTGTTGTGAGTTTGTGACCAAATTGGAGTGGTTATAGTTGTTTTTGATGCTTTCTTTCCCTTTATCTTTTAATTAAGTGTATACTAACCTATTATTATGTAGAGTTGCAATTTTCTCATTCTGTCTGCCTGTTTATCAACTAGCTCAAAGCTTTGTAAACTTTTGCCTTTTTGTTTGAGGTAGGAGGGCTCCTTTATTCATTGCTTGTAAGGCAAGTCTATTGGTGACGATCTCCCTCAGATTTTGTTTGCCTGGGAAAGCTTTTATTTCTCTTTCATCTCTGAAAAATATCTTTGCTGAATGGGGTATTCTTGGACAATAGTTCTTGTGTTTCAATACTTTGAATACATCATTCCACTCTTGCCTTGCTTGTAGAATTTCTGCTGAGAAATTCACTGAAAGCCTGATGGGGGTTTCTTTGTCGGTTATTTTCTTCTCTCTGGCTACCCTTAATATTCTTTCTTTGTCCTTGACTTGACAGTTTTAATATTATATGCCTTGTAGAAGGTCTTTTTGCATTGAGATAAATAGGAGTTCTATTAGCTTCCTGTACTTGCATGTCCGGTTCCTTCCCCGGGTTTGGGAAGTTCTCAGGCATTATTTATTTTAATAAGCTGTGTGTTCCTTTGTCTCACTCTTCTTTTTCTAGAATACCTACCATCCTTTCTGTTACTTTTCCTAATTGAGTCAGATATTTCCCATAGAATTTCTTCATTTTTTAAAAAATGTTAGTTGTCTCTCCTCTTCCACCTGAATCATTTCTAGATTTCTATCTTCAAGCTCACTAATTCTCTTTTTCATACGGTCTTCTCTATTTTTAATGTTTTCTACTTTATTTTTCATCTCATTAACTGTGTTCTTCATCTCCAGAATTACTGTTTGTTTTCTTTTTGAGTTTCAATTTCTTTAGTGACGTACTCCTTCTGTTCATTAATTTTATTCCTGATTTCTGTGAACTGCCTTTCTAATTTTTCTTGTAATTCATTGAGTTTTTTCATGACAGCTGTTTTGAATTCTCCGTCAATTAGATTATAATCTTCTGTGATGTCAAGTTTGGGTTTGGGAGAGTTGTCATTTTCTTTCTTTTGTTGCTATGTTACTGTAGTTCTTCATGGTACTTGATGACTTGATCCTTTTCTGGCACATTTGTGGTAGTAACCACCTTTCTTATCTGGATAAGGCTTTGGTTACTTTGGTTCTGAGCTGCTTCTGATTGTATTTGAGAGTCTGCACTTTCCATGCCCCACTGCCCCTGCCAGAGGTCCTGTCAGTACCCGCCTTGTGCTACTTAGTCTCTGAGGCTGCTGGTGTCTTGCTGTTTATGATGTCACTGCAGTCTCAGGAGTTGCCAACCTGGGGTCACCAAGTTGCCAGAAACTCTGCTTCTTCTAGGTTACCTGGGTCTCATGTTCCCTCATTGGCTTTCCACAAGTTCACTTAGGACTCAAATGCTGCTGCCCTGTACACCACTAGTGCTGCTGTTCCTCAGTTATCTGGGTGTGCTAGCAGCACCACTGCCAGGAGCACTTGGTTCGTGGGTGTTGTTGCCCCTGCTGGGGGCCTGGGGAGCTGGGGACTTGTGTGCAACTCCTGCTTCTGATAGAGCTGGTGTAAGGGGTGCTGGGGATTGGGACATGGGTGCTGCTGTGGTTCCTCAAGCCTCATGTTGCAGGTGCCACCTGTCACCACTGGGTGGGGCAGGAGATAAGCAGGGAGTGAGTGCCATTGCTGCTCACCCTTGCTGCCTATGGTCACTGGAACTATCCAGTATGTTTTGCAAACTCAGGTTTAGAGTACCCGCCTTACTGGAAATATGTGAGTTTTGGAAACTATCTGCACTGTTGGAAAGCCAGGCTTCTGCTGGGGGAAGGAAAAGGGGTTTTTTCACTGACTCTGCTCTGCATCCTGAATCCTCAGAATGTGTGCACCACAGACTACTGCTTCGGGTCAGGGAGCAGCGACTAAGCCCCTCATGCTGTGTCTCCTCCTGCAGTCTCTGTTTGCAGGCGTGTGCACCACTGCGAGGATCCACATTTTGGATTACTCAGCTGGAAAAGGGTGAAGGGGCTGTTCTCCAAATCCACTGCCTTCCAGAGGTCCAGTCCACCTACCTTTAGGTGTGTAGATGCATAGACCTCTTAGGTGTTCTTATGTGCTGTGTAGGGAGTCCTTTGTTGGTCAATGGATGTCCCATTGGTTGTAACTTAAAGGGGAGAGAAAAAGGAATAACTTGCACCACCATGATGCTGATGTCACCATAATCTGGCTTTTTGAAGACATAGGAAGGTGTTTCATGAAAGAAAGATCTGCCTGGCCCAGAGAACCTGGACTATCCCTAAAAGAATATGAGTCAAATCAGAATTTTCTTATCTCCCTGTCTCTCTCCTTTTCTTATACCCTAAGAATGTCAGAAACTATTTTTAGTAGCTGGCAGAGAAAAAGTATAAGTAAAGGAGAGAAAGAAGGAGAAGTCTTAATTTTGAATCTATGAAATTTTAATTATTATACAGGCCTGAATATTCTGATTTCTGAATGGAGACATTGAACTTCATGTCATAGGAAATGGAGACCCATTGAAGGTTTGTTTTAAGTGAGCTTGTGACAAAACCAGAGCTTTGTGTTCAGAATGTTGACCTCGTCATAGAGAGAAAGATGGCTGCAGGGACAAGATACTTGAGGAGGAGATCCTAGACAGAGCATAACAGGACTTGTCCAGGGGAAGAATGAGAGGCCTCAATGGATAAAGTCAGGACTCTACATGAGTCAATCCTTTGTACTTGGTTAAACTTAATTTATGAGTTTGAACCAGAGTTTCTTAAAATTAGTGGTATCTTCAACAGAGAAAAATCCAGGAGGCAATTCAGACAGAGTTTACACCAGACATAATTAGATTTTGGGGTGAAAACAGCTCTGGGAGAGCATGTCCAGTGGGGATCTAAATACAGGGTCTGTTCCCATTACAGTCATCCATCTGCTGCCTTGCAGAGAGCTCAGCCTGTCTTTGTATGTATGGTAAAATACACATAACATAAAATTTACCATTGTAATGATATTTAAGTGCACAATTCAGTGACATTAAGTTCATTCACAATATTACCACCACTGCCCATTTCCAGAAACTTGTCATCATCCCCAACAGAATGTCTGTACCCATTACACAGCAAGTAAACCTCTAAAACTCTATCTTCCCAGCCCCAGCCTTTGGAGACTTGTGTTTTCCCATGTCATACTCTTAAGTAGCAGCCTGTAAAGAAGATCCTCCTGTGTGAGACCTTAAGTTTATTAGGTTTATAACAGTGAAACTCATGAATGACCAGCAATTGCCATATATGAAGGGCCATAAGTGGCCAAAGACAGGTCTCAAGGTGACCACCTTGGTGATGCTGGGGGTTCTTGACTCTCATGGGGAGTCTGGTCCTCCTCCCTTTTCACCTGGGGCTGCCCCTGTAGGAGGTTGAGGTGAGAAAATGGGGACTGCATGGGTTCTGTTTGTAGAGATACCAATGTATTTTTCCTGGACTGGGAGCTGGGCATCACTTGCTTTTGAAATCTTCCCAGCTGTTTCTGACACAGAGCCAAGGTTGAGGAACACTGGGTAGGACATTCTTCATCCCCACAGTCAGTGGTGGGAACATCTTTTGCCTTCCTGAAGAATACTAAGGATGAAGAGAGACAAAACAGGTAAACTTTCCAGGACAATGTCACGACCATAGGGCTGATTAATGCATGTAAACTCCTACTGTTTTAGAAATACTAATAATAGTTGATAATATTTATTGTTTTATTTTATCCATTTATTCAATTTATTATCAAACAACTGTAATATGAATATTGTATCACAGAAAGATAAAGTCATAATAGAGGGATGCATATGTCTGTGTGCGTACTTGTTTGCGTCTGTGTGTTTGTGTGTTTATCTGCATCTGTGTGCATGTCTGATTGTGCATGGCTCTGTATGTGTCTGTCTGTGTGTGTAAAAATGTGTACCTCTGTGTGTGTTTTTGAGTGTAAAATGTCTTTATGTGTATAAAGCTTCTTTTAGCATACCGGTCTCAGAGAGGGCTTCACAGAGGATGAGATGTGAAATATCCTATAGATAAGATGTCAACTGTCCTGTGCAGGGAAGGACATAGAGGCAAAGGGGACACCACAGGCCTGGTGTAAAGGTATAATTCAGTGTGATGCATCGGTGAATGGCATATAGACAAACATGGTTGAACACAGAATCTTTGGTGAGCAGGAAGGTGAGATCAGATGGATGCCCAGGGATGGGTTCTTGGAAGTCCTAGTATGTAACGCCAGTGGTGGGAATGGATCCTCCAGCAGTGATTTCAAACGAGGTTTCTCAGGCTGTTGCATGAGCTCCATGAATCCTTGTGTCCATCCAACATAGTATGTAGATTGAATATGTAATATGTTTCACAAAGTAGAGACTAATTTAAACATACATATTTCCTGATGTGAATAAAAGTACACTTTTATTGTAAAAGCATTGCTGATAATTGATAATAGTAGATAACTATCTTCTATTTTATCAATCAGAGTTCGTATAAATATATTTATTATTATTTGAGTGTGGGTTTATGATTAATAATAGGTCCTCTTACTTGAAACATTTGGAAACATATTCCAACTGGTAATTCAGGGTTACAGAAATGAGATCAGATCTACATTTACTTTAAAAGCATGACTTGGGCATCAAGGAGGACAATGTACTGCAGGAAGGTATCTCAGAGCCCAGGAGACCATTTAGGAGACTTTCACACAAGCTGGGAAGGACTAGGACTGGACTGTGATGATGGCTGTGGGGATGGAAAGGAGGGGATGCTCAGAATTGATGCTGTGGCAGTGGAGGCAGCAGAACTTAGTGGACTCTTAGATGTTAGGAGGGAAATGAGATGTACTAAGCTCGTAAAAGTCCCCAAAATATCTACACCCTAATCACTGAACCTTGTAATATTATCCTTTCTTGGCAAAAAAGGGCTTTGCAGATGTGACAAAGTAACAGCTTTTGAGATGGGTAGATTTTTCTCAGTTTTCTGGTGTCCTCTAAAGGCAATCTGATACACTTTGTATGAAGGAGGCAGAGGAAGATTTTACACATTCAGAAGGGGGTTCAATGTGACCTCATGGGGCAGAGATTGGAACAATGTGGACAGAAGACAAGGAATACCATCAGCCACCAAATCTGGAAGCAGCTTTGAGATTTTCACCTTGACTTTCCAGAGGGAGCGTGGCCCTCCTGACACAATGATTTTTGTTGAGTGTTAGAGATTTTGGACTTCTGTCCTCCAAACTTTGAGAAAATAAGCTGATTTAAGCCACTAAATGTGTGGTAGTGTGTTACAGCAGCCACTGGAAACTAACCCAAATTTTCTGAGTCAGGTGCCTCATGGGTGTTCGGTCCATTAGCCGGGATGGCGGCCCACAGAAAGGAGGAGTAGGTTGTAGGCAGACAGTGAGTTCAATTTTCTATATTCCTTCAGAAATAACTGTAGAGCGCTTGAATGGAGTTGCCCAGATGGCTGCTGGATGCTTGTTTCTGGATATCTTGGGAGAATTTGAGGGAGAAAGTATTAGCCTGAGGTGTTGGTGAGTCGTGTAGACATTGATGAGCCATGTGAGTGAGTGTACAGAGTAAAAAAAGAGTTAACTAAAATAGAACCCTGGATGCTCAGTATTAATTGAGAGGTGGGTGAAAACAGCTTACACTGGACAGTTCATAGGACTGAAACCACAATGTAGGGAAGAGGACCTAGCAGGTTGGTGGTTGTTATGATGAGGCCACAACATTAGTGATGCTGTTGTTTGGGAACCACGTGACTGGGAAGACAGTTAGGCTGCAGGTGTCCCTCAATACAAGACCAGTAGCAGGAACATTTTATTGTTTTTTCCCTTAACCATCCTTTCCACTCATGGCCACATGAACGGGAAATGTGTAAAGTAATGCAGGATGATTCACGACCGAATATTTCCTCTTGTGATCCCTGCAACTCAGGCTGCCACGGGTAACTGGATGTTGAGTCTCTGAAATTTACTAGTGACAACACCCAATGGTCGCTTCATGATGAAAACCACTCAACTCGAGGCCAGAGACTGTTGGATAATGACAAGAGAAGTAGAGAAGTGCAGGGCAAGTGATTTATTGAAGCAAGATGTTGAAACCTTTACATTTTCCAGCGACGATCAGGTGATCATGGAAAGATAGAGGTACTATGAGAGAAAATTTAATAAATCCTTGTAACCACACTTCAACAGTATTTTAGCCTGAAATAAAAATAGAAAGAAAGAAAAGGGAGGTCAGTCATGTTGCTCCTGGAGGCGACAAGTTAACACAGACCAAGATGTCAATGAAATTTCAATGAACAAAAGGCAAATGGAAGATACCAGGCAGACCTCAGTGTGTAGGTGAACTAAATATTATCTGTTACAGTTACAACCAACAATGCAAGTCAGGAAAGAACCATTTCCATAGTCCAGCAAATAAACCCTGAGGTGACCCAAGAGCAGGACTCAGGTTTCTATGGAAGGACGGGGTGAAGGTTTGGACAGAGCATTCCAGGATTTCTTTTCTCTGATGTCCCAGGACAGAGGACTCTACTTTTTCACTCTAAAGGGGACACAGCATTGAGAAATCAGGAGAGGGGTGGGAGAGGACTTGGGAAGTACTGCTTTCAGGAGATTCCAAGCCTTGAGGCGTGGAACTTCAACCTAATGGCACATGTGCTTCTCAACACTGAGAATCCAGTGTCTATGGGACTTTGCAGCTGAACTTCATGAGCTAAATCCAGTGGTAGATGGGCTGAGAGACACCTTTAAATATCTGATTTCTCGATAAAGACATAATTTAAGTGTTTCACCTTCAGATGTGGCTGCAGAAGACATAACAAGGAGGGTCTCTGCCCATTGGCCATGATAAAGAGGAGAGTCATAGGTAAGGAGTGTAAAAGTGGATAGAGGTGCAAGGAGTGGGCCTTGGCTCTTCAGCAGCTGGCAGAGAACCCAGCTAGCCCTGTCCCTCATCCTGGCAGAGGGTGGGAGCTATTTTCCCCTCTCCCCCTGTCTCCCAATTCAACACTCCCAACACTCCCCATGAGATTCCACAGGGACTGTGTGCACTGGGTGAGGGAACTCACCCTCAGGAAAGCTCCCAGGCAGGGAGGCAGCAGTGCTTTGGCCCTTCAATATCACTGCATGGGACCCCAGGTGTCCTCATCCTCAGGACACTATGGGGAACCTGGCACCCAGGGATGTGATCTGAGAAGGAAGAACATCCCCAGATGCTCTGTGCAGTCGTGGTATAGCTCCGCAGGTGTAATGTTATCATTCACCCTGTGGCCATGGGTCACTGTATCAGAGGTGAGCAGTGAGGCAGGTGCCTCCACCACCCGTGCCCCCCAAGAGCAGCACCCCACCTCCTCCCTGGATGTTCACCTGATCAGAAGCCTTTAAGCACAAAGAAGAAAGAAATTACCAGTGCTTTTAAAATTAGCAGTCTGTTCCTAAAGGAGATCTTATCTGTGCATCTCTTCATTTCCAACCTGGCATCAACAGCTTCTCTAGGGGCACCAAATCTCGGAAGTTGTAACTTGTAGGTAAGTTCATAGGAGAAGAAGGAGGATACCATATCAGTAACAATGGCTGGACAGACAACTGCATTGGCTGGAGAAGAAGAGAAAGAAATACAATTGATATAAGGAAAGTTGATTTTTCCTGTGGCTCCTGATATTAGAACTAGACAGGTACCCAGGATTTTATTTTCCCATCTTATCATTGTGCTGATAAGAATGTGAGACCCTCAAGGTCATGGTATCCTTAAGTTCACACTGCAAGTGGCAGAGCTAAGACTGGACACTAGGTGTCCCGATGTCTCGTTTAGTTTTTATCCTTAGTAAAGTACGCCCACTACTTTCCAAGACTCGCCTGGTTTGCTGAAATTCCCTTTTCCTAGATTTCAAAAAATTAATTTTTACCTGTCAAAAGAGTGACACCTTATTTTGTCATAGATTTTGGGAAAGAGGAGATTTTAGTAATCAATTTTTCAAGTGAATGGTATAGTCAGATTTTACCAGAGATCAGAAAAGGGAGAAGAAATCTGGAGATAAGTAAGTAAACTATTTGTATGTCGGAAGATGCTATTTTCAGACTAAATTAAAGCATAGGGTTATGTCATTGGATGCAGACAGGGCTAAAAAGTTAAAAGAAGTAAGG
This sequence comes from Diceros bicornis minor, assembly GCF_020826845.1. Taxonomy (NCBI): domain Eukaryota; kingdom Metazoa; phylum Chordata; class Mammalia; order Perissodactyla; family Rhinocerotidae; genus Diceros; species Diceros bicornis. Next base: position 10,837,241 of record NC_080770.1, read on the forward strand.
TTAATGAGTTTGAATACATTTGAAGTTTATACACAGAATTATGATTGGCTCTTTTATTCTGCAGTGGTGTACAGAATTCCTTGGGGAGAGTGAGAAGCAGGAAGTGTGGCTCATTCCTGACCCCACTGGAATTGTGCTGAGACTTGAGGTAACCACTTTTCCTGGTCTGGATTCTCCATCCCCCCAAGTCTTTGAAACCACCCTGCAGCCCAGGACATACCTTACCAGGCACTGGTCTGACCCCTGGTCAGACATCAAACTATGCAGAGAATTTGGAGAGGGTAAAATCAGAGACTCCACAGGGAAAGGAGAGAACAGTTAGAAAGTCAGATGAAAGAGAAAGACTCAACAAGACTTGGGTCAGTATTGAGGGCATGAAGATATGCAAAAGTAGTGTTGAATAAATGGTTAGAATTAATATAGAAAAATAGAAATTGTAGTCCTAATGATTGTACTAGTTCTACTACAATTCCTGGTGATAATCCTAGAAAACTACTCATACTTGTAGACACATTGAGTGCTGCTGATTCACAGAGCCCATTTGAAGATTTATTATTCAGGGTTTCAGAGAACGCCAGCTCTTCTTGAACCGAGAACTTTCCAAAAATCCTTCCAGATTATGAGTCTGAATCTATGATTTAAAAAGCTGTGGACTCAACTGGCAGGTAAAAATCTCTGGAAGGAGGACATCTGATAACTATGAGATGTCTTCTTCATACACAGATCTGGCTCCTGACTCACAACCTCCCACTCCATTGTCATAGCTATCCTTGCTGGTAGCAGTAAAAACAACGATAAGAGGAGAGTTGGAGGATTAAGCATTTTGTTCAAGGTCAAAGCACTGGTAAGTGGCAGAGCCATGATTCACTCCACATCTTATTATGTCCTGCTGCTTCTCAAACACAGGTCAGAGGCAAGGCATGAGGCTTCAGGTGGAAAATTCTTAAAATTTGCCTGCAATGATTTTTTGTAAAATTCCAGAGTATGGAGATTTAATAAAATGAGCCCTGGGCTTTTGGGGGACTAGTTCACAAGTAGAGGAAAAGTTTAGATTTTGATTTGTTCACACCCCTAATTAAGTTCACCTAGTTCGGAGAAGGTTACTTCCCAGGGCTGGTGCTGGACTGATTAGAAATGATACTCACCCTCATAGCAGCAAAGGGCCAGAGTGACTAGCAGAACAGAGAGGGACAGCCTCGTGGTGGTTTATTTGCTTTGAGCTTTCAGCTTCAGCAAATGATGAGCAATTAGGAGCTGGACTCAAGAGCCTGGGGAGCCCAGGGCTATTTGTACTTAGAGAGCCTCACTGATCCTGCCCACATGGCACATGGTAACTCACAAGGTCTGGCTTCCAGCCTTCCCTTCGTCATCATGGCTGATTCCAGTCATCTGTATCACACTCTTCAATGATTTGGTCAAAGTTCCCATTTATAGACATTGCTGGCACCATGCACCTCTCCTTTGTAGCAATTACCAAGGTTGTAGCTTTACAAATGTGTAATGAGTTAACAGATGGAAGACCCCCTGGAATTTAGCTCCTTAATTTCAGAACAGTGTCTGGTTTTGCCCATCTTTTCTTAGCACAGTGCCTGGCACAGAGAGGAAGATAAGCAAATATTCCTTGAATAAATGAATGAAAGTGAATTAACAAACCCTTAACTTGATTAGGGTGCATTTTAGTATAAAATGATGCCTGCTATGCCATGTTTCTCTCTGGGCAGTTGAAGGAGAAAAGTTTGTAGCATGGTGACAATTATGAAAGAAAGTGGTTTTTGAGACCCCAAGAGAAAGCAGTTTGAAGAGGAAGACTATCTCTTTTACTGCTAATTTCCTACTCTAATGTTTCAAAAATATCACAGAGATTTGAAATCAAATCAAGCTCTAAACTGATAAAAAGAAGCTCCTCTTTAGTTTTACTTGTCAATTAGGATGATCACACTTGCTGAGTCCTCACGGCCCCGCAGTAGAGGAGCCCATAGATGCTTGTCCCCACCTCTCCCAACCATGAGCAGAGTGCTCTCGGGAAATGCGGGTGGAGGTGTGGACAGTTCTGAGTAGATGCATTGGGAAGTGAAGCTGGTTATATAGAGGAGCACATCTGAGTGGCACTCAAGAATATATAGAATTTTGACAGGGAGAAATGTTTGGAGGAGGGATGCTGAGGGAACAGCAGGAAGGAAGACAAGACAGCATCAACCACGTGGCTTGTTGAGGGAACATCAGGAACCCAGGTTACCTGTAAGATACAGTAGCACACAGTGGAATAGGCTAAGGCTAAGGCTTTGTGACTGGATAGACAAGATGGGCCAAATAAAGGAGATTTTCCATTTTGCTCTCTGGGCAATGGTGGCAGAATGGATGGGTGAGGTGAGAAATATCTAGATTTTTTGCCCCAGTGTTTTCTTGCTGTGTTTCATATCTGAAGTCAATACCACATGGGTTTTTCATGCCCATTTTGATGGCTACTATGCCAAAAAAAGGAAAGAAAAGAAGTGTTGGCAAGGATGTGGAGAAATAGGAACACTTGTGCATTTTTTTGGTGGGAAAGTAAAATGGTGCGGCTGCTAAAGAAAAGAGCCTGGAGTGACGTCAGCATCATGGCGGAGTGAGCTTTCCCGTGAATTCTTCCCCCACAAAATACAACAAAAGTAACAGCCACAGACAAACAACGGAATCCCAGACAGTCAAAAGCTGGAGCGGAGGGATCCACACTGCCGCACATCTGAGAGCGGAACGTGCTGGGCCCCCGGAGGAAGTGGGGAGAGGTAAGGAGAACTCCGCTCCCTCCCCATCAGATCAGCGATCCGGTCCGCGCGGCTCCCAGAGAGGGGGGAGGGGCGGCCCTCGGCGGGAAACTGCAGCTCTTCGGGCGCTCTCAACCAGTGGGAAACTCCCGCACAGAGGGCTCAGAGGAGCCACAGGGCTACCATCAACATCTGAGCAACCCAGAGAGCGGATAAAGAGGGGCAAACGAGAAGCCTCCCACGTCAGGGACCCAGAGGGCAAAAGAGAGAGCTCCCCCCTCCCCACAACCCGGAGTCTGCAGCTCGACCAGATCTAGCGGTCCGAGGCAGACCTGAATAAATTGGACTGGACCCGTGGATCGCAGTGGGGAAAAGAAACAAAACAAAACAAAACAAAACTGCGGATCGCAGCAGAAAAACTGGGGCAGAGCGCAGGGGGCTTAGACTACACAGCCCTTCACCACCACACAGTGGCGGCAGGTGGAAAGTGCAACCAGAGACTTCCAGGATGAGGAAAACCAAAACCAACACAGGAACCACAATGCAAAAATATATGAAATCACCAGACCAGAAACAAAATGACAAGCAACCAGAAATCAACCCCGAAGACACAGAAATCCATAAACTAAATGACAGAGATTTCAAAATAGCTATCATAAAAACACTCAACGAAATACGAGACAACACAGACAAGCAATTCAATGAGATTAGGAGTTTCTTCACAAAAGAGATTGAAATCATAAAGAAAAACCTATCAGGGCTGATGGAGATGAAGAACACAATGGAGGAGATAAAGGAGAATCTGGAATCTTTAAAGAACAGAGCTGACAATATGGAGGAAAGAATTAGTACTTTAGAGGATAGGAATACAGATATACTCCAGATGGAAGAAGAGAGAGAACTAAGACTAAAAAGAAATGAAGAAAGACTCCGAGAAATATCGGACTCTATTAGAAAATGTAACATAAGAATTATAGGTATTCCTGAGGGAGAGGAGAGGGAAAGAGGAACAGAGAGCCTATTCAAGGAAATAATAGCTGAAAATTTCCCAAATCTGGGGAAGGAGCAGGAAATACCAGTAAGCGAAGCCAACAGGACTCCTATATATATTAACAGACAAAGGCCTTCACCACGACACCTAGTGGTAAGGCTAGCCAGGGTCAACGACAAAGAAACAATATTAAGGGCAGCTAGACAAAAACAAAAAATAACGTACAAAGGAACTCCCATCAGGCTCTCAGCGGATTTCTCAACAGAAACTTTTCAGGCTAGAAGAGACTGGAATGATATATTCAAAATACTAAAAGACAAAAACTTTCAGCCAAGAATACTCTATCCAGCAAAAATATCCTTCAAATATGATGGAGAAATAGTAACTCTCCCAGATAAACAAAAGCTAAGGGAGTTCATGGCCACGAGACCGCCACTACAAGAAATACTCAAGAAGGCCCTCAGGCCCGAAAACAAGAAGAGAAAGGGAACACAAAGCTTGGAGTAAGGAGAAAAGTAGGCAGACAAAATCAGAGAAATAGTAGATCTTTACCGGAATAGGTTAGCAACCACTTAAATACTAAACTCAAAGATCAAAGGAAGAAATTCACCAAAAATAAATTTAACCTCATCACTGTAAACACACAGCCACAACACAAGATAGAATAAGGTATAACAAGAGCAACTTAGAAGGGGAAGAGGAAAGTGACTGAATTGACTTAGTATAAGGAAATAGGAGGCTATCAGATAATGGACTATCTCATACAGAAGATTTTTTGCCCAAACCTCAAGGTAACCACTAAACAAATAATCAAATTAAAACCACATATGATAAACAAAGAGAAAACTAGAAGAATCATAAGACAGAACAACCAAACTGAATTGGCAGTCCAAAACAAATGGGACAAGAAACAAAGGAAATGCAAAAGAACCAGAAAATAAGTGACAAAACAGCAACATTCAACCCTCATATTTCAATAATTACCCTAAATGTAAATGGATTGAACTCTCCAATCAAAAGATACAGAGTGGCAGGATGGATTAAAAAGCAAGACCCAACAATATGCTGCCTTCAGGAAACACATCTTAGCACTAAAGACAAGCACAGGCTCAGAGTGAAAGGATGGAAGACAATACTCCAAGCTAATGGCAAACAAAAGAAAGCAGGTGTTGCCATACTCATATCAGACAAAGTAGACTTCAAGATAAAACAGGTTAAGAAAGACAAAGAAGGGAAATATATAATGATAAAAGGGACACTCCATCAAGAAGACATATCACTTATAAATATATATGCACCCAACATAGGAGCACCAATGTACATAAAACAACTATTAACAAACCTAAAAGGAGAAATCAACAACAACACAATAATAGTAGGGGATCTTAACACCCCACTTACAGCAATGGATAGATCATCCAGACAAAAAGTTAATAAAGAAATATTAGACTTAAATGAAAAACTGGACGAGATGGACCTAGTAGACATATACAGAGCACTCCACCCAAAAACAGCTGACTACACATTCTTCTCAAGCGCGCATGGAACATTCTCTAGGATAGACCATATGTTGGGAAACAAAGCAAGCCTCAATAAATTTAAGAGGATTGAAATCATAACAAGCATCTTTTCAGACCATAAGGCTATGAAACTGGAAATGAACCAGGAAAAAAAAACTGGGAAAGTGACAAAAATGTGGAGATTAAACAACATGCTACTGAACAACCAATGGATCATTGATGAAATTAAAGGAGAAATCAAAAACTATCTGGAAACAAACGAAAATGATAACATGCCATATCAAACCATATGGGATGCAGCAAAAGCGGTCCTGAGAGGGAAACTCATAGCGATACAAGCCCACCTTAACAAACAAGAAAAAGCCCTAATAGGCAACCTTAAATTACACCTAACAGAACTAGAAAAAGAAGAACAAACAAAGCCCAAAGCCAGCAGAAGGAGAGAAATAATAAAAATCAGAGCAGAAATAAATGATATTGAGACCAAAAAAACAGTAGAAAGGATTAATGAAACAAAGAGTTGGTTCTTCGAGAAGATAAACAAAATAGACAAACCCTTAGCCAGGCTAACTAAGAAAAAAAGAGAAAAGGCTCAAGTAAATAAAATTAGAAATGAAAGAGGAGAAATTACAACGGATACCATGGAAATACAGAGGATTATAAGAGAATACTATGAGAAATTATATGCCAACAAATCGGACAATCTAGAAGAAATGGATAAATTCTTAGACTTATACAACCTCCCAAAATTGAACCAAGAAGAAATGGAGAATCTGAATAGACCAATCACAAGTAAAGAGATTGAAATAGTAATCAAAAACCTCCCCAAAAATAAAAGTCCAGGACCAGATGGCTTCTCCAGTGAATTTTACCAAACATTCAAAGAAGATTTAATACCCATACTCCTCAAACTATTCCAAAAAATAGAGGAAGATGGAACACTTCCTGAATCATTCTACGAGGCCAACATCACCCTGATACCGAAACCAGACAAAGACAATACAAAGAAAGAAAATTACAGGCCAATATCGCTGATGAACATTGATGCAAAAATCCTCAACAAAATATTGGCAAACCGAATACAACAATATATTAAAAAGATCATACACCATGATCAAGTGGGATTTATACCAGAGACGCAGGGATGGTTCAACATCCGCAAATCAATCAACGTGATACATCACATCAACAAAACAAAGAATAAAAACCACATGATCATCTCAATAGACGCAGAGAAGGCATTTGACAAGATACAACATCCATTTATGATAAAAACTCTCAATAAATTGGGAATAGAAGGAAAGTACCTCAACATAATAAAGGCCATATATGACAAACCCACAGCTAACATCATACTCAACGGGGAAAGACTGAAAGCCATTCCTCTGAGAACAGGAACGAGGCAGGGCTGCCCACTCTCACCACTCCTGTTCAACATAGTACTGGAGGTTTTGGCCAGAGCAATTAGGCAAGAAAAAGGAATAAAAGGAATCCAAATAGGTAACGAAGAAGTGAAACTCTCACTATTTGCAGATGACATGATTGTATATATAGAAAACCCTAAAGAATCTGTTGGAAAACTGTTAGAAACAATCAACAACTACAGCAAAGTTGCAGGGTACAAAATCAATCTACAAAAATCAGTTGCATTTCTATATGCTAATAATGAACTAACAGAAAGAGAGCTCAAAAAGATAATACCATTTACAATTGCATCAAAAAGAATAAAATACCTAGGAATAAATCTTACCAAGGAGGTGAAGGACCTATACAATGAGAACTACAAGACATTATTGAGGGAAATCAACGATGACATAAAGAAATGGAAAGATATCCCATGCACGTGGATTGGAAGAATAAACATAGTTAAAATGTCTATATTACCTAAAGCAATCTACAGATTCAATGCAATCCCAATCAGAATCCCAATGACATTCTTCACAGAAATAGAAAAAAGAATACTAAAATTTATATGGGGCAACAAAAGACCCCGAATAGCTAAAGAAATCCTAAAGAAAAAGAACAAAGCAGGAGGCATCACAATTCCTGACTTCAAAACATACTACAAAGCAATAGTAATCAAAACAGCATGGTACTGGTACAAAAACAGACACACAGATCAATGGAACAGAATTGAAAGCCCAGAAATAAAACCACACATATACGGACAGCTAATTTTCGACAAAGGTGCTAAGGACATGCAATGGAGAAAGGAAAGTCTCTTCAATAAATGGTGTTGGGAAAACTGGACATCCACATGCAAAAGAATGAAAGTGGACCATGTGCTATCGCCATACACAAAAATTAACTCAAAATGGATCAAAGACCTGAAGGTGAGACCTGAAACTATAAAACTCATAGAAGAAAATATAGGCAACACACTATTTGACATTGGGTTTAAAGGAATCTTTTCAGATGACATGCCTACCCAGACTAGGGAAACTAAAGAAAAAATAAACAAGTGGGACTTTATCAGACTAAAGAGCTTTTATAAGACAAATGAAATCAGAATCAAGATGAACAAACAACCAACCAGCTGGGAGAGAATATTTGCAAAACATACATCTGACAAGGGGTTGATCTCCATAATATATAAAGAACTCACACAATTGAACAACAAAAAAACAAACAACCCGATCAAAAAATGGGCAGAGGAAATGAACAGACACTTCTCCAAGGAAGATATACAGATGGCCAATAGGCACATGAAAAGATGCTCAACATCACTAATCATCAGGGAAATGCAAATCAAAACAACACTAAGATACCACCTCACGCCCGTTAGAATGGCTATAATCACCAAGACAAAAAACAACAAATGTTGGAGAGGATGTGGAGAAACAGGAACCCTCATACACAGCTGGTGGGAATGCAAATTGGTGCAGCCTCTATGGAAAACGGTATGGAGATTCCTCAAAGAATTAAAAATAGAGATGCCCTATGATCCAGCCATCCCACTACTGGGAATCTATCCAACGCACCTGAAATCAACAATCCAAAGAGGCTTATGCACCCCTATGTTCATTGCAGCATTATTCACCATAGCCAAGAAGTGGAAGCAACCTAAGTGTCCCTCGACTGACGATTGGATTAAGAAAATGTGGTATATATATACAATGGAATACTACTCAGCCATAAAAAAAGACAAAATCGTCCCATTTGCAACAACATGGATGGGCCTGGAGCGTATTATGTTAAGTGAAATAAGCCAGAAAGAGAAAGACAAACACTGTATGATCTCACTCATATGTGGAATATAAACAAACACATGGACAGAGAAAACTGGACTGTGGTTACCCGGGAAGTGGGGGTGGGGGGTGGGGGATGGGCACAAGGGGTGAAGGGAGTCATATATGGGGTGAAGGACAAACAAAAATGTACAACCCAAAATCTCACAATGTTAGAAACCATTAAAATATCAATAAAAATGTAAAAAAAAAAAAAAAAAAAAAAAAGAAAAGAGCCTGGAGGTCCCTCAAAAATTAACAAAAGAATTAGGATATGAGAAATCAAGATTACCTCTGATCACATATGCAGAAGAATTATAAGCAGAGTCTCAAACACATATTTGCATATCCATGTTCATAGCAGTCTTATTCACAATAGTCAAGAGGTGGAAGCAACCTTACTGTTCATGGACAGATGAACAGATAAACAAAATGTGGTACCTACATATAATGGAATATTATTCATATTCAGCTTATAAAGTAAGGAAATTCTGTCACATGTTACCACACGAATGAACTTTGAGGACAGTACACTAAGTGAAATAAGCCAGTCACAAAAAGACAAATACTGTATGATTCCATTTGTATGAGGATCTAGAGAAGCCAAATTCATAGAAACAGAGAGTAGAACGGTGGTTTCCAGGGGCTAGGAGGAGGAGGGCTATAATATTCTATAAAAACTGAGTCATCAAAATAACATTGAGATGATTATATCTGGAAACATTCTATCATTATCCTGCATACAGGTCCTTTGGGTTGCAAAACCTTCTGTAGCTAATAACAATAGTGGTGATGAAAAGAGCAGCAATATTTTTTGATTGTTAACTATGGCCAGACAATGTGCACACATAATTTGTCATATTCAATCATTGCTACAAATCTACAAGCTATTATATTTCCCATTTTAACAGTTGAGTCAACTAACTGGTAGAGAGTCAGAAACTTCCTTCAAATTTCAGTTTGGAAGCCCATAGGTCAAGCTCAGGCATGGATGGTATGTGAATGTAAAGTAACAAAGTGGCACTTGCAGTTGGGATGCCTGCTAGTGGGGACATGTCAGACGGAATGGAGGTGGATGACAGTTAAATTCTATCTCAGCTGCTTGCACCTCAGTTTTGACTCAATTGAATTCTTCTAGTTGATGACTCCTCATCCTACTTCCGTCATTTGTCTCTCTTTGATTCTTTTTCTTCCTTTTCTTTTTAAAAAAGACTATTTATGACATTATGAAATGCTGGCAAAGATGTGAAACAACAGAAACTCTCATTCATTACTGGTGGAAGTGCAAAATGGTACAGCCACTTTGGAAGACAGTTTGGCAGTTTCTTACAAAACTAAACGTACTCTTACCATATGATCAAGCAATTGCACTCCTTGGTATTTACCCAAAGGAACTGAAAACTTATGTCCACACAAAACCTGCACATCATGTTTATAGCAACTTTATTCACAATTGCCAAAACTTGGGAGCAATCAAGATGTACTTCAGTAGGTGAATGGGTAAAGAAACTGTGGTACATCCAGACAATGGAATATAGCTCTAAAATTCAGTGGAATTCAGCTCTGAAAAAAATAAGCTGTAAGCCGTGAAAAGACATGGAGGAAAGTTAAATGCATATTACCACGTGAAAGAAGCCAACCTGAAAAGCTATATACTATATGATTCCAACTATATGACATCCTGGAAAAGGCAAAATTATGGAGATGGTCAAAGATGAGTGCTTTCCATGGGTTAGGGGGGAAAGAGGGATGAATAGGCAGAGCACAGAGGATTTTCAGGGCAGTGACGCTATCCTATATGATACTAGAATGCTGGATAAATGTCTTCATACATCTGCCAAAATCCATAGAATGTACAACCTAAGAGTGAACTCTAATGTAACTTATTGACTGAGTGATAATGTGTCAGTATAGGATCAGCAGTTGTAACAAATATACCATCAGGTGTGGGATGTTCACAGTGGGAGAGGCTGTGCATGCATAGAGGTAGGGGTATATGGGAACTCTCTGCATTGTCTCCTCAATTTTTCTGTGAACCTAAAAATGCTCTAAAAAATAAAGTCTATGAGAAATGGGAAACACCTTGTTAGAAACATTCCCTTCGAACAAGGAAAAAAATTAGATGAAAAAAATGAATCAATTAATTGTTGCTATAAATATGATTATACAGATAATTGACCAACTATCAGAGGTTTCTAGAATAAGCTACTGAATAAAACTATTAGAACAGATAAAAGTTCATGATGTAGCTGAACGCAATATTAGCGTATAACCATCAATTGCTTTCCTATAAACCTGCTATTACCATTACGTGACATAACGGAAAAAATGATACCTTGGCAATAGGAATAACATCAGCCACAATAATATATTGAAATATACATAAATGGAAATATGAAAACGTTTAAGGGTAAAATCATAAAATTTTACTCACAGATATAAAAAGGAATCTAAAAAAATGGAGGCACACACCTTGATCCTGTAGGAGATATTAGAAAATTTAAAGAAGTCAACTATTCTCAAATTATTTTACAAATTCACTCCAGCCCACAACAGAATCTTAATGGGGCAGTTTTTTATTTATTTTATTTTATTTTTTAAGTTTTTGTTTATTGCAGTAATATTGTTCTATAACATTGTATAAATTTCAGATGTACATCATTATACTTCTATTTCTGCATAGATTACATCATGTTCACCACCCAAATACTAATTACAACCCATCACCACACACATGTGCCGAATTATCCCTTTTGCCCTCCTCCCTCCCCACTTCCTCTCTGGTAACCACCAATCCAATCTCTGTCTCTATGTGTTTGTTTATTGTTGTTATTATCTACTACTCAATGAAGGAAATCATACGGTATTTGACCTTCTCCCTCTGACTTATTTCACTTTGCATTATACCCTCAATGTCCATCCATGTTGTCACAAATGGCTGGATTTCACCGTTTTTTATGGCTGAATAGTATTCCATTGTGTATATATACCACATCTTCTTTATCCATTCGTCCCTTGATGGGCACTTAGGTTGCTTCCAAGTCTTGGCTATTGTGGATAATGCTGCAATGAACACAGGGGTGCATGTATCTTTATGCATTGGTGTTTTCAAGTTCTTTGGATAGCAACATATTTTCAAGCACCATGTCTGACCGGGCAAGAGAAACAATAGAAAAAATTAACAAATGGGACTACATCAAACTAAAAAGCTTCTACACAGCAAAGGAAACCATCAACAAAACGAAAAGACAACCTAACAATTGGGAGAAGATATTTGCAAACCATACATCTGATAAGGGCTTAATCTCCAAAATATATAAAGAACTCATGCATCTCAACAACAAAAAAACTACCAACCCAATTAAAAAATGGGCAAAAGACCTGAACAGACATTTCTCCAAAGAAGATATACAGATGGCCAACAGACACAGCAAAAGGTGTTCAACATAATTAACTATCAGGGAAATGCAAATCAAAACTACAATGTGATATCACCTCATGCCCGTCAGAATGGCTATAATTAACAAGACAGGAAACAACATGTGTTGGGGCAGTTTTATAGTATGTTTTGAGTTCTGAACTGCTGTTTGGATCTTTCAAAATTAGAATGTATTCATCTACTGAGTGGTGGAGAGGAGCCCAACTTTAGGGCCAGACTATCGGGTTCAAGCTCAGCTCTGGCACTTTTTCTTTATAGGGACATCAGCACAGTGCTGGCTCTCTCAGCCTCAGTTTCTTCATCTGTAAAATAAGGGTGATAGTAATAGTGCCTACCTCATAGGATTTGTGTTAGGATAAATAAAATAGTACAGGGAAAATGCTCTGCACAGTGTCTGGCAGTAAATGTCAGCTATTACACTTATGTAACCAAAAGGAAAAAATATAAGTAATAAGTCAAACAAAATATATTACCTCATTCCCAAAGTCAAATATCAAACTCAATCTAACTGAATCTGCCAACGAGGAATGTTTATTTATCCGAAATGCTAACAGAGTGCTTCAGAATTTGGCTCTGGTTCCACTGGAATTTCTCCGAGTTATGAAGAGACCATTATTTTCAGTCACTTAATTTATTGTTTTATGATCATGTCTGAGTGACTGTTATTGTGATTTTAACATCCTAAATACTTAATATTGGAACTCAGGGGATAGGAGGATGGTGGGTGGGAATAGATATTATTTATCTCCAAGGCACACAGGGTCTCTGGACTCATATCCTCCACAGGATGCACTGATCACACGTGTCCTTTTGTCTGGGGTTGAAATCCCAGGGATTCTCTAGGGCTTAAGTCTCTAATTGGTTAACATGTACACAGGGTATAAAACCCTTAAGATATTGCTGTTGGATGGTAATGTCCATATATACTTTTACAATACATGTACCATGTGGTTATACTGGTTCTCATCTTCCACCTCCCCTCGCATATACATTCTTGTTCCAGTTTACAAAGACAGGAGGCGTATACATCATCCATCAGATCTTACACAGTATTGACTGTATGTGTGCAAATCTCTAGACTCAAAAAACAGATGTAAAGTAATATTTTGAGGTACACAAAAGTTTTACTATAGAAAGTGGCTTCTGATTCCTCACTTTGAATAAAATCAAAGAAAGACCTAATTTCACTGTGGCTGATAAATGATTAAAATTAAATGATAATGATTAAATTTAATTTTGAGTGATAGATCATAATGTCATTTTTAGCCCATACCCCAGAGGAATTTAAAGACTCGAGTGACATTGATACCACAAACTCATTCCATTCACGTCTGCACATTCATGTGACAAGTATTTTCAGAGTTTACATCTACAAAGATGAAAAACGAGTAAAATTGCCTCATTTTATCAATAAATGATATTATCTATGGATATACAAAATCTGAAAAAGGCCTCATTCAGGTCATTAAGAGATGGATTTATTAATAACATTTTTCTTCATATATTTAAAAAGGATCAAAAATTGAAAGCTATATATCTCTTCTCTATCCAAAGCTGGAAGCATCACTGCTGGTACCCAGATCTCTGAGTACCTCATCTTACAAACTCCTCGAGCCATTTTCCTTACTTCTTCCCTTGCAGTTATGCACCATTGAGCCTACACAATTTATGACCTGAGGTTCCTCAGGGAAATCTGTGAGCTGATGGAACTACTCCTTACACTCCCAAAGACCACCTGCCAGCAAAATTTGACAGCTAATGCATGTTCAGACTGTTTACTATAACCTTTGAGCTGCAAAGGGAGGCCCACAACATGGAATAGGCCATTGGGCATTAGAGATTGTTTCCTTCACCTTGTTCACCAGCTCTTGCCATGATGGGATGGTCCTGTGATGTCTAAATCTCTTTTCTGTTTCATGACCGATGAAGAAGAAGGCAGAAATTATCAGAATGCTTGGTTTGCTCCTGAACTTTCCATAACAGTTTCTCACTGTGTGTTCTGACCTACTCGTGCATTTCAAAATGCTGGGAATCCAGTCCAGGTGCCCTTTCAGATGCAACCTGGAGTCTGACAACCCTTCATCCAACCACACATTGACTTCATACACCATCATCCATCAATGGCAACTCCCATGACCCACCTGTATCACGTATTCTCCCTGGATGGCCTGACCCCTCCTTCCCGGGAAGCAGAAGTTTGTTCATCACAATGCATTTTGCCTCAGTAATACAATTTTTAATATTATACTTTAAAATAACTTAAAACTTACAGACATGTTGCAATGATATATATACTAGAAGGACACATGTACGCATTTACCCAGATCCACCTATTATTGACTTGTTACTCCATTTGCTCCAGTATAGTCTCTTTGGGGGAATTCTATTCAAAAAAAGACTAAGACCAGTGGTCTCAACTCATGAGACAAATTTTCCTACGGGTATGCAAAGTCTTAAACATCAAATTACAACCATATATCACACCCAAGTCCCAGAGCTCTGGTGAGGTCATACACAAATCTAGTGGCAATCTGAGGGCTTAATAAATACAAGGAACAAGCCTACAGTGGCCTAAAGTCCTCTCAATGTCACACTAAACAAACAGGCTGCATTTGAATGGCTGGGGAGCACTGCAAATATGAAATTGTCATGGGTCCTTGAGATCTCCAGGGCTTACTCCAGCGATTTACTTCCACCATAAGAAGACACTTCAATGTCAAGGACTCTCCTTCTATCCTAAGCTCCATTTCAGCAAGAGTCAAGGCTGCCAGACCAAGGTGAGGCACTGTTCTAATACAGCTGTTCTACCTGGGGAACTGATCTTACGTAAAGGGATTCCAGAGAGAGACCTGCCTTGCAGCAACGAAGCCAGATCATAGCAACTCTTCTTGACAATCCCCAGAGTCAGTAAGCTGTGCTGGACCATCCTTGAGGTACATGCATCTCATTGTAAATTGGCTCCACCTGTGAACAAGATACATGAGGACAGCAAGTCACAACCAGATCAAAGGTACCACCCAAACAGGGGGAATGTGATTCTTCTGCAAACTCAGGTGTCACTTAGAATAAGGAAGATAAGCACATTTTCTCCTAGAGAAGAAAGAGTTACACGGTGGCATCCATGACTTCAAGTGAAGTTGTTTATGAATTCTGGAAGAACTGCATGGAGAAGGAGGCCAAATAACCTCAGGACTTGTGAGGTGGACCAGGAAACTGATGAGCTGATACTCACTGTAGGATCCCCAAGACTATTTACTTTGCTTAATTCTATGCTTTGCTCACTGGAAAGACCTTTCTTCTTGAACAGTTGTTTGTAGTGATGTGGGCAATAAAAGCTTTCTGTTCCTTGTGGTTATTGGCTTTCATTAATCCCCATTACCATCTAATTTTCATGTACACATAGCCTTAGCATCTTTCCCCAAATCTCTCTCATAGTAGATCTGCCACTTTTTGGGTGTAAGCATAAGATCGTACAGGAATTTTTCTTATCCCAGCATTACCTAGTACACAGGTATTGACCAACAACGCTTATGTGTTGTTTAGTTGATTTATATATTATGCTGTTTAAATCATGTTTATCATGTTGTAGGCAACAAACTTACCAGCTACTGACTTTTCTGTAGGTCAGACAAATGTCCTGCATTACGGTGAAAAATAACGTCAAGACTCTGTAGATTAAACCACTGTGTGCTAGACAGTGTCTGTATTTTCTTATTTCCAGAATTGCTTTGTCCTGCTCATCTGTCTATTGCTAGAACTGAAGGCCTGCAGGTTACAGATATCCCAGACTCTCTTGCCAGCTGCTGTCTTGTTGGGTTCTCCAGTGGAAGGCACTGATGGGAGACCAGAAGGTGGGAAGAGGGGAGAAGGTCATGTTTTCTTTGCTTTTGGAGTCGCCTCTTGCAGTGGTTGTAGAAGCAGTGTCTATAGTATCTACAGCAGCCCAGAAATGGCCATTTTTAATGAATTATGGAAGCATGTAAAATGGTCACCTAACCAGGGGGCATCCAGGGAGGCTTCTCCGAGGGCATGAAATGAAGATAAATAAAGAAAGCACCTATCCTGGAGTAATAGTTAGCCTTCAACGACATTGTAAAGGGTCAAAACAGAGGAAGAGCTGATCTCATCACATGCTGGGAACTGAGCAATATGGACTTAGAAGGGAGGGGGTGAAACTGCAGGCTGGCTAACCCAAGTTGGCTGGAGCTATTTGCAGGTGCTCTGGACCTGTTCTTTCCACCTGATGCCTGGGTTTCTTGAACCCATGTGCAGGAATCCTCTCTGCAAGTGACCTCAAATTGTCTTTGGGGATTTCTTATTCCATTTCTGTTTTATCTCCCTTCCCTGGAAAGGAGGAGCATGGATCAGAGTCCCAGTTTTTATTGAATCTCTAGGAACAAGGAGCAGTGAGTGAGAGAGATGAACCATCCCTACTTAGAGAATGCAGCTGCCCAATTTCTCCCAGCATAAGTGATCCTGAAAATTGATTCTATTAATTTACTATTGATTGAGCACCAAATCTGTGCTCACTTGGGGCAACAAAGAAACCAATGAAAATACCAAGCTCCCCTTCTCAAGATGTGCAGAGTGGGGATGGTTTAAGGAAATGAAAAGAGAAGAATGTGTTAAAATTAGATCCATTTTAGTAACATAAATGGCATTTAAACCAACACTGAGCCATTTGTTTGGAAGGGAGGGGTCACGGGATCTTTAATAAAATGGTCTCCCTTTCAGCCAGGCAAACCCACTGGGAATGGGGGAGAATGTTCAATCCATACTTTGCTGAAGTTCAAATGTGGTGATGATTTGCAGTGGTTTCTTCAGTCCATTCAGTCTCCTAGCACAGCGTTGGAGCATCTCCCATGGACTCTCAGTTCTTAGATTAAAGACTGCGAAAGCAACCAGGACTTTCAAGCCATTCAGCCTCTTGCTGCTTCATTTCTTGAGTGTTCTGATACCAACATTGTTTCTGTCTCCTTCTCTGCCTAAGTCACATTCTCTGATAAATGCCAGGAGACAGTAAGGAGAGAGGCTTGGAGGCAAGTGTGAGTCACTTGTCTAATATGGGTCAGGAAGGTCAAACTTGGGTTCCTAAACAAGGTATCAGTTGATTGCGGCTTGAAGGATGAACAGTTGTCGTCCAGGTAATCAAGGTGAGCATCTGTGGAACAGGTGGCATTCCTGGGAGAGGACTGGATAATGTTTCCCTTCCAGTGGTAATGACCAAGGCTCTGCATCCTTGTTCTATATAACTCTGCATCCACCTTTCTTCTTATTTTCTTTTCATCTCATTGGTTTAAAAACTAATGGTTTATTATCATTACATCTCAGTCCAATGGAGTTGGCCACAACAGGGGAGATCCTCCATGATGTGCTGGAGTTCTGAGGGTGGGGCAATGGGTGTGTTCCCAGAGCATGGGCAATGAAGGAAAGCACTGACTATGAAGAATTTTCAAATGATAATAACATGGAATAAATGTCAACTGCTTTTAATTATCACCGTGAGCTAGTTTTTCTCAACAATATCCTTGATAACATACTCTTCCCTGATTGACATTCTAAGTAATTTTTACAATGACCTGGAGCAGATTGCTCCCAGTGCCCTGTCCATGACACACTCTGACCACATGTGGTCATTTAGGGACCCGGGTTTCTTCCACTGAGTGGCCTCAGCATCTAAGAGCCTTAGGATTCTACTAGATTCCTGATCCAGTGGCAGATATTCTGGAAAAGTCAAAACCATGGAGACATTAAAAAGATCAGTCATTGCCAGGGGTTAAGGAGAAGAAGGGATGAATAGGAGGAACACAGAGGAGTTTTAGGGCAGTGAAACCCTTCTGTCCAATAATGGTGGGTACATGTTATTATACATTCACAAAATGTATAGATTGTACAACTCCAAGAATGAACCCTAACGTAAACTATGGACTCTGGGTGATAGTGATGTGTCAATACAGCTTCATCAATTGTAACAGATGTACCACTCTGGTGGGGGATGTTGATAGTAGGGGAGGCTGTGCATGTGTATGAGTAGCAAGTATATGGGAACTCTCTGTACTTTCCGTTCAATTTTGCTGTGAACCTCAAAATGCTCTAAAAAAATAAAGTCTATTAACCAAAAAAAGGGAGGACAACATGTAAAAAATATTCTCTTCAAACAAGGATAAATCCATATAAAAATGAATCAATGGTTAGTCACTACTTATAGATAGTTGGTCAACTATCAGGGAAATCTAAGAAAATCTACTGAAAAGAAAAAACGATGAGAATTGATAAGAATTCATAAAGTTACCTGAATATATGATCACTGTATAAAAACTGATTCCTGGGGCCGGCCCGGTGGCGCAAGCGGTTAAGTGCGCGCGCTCCGCTGCAGCGGCCCGGGGTTCGCTGGTTCGGATCCCGGGTGCGCACCGACGCACTGCTTGGCAAGCCATGCTGTGGCGGCGTCCCATATAAAGTGGAGGAAGATGGGCACAGATGTTAGCCCAGGGCCGTCTTCCTCAGCAAAAAAAGAGGAGGATTGGCGGATGTTAGCACAGGGCTGATCTCCTCACAAAAAAAAAAAACAAAAAACAACTGATTCCTTTCCCATAAACCAGCTATTACCGTTAGGTGACATCATGGCAAAAATGATTCCATTGGGACAGGAACAATAGAATGTATATATTGAATTATATAAACTGTTAAGGACAAAATCATCAAACTTTACTCCCAGATATAAAAGGGAATCTAAATAAACAGAGGTGGCCACCTTGCTCCTGAAAGAAATATTAGAAAATTTAAAGATGTCACCTATTCTCAAATAATTCTACAAATTCAATGCTACCCCTATCAGAATCCCAAAAGGATAGTTTTGTGCTCTGTTTTCAATTCTAAAACACTGTTTGGATGATTCAAAATTAAGATGTTTTTCCTTATGGCGTAGTGGGGAGCAGCCTGACTTTGGGTCTAGACTACTGAGTTCAGGCTCAGCTCTGGCATATTCTACTTGTGGTCTTCAGCAAGGTGCTGACCCTCTCAGCCTCAGTTTCTTCACCTGTAAAATAAGGGTGATAATAATAGTGCCTACCTCACAGGATTTGTGTTAGGATAAATAAATTAATACAGGAAAAATTCTCAGCACAGTATCTGGCAGTAAATGTCACTATACAAATATAAATATTAAGTCAAACAAAATTAAACACTTCCTTCCCAAAGTCCAGTATCAGAGAGTCTGACTGAGTCTGCCAACAAAGCATGTTTATTTAATCTAAATGCTAACAAAGTGTGCTTCAGAATTTCCCTCTGGTTCCGTTGGAATTTGTCTCAGTTAAGAAGAGGTCTCTACATTTGATCACTTAATTTATTGTTTTATGATCACCTCTAAGTGACTGTCGTTGTGACTTTAAAATCCTAAATATTTAATATTGGAACTCAGGGTATAGGAGGGTAGTGGGTGGGGATAGCTATTATTTATCTGCAAGGCACACAGGGTCTCTGGGCTCATGTCCTCCACCGGATGCACTGGTCACAGGTGTCCTTTTCTTTGAGGTTGAAATCCCAGGGATTCTCTAGCGTTTATGTCTCTAATTGGTTAAGTTGTACATGGGGGACAGAAACACTTAAGACATGACTTCTGAATGGTAATGTCCACATATACTTTTAAAACATATATGCTATATGGTTACACTGGTTCTCATTTTCCACCTCTCCTCTCATACAAATTCTCACTCCAGTTTACAAAGACAGGAGGCATCTACATCATCCATCAGACCTTACATAGCATTGACTCTACATGTACAAATCCCTAGACTCAAAAAAATAAATGTAAAGTAATATTTTGTGATACACAAAAGTTTTTCTCTAGTTCGTTGTTTCCAATTTATCGCTTTGAATAAAACACAAGGAGGACCTAATTTAGCTGCGGCTGACAAATCATTAAAAGTAATTTAGGGTGATAGAGCACAATGTTGCTTTTAGCCTATAGCTCACAGGAATTCAAAGAATAGAGTGACTTAACATACTCATTCTTTTCTCAACTGCACATTCATGTGACAAGTATTTTCAGAATTTATATCTATAAAGATAAAAAACATGAATAAAATTGCCTCATTTTAGTAATAAATTATATTATCCATGGATATATAAAATCAAAGAAGGACCTCCTTCTGCTCATTAAGAGATGCATTTATCAATAACATTTTACATCACATATTTAAGAATATCAAAAATTTTCATATATATTTACCCAAAGTTGTACACATCTTTACTGGTACAAAAACACCATTGTATTTTATCTTACAAACATTTCTGAGCTATTTATTACTTCTTCCCTTGCCATTGTGCATGGTTGAGACTTCAAGACTTATGCCCTGACGTTCGTCAAGGAAATACGTGAGCAGATGTACCACTACCTACTACTTACTACAGAACACCTGCCAGCAACCCTCATACACCTAATACATGCTCAGACTTCTGGCTACAAGCTGTGTTGCAAAGGGAGGCCCAGGACATGGAAAAGATCATTGGGATCAGAGGTTGTTTCTTCTCCTCGTTCACCAGCTCTTGCCATAAGATATGGTCCTGTGATGTCTAAATCTCTTCTCTGTGTCATAACCTAGGAAGGAGAAGGTAGAAAAGTATCAGAATGCTTGGTTTGCTCATGAATTTTCCATTACAGTTTTCCATTGTGTGCACTGCCCTATTTGTGCATTTCATAATGCTGGGAATCCAGCCCAACTACCAGTTGAGACACAAACTAGAATTTGAGGATCCTTCATCCACCTGTAAATTGACTTCATACACCATCTGCCATCAGTGGGTACACCCATGACTCAACATATCATGTACATTCTCTAGACGGCCTAAGACCTCTCCTGAGAAGGCAGAAACTGTTCATCACAGTAGTTTTTGCCTCAGAAATACAATTTTTAACTTTGTATTTAGAAATGACCTCAAATGTACAGAAACATTGCATGATGTATACACTAGAAGAAGACCCATATACCTTTACCCAGAATCTCTTATTGTTGACGTATTACTCCACTTACGGTAGTATACAGTATCTTTCAGGGAATTCTACTCAAGAGTGACTCAGGCCAAAGGTCTTAATTTATGGGACAAATTTTCCAATTGGTATGCAAAGTTTTAAACAGCAAATTACAACCGTATATCCTACCCCAACTCCAGAGCTCTGCACAGTCACACACGAATACAGTGGCAAAACATGGACTAAGAAACCTACAATGAACAGGCCTAGCGTGACCTAAAGCCCTCTCAGTGTCACAATGAACATCAGGCTGCATTTGAATGACTGTAGGGCTCTGTCCATATGAAATTGTCATGGGCCCATGAGATGTCCAGGGCCTATTCCAGCGATTTTTTTCCACCATTAGAAGACACTTGAATGTCAAGGACTCTCCTTCCATCCTAAGCTCCTTTTCAGCAGGAGTCAAGGCTGCCAGACCAAGGTGAGGCACTATTCTAATACATCTGTTTGACCTCAGGAACTGATCTTACGTAAAGTGATTCCCGAGGGAGAACTGCCTTGCAGCAATGAAGGGCAGGTGCTAACAACTCTTCTTGACCATCCCCAGCATCAGTCAGGTGTGCTGAAGCATCCTTGGGGTACACGCTCCTCATTGTAAGCCAGTTCCACATGTGAGCAGGACACTTGAGGACAGCAAGTCACAACCCCATCCTTCCAAACAGGGGGACTCTGAGTCCTCTGCAAACAGTTAAATGGCACTCATGTGCTACTTCTCATGATGAAAATAAATATCTAAAGATGGCCTAGGGAGGAGAGCAGTTACCCTGTGGCATCAACGCAGGTTTTTGTTTATGGATTCTGGAAGAACTGCATGGAGGAGGAGGCCAAATAACCTCGGGACTTGTGAGATGGACCAGGAAGCTGAGGAGCTGATACTCACTGTAGGATTTTCAAGATTATTTATTTATTGAGCTATTTAAGTTTGTTTATCATGTTGTAGGGCAACAAACTACCAACTATTAACTCTTCTAAGGATCAGACAATTGGCCTCCAACTGGTGGAAAATAAGAAGACTCTGCAGATTATAATCAGTGTGCCAAAGGGGTCTATATTTTCTTAGTTTCATGGTTGCTTTGTCCTACTCATTTCTCTTTATGGCTAGAACTCAAGTCTTATTAGTTACATATTCCAGACTCTCTTGCCAGCTGCCTTCTTGTTAGATTCTCTAATGGAAGGCAATGATGGGAGTTTGAAGGTGGGAAGAGGGCCGAAGTCATGATTCTCAGGTTTTGACATCACTTCTTACAGTGGTTGTAGAAGCAGTGTCTGTAGACCAGCAGCCCAGCAATGGCAGTGTCTGCAGTGGTGGCTCACGTATGGGCTCCTGGGTTCCTGCTCAGGCAGCTGAGTTTCAACAACAGCAGTCTTAGCTTCACCTGCAGTCATGGGATCTGGGTAAGACCAGTTTTCTTTTTCTCTTCCAGTTCTAAGGGTGGCAATGACTTCCTGCAACTTTCAATCAATGGGTATCCTTTGTATTTCCTTTTTTCCCCCACTTCTCCAGCTATTCAAACACATTTATTACCAATTTCTGGATGAAATTCTCCCTGTGTGAGAGCAGGATGGTAGTTGCCAGGGGCTAGGAGGTGGGGAAATGGGGAGATGGTGGTCAAAAGGCACAAACTTCTGGTTATAAAATGAATAAGGTTAAGATCTAATGAACAACATGGTGACTATAGTATATATACTTGAAAGTTGCTAAGATGATAAATCTTAAATGTTCTCCCCCCTACACACAAAATGGCAAATATGTGAAGCAGTGGAGATTTTAACTACATTGTTGTAATCATTTCACAATATGTACATGTATCAAATATTGTCGTACACCTTGATTTTACACAGTTATATCTCGATAAAGTTGAAATAAACAGGAAAAAAGAAAAAAAAGAAATTCTCCCTGTTCAGTATACCTAGAATGTTTTCTTTCTCTTTTTTCTTTTTGAGATTTTTAATTTTTATTGGCCTTTAGAAAAGAAAGAAAAAAAATGTTGAATGTAACAGTGTGGAGTGCAAGTTCTGGAGTCAGAGACTGACTGTGTTTGAATCCTGACTCAGCCTTTTACCATGAGACTTGGAGTAAGTCACTTGTTTTCTATATGCATTTTCCTTGCCTGTAAACTAGAGGTTAATAATTGCACCAAACTGTAGGGATATTATGTACATATAAAATGCTTAAAACAGTGCCTGGTGTTACTGCTCAGGAAATATTAGCTATCATGGTAGATACAGGTAACGTGCTCAACATCCATTCCAGCCTACTTCTAATGTCACTTTCTGTATGATAGCACTTGAAAACCTAAAAATCACATTTTCCAGATCTGTTTGAGGCAGGATTCTGGATACGAATTAGGTCCTATCTAACCCAGCTGTTGCTGCTGCCTGTCCCAGTTGTAGAGATACTGGGTTTTTCTGCAAGAGCAGAGCGCAGTCGTGAGTAGCAGGGAGGAAATTGCAACAGTAGTGGGAAGCTTCTGACCCAAGATTTCTGTAGGATGTTTTCTATTTCTTTGTTGGATACTAACTGATAAACACTGCAAAAGACTATTTTTAGCTAAAATGATTATAGGCCTGAAAATGCATAACTTGTAGAATTACAAAGGGAAGAGAGAAGCCCCATCACGTACAGGACTACAGGTCACATTGACTGCCAGTTAGAGAAGAAGTTCAAGTGTCAACAAACTGTAAGCCTCCGTGTTTTATGTTTTCTGAACAAACACTCTCATACCTTCAAAAGAATGTGACCAACACATTACCAATACATCAGAAATTTTGCTAATCTATGGCTCCTTTGATAATTGATACTACATAATATTTTGTGATGTATCATTTCAGCCTCATCAGCTGACCTTGTCCCTTGAAGTATCTAAAGAAAATCAGTT
Organism: Diceros bicornis minor; assembly: GCF_020826845.1. Lineage (NCBI taxonomy): Eukaryota > Metazoa > Chordata > Mammalia > Perissodactyla > Rhinocerotidae > Diceros > Diceros bicornis. The sequence continues at coordinate 10,861,072 of NC_080770.1, forward strand.
GTACAACTTTTTACTTCTGTCTTCTATGGCGAAACACCACATGTTGAGAAAAGACAAAGGGAACGGGGGTGAGATAGCTGTCCAGTTCTGGTTACGTGTTTCTCCGCTCATCTGTTCCTGTTTCCAGCTTCAATAATTATTCAAATCCTACCCTAAACCTTGATTCCTCTCTTGTGCAAGAAGCTCCTCGCTCTAAAGGAGTTTTCTCCAGCACGTGCTTGGACTTCAGTTTCCTCTGGATTTATTTCTCAGTAGATTTCGTCCGATCTGCTCTCTATGTATCAGAAAATCTTCAACACTTCTGATCAAAGGTTGCCACTTTCTTTTTTCCACCACGCTGTTGAGTTTATTGCTTTGTTCTTCTGTTGTTGTTTGAATATCATTTTTGTTATTTGGGGGGGGATTTCAAAGGAAGATGGGCAGAGATTCGACTAACGCTCAGTCTGCGGTCTTGATCCAATCTCAGGTGATGTGTTTGATTTCCATTGTGGTCAGGTGCTTTGATTGCCAGATAACCGGGATGATCATGGGCTTATGGGAGCAAATGGAAGATTTTTTTCCCGAAGCAAATATAACTCTCTCTAAATCTCCTTTTCACATTTGTTTCTGTACTGAGAAACCCTAAAATCCTATATTTGATGGTAGTGACAAAGATAAAGTTGCTTCCAGGAAAGGGAATGATAGCAACAGCAAGGCAATAGTTCCAGTATTATTTAAAGGAGAAAACGAGTCTAACTTTGCATATGCCAGTTTTGAATTTGTCTATCTGTAGGACACCACTACTTGGGCATCCTGATGCCTTCCCAAGATCAAAAGGTAGGGAGACGGATCAGTAACATCAAGGATTTGAGATGTGGATCTCATCTTCGACTCTGTGCTATGTGGACTATGTCAGTTTGGGAGATTAATTTAATCTTTCTAAGTTTCAGTAAATGGTGATTACCCTTTCTTTACAAGAAAGTCATAGGAATTAAATAATCGTATATACGTAAAACCCTCAGCCCCATGCCTGATTCAGATGATCACTTTTTTAACAGGAACCATAAATCCAGGCAGTCTCATTTCTCTCCAAATAAGGCACTTTTGAGTCATTTTCACTTCCTCTCTATCTTCATCCTCCAAATCTCCCTTCCGTTTCCTTCCACACACCACCAGCATGATCATTTATCTGCCCCCTCTATTACCGCCGCCCTCAGTAGTCAACACTTGACTTGGCCTCTGCTCCGTTTGGGTCTAATAATTTCATCAGCTGCCCTCCATTTCTCATCTCCTGCTTCGTGGGTGTGAAATATGAAGACACAGTCATTAAATACACCAGGCATGATCATGCAGAGCCCCCTTTTGCCAAGAAGAGAAGAGCTGGTCAGTTGTTTTGAACTGACAAATCTGGGCTTTTTCTTGTTTGTTAAGGTGGGCTTGTATTGCTATGAGTTTCCCTCTCAGGACCACTTTTGCTGCATCCCATATGGTTTGGTATGGCATATTTTCATTTTCATTTGTTTCCAGATAGTTTTTGATTTCTCCTTTAATTTCGTTAATGATCCATTGGTTGTTCAGTAGCATGTTGTTTAATCTCCACATTTTTATCACTTTCCCAGTTTTCTTTCATGGTTCATTTCCAGTTTCATAGCATTATGGTCTGAAAAGATGCTTGTTATGATTTCATTCTTCTTAAATTTATTGAGGCTTGCTTTGTTTCCCAACATATGGTCTGTCTTTAAGAATGTTTCATGCGTGCTTGAGAAGAATGTGTAGTCAGCTGTTTTTGGATGGAGTGCTCTGTATATGTCTACTAGGTCCATCTTGTCCAGTTTTTTATTTAAGTCTACTATTTCTTTATTGACTTTTTATCTGGATGATCTATCCATTGACGTAAGTGGGGTATTAAGATCCCCTACTATTATTGTGTTGTTGTTAATGTCTCCTTTTAGGTTTGTTAATAGTTGCTTTATGTACATTGGTGCTCCTATGTTGGGTGCATATATATTTATAAGTGATATGTCTTCTTGGTGGAGTGTCCCTTTTATCATTATACATTTCCCTTCTTTGTCTTTCTTAACCTGTTTTATCTTGAAGTCTACTTTGTCTGATATGAGTATGGCAACACCTGCTTTTTTTTTTTTTTAAAGATTTTATTTATTTATTTTTTCCCCCCAAAGCCCCAGTAGATAGTTGTATGTCATAGCTGCACATCCTTCTAGTTGATATATGTGGGACGCAGCCTCAGCATGGCCGGAGAAGCGCTACGTCGGTGCATGCCTGGGATCCGAACCCGGGCCGCCAGCAGCGGAGCGCGCGCACTTAACTGCTAAGTCACGGGGCCGGCCCAAGACCTGCTTTCATATGTTTGCCATTAGCTTGGAGTATTGTCTTCCATCCTTTCACTCTGAGCCTGTGCTTGTCTTTAGTGCTGAGATGTGTTTCCTGGAGGCGGCATATTGTTGGGTATTACTTTTTAATCCATCCTGCCACTCTGTATCTTTTGATTGGAGAGTTCAATCCATTTACATTTAGGCTAATTATTGATATATGAGGGCTTAATGTTGCTGTTTTGTCACTTATTTTCTGATTCTTTTGCCTTTCCTTTGTTTCTTGTCCCATTTGTTTCAGACTCCCAATTCAGTTTGGTTGTTCTGTCTTATGACTCTTCTAGTTTTCTCTTCGTTTATCATATGTGGTTTTGTTTTGCTTATTTGTTTAGTGGTTACCTTGAGGTTTGTGTAAAAAATCTTGTGTATGAGATAGTCCATTATCTGATGGCCTCCTATTTCCTTATACTAAGTCAATTCAATCACTTTCCTCTTCCCCTTCTAAGTCATTCTTGTTATACCTTATTCTATCTTGTGTTGTGGCTGTGTGATTACAGTGATGAGGTCAAATTTATTTTTGGTGAATTCCTTCCTTTGATATTTGATTTTAGTATTTAAGTGGTTGCTAACCTATTCCGGTAAAGATCTACTATTTTTCTGAGTTTATCTACCTATTTTTATCCTTGCTCCAAGCTTTGTATTCCCTTTCTCTTCTTTTTTTCAGGCCTGAGGGCCTTCTTGAGTATTTCTTGTAGTGGGGGTCTTGTGGCCATGAACTCCCTTAGCTTTTGTTTATCTGGGAGAGTTACTATTTATCCATCATATTTGAAGGATATTTTTTCTGGATAGAGTATTCTTGGCTGAAAGTTTTTTGTCTTTCAGCATTTTGAATATATCATTCCAGTCTCTCCTAGCCTGTAAAGTTTCTGTTGAGAAATCCGCTGAGAGCCTGATGGGAGTTCCTTTGTACGTTATTTTTTGTTTTTGTCTAGCTGCCCTTAATATCGTTTCTTTGTCATTGACTCTGGGTAGCCTTGCCACTAGGTGTCATGGAGAGGGCCTTTGCCTGTTGACGTATTTAGTTGACCTGTTGGCTTCGCTTACTGGTATTTCCTGCTCCTTTCCCAGATTTGGGAAACTCTCAGCTATTATTTCCTTGAATAGGCTCTCTGTTCCTCTTTCCCTCTCTTCTCCCTCAGGGATACCTATAATTCTTATGTTACATTTCCTAATAGAGTCAGATATTTCTCGGAGACTTTCTTCATTTCTTTTTAGTCTTAGTTCTCTCTCCTCTTCCATCTGGCGCATATCTGTATTCCTATCCTCTAAAATGCTAATTCTTTCCTCCATATTGTCAGCTCTGTTCTTTAAAGATTCCAGATTCTCCTTTATCTCCTCCATTGTGTTCTTGATCTCCATCAGCACTGATTGGTTTTTCTTTATGATTTCAATCTCTTTTGTGAAGAAACTCCTAACCTCATTGAATTGTTTGTCTGCGTTGTCTCGTATTTTCTTGAGTGTTTTTATGATAGCTATTTTGAAATCTCTGTCATTTAGGTTATGGATTTCTGTGTCTTCAGGGTTGGTTTCTGGGTGCTTGTCATTTTCTTTCTGGTCTGGTGATTTCATGTATCTTTGCATTGTGGTTCCTGTGTTTGCTTAGTTTTTCCTCATCCTGGAAATCTCTGGTTGCAATTTCCATCCGCTGCCACTGTGTGGTGATGAAGGCTGTGTAATCTGAGCCCCCTGCACTCTGCCGCGCTTTTTCGCTGCAATCCGCGGGTGGGATTGCTTGGTCTGGTCTGGTCGGCTGAGCTGCAAGGTCTGGTTTTCAGGGGAAGGGGCTCTCTCTTTTACCCTCTGGTCCCTGGCGTGGGGGGCTTCTCCTTCACCCCTCGTTGTCTGCTCTCTGGGGTGCTCAGATGTTGATGGTACTCCGTAGCAGTTCTGAGTCCTCTCTCCTCACTTCCTGCCGGGGCCCAGCACATTCCGCTCTCAGATGTGCGGTAGTGTGGATCTTTCCAATCTTGCTTTTCACTGTCTGGGATTCCATTGTTGATCTGTGACTGTTCCTTTTGTTGTATCTTATTGCGGGAAGAGTTCATGGGAAGGCTCACTCCGCCATGACGCTGACGTCACTCTTGAACTGACAAATCTGAGTGAAACTTTCATTTCATTTCAGCCATTGACCATTGCATCCAGGAATAGAACTTAACAGCCTCCTCCTAGTGGCCCATGGTATATTGCAAGTGTTCAGGGAGATCCCAGATTCCACATGAAATTCTGCCATCTGGAGGCTCAAACCTTCTACCTGTGCTCAGTTTAAGACAATCTCACCGGACATTTCCTATTATATGCCAGTCCCATGGGTTGACCTGGTTGTCACTCCTTGCATTACCATAAATTTAAAAGATCTAACATATGAATAATTAGAATCCACAAAGGAGATAAGCTAAATAATGGGATAATAAATATTTGAAATGATAATCCATGAGAAAATTCCAAAATTGTTAAAGACATCAAGTGCCAGGAAAAAAAGTCCTACAAACTTCCACTTCTGCCCATGATGGTACAGCTTGTATGAGACCAACACTTCCTCCAAGAACAAGTGGAAAATATGGATAAATACAAAAATCAGATGTTTGAAAGTGTTGGTGAGCAGGTAAGGCAGTATGAACTTGAAGGGTCAAGATTCTAGAAAAAGGAGAGCTACAGAGAAAGAGCATAACATTCTGCACTACTTTTCCTCTTAAAGCTTTTGCCAGTTCTCAGGAAGACATGGGAGAGGAAGTTACAAAGCCAAGCAACACTGGGTGAGGAAAGCCACTTTGAAGGCAAGGTGACATTAGTGATTTCCACTGAGTGGATTTACAAAATCAAACTGTGTGGTGAGTTAAAAAGTTTAGGGACATCTATACTGACACCTTATTAGTAAAACTGCGTTGGCTTCTGCTTGAAGATTCATTGATTCTATGTCCTGTCTGCATTTGCTCGAGACCAGGCCTTAGAACAGACCTTCTGCTTCCTCTGCAGCAGGGTATAGTCAAGTTTTTTTCAATTCCACATACTGTTAATCACCAATCCTAATTAAAAAATTGGGTTGGTCTTTTTGTGTGTGCATGTGTGTGACTTGCCATTGTGTGGTTCCTCCATTTTTCTCATCTCTAGAGGTGAATACCTATCTATCCATTGAGTGGTCAAATGACCAAAAGGTTAGCATTTGGAAACATGCATTGTAGTTAGTAAGATAGCAAATGTTGGCTGTAGCTAATAGAAATAATGAATATCTCCAGATACATTATGGACAATGTGAATGCCTGCACACATGATAAATGTAACCTTAATAAATGATTGGATTCTAACAGAAAGCTCTGTACTATTCACTGATGAAGATGTCCCAAGGACACGTCAACGTTTTTGTGCAGGAGAATTACAGACCATTTTTTCCCAGGTTATGGTTATCACGCTCTCAAACACATGCCAGTTTCATATCTAACCTCTAAGCCCTTGTTCCTACCATCAAGCTCTGAAGTGCACTGAAACCTCATTCGGTGCTCCAAATAAAAAATAACTTTTTTTTTTTTTAAAGCCAAGCAAAATCAGCAACTAGAGGCTAAAAACCTAAGGGATCCCTTGGCATTCTCATAGTGTTGGTGGATAAATGTTGAGGTCAGTTTCCTCAAAGGAGAAGAGAATCTGATAAACCCAACTCTCGACTGAGACCCGTAAATGGCCACGGCATTGGAGTGAGGAGAGAGACCAGGAATAACAAAGGCTGAGCCCAGGAATCATTGTGGGAAAGCTGAGATAGGGCTTCATCCTTGCAGTAATGGAGGATAGGTGCTTTCCCACAGGGCATGAAGATTCTTTATTGTCTTATTCTTAATTATCATGCACCATCTGTGCATCAGGTCATATGGAGAAACCTCAACTAACTTGTAGGCATATCTCAGTAAAGTCACTGCAAATAAGTTCTTGGTGAATCTACTTTTGTCTGAAAGTGGACTTACCTGAGCAATCTGGAGATGATTGATGGGTCAGAGGTATACAAATCAATGATTGCTGTTTTATAAGAAAAAATAGCATCTAATATGTGTTTAGTTCTGTGCTGGGGACCTTGAGAGCTGTCTACCTGGAAGGTATAGCAAGGAGAGAAAAAGTAAAGAAACTAAGGGTTCCCATGTCTATGCACAGTGTTGGGAAATTCCCAACAGATTTTTTCCAAGCACAAATGACTTGTCCAGCATCATCAAAGAAGGCAGTGTCACAATCAGGATTCTGACCCCAGCATGTCTGATTTCAATCCTAGAGTAATTCTCCCAAGCTTGGCTGGTCAAACTTCTGGCCATGAAGCAGAGAAGGGACAGGTTTCACACTCAGCCTGCCTGGATTTTGGGGGTTAGGAGTAGGATGAGCATGTCTAAGGCCCTGGTATCCTGAAGACCAGACTCTGCTGGCCCTTTAACAGTGTTGTCTGATGTTTTGCTAGAATAGACATAGAGAAAACAACTCAGTAGAGATGCTCACGTGGCAGTAAACTCCCACTATGTCAGGACAAGGACATGGGGAAATTCATGCAGGTTCATCTAACTTCTTCAAGATGACATCCTTGTTTATAGAACACTGCCCACTGCCAAGGGCGTTGGAAGGAGTGTCAGGTTTCTCTGGACATCAGCCAAGATCAGTGATCACTGCCTCTGAGAAGGTGGGATGTCAAGTTGACTGAAGGTGCTCAAGACCAGTTCCTTCCACCCCAAAGCCTGGGTTCCTTGAACCCACGTGCAGGAATCCTCTTTGGAACTGATCTCAAATTATCTTTAGAGATTTCTTATTCCGTTCCTCTTTTGTCTCCCTTCCCTGGAAAGCAGGAGCAGAGATCAGAGCCCAAGTTTTTATTGAATCTCTGGGAAAAATGAGTAGTAAGTGAGAGGGACAAACAATTCCAGTTAGAAAATGCAACTTCTCCATCTCTCCCAGCAGAACTGATGACTCTGCAATTTGATTCTATTAGTTTACCATTGATTGAGCACATAAACTGTGCTTGCACAGGGCAACAAGGGATAAAAACATCAAGCTTGCTGTTCTCAAGACGTGCAGAGTGGAGAAGAATTAAAGCAATTGAAAAAAGATGAACCTGTTAAAATTAGATACATTTTAGTAACATAAATGAGATTTAAGCCAACACTAAGTTATTTGTTTGAAAAGGAGGGGTGACAGGGTCTTTAATAAAATAGTTTCCCTCTCAGCCAGGCGCACACACTTGGAATGGAAGAGAATGTTCAACCAATGCTTTCTGAGGTTCTAATATGTTGATAAGTAGGAGTGGTTTCTTTAGTCCATTCAGATCACCCAAGTCCCAGCCTTGGGCATGAGACAAAACACTAAGACTCCCAGGGCAGATCCTGGGGATATCCACAGGTTGTCTTAGAGCAGTGTTTCTCAAAATATAGTCCCCCACGCAAGAAACATCAGCATCACCTGGGAACTTGTTTGAAATGCAACTTCTTGGACTTCACCTCAGATCTACTGATGAGCAACTCAAGAGGTGGGCCCAACAATCTCTGTTTCATCAAGACCTCTAGGTAATTCTGATGCATGCTATACCTGAGAATCTCAGCTGTGGAGCATCTCTCATATGCTGGCCAATAGAACCTTAATTTGTTGTTTCCTGGAATACTGGTCTCTAGAATAATTTAAGACAACACGTATTGATGTCAAATCTAAAGAGAGCTCTGTGACCAGATCCTGGAGTGTCCCTCCCCCTGGAATGTTCATCTCCCAGATGACTCATGCTCTCTCCCTCACCACTTTCAGATTTGGGCTGAAACATTACCTCTTCAGTGAGGCTTTTCCTGTACATCCTACTTAAAACTGCAACCCCACCCTACCTCCTGCCTTTGTTTTTCTCTATGGTATTTATCAAGTTCTAATGTACTTTATATTTTACCTGTTTATTTGGTTTATTATTTCTCTCCCTTCACTAGAACATAAGCTTCATGAGGGCAGGGATTTGGGCGGTTTTCTTCACTGATGTATTTCCAGTGCCAAGAAAAGTGCCTTACATGAAATATGTGTTCAAGAAGAGGTTTATGAGTGAATGGCCATGATTGTAAGAATTGGTCACTGGGAGGACCCTTCAAAGGATAATCAGTGAAGGAAATGGTTTCCTGCGCAAGTCCCAGTCAGAGATGATGAAGTGGCAATGGAATTGAAGAGAAGATGGATTCCAGAGTCCGAGTTCAAGACAGAGCCATCAGCAAAGCAAAGGGAGGTCCAGTGTGATCTGAATTGCATCGCATCATATTTTTACTCTCCAGGGTACTAGAGGTTAGTGTGAAATGTGGGGGAAAAAACCAGAAGCAGTGGGGGCTAGAAGCATGTGAATGATTCCCTTCAATGGGGGAGCAAAGCCTTTTCAATGAAGGGGACCCAAAAATCCCACTGACCCTGAGGTTCAAAGCAATATCACTCCCAGAAGAACTTGTGTTGCACTGGAGATGAAGACTCTATGCAGTTTACGATGATGGAAGGAGACACAACTATGAAATTTCACTTAACAGCCAACAAGGGGTGGAGAAGAGATGGATCTCGTGGGGAAGGGTGTCAAAGGGGTGAAACAGATATGTCTGAGTCCTGTTCATTGGTTTGCACACAAATGACCACAATTATGGGAGCACAGACAAGCAAACATTTTACTAAGTTTTAGGGATATGGGCACAGAGGAGTAGGGAGGTTGTGGAAAGGATGCTCAGCTGCTGTGGAATAGGTGGGGGTCCCAGGAGAGGACTGAATGATATCTATGTCCCTTCCAGCAGTAACAGAGAGGCTCCACATTCTTCATGAAGCACAGTTGGATGAGGTCTGCAGCTTTGAGCAGGATGCTCAGGCTTAGGGACAGAGCAGAGTCACCCAGACTGAGTTCACATTGATGTATCAGCTGAGTATGAATTTGGGAGAGGGAAATGTGCAAGCCATGGTGATGAGGAGAGAAAATGATGCTCTGTGCTGGATCCCAAGCCCCATGTGAACCAGCCCCAGGGAATTTTTTCAACTTTAAATAACTAATACTTACTTAGTGCTCACCACATGTATTAGTTTCCTATTGCTGCTGTAACAGACTACCACAAACTAAGTAGCTTAACAACGTGAAATTATTATCTTACAGTTCTGGAGGTCAGAATTCTGAAATCAGTTTCATTGGGCTAAAATCAAGGTGTCAGTAAGCCAGCGTTCCTGTTGAAGGCTCCAGGGAGAATCTGTTTCCGTGCCTTTTCAGCTTCTAGAGGCTGCCTGCATTCCTTACCTCATAGCCTCTTCCTCTGTCTTCCAAGCCAGCAGTGCAGCCCCTTTCCTCATCTCTGACCTCTGCTTCTGTCCTTATGTCTCTCTCTGACCATGGTGTTCCTGCCTCCCTCTTATAAGGACCCTTGTGATCCACTGGGTACCCAGATAATCCAGGATAATCTCCAATCCCAAGACCCTTAACTTAATCACATCTGCAAAGTCCCTTTACCATGTAAGGTAACATATTCACAGGTTCCAGGGATTAGGAGGTGGATATCTTTGGGGACCATTATTCAGCCTACCACACCCCATGAAAAACTCCATTTGAATGTGAAGACTAAAATAAATTGTAATTCCTTGACCCACCGAATAAGTTAAGGTATCCCATTGAACACCGTTTCGTCACACAGTAGAAACAAAGGATTTAATGGATGAGTGCCAAGCTATGGAAAATAAATAGAGCACAGTGTATGTTTTCCCATCAGTCAGTCGAAAAGTCTCTGTTGAGGGCCTGGCACAATCTCAGAGGATAAATCTGTGGTTTTTCTGAGACACACAGGGGAGGAGGAAGTTATAAGAATAGGTCAGCTACCTATTGGCTCAGACACACACACACTCACATCCCCCTCCATGTTGAATCAGTTTGGATAACATTGACGGAGTCCTCACCTGAGCCCTCACCTGAGTCCTCATCTGAGTCCTTACCTGAGTCCAAGCTTGGTCGCTCCCACTGGGAAAGAGAAATATGCCTGGCCTGCCCTGAACCAAGGGAGGGGCTCTGATAACTATTTCCCTTTCCCTCAAGCCTGCTCCCCAGACTGACCTCCTAAAATACAGGGGGAAATAGATCCATCTGATTCCCCCTCTACCGCAACCTTGTCTATTTAAAGGGCAAGAAAACAGAACTTATCAGGTGGACCCTAAATCTGTTTTTCTCATCTTATGAGAAGCCCTCCACAGCACCTCCAGCCTGAGCAGGGCATTCCTCATGGTCTCATCGGGCAGAAAAGGATTGAAGAACTTCAACATCAGGTTGGATGAGTTCAGAGAAAATGAGCTGGCAATGGGCCTCAGGTGGCCACACCTTGTCCCTTCTGAAGAGAAATCTGAGAGTAGATTGGGCAGAAGATTAGCTAGAAGCTCCCTTACCCCACCCCACAGTCACCTTCATGCATTCAGTTGAGGGATGGAGCAATCAGGGCTCCGTAGAGTTTAGATTTGGAAAAGCCATTGCAGATCATTTCATTCCACCCCCTGGGTTAGGAGATGAGAAGGAGAGAAGCAATTTGCCAAGGCCACATGGCCACTTGGTCATAAAAGCTGGACTAGGAGCAGGATTCCTGGTTCCTGACTCTGTGCCCTTTCTACAGCTACATGGTGGGTGTTGTCACCCAAGCCTGAGCATCCTGCTCACATGGTGGGTGTTGTCACAGAAGCCCTGGGCCAGGACACATTCTCTGCCTGTGTCCTCATCTCCTACCAGCCCCCAGTGCACACCAGATCTCATGGTCCCCCATGGGCATGGCCCTGCCATGGGCCCTCTGTGCTGCTGCAGCACAGACTCGCCCCGAGAAGGCCCCTGTGGTGGCCCAGGTGAGCAAGAGCTCCATTCAGAGGAGACACGCGTAGCAGGATTTACCAACAACAGAGCTGCCAGAAGCCAGCAGAGAAACCAGCACCAGAGCCACTGTCACCTTCATCTTCAATTGGGTGGCAGTTTCTCCAGGCTTCTCGGGCCAGGCACAGGGGACTGGAACTGGAAATGTGGACTTGGACTGAATTAAACTTGCAGAACTTCCCTGGGGCTCCTCCTGGAGGAGCAGGTAAAGGGACCATCCCTGAGAGGGGCTGGGAGCCAAAGCCTGTTCCTGTTCTGGTTGGGGAGACTGGGTGTGTGTGTGTGTCTGTCTGAGTCTACATGTGTGTCTGTCTGTCTTGTGTATCTGTGTGTCTGAGTGTGGCTGTGTGTCTGAGTGTGTGTTTCTGAACGTGTCTGTGTGTTAGAGTGTGTGTCTGAGTGTATTTGTCTCTGTGTCTGAGTGCATGTGTACTCACCCAGGAGGGAGGCGCTCTCAGGTGCTAAGTGTGCAGAGTGTGGTTCAAGGAGGTCAATGTGGTGGGGTGCCTGTCAGCAGAGGGTGGAAACTGGGGGGAGACTGGTCGGAGACGATAACTACAGCAACCTGTGTGCTCGTGGGCTGATACCTCCCATGGCTGCAGGATTTTGAGGTTTTTCTAAGCCTCAGCCCTAACCTCTGGAGCTGAGACCCCCTACCACCCCAGAAAATCAGACCCTTCCTGAGCCGAGTGACTCTCCCACACTGATGGGGGAACATCGAACATTGTCAGAAGCTGAAGCCTGAAGGTCCCAGAAAGTAGAAAATGGTGGAAAATAAATACTAGCAAGAACACGCCTTCCAGGGCCTGACTGCCAAGAGTCCTGTGGTTCTGGGGATGGTGGCCGAGGTCACCTAGAGCAACTCTGCTGAGGGACCTCAAGGCTGATGACTGCCCTCATGGGTGATTTCTGTGTGTACGCAGGGTGCCCCATGGAGGCCTAAGAATTAGGTTCTTGAGCAAGCTTTTGCTGTGGTGGCCAAGTCCAAGGGGCTTGCCCTGCTCCCCATCACCTGGACTGAAGAGGGGCTGACACAGATACTGTCCTCCTAGTTCTCTAAACAGCTTTCCCCTTGGTCTGCAACCCAGAACACACAGCCAGGACAAAGGGAGTTCATCAGCTTCATCTCTCCATGTCTCTGCTGCTTTCTTGGCACTGGTTCACTCTCCCATGGTGTCCCCAGACCCTGGCAGATGCCTGCAGTGCCTGCTTCACCTGTGGCAGCTTTATGTCACACTGGAAAGACTTTCCCAGGAACTGAAACAAAATGCCACAAATGAGTCCTATTGACTCTGACTGTCCCAACTTTATCAAGCATAGTTTCAAGTGACAATATGACGCTGTGATTGGCCAGGCCTGGGTCAGATGCCTCCACCCCCAGCCAGGAGCCAGTGTTGGAGCTGGTTCCAGGAGAACCATAGGACTGAGAGCCAGGCATGGGGCAAGGGGGTGGGAGTACAAAATGGCGTGACGTTTCTCAGCACAATGGCATCTTTGGATGGCCTCCTGCCCCATGTTTCATCCCGCTCTGATCCGTTCTGTGTCTGTACTCTTTGATTCATTCAAGAGGTATACCTGAGAACTTTCCTTGGGCCAGGCCCAGTGGGGGTCCTGAGGATACAGAGATGAATGAAGCAGACCTGATCTTCATCAAACCCAAATACTTCCACCGGCATTCAGACCACCACAAACCACAGATAACACATGTGACCACGTTGCCCACTCCCTCCAGCCCTCAGCCAGTCCACCCTCCTCAAGGCCCCCCCACTTGCTATGCCCACGCTGCCTCTCTGCCCTTGTTTATCCCACTGTCCCACCCTAAATGCCTTATTTCTGCCACGGACACTCCTATTCCAGTGACTCTGCCAAAATTGGCGCATTATAATGAATAGGAGCCAGAGTTCAAATCCAGCCCATATAAGCTGTGTGACTTTGGCACATTATTTAACTTTTCTGGGCCTCAGTTTCCTCACCTCTAAAATAGAGAAGATTATACCAGAATCTACCTCAGAGGAGTAACTGTGATGATGTGGTATGTTATGGGTTGAATCGTGTCCCCAGAAAAAGAGATGTTGGGAGTCCTAACCTCCCAGTATCTCAGAATGTGATGTTATTTGGAGAGAGGGTCTTTACAGATTACAGCATAATCAGGTTAAAATAAAGTCATTAGGATGGGCCCTAATCCCTATGCCTCGTGTCCTTATAAAAGGGGAAAAATTACACACACAAACTCAGGGAGAATGTCATGGGCAGATGGAAGCAGAGATTGAAGTGATGCAGCAGAAGACAGGGAACATCAAAGATTCTCAGCAAACCATCAGAAGCTGAGAGAGAGGCCTGGAGCAGATTCTCTCTCACAGCCTCAAAGGAACCAGCCTTGCTAACACCTTGATTTCAGACTTATGGCCTCCAGGACGGTGTGACACTAAATTTATGTAGTTTAAGCCACCCAGTTAGTGGTCCTTTGCTAGGGCAGCCCCAGAAAATTAATATGTGTGTCACAGCATGACGTACGTGCTCACAAAGTGTGTGCTCAATAAACACCCATGTTGTTATTAACACCAGAGAACCCAGAACTCACTGTGTCCAGGGCTGTGACATAATCACCATTTGCCCACAAATCCAACTCATGTGAGATGTCTTGAACCAGTTCAAAGTCAGTGTTGATAATCCATTGGAATTTGTAAGTTAAGCAAGCCTCAGAGTTGAAGCCAGAATTGCCCGGGAATTGCAGTTTGGAGATTTAAAGGACAAGCTCATGGGTCAAAAATATCTCCAAAATAGTGCTGAGATGTTATTTACATTTTTCACTGTGTTGACAGTTGCACTGTGGTGCAAAAGCAATGATGGATATAACTGCTGGTGCCGTCAATTCCAGGTTGCAACCAACCTTAAGAAACTACTAGTCACATTTGAGTGAAGTACTGAAGAAGAATATCTACGATTGCCTGGAAAAGGCTATTAAAATACTCCTCCCTGTTCCAGCTGACTATCTCTGTGAGTACAGATGTTCCCCATATATGTGATCAAAACATCGTATCATAACAGATTGACTGCAGAAGCAGATATAAGCTGTCTGTCATTAGGTCAGAAAATTAAAAGATTTGCAAAAATATAAAGCAATGCTGCTCGTCTCACTATTTATAATTTTGGAAATATATTATTTTTCATGAAAATATTTTTATGTTAACCTATAATGGTTAATTTGCTTTTTTAATGAATTAATAAGTAAATAGTTTAATTTCTAATGTGGTAAATATTGATGACTATAACTCACAAAAGCTCTTGGGGGCTCACAATAAATTTTAACAATATAAAGAAAGTCTTGAGACCAAAAGTTTGAGAATTAATGAGTTAGAATCCGACAACTCACCCTAAGGTCCTTGTCTTTCAATGGAGAAAGGGAAGCCCAGAGTGACACAAGTCCCTGTGTGCTGCCCACAACCCAGAGAATCCTGACACTAGTCCTGGGACCTTCACATCAAGGGTGCACAAGATGGTTTGGAGCCATGTGACTAACCAGAACTGTCTACCCAGACCCAAGGACCTGTCCACAAAGATCCACCTCCTGACACATTGGCTCCTGCCCCTCCACCTTCATTTTCTCTGCCTCTGCCACCCAGCTCTCCCATCCAGAACAGCTGATAGCAACCCCTACCCAACTGAAAGCTCAATTCATGTCGCATCATGGGCTGGTCTCTCCCAAGGCAGGAATTTGACCTGCAGCCTCCATCCCCATCTTCAGTTCATGCTTAAAACCTGGTGCTGGCGTGGATGTTGATCGCTTGGTGCCTTCTGGTCTCCATCTCTGGTAGACTGGAGTTTTGTGCATGCTGGACCCAGGTTGGTCAATGTTCCCCGCATCCTCAGGATGTCTTTTTTTTTTTTTTTGTGAGGAAGATCAGCCCTGAGCTAACATCCGTGCTAATCCTCCTCTTTTTGCTGAGGAAGACTGGCCCTGAGCTAACATCTATTGCCAATCCTCCTCCTTTTCTTTGCCCCAAAGCCCCAGTAGATAGTTGTATGTCATAGTTGCACATCCTTCTAGTTGCTGTGTGTGGGACTCGGCCTCAGCATGGCTGGAGAAGCGGTGCGTCGGTGCGCGCCCGGGATCCGAACCCGGGCCGCCAGTAGTGGAGCGCGCGCACTTAACCACTAAGCCACGGGGCCGGCCCCTCAGGATGTCTTTTTTGCTTTAAGGACCTCAGGCTGATTCACAACACACACATCCTCAGGCCAGGGGCTCACTTGTGTTCCTCTAATTCTGAGCCCTCACATGCAGCAGCATTTCAAAAAAGGGGCTGCATCCTAATGTCATCTCTCCCTTCCCAAGCCTCATCTGTTCCCAAGTCTGTGCTCCAGCTGTGAGTAGGCTGAGGCATCCCCCCAGGTCAGGCCCCTGAATTTTCTCTCTGGTGATCATGATATGAGGGACTGTTTCGATTCAGTTTCCCCCAAGGCAAAGGGAGAAGGATGAGACTTGCTGGGAAGTGGATGGGGATTGTTACCTTCAGCAGGTCCCCAGGACTGAGATGCTGGTACAGCCGGTGCCCTCAGTAGTGCAGGGGAGTCCACCACCACCCGGCAGACATTAACAAAAAATAAAGGCTCTATTCTGAAATGTTTCCTGTGGTCTCTCAGACTGAATTCGTGATGCCAGGGGAAGCAATATGTTTATATCAAGGAAGGGAGTCTAAAATCCCATCATGATGCCCTGGAGGCAGAAACGAACCATACTGCTCCATTCACAGGAGCTTGTTAAGTGTTTGTTGACTGCCAGAAATAACTTCAATATCCCTCAAGGGGATTGTGTGATATTTACAGGCCTTTCTTCATACTTGATAAACCAGTCAGTGTACTTGATTACACACAGAAGAAATCAACTCTAGCTAACGTAGACAAAAAAGAGATAAATTGGAAGGATAGAAGATTGTTTGAGACATACAATGATATTATTGTAATAATAAAAATACAAATAACCTAACCAGAAAATTAGCAAAGGATCTGAATAGACATTGCTCAAAAGACGATATACAAATGGCAAAAAAAAAAAAAGAAAAAAAACCCGTAAAAAGATGATCAACATCCGTAGTCATGAGGGAAATGTAAATCAAAACCACAATGAGATTCTACCTCACAAACACTCGGATGGCTATAATCAAAAGGACAGAAAATACCAAGTGTTGGTGAGGATATGGGGAAATGGGAACCCTCATACATTGCTGGTGGGAACGTAAAGTGATAAAACCACTTTGGAAAACAGTGTGGCAGCTCCTCATAAGGTTAAACATAGAGTTACCATATGACCTAGCAATTCCACTCCTAGGTATTTACTCAAGAGAATTGAAAACATATGTCCACACAAAAACTTGTACACGAACATTCATAGCAGCATTATTCACAATAGCACCAAAGTGGAAACAACGCAATTGTCCATCAACTGATCAACAGATTAAAAATATGCTATGTCCATACAATGGAATATTATTCATCCATTAAAAAATGAAATACTGATACATGCTATGTCACTGACGAACCTTGAAAACATCATGCTAAGTGAAAGAAGTTGGACCCAAGAGGCCACATATTGTATGATTCCACTTAAATGTCCAGAATAGGCAAATTCATAGAGCCAGAAAATGAATTAGTGGTTGCCAGAGCCTGAGGTGAGAGAGAAATGGAGAGTGACTGCTTAATGGGAATAAGGTTTCTTTTCAGAGTGATGAAAATGTTCTGCAACTAGATAGCGGTGATGGTTGCACAACATTGTGAATGTACAAAAAGCCACTGAATTGCACAGTTTAAGTGGATGAATTGTGTGGTATATGATTCGTATCCCAAAATAAGCTGTTTAAAAAGAAAGAAAGAGGGAAATCACGAAGAGGAGGGAAGACTAGGTTTACAACATGCCAGAACAAGCAAGGCTGGGCAAAGCCAGGATCCAGCCATGAGAACCATCTTCTTAGGATGTGCCTCTGGTGCTGGCACCATCAGATGCTCATGGCAACACCACTGGAGTCCATGGGCACTGGATTCCCATGTTCACCACGGCTGCTGTGAATACTCATGATTCATCTGGAATGTTCTTCTCATTCCCTCAAAATTGAAAGTCCTGGACAAGAGCACACTGTTGGAAAACCCGGGCTGTGTGCTGCACATCCAAGCACTCTATGCCAGAGAGCTGGAAAGGTGACTCTGTCCCCTCTCAGCTTCCATAATGGGAGGAAGTGCACTGCCTCCCACCTGTCTTCAGATTCCCACCATATAAAGGTCCAGATGTTGAGCAGCCAAAAAGTGACAATTGTCCACTACGTGTGGACAGCCCTTCTGAGAACCTGGAGGTGCCCAAACCCAGAAAGCCAGAGGCCTTGCTCCTCAGATCATCACAGTTACAGATCCATAAGCATTTAATGAGCAGATTCCTCGATGCCGACCTCTGTATGAAGCATGGTGATGTGAGATCTCACTTAACTCTCACTGTGAGGGCTCGATTCTTATCCCCATTCTACAGATCAAGCCCACTGAGGTGCCTTGAGGGGCAAAGAACCATTCCCATATCCTTCACCTAAGCAGGTTTAGCAGCCATTCTTCCAGCTCACCATGCAGCTTGGAGCCCCTGTGAACACACATGCTGCTCCCCACCTCGCCTACCTGACGAACTCCCATGCATCCTTCAAGTCTCCACTCAAGTAGCCCCCAGAGCTTGCTTTGATGGAGGGTAGGACTGGCCAGTCCCACCTTCATATCCCCACTTAAACTGGTGGCAGGACGGAGCACCCCTGTCACCCTGGAACTTGCCTTTGTGCTCCCTGTCCTCAGGGCATGCCCAGGCTCCCAGCAGGATCCCAGGGAGAACAGTGTCAGGTGAGATCAGGGCAGGAGGGCGGCCGGGATATAAGCAGCGGGCACAAAGACTCCCTGCTCTGGCCTTTAAACACTGTCCACTGCCGGCTCAGCCATGAAGGTAACCTTGGCTTTTCTGATCCTTGCACTGGGACTAAGAATATTTTGATGTGTAATATCTCTGTAGCAGCAGTATGCCACTCTCATGCCACTCAAATCTAAAAACTGCAGACTTAAATTCTCAGTTTTCTCCGTTTGTTAATTTGAGCCCACACCAGGAAGAGGTTTTGTGTACTTAGTCCTTCAGGAGTAAATCTACAGATGCTGACACCGGGGCTAGAGAGAAGAAAGGGGCACTATGAGGTAGCTTGGGGGCAACTTTAGCATCTCCCGCCTCCAAAGTCCCTTCTCCCATGGAGCTTGCATTTGGGGCAGAGGGTAACAGGGTAATAAAATTTTAGGTTTAATCAAATAGCAATAAAAACTAAGAAGACTACAGCAGATTATGGCGAGAGTGATGGTGGGGAGGTGCTGTTTTATATAGGGCCTCTCTGAAGGAAGTGAGGGTCAAGTCATGCTGATTGCTGGGGAAGAACATTCCTGAAGCAGGAACATGATGCCAAACTCATGGAATTTCAAGAAGGCCACTGTGGTTGGAAAGACTAAGGTGAGGGAGAGTGTAGGAGGGTCAGAGGGATGGCCAGCAGCCAGATCATGAAGGCTCTGACAGGTGGGGTGACCATCCATCCTGGTTACCCAGAACAGTCCTGATTTATGCTTATTGTCCCAGCTTAATTAATAGTGCCCCTTTCATTCTCAAAATTAAATTTCAGTTTCTGTTCTTCTTAAGTTCTCGTTTCTTCCAACAGAAATGTGGAGATATGTTCACCCAAAAATGTACAAAAATTTTCACAGCAGTACTATTCGTAAATAACAGCAAACTGAAAACAACACAAATGTTCACCAAAGGTAGAGTAAATAAATTGTGATATATTCATGAAATGGGATACTATAGTTCAACGAGAATGAACTATTGCTATGTGCAACAAATGGATGAATCTCAGAAACATAATGATGAAAGAAGGCACCCAGAAAAGCACATACTATATGAGTCCATTTAAATCGAGTTCGCAAACAGGCAACACTAATCCATGGTGTTAGCAGTCAAGTAAGTGGTTACCTTGGGGGGGAGGCTAGTGAATGGAAGGGGGCATGAGTGGGAGCTTCTGGCAATGTTCTATTTCTTGATTTGAGTGCTGATTACATGGGTGTGTCCACTGTGAAAACTAATCAAGGAATACACACGTGACTTATGCACTTCTGCATATATGCTGTACTTCTACAAAAAGTTTGCCTTAAGATAATTATTCTTGGGGCTGGCCGGGTGGTGCAAGCAGTTGGGTGCACGCATTCTGCTGTGGCGGCCCGGGGTTGGCCAGTTCAGATCCCGGGTGCGCACCGATGCACTGCTTGGCAGGCCATGCTGTGGCGGCGTCCGATGTAAAGTAGAGGAGGATGGGCATGGATGTTGGCCCAGGGCCAGTCTTCCTCAGCAAAAAAGGAGGAGGATTGACAGATGTTAGCTCAGGGCCGATCTTCCTCACACACACACACAAAAGATAATTGTTCTTACTTCTGTGACTGAAGGAGGCAAGATTGGAAACAGAGACATTAGGAGACTTGAAGAGACTGTGGTTTGTGTTAGGGTGGTTCCAGCGGAGAGGGTGAGAAGTAGGCTGGACTTTGGACGTTTTGAAGGTCTAGTTGTTAGTATTTGCAGGTGGACTGGATGTGAGAGAGAGAAATCACAAACAACTCTAAGGCTTTTGGCTTTAGGAACTGAAAAGATACAGGAACCACTTACTGAAATGTAGAAGACTATTAGGAAGTGTTTTTGTTTTGTTGTTGGTGTGTGTGGAGGGGGACAGGTGGAGAAATAGAGTTCAGTTTGGGACGGAAGCCTGAGGTACCTTTTAGGCAATCGCACAGAGAGACTGAATCACAGCTAGATGTAGCCTGTCATTCAAGGGGCTAGAAAGAGAAGTCCGGTATTCTGTTTAGGAGAAACAGGAACCTTATCTTCCACCATTCACAAAAATCAACTCCAGATAGCTCAAGACCTAAATATAAAACATAGAACCATATTCTTCAAGAAAATGTAGGTGACTATATGTCTCAGGGTGGGGGCTATGTTCTAAGTTTCTGGTCTTACAAACTCTACAAGAAGAGATAGGCTGCATATTTGATTACCAAAAATTACAAACTTTTATATGGCAAAAATATCACAAGCAACGTTAAAAACAACATATTTGGGAAAATTTTTTAACAGAGAAGATAGCTTTAGGATTCACAGGGAACAAAACAACTAAAGACAAAAAATTATCATAGGATAAAAATAGGCAAATTCATAGACAGGAATGACCCACAAACAAATGGAAAATGCTCAAACTTGTTAGTAGCCAGGGAAAAGCAAATTAAAGTGACAACATCATCCTTCTCATGTCAGATAAAGAAAGGGGTTCTCTCAGTCATTGCTGCTGGCGGGTCCACCTCTAACATTAGCAGGAGGCCGAGGCAAGACACAAACGCGAATGGAGGCCCGCACACCAAATGTTTTATATTTAGAAGTTATAAATATGTTCTATCATCTTAATGTGATAAATGTATTCTGAAAAGTATTGTAAAGCTATGGTTTTCATATGACTGAAAGCTGACAAACTACCAATGATGACAATTTAATTATTATGATAAATTATCACAGATGATATTACTAAATATTTTAATAAGTCACAGTCACTTATTATAGTCATTTTCATAATCTCTTAACCAGTATTTATATCCAAGCAGAATATCTTAGGTTCTCTTTTCAAATTTCAACGCTATTATATTATAAAGAAAACTGAAAATAGCCGTTGTTGGATTTTGTACAAATCTCTCTTCAAATGGTACTATGCTTTGATGTATAACAAACAGAAAAATAGCCACTACAGAAAACTGGCTTTCAGATTATTTGTACATGAATCTTCCCCTTTAGGTTAGGCAAATATTTTGTTTCCTTGTTTCAATGTCTCATATTTTACGAGAATGTCATTTTTCTTGTGTATTTCACATGCATTTTTGCTTTTCTTTTTATAAACTTTAAAAAAAATTTAACCCTTTAAAAAGTGAAATAGCCAAACCTAAGAGTTTTTTAAAGCTTTTCTTAAGATTATCAATAGAAATTAACAGTTCATACTAAATACCTGCAGATAGCACAAATTCAATATTACTTTCACTTTCTGTTAAAGCCCATGACTTGCTCTTTGAGGATCTTCTGTGGTTTTGCTTAACTCTTAGTATCTAAATTCAACTTAATTACTTTAACAGCATTTAGTTGGTATTCCAACCATGTGTCTGAGATTTGTTATAAGGTCCGATATGAGTTTAATCAAGCTGTCCCATACTTGGGCATGTCTAGAAAATTGTGTACTGGACCCTCTATCGTCCCACGACATCATCGCTGTCGGCACGGCAGAGGGCCTGTCTCCTAGAAACAAATTCAAACTGTGAGCTGTTCATCACACAGAACACTTCTGGATTCTTGACCAAACTTCGTGCTTGTATGCCTTTTATTTACCAACCATGTTAGCTCCATTACCACAGGCTCGCCTTCGACAGTCTTTTAAATGTTAGTTTTTCAACACGTCTTCTGACCATGGTACATTCTAGTTGAACTGAGTATTTTTTCAAAAAAACTTTATATATGATTTCATCTTTCGCTTTATTACTCATTAAATTAATCTGTTTGAATTCTCTATCTTAGACAGTGACCATTAGTTTTGTTATTTTTTGTCCTAATTACATGTTAGGCATTTTATCAAATTTTGAAATAGTTTTTACTAAACCCAGAAATTTTCCATTGTTTTTTATAAACATTGTGTTGGTGGTGCCATGAAAAGCATCATTAGGCTTGGCTAAATATTGGGCACATTATATTATTCTTTCAAGAACGGTACATTGATGTTTTCTAGCTTTGTCTTTTTTTGGTATTATCATTTGTTGTTTATTCAGTCTTTTCTGCCAATTCTAGTAACTGTGTGTGTGATTCTTTGTGTTTCACAATGAAATCTTCCTTTACTAAAGAACATGAAGTTGCAGAGATTTCATCTGAACTGTTCAAGTTGTGGATTTGACGAGAGAAATATTCTTACTAATTTTCATCGTTTTGATAATTAAATCTTCATTGAACAAATAATATGTAATGTCCTGTTCGTGAATTTTACATGGGTCATCCTGGAAGAAGACTGCTTACTTTTACTGTTTTGTTTTTAAAAATGCAAGCAGACCATTTCTTTGAAGATTTGTTGCTTCTTTTTTCTTTTCAGCTTTTATTTTCTTTTCTGAGCTCCTCTTAAGTATTATTTTCTACCAAAACCTTGACTTACACTCATTTTCAACAATCTAGAAATTAAAAAGTAAAATGTAATTATATTGAAAGTATACAAAATTATGATATAGTTTCATCAAAATTAAGAGTAAATCCAAAAAAAGTAATTTGCAGATATAATTTCAAAAAGTTAGTTTTGTCTAAAATATACAAAATTATTAATATTAAAGTCAAAATATGAATTATAATTAATGAGTACATTTTAAATCAAAATTATTTAAAAGCTGAAAGTTTTAACATATTTTTGAAAATTTAACTAAATCTTCTAAATATTTTTGTAAGAATAAAAGCATTCATAATTCTAATATTCAGTGTCCATTTAGTTGCTGACATAGAGAGTTGGTTCTTCACGCAGGTTCCGTCTAAACCTGCGCTGTCCAATACAGCAGCCACTAACTACATGTGGCTACTGAGCACCGGAAATGTGGACAGTCCACAGTGAGATGCACTGTAAGTGTAAAATACTCATCAGATTTTTAATATTTGGTATCAAAGAAGGTAAAATATGCAAGAATTTTTTATATTAATTACATGTTGAAATGATATTTTGGGTATATTGCATTAAATATATTATTAATTTCCCCTTTTAATTTTTTTTAAGTGTGACAACTAGAAAATTTTAAATTACTTATGTGGCTCTCGTATTTCTATTGGACAATACTGGTCTAGACGTACATACATACAAATTCAAGAGTAGTAGGAATCAGCTCTCACGTGCAAGTCTTGCATATATTGTACTAATTCACGAATACCTCCAGAAGCACAAATTGAAACGTAGAGAAAATGGGCCCTGGGCACTACGGGGAAACAATACATTATGCAAGAATTTATTTGACTAGCTATTAGTCTGTCTTTTTCTCTTACCTAAGTCATTTCTTCCCTACACTCCAAAGCAATGTCCATTTCTGATGTCAGCAGGAGTGCAATCCACAAACCTTTAGACTCAGGTGGCCCTTGTTTCCGAGACACAGAGTAAGAGATGCAGAGAAGCATTTCGCTGGGGTATGAATGATGTTAGTCATAAGAGCAGATGGTGAGGATTATGGGTCATGCTGTGCCACTGCTGAGTGACAGAGGTGCCCCATGTGTCTGTAATAAACCAACTGTTTTGTAATATCAGGGTCCTCTAAAGTGCAGAAGCCCCTCTTGATTATATCAACAGTATCCAGCAATACTGGCTGGTGGAGATGTGTGTTTTTGCAGAATTTTTGGAAAGCAATGTGGCAAGATCTATTAAAATGTACATGAACCATTGATAAAGCCACCCCATTCCTGTGACTCTAGTCTGTAGGCACAATAGCACACTTGGTAAGGTTATCAACAGCTATCAACATAAGGTCATCTTGTAAAACAGATTCTTTTTTTTTTTAATTAAAATAGAGTTTATTAGCCTTTAATATAAACATGAGAAGGAAAACCCACATTAAGTTGTAGCCTTCTTTTCAAAATAAAACTGCAATCAATACTTGAATCTCCAAGCTCCAAACTCCATAAACAATGTTTTTGAGGTGGTAGATTGTAATATTTTATATCCCATTATTTACCATTTATCTCTCTGTCCTTTAAAAATGATGGAACCTGCAGAACTCAATATAATGTGAAGCCTTGCTATATTGAGAGAAGGTGTTCCTGGCCCAGAAGTGCTTTGTTTATAGGCAGTTCCTAGGATTACATTTGAGAAGGTAGGAGAAAGATTTCACAGGTTGAGAACATTAATCTTTTTTCAGTATTTCAAGTTTAGGTGACATTTTACCAATCTCCTAAAAGATTGATTACTTCACTCCCTGCCCTTTAAAGCCTGAGGTAA
The DNA here is from genome assembly GCF_020826845.1 of Diceros bicornis minor. NCBI lineage: Eukaryota > Metazoa > Chordata > Mammalia > Perissodactyla > Rhinocerotidae > Diceros > Diceros bicornis. Next base: position 10,885,359 of record NC_080770.1, read on the forward strand.
GGGTTCCTATGGTTTGTAAGTTTCCTCCTTAAATAGCAGGACTTGAGATGGGACAGCTACAGCCAGGTTAACATGGAAAATGGAAAAGCTGTTTCCCATCATCTACTTTCATATCACTACTATTAGAGTCCAGTTCTGTCCAACTTATTACATGTGAATTAACACTGCTCTTCATAATCTTCCTTTCCCAAATCTAGAAAGAAGAAATTTAGGTGATCAAAGCAGGAAAACAGCACAAGCCCTGTTTAAAAGAGGAGGGCACATGAAGATACTAGGTATCTCTACAGTCTTAGTGCAGTTCCAAGCCTTGATACTTGCAGAGGTATAAATGCTACAAACCCACGAAACATCATCTGAAAGTCCAACTGAATCTCCTCCAAACCCACCCAGTTTTGTAAATTCCAAATACTAAACCCTGAATTTTAATCTTGTTTCAGGCAATGTTTGCCAACTTCAAGAGACCGAAACAAAAAATTAAAAGCTCAATATTCAAAATTTACAAAACCAAGTAAGTTGAAAAGAAACTCAATCAAACCTTCACACGATGCCCCGCAAGTCCGTAGCATCCACACCCCTGCAGCAGTGCGCTGGAGGGCCCAAGCACGCTATAGTAAAGCCCAAAATTGCACCCAGACTTTCGGGACATCTTCTATTTCACTACCTGCTTGTTATCACTGGACCACCATGTTGGTTGGAATTATGAAAAGATCTTTTAATATATTTATTTAACAAAGAGGAAAATCATCAGAAAATGAGAAGCACCATTATAGTTCACAAGAAATGCAGCATGGCCCCAACAGAAGTAGATAATAACTGATACTTTCTCTGTTTATGATCCCAAACATGCTAAAATGCTAATAAGTAGTGCTTGCAAAGAATTTGACAAGTGTTATTCAGCAGTTTTTTGGTTTAAATTGATTGCCAATAATGACTAGCAGCTTCAACGACACAGTAGGGAGGAAGAACCTTCAATACCTAACAAGGCCATCCCGTCTGTTCCTAAGTGGCTTTACGAGGTGTTAGGAGTCCCATGTTTCAATGGTAATACTGCATTGATTCTAAAAGGAATATGCAGCAATATGGGGGAGGGGGGGCAAGAAAAATAGAAAAACATAAAAGTTATATAGTTAGTGTCTTTAAAGTCTAAAAATTTAAACTATTAATTAAAAAACCTCACCTAGTTCACAGCGATCAGCCTACACAGTAAGCACATGTCTGTGTGTGGGCTGGTAGCTTTTGCTTTGGAGTGGTTTTTGTAACTGTTTACATTAAAAAGGACAGAAGAGTGTGTTGCACTGACACGGTCCCATTCTTTCCTATGAGCATAATCCTTGCTGTCCACAAGTCTCTTGAATTTGATGTCTTTATTTTAGGTGAAGATACTAACTTTGCTGGTTTTTGAGCAGGAGAGATGATATTTCTCCAGTCCTTGTAGATGAGGGGTTCATGATGTTACAAACTCTAGTTCCTCCCTTAAGAGAGGATGGCATTAGAGCGCTGAATACCAACAAAATTATCAGCGCTGCAAGACCTTCTCATAGCAGCTCTACACAAGTCTTTGTATTTGTCTTCACACAATCTGGAAATGGCCTCCAGGATCCGTGCTCTTTCTGTGCTCAGAGGAGCAAACAGAAAATTCAGGTTGTTTTCATCTGCTAAGGAGCGAAGGTCAAAGTAGTATTTGGCATAAACACTGGTAGGGACGTTAATATTAAACTGAAGTAGCTCCAAAAAATGCCTTTCCATCTTATTCATGTCCTCAACTGTAATGTCCTTGAGGATCTGGCAGTAGTCCACATTCCATACAGCCTGATCGTCCCAAACCTTGGAGGCAAGAAGAATGGCTCCCAAAACAATTCTTTTCCAGTTAGTGGGACAAATGTCGATCTCAGCATAAGTTAAAAGCCTTTCTAAGTAAACCAAAGTTACTATTGCACATTCAGCTGTTAGCTGTGCGGCACTAAAAAGAGTAGGAACAAATCTGTAAATAAACTTGTGTTCAGGATCATGCTCGAAGTACTCCTCTGGAATCTTTTCTCGTGTGAGTGGATGTGATCCCTAATCAAAAATATCCAAGGATCGATTTGCATCTCTGTTCTTTATGTGGTAATATATTGCTAAGGTCACACATTTTATTGTGGTTCTAAGATTAGGCTGGCTGACTGTGCTGTCATCTAGAAATATTGTTGAGCATGAGCTATACTTTTTAGTAAGCTGACCTGGAGATACATGGTTTACATGGCTGCTCTTCCTCTTTTCTCGCACATCTGTTTGAGATTTGCTCAGGAAAATTGTGCTTGCCCTTGGACGGTCAGAAGGGTTTGATTCCAAAGCTAAGTCTTCGGGCATCTCGCGGTCGCTGATGTGCTGCAGGTGGTGGCCCTCGCCCGCCCCGAGGTCCGCCTCGCCCGGCTCCACCGCAGCCGGCGCCGCCGCCACCGCCGCCGCCGCCGCGTCCCCGGCCGCCGCCTCGTAGCTCTCGGGCCCGCAGTCCCGCGCCGCCGGCCCCGCGCGCCGGCCCGGCTTGGGGCTGGCACTGGGGGACACGCAACAGGTCAGCGTGTTGCCCATGGGCCGCCCGCGCCTCGCCGCGCCCCCTCCACAATGGCGCGGCCGCCTGGCCCCGGCGCCGGCGCCGCTCCGCAACGACCAGAGCGGAGGGCGGCGACCGCCGCCTCAGCGAAAAGGGGTGGGGACCCGACCCTAAAACAGATTCTTAACCGGGGGACACATCAGAATTACCTGAGAAACTTTTTCCTAATACACCTGTGTTGCCTCTCTACCTCAGATCTATTAAATTAGATTCCTTAGGGAAGAGGCTCGGATATGTATATTTTGAAAAAGCTCCCTAGGTGATACTATAGTACACTTCTGGTTAAATATTACAAATCTAAAAAAGTGACCATCAATTCTGTATAGAAGAAGAAAGGAACAGAGAAGGACTACTGAAACACTGAGAAAAAAAAAAAGTTAAAAAATGGCAGTAAGTACATACTTATCAATAGCTACTTTAAACGTCAATGGACTAAATGCTCCAATTAAAAGGCATAGGGTGGCTGACTGGATAAAAAACAAGACCCATATATATGCTGCATATAAGAGACACACTTCAGACCTAAAGACACTCACAAACTGAAAGTGAAGGGATGGAAAAAGATACTCCACGCAAATGGCAATGAAAAGAAAGCTGGGGTAGCAGTACTCCTATCAGACAAAATAGACTTTAAAACAGAAACTGTAAAAAGAGACAAAGAAGAGCATTACATAATGATCAAGGGAACAATCCAACAAGAGGATATAACACTTGTAAATATCTACGCACCCAATGTAGGTGAACCTAAATATATAAAGCAATTATTAACAGACATAAAAACAGAAATAGACAGTAACACAATAATAGTAGGGGACTTTAACACTCCACTTACACCGATGGATAGATCATCCAAACAGAAGATCAATAAGGAAACATTGGCCTTAAACGACACACTACAACAGATGGACCTAGTAGATATATACAGAGCATTCCATCCAAAAACTGAAGAATACACGTTCTTTTCAAAGGCACATGGAACATTCTCCAGGATTGATCACATATTAGGCCACAAAACAAGTCTCCATAAATTTAAGAAGATTGAAATAATACCAAGCATCTTTTCTGACCACAACGGTATGAAACTAGAAATCAACTATAGGAAGAAAATCAGAAAAGCCACAAATACGTGGAGATTAAACAAAATGCTACTGAACAACGACTGGGTTAACGAAGAAATCAAAGAAGAAATCAAAAAATACCTGGAGACAAATGAAAATGAAAATACGACATGCCAGAATTTATGGGATACAGCAAAAGCAGTTCTAAGAGGGAAGTTTATAGTGATACAGGCCTATCTCAACAAACAAGAAAAATCTCAAATAAACAATCTAACAATGCACCTGAAGGAACTGGAAAAAGAAGAACAAACCAAGCCCAAAATCAGTAGAAGAAGGGAAATAATAAAAATCAGAGCAGAAATAAATGAAATAGAGACCAAAAAAAAAATAGAAAAAATTAATAAAACCAAGAGCTGGTTCTTTGAAAAGATAAACAAAATTGACAAACCTTTAGCTAGACTCACCAAGAAAAAAAGAGAGAAGGCACAAATAAGTAAAATCAGAAATGAAGGAGGAGAGGTTACAACAGACACCTCAGAAATACAAAAGATTATAAGAGAATACTAGGAAAAGCTATATGCCAACCAATTCGACAATCTGGAAGAAATGGATAAATTCTTAGAATCATACAACCTTCCAAAACTGGATCAAGAAGAAGTAGAGAATTTGAATAGACCAATCACCAGTAAGGAGATCGAAACAGTAATCACAAACCTCCCCAAAAATAAAAGTCCAGGACCAGACGGCTTCCCTGGTGAATTCTACCAAACATTCAATGAAGACTTAATACCTATCCTTCTCAAACTCTTCCAAAAAATTGAGGAGGGGGGGAAGCTCCCTAACTCATTCTACGAAGCTGACATTACCCTGATACCAAAACCAGACAAGGACAACACAGAAAAAGAAAATTACAGGCCAATATCACTGATGAACATTGATGCAAAAATCCTCAATAAAATACTAGCAAATCGCATACAACAATACGTTAAAAAGATTATACACCATGATCAAGTGGGATTTATTCCAGGGATGCAGGGATGGTTTAACATTCGCAAATCAATCAACGTAATACACCACATTAATAAAATGAAGAATAAAAATCACATGATCATCTCAATAGATGCAGAGAAAGCATTTGACAAGATACAGCATCCATTTATGATAAAAACTCTGAATAAAATGGGGATAGAAGGAAAGTACCTCAACATAATAAAGACCATATATGAGAAACCCACAGCTAATATCATCCTCAATGGTGAAAAAATGAAAGCCATCCCTCTAAGAACAGGAACCAGACAAGGATGCCCACTGTCACCACTCCTATTTAACATAGTACTGGAAGTCCTAGCCAGAGCAATCAGGCAAGAGAAAGAAATAAAAGGGATCCAAATTGGAAAGGAAGAAGTGAAACTGTCACTATTTGCAGATGACATGATTTTATATATAGAAAACCCCAAAGAATCCACCAGAAAACTTTTAGAAGTAATAAACGAATATGGTAAAGTTGCAGGATACAAAATCAACATACAAAAATCAGTTGCATTTCTGTACACTAACAACGAAGTAGCAGAAAGAGAAATTAAGAATAGCATCCCATTTACAATTGCAACAAAAAGAATAAAATACCTAGGAATAAACTTAACCAAAGAGGTGAATGATCTGTACACCGAAAACTATAAAACATTTCTGAAAGAAATTGAAGAAGACACAAAGAAATGGAAAGATATTCCGTGCTCTTGGATTGGAAGAATTAACATAGTTAAGATGTCCATACTTCCTAAAGCCATCTATAGATTCAATGCAATCCCTATCAAAGTTCCAACAACATTTTTCACAGAAATAGAACAAAGAATCCTAAAATTTATATGGAACAACAAAAGACCCTGAATAGCTAAAGGAATCCTGAGAAAAAAGAACAAAGCTGGAGGTGTCACACTCCCTGATTTCAAAATATACTACAAAGCCATAGTAACCAAAACAGCATGGTACTGGCACAAAAACAGACACACAGATCAATGGAATAGAATCAAAAGCACAGAAATAAACCCACACATCTATGGACAGCTAATCTTTGACAAAGGAGCCAAGAACATACAATGGGGAAAAGAAAGTCTCTTCAACAAATGGTGTTGGGAAAACTGGATAGCCATATGCAAAAAAATGAAAGTAGACCCTTACCTTACACCATACACAGAAATTAACTCCAAATGGATTAAAGACTTGAATGTAAGACCTGAAACTGTGAAACTTCTAGAAGAAAACATAGGCAGTACGATCTTCGACATCAGTCTTAGCAACATCTTCTCAAACACCACATCTGACCGGGCAAGAGAAACAATAGAAAAAATAAACAAATGGGACTACATCAAACTAAAAATCTTCTGCACAGCAAAGGAAACCATCAACAAAACGAAAAGACAACCTAACAATTGGGAGAAGATATTTGCAAACCATACTTCTGATAAGGGCTTAATCTCCAAAATATATAAAGAACTCATGCATCTTACCAACAAAAACACTACCAACCCAATTAAAAAATGGGCAAAGGACCTGAACAGACATTTCTCCAAAGAAGATATACAGATGGCCAACAGAAACATGAAAAGATGTTCAAAATCATTAACTATCAGGAAAATGCAAATCAAAACTACAATGAGATATCACCTCACGCCCGTCAGAATGGCTATAATTAACAACACAGGAAACAACATGTGTTGGAGAGGATGTGGAGAGAAGGGAACTCTCATACACTGCTGGTGGGAGTGCAAACTGGTGCAGCCACTATGGAAAACAGTATGGAGATTCCTCAAAAAATCAAGGATAGAACTACCATATGATCCAGCCATCCCACTGCTGGGTATTTATCCAAAGAACTTGAAAACACCAATTCGTAAAGGTACATGCACCCATGTGTTCATTGCAGCGTTATTCACAATAGCCAAGACTTGGAAGCAACCTAAGTGCCCATCAAGGGACGAATGGATAAAGAAGCTGTGGTATATATACACAACGGAATACTACTCAGCCATAAGAAATGATGAAATCCAGCCATTTGTGACATCATGGATGGACATTGAGGGTATAATGCAAAGTGAAATAAGTCAGAGGGAGAAGGTCAAATACCGCATGATTTCCTTCATTAAGTAGTAGATAATAACAACAATAAACAAACACATAGGGACAGAGATTGGATTGGTGGTTACCAGAGGGGAAGGGGGGAGGGAGGAGGCTGAAAGGGATAATTTGGTACATGTGTGTGGTGATGGGTTGTAATTAGTATTTTGGTGGTGAACATGATGTAATCTATGCAGAAATAGAAGTACAATGATGTACACCTGAAATTTTTACAATGTTATAAACCAATGTTACTGCAATAAACAAAAAATTAAAAAAAAAAAGTATGCAGAGTCAATAGATTGTATGCCATTATAAACTCCCAAGCCATATTCAAATTTTATTTTTCAAATTTTGCTTTAAATAAGGGGGGATTTTATTTGGGATTTTGAAATCTGTAACAAAGAAAACTGTAATTCAAAACATATAGTTAATTCAAACTTATAAGAGCTGTACTGATTTCTCTGCACTATGAAAGAGTGTTTAAGTAAGTTCATAGGGTACATTAGATCATAGAGAACCTGTTTAGTCTACAGTAGCTCCTGCTTATCTGTGGGGGATACGGTCCAAGATCCCCAGTGCACGCCTGAAACTGCAGATAGTACTGAACCCTATAGATACTATGTTTTTTCCTATATAAACATACCTATGATAAAGCTTAATTTATAAATTAGTTACAGTAAGAGATCAACAACAATAACTAATAAAGGTGGTTTTGGTGCCATTATTAAGTAAAGGAGGATTGCTTGAACACAAGCACTGTCATATCACAACTGTCGATCTGATAACCGAGACAGCTACTAAGTGACTGATGGGTGGGTTGCGCACACAGGGTAGATACAACGGACAAAGGGATGATTCCCCTCTCGGGCAGGACAGAGTGGGATGCTGAGAGGTTTCCTCACGCTACTCAGAACAGAGAGCAATTTAAAACTTATGAATTGTTTATTTCTGGAATTTTCCATTTAATATTTTCAGACTGTGGTTGACTGACTCCATGGAAGGAGAAACTGTGGATAACGTGGGACTCCTGTACTTAAGGCAACAAACTGATCTAGAAACATCCAGATAGTTAACACATTAACACAAGGCATTCTCCTATTAAATCATACTGGAGAAGGAACTCTGTTAGTCTAATTTGAGTTACTACTCATAGAAGTAACAAATGGGGTTAAATTTGAGAATCAAAAGAGCAGTTTTCATTATTTAGTGTGAATTATTTTATATGAAAACTGAAACTACCAAGTGATATTAGACTTATTTAAGAAATGTGGATAATCAGATATTTGTCAAACTTTCACACTTGAATAAATCCCAAACACATGAGCCACAGATGACACTTACTTTTGAGAGTCTAATTTCTGAGCATGTTTCTCATGCTTCTCCTTTTCTAGGCATTTTATGTTTCTCTCTGTTACCAGCTGCTTTCCAGGAACCTCTGGAATCCCCATGGCTGCTGCAAATTTTGCTGCACCTTGGTCAGTCAGAAAGCAATGCGGTGTCTTGAGCCAGAAAGAAGTGGAAAAATGGTTATTGTTTTTGAAAAAGTTAAAATCTTTTTAACTGTTCCAACTGTGTAGAAATAAATACTTCTCTCTGAGTACAAAGCCTTAAAAATGGAAATTCCACTGGCTTGCATTTCTGGATGTTGAAAAGAGCCTGGCTCTCTGAGTTTTTGTATTTTCAAAAGAACTAAAAAATGATGGAATATTACTAGGAATGCAACTTACATACGATCTTAGAGAATTTAATCCATTTGTATTTAACACATGCTACTATACAGTGGGTCTGTACAGTTTGTATGTGTTATATGTGTTGAGAGAAGGCTGAAGAAAATACAGGAAGATAACAGGAAAACAAGGTAATCACTGGTTAAAGGATTACTACTCAAATTACATGGTCAACAAAGTCAGAATCTTGGCTTATTTGAGAAACTTAATATTGCTTCTGTTCTTGTATATAATTTTAGGAGAACAGTGATCTCAAGTATTTCCCTGTAGTCAGACCCCTTGTAGTCACTGAAAGACACAACTAACATTCCTTAGGAAAAGGATGCTTTATTACCACATATACCTTTTCCATAACGAGCCGCGCAAGTTTAATGGGATTTGGTACACAGCGGACTGCAGACACGGCTCTTGCAGACAGGTCTTTTCCATTCATGATACTAGCATCCATTTCAACTTCACCATTTGCATTCAACATAGATCCACAACCTAAATCCAAAAAGAAGTTGAAAAACAAGAACTAAGAATTTAGAAATGGGTTCAGTTTCCTCTAAGCTGCCTACTTTAATTCATCCTCTACTCCATCACCAGAGGAATAAATTTTAAAACACAAATCTGACTTGGCACCCCATGACCTACAAAATAAAAAGTATGAAGCCCTTCCTGGTCTGGCCTCTGACTGACTTTTCCAGCTTCATCTCCTCTCCTTGGCTATACTTTACTGAAATATCAGCTTTCTCTGCAAGTACCATAAGCTCTCATCCTCTGTGATTACTCTTTACTCCTGCACATTCTGTTCTCTGTATCACTAGCACACTTTCTCCAACATTCTCTGCCTAGATAATGCCTAGAAGTCTAGCTATTCTTAACCTCTCTTTGTGCTTGTTTCCTCATCTGTAAAATGGGGGTAAGAACAAAGCTCAAGAATATTTAAAGGATTATAAAAATATCCAGCACTAACAAGGTAAAACTCACAATGTCTGGTATCCAATAAGAAATTACCAGGCACACAGAAACAGGAAAATATGACTCAAAAGGAATAGAAAAAACCAAATCAACATTAACAGACACAGAAATGACACAAATGATAAAATTAGTAGACAAGGTATTAAAACAGCTGTTATAACTATACTCCATATGTACAACAATGTGGAGGAAAATATAAAAAGGACCCAAATAGAACTTCTAGATGTGAAATGAAAAATACACTGGACAGTATTAACACCAGATTAGATACTGCAGCGGAAAAGATTTATGCACTTGAAGACACAGCAATAGAAACTATCCAAAATGAAAACCAAAAAAGACTTAAAAAAGAAAAAATAACAGAGCATGATTGAGCTCAGGGATAATTTCAAGCAGCCCAACGTATGTATAATTGAAGTCCCAAAAGGAGAGGTGAGACAGAGGAATGACAAATATATTTAAGGAAATAATGGATAAAAAATTTTCAGATTTGATGAAAACTATAAATTCACAGATCTGAGAAGCTCAATAAACTCCAAGCAAAAGAAAGATGCAGAAAAATATGTGCAGGCACACCATTAAGTAGAGAGGCAAAAAGATAAGATTGATAGCATATTTCTGTTAGAAATGATGTAAGCCAGAAGACAGTGGGGCAACATCTTTAAAGCCCTGAAAGAAAAAAACTTGTCATGTTGTAATTCTATACCCAGTGAAAGTATCTTTCAAAAAAACGAAAACAAAGACTTTTTTAGACATACAAAACCTGAAAGAATTCATCAACACCAGATGTGCAATACAAGAAATGTTAAAGGGATTTTTTCAGGCAGAAGGACAATGATAGCAGATAGTAATCAGGATCCACACAAAGGAATGAAGAGCACTGGAAATGGCTAACATGTGGATAAGCAGAAATATTTTTCCCTTTATTTTTACAATATCTTTAAAATATAACTGCTTAAAGGAAAAATAATAACAATATATTGAGCAATTTATAACATACACAGAAATAAAATATATGACAACAATAGCACAAAGGCCAGGAAAGGAGAAACACAGGTATGCTGTTACTGTGTTATAGCACTATGCATGAAGTGTTGTATTGCTCAAAGGTAGACTGTGACAAGTGAAAGGTCTATACTATATACTCTAAACCCTTAAAAATAGAAATATAGCTACTAGGCCAACAAAGGAGGTAAGATAGAATCACCATAAACGACACTCAATTATTCCAAAAGAAGGCAGAAAAAGAGGAAAATTGAACAATGAATCGATTGGACAAATAGAAAGATGACAGATTTATATCAAACAATATCAATAATCACATTAAATGTAAATGGTCTAAACATCTCAATAAAAATCAGAGATTGTCAAATTGTATAAAAAGATAAAACACAATCATATGTTGCCTATAAGAAATCCAATTTAAATGTAAAGACACAAATAGGTTAAAAGTAAAAGAATGGAAAAGTTATACAATGCTAAAATGAATCAAATGAAAGCTGGAGCAGCCATATTAATATTGGGCAAAGCATACTTCAGAACAAGGAACATTAAATAATACTAAGGACATTAAGTAATAATAAAGGGACCAATTTACCAAGAAGACAAAAATCTATGCACTGAACAACAGTTTCAGAATACATGCAACAAAAACTGATAGAACTCAAAGGAAAAATAGACAAATCCACAATTACAATTAAAGATGTCAACACTGCTTTCTCAGTAATCAATAGAAATAGACAGAAAATCAAGATATAGAAGATATGAAGAATATTATCCACCAACTTGACCTCATTGAGATTTACAGAACTTTCCATCCAGCAACAGCAGAGTACACATTCTTTTTAAGTGCAAAGAGAATATTTACCAAGATAGACCATCTTCTGGGCCAAAAAACAAAGCTTACAAAGTTTAAAAGAATGTAAATCACACAAAGTGTGTCCTTTGATCATAACAGAATTAAATTAAAAACGAACAATATTTGGAAAACCCACAAATATTTAGAAATTAAGTATCATGCTTCTAAATAACCCATGGTTTAAAGAGGAAGTCACAAGGGAAAGAAGAACACATTTTGAACAGAACAGAATGAAAATGAAAAGACAACGTGTAAAAACTTGTAGGATACAATCAAAGCAGTACTTAGAGTAAAATTTAAAGCATTAAATGCTTGAATTAGAAAAAAATGATCTCAAATTAATAATCTAATGGGAAAAAGAAATGCAAATTATTCCCAAAGCAAGCTGAAGAAAGAAGACAATAAAGATAAATCAATGAAATTCAGAACAGGAAAACAGCAAAAGAAAAAAAAAAATCCACAGAACCCTCCCAAAACCAAAAACTAGTTCCTTGAACCTTACTCAAAGAAGAAAGAGATAACTTGAATAGTCCCATGTCTATTAAATAAATTGATTTTAGTTAAAAACTTTCCTTCAAAACAAAACAAAAAACAAACCAACTCCAGCCACAGATGACTTCACTTGTAAATTCTGCCAAATATTTACAAAGAAATAATGTCAATTTTATACAGACTCTTCAAGAAAAACAGAAAAGGATGGAGCAGATTCCAGTTCATATGAAGTGAGTATTATCCTATCAAAACTAGGCAGATATTATAAGAAAATAAAACTACAGACCAGTATCCCTCACGAAACAGATACAAAATCATCAACACTACAAAATCAAACCCAGCAGTATAGGAAAAAGATAGGATATCACAACAAAGTGGTGTTAATCCCAGGGATGCAAACTTGGTTCAAAATTCAAAAATCAATCAGTCAATATTCACCCTAACAATAGACAAAAGAAAAACCATATGGTCATCTCAATAGATGCAGAACAAGGATTTGATAAAGTTCAGCATCCATTCATGATAGAAAAAATCTCAGGGAACTAAAAATAATGGAAGCTTCTCAACCTGACGAAGGGCATCTGTAAAATCCTACAACCAACATCATACTTAATGGTGAAAGATAGTGCTTTCCCTTTAGGGTTGGAAAAAATGCAAGGATGTTTGCTCTCACCACTCCTATTCAACATAATATTGGATGGTGTAGCCAGTACAATAAGGCAAGGAAAAGAAAGAAAAAGCATCAAGATTGGAAGAGAAGAAATAAAACTGTCTCTATTTGCAGATGACACTTCCTATAAAGCTACACAATACAATACTATATTATATAATACACACAATACTTACTATAAAGCTTACTATACAATAATCAAGACAGTGTGGTACTGGCAAAAGAATAGACAGACAGACAGATCAATGAAACAGAATAGAGAGCCCAGAAACAAAGGGTCATAAACATATACTAAACTGATCTTTGACACAGGAGCTGTGATATTGTAATTTATAATAAATGTATATTTTGGTCTTAGTCCACAGTTCCTGGCTCACAGCTCCCCAAACCTTGGAATTTCCTAAGGGATAACAGCAATGGGAGCATGTTTTGTTATAATATTTGGTCTTTTGTCTTCAGTTCCTGAGATCACTTCAGAGCCATAAAGGTGAAATGGGTGTCTTTTATTCATAACAAGCTGCTTTCAACCACAACTGAGTTTATGTTAATGAGGCAACTTTTGGAACCTCTAAAGACTGGGGGGGGGGCTGGTTACTGTGGGAACCAACTGTGAGTAAGTAAAGGGCTGGAACTTTCAGCTCCGCTCCCTGATTTCCAGGGAGGGGAGAAGGGCTGGAGGTTGTATCAATTACCAGTGGCCGGTGATTTACTCAATCATGCCTAAGGAATCGGGTCTCCATAAAACCCAAAAGGATGGGGGTTCAGGGAGCTTCCAGGATGGTGAACCAGAGGTCTTCCACATGCCACCATTCAGGGCACCAAACTCCACAGGGACAGAGGACCTCACCCTACGTATCTCTTCATCTGGAGGTTGATTCATATCCTTTACTATCCTTTGTAATACTGTAAACCAGTAATCTAGTGAGTAAAGTGGCTCCTGAGTTCTGTGAGCTGCTCTAGCACAGTAATCCAACTCAAGGAGAGAGTCATGGGAACCTCTGATTTATAGCCAGTCTATCAGAAGCACAGGTTACAACCTGGACTTGCAGCTGGCATCTGAAGTGGAGGGCAGTCTTGTGGGAGTGAGCCCTTAACCTGCGGAATCTGATGCTATCTCTGGTAAATAGTGTCAGAACTGAGCTGAATTACAGGACACCCAGCTGGTGTCTGAGAACTGCTTGGTGGTATGGAAAAGCCCACACACATTGGCACTGGGTGCATAATCTTACGAACAAAGGAAATACAATGGAGCAAAGATAAGTCTTTTCAACAAATGGTGCTGGAACAACTGGACATCCATATGCAAAAAACTGAAAGTAGGTACAGACCTTATACCTTTCTCAAGAGTTAACTCAAAATGGATCAAGGACCTTAACGTAAAATGCAAAATGATAAAACTCCTAGAAGATAACAGAGGAGAAAAATCTAGATGACCTTGGGTTTGCCTTTTTAGATACAACACCAAAGGCATAAACCATGAAAGAAACAATTACTAAGCTGAACTTCATTCAAATGAAAAATTTCTGTCCTATGAAGGACACTGTCAAGAGAATGAATAGACAAGCCGCAGACGGGGAGAAAGTATTTATAAAAGACATATCTGATAAAGGACAACTATCCAAAATATACAAAGAACACTTAACACTCAATAATAGGAAAACAAAAAACCTGATTAGAAAATTAGTCAAAGACCTTAACAGACGCCTCACCAAAGAAGATGGCAAAGAAGCGTATGAAAAAAAGCAATTGTATATTCACATACTGGCAACAAACAATTGGTAATTGAAATTTTAAAAAGTAGTTTTTACAGTATCACCAAAATACATGAAATAATTAGGTATAAATCTAACAAAATACAAGATTTGTATGCTGAAAACTACAAAATACTGATGAAAGAAAGCAAGGGAGATCCAAATAAATGGAAGTATATACAGCATTTGTGGATTGGAAGGCTCAGTATGGTTGAGATTTCAGTTCTCTCCAAACTGATCTGTAGGTTCAATACAATCCTAATCAAAACTCTAGCAGAATTTTTTTGTAGAAATTGACAAGATGATTCTCAAATTTGTGGGAAAGGCAAAGGGACTAGAGCAGGCAAAACAATCATGGAAAAAGCAGAATTGGAAGACTCTTTACTACCTGATTTTAAGACTAATCATAAAACTATGGTAATCAAGACAGTGTAGTATTGGTGAAAGAATACACATATAGATGAATGGAACAGAACAGAGTACAGAAACAGATCCATACATATAAAGTAAACTGATTATTGACAAAGGTGAAAGGGCAATTCAATGGAGGAAGGATTGCCTTTTCAACAACTGGTGCTGGAACAATCATGCAATAACTGAACCTTGACACATACCTTGTTCCATGCACAAAAACTTATTAAAAATGATCATAGACCTTAACCAAAAACCTGGAACTATAAAATTTCTAGAAGACAGCGAAAGAGAAAAAGTTTGTGAGTCTGGGTTTGGCCAATATTTCTTATATGACACAAAAAGCACGATCCATTAAAAAAATTGATAAATTGGACTTATACAAAATTAAGAACTTCTGGTCTTTGAAAGACACTGTTAAGAGAAAGAAAAGATAAGCCACAGAGTGGGAGCAAATATCTACAAGTCACATCCAGGCATATCTTAGAGATATTGCAGGTTCGGTTCCAGACCACTGCAGTAAAGTGAATATCGCAATAAATTGAGTGGCACAAATTTTTTGGTTTCCCAATGTACATAAAAGTTATGTTTGTAGTCTATTAAGTTTGCAATAGCATTACGTCTAAAAAAACAATGTACATACCTTAATTAAAAAATACTTTACTGCTAAAAAATGCTAACCATCATCTGAGCCTTCAGCAAGTTGTAATCTTTTTGCTGGTGGAGGGTCTTGTGAAAAACAAAACATCTGTGAAGCACAATAAAGCAAAGTGCAATAAAGCAAGGTGCAGTAAAATGAGGTATGCCTGTATCTGATAAAGGACCTATATCCAGAACATATAAAATACTCTTAAAACTCAGTAGTAAGAAAAAAACAGAAACCCATAAAGAAATTGACAAAAGACTTGAAAGATGTTAAAATAAACATAATTTGCCGTTAAGGAAATGCAAATTCACACTAGTGTGAGTTCCACCATACATCTATTAGAATGGCTAAAATGAAAAATACTGACAATACCAAGAGCTGGTGAAGATGCAGAGTAACTAGAACTTTTCATACATTGTTGGTGGAAATGGAAAATAGTAGTCACTTTGGAAAACAGTTTGGCAGTTTCAAATAAAGTTAAATCTACACTTGCCATATGACCAGCAATCCCATACCTAAGGTATTCACTCAAGAGAAATAAAAACATGTTCACACAAAAACCTGTATGTAAATTTGTAATGGCCCCAAATTGAACATGTCCTTCAGTTGGCAAATGACAAAAATGGTGGTATATCCATACAATGGAATACTACTCAACAATAAAAAGGGGGGAACTACCAATACTTGTGTCAACATGGATAACCCTCCAATGCACTCTGCTAAGCAAAGAATCCAGATTCAAAAGGCTACATATTGTATGATTCCACTTATGACATTCTGGAAAGGGCAAAACTATAGGGACAGAAAATACACAAGTTGTTGCCAGGGGCTGGGGGTGAATGGATGTGTGTACTCAAAGGGGTATAGGAGAATTTTTGAGTAATGGAACTGTTTTATGTTTTTATTGTGGTGGTGGTTATACGACTATTTATGTTTTTCACATTCATAGAACTGTACACCAAAAAACTGAAGTTGTACAATATACAAATGACACAGAAAAAATCCATTAAAATGGTATGGTATTAGGCTAGTGGATTCTAAACCTGGTTGTACTTCAGAATCACCTGCAAATCTTCAAAGCAAATGAAAAATTCCTAGACCCCATCACAGATTTTTATCCTATAGGCGTTACATTATAAGTAGTTCAGGAAAAAGGTGGATAAATTAAAATCCTATTATCTCAAAGACTCTTTGAACAGCTTATAAAATTGAACTGTAGGGAGAATAAATTAACTATTTAAAGTTCTGTGTAAATATTGCTCAATTCCAGTAAAGCAAAGGGTCATTATTTGTTTACCAATATAAGTAAGTCTTTAAAGAATATTTCTAGCATTCAAATCTAAAAGTTCAATTTTTACAGTGATGGTTTCTAATAAACAAATTACTTTTTAACAAACTAAGTATTATGAAACAAGCTTTAAACATAAAATGAAATCCATATTGAAACATGAATACAATGTAAACAAAGACAATGTTATTACAAACACTCAGATAAGCTGTGTTATGAATGCTAATTACTGCCACTGAATGACTACGGAGAGCCAGATTTGTATGAAGTTCCCAAATAGTTATTCCAGAGGATTATAGCAGAGGCTGCCAGAAATACTGTTTGCTTATATTGACCTCAGTTGGGAAAAGCAAATGGAAAACAGAGATCAAGGTAGACAGTATGTTGTTAAAAGTCCCACCTTTCCCCCCAAGTCTTTGACTTCCTTCTTTTCAGTCCTACTTTCTTCTTCCTCAATGTGGTGAATAGCAGACATCTGGGAAACCAGAAGGGAGATGCTCAGCAGGAAGGCTCTGGGTACAAAGCAAAGAAGTGAGAACTAGCTGTTCAGTTCCCTAACACATACTTCCCAATTCATGCAGATGACTGATCCTGTTAGAGAAGGTATGAGACCTCTGGTACTACTGCAGCTGAGAGATCCTGGACCTCTGACAAGAGCCAGTGGGAGGCAGGAGTTCTTACCATGTCAGTCTCCCAGATCTCTGCCTGAAGGGTCCAATGGAAGTGAGAGTGGTGATTATTTTTTCATTGTCTAAATTTAGATTAGCAGGAGAAAATATTGGTGAAGATAGCATCTTGGACTCAGTGACTCTGGGAAATTTGGTTTGAGTACTCATTGGTCTATTGATCCTTCTCCTCCCAGAGATGATTACTATTTTTTCTGGTCTCTGTCTTTGTGTCATCTGTCATGAGGTGTTTTTCTTTTGTCTTGTTCTGTGTCATGAGAGGTTGGCTTTGTGACCTCTCTGGTCTCTGCTATCCAGAGGATGTGTGTACCGGCATGCATCTTGGCAGCCCGTCAAATAGACCAGGGTTCTGAGACACACTCTCTTTGTCCAGCTGTGTCAGCTCTCAGGGAAGTTTGTCATAAGGGGGCCCAGTCCATGAGGTCTTTGTCATCTCAACTTGCATTGCTCATTAGTGCACTCTGCCTGTGCAAGGAAGGCCTTTGCTTTCTTAGACTATTTTTGGAAGTGAACTTTCTGGATGTTGTGAGGGCTGCTTCTTTTGCACTGTCTTTTGGGGACACCTCTTGCGTCCATGGGTAAGCCATAAAAGGCTTATTGGTTTGAATCACCATTAAGATCCTACTCATCAATAGCCAGATGATGAATCATTTAAATTGGAAAAACATCTAAATTGGAAAAGTTTTTAGAGAGCTCGCATCATAATTGTTTTATTGGTACCTATAAAAAGACCAAATTAAAAAGAAAATACAAAAAAATAATGACTAGCCTGAAGACCCTGACTCAGGCTACAATTAGGTTGAAAAAAACTTAAACATCTTAAGAGTTGATAGGATTATAAAGGTTGGAATATTTGAGCTAATATTATATGAAAAGTTTATCTCAACTTTGCCTGAGTGGTTTTATTGTTGTTGTTGTTGTTGCTTTTTGATAATAGATGTTATTTCTAGCTGGGAATGCTTCACCTACCCGATATTATAAGATGAAACTTGATCAAGTCCTAATGAAAGCTATGATTAGAGGTATAGCAGCTGATGGACTTAAGTGATTATACCTCATTTGCATGATTGTATTATAAATTGTATTTGGAGATAGACATTGTGTCTCACTGGAGGAACTTTCCCCCAACATTGATATTGCAAGACAGCATATAAATCTGCCCTACAGACAATGTTAATTAAAGATGCTAAAGGAAGTCAGTAGGGTTACCTCAGCCCATACAATGTGAGATATTTTTCTACCTGCAGATGGTATTGTCAAAATTAAGAGCTCTATTTAATTGGCTTAAAGTAAGCGCTTATATAAATTACTTCTAAATGTAATAGAAACTAACCCAAATGTTTTTCAAGTTAATGTGATATAAAGTAATCCTTAGTAAATGAAACCTTATTTAGTTTGTTGATTTGATTAAAATAAGCATGTCGTCAGAGTTATCAGCATTGAATGTGATGCAAACATGCAGCCTGGGTTTACTAGTCAAATAAACTCATTATCTCTGTTACAAATTTGCCAGCAAAATAATAACTTAAAATGATAGCTAATTTTATCTAATGTCTCATGAAATTTTCCTCAGTAATATAAACATAATTATTGGAAACAAATGAAATAGATGTAAATAAGATGAAATTTTTTGAGTGAACTTTTAAACAATAATTATGTGGTATGGTATATGTACTTAAAATAATTTCAAAAGCTTTTGGTGACTTGAAACCTTCAAGTTTTGTTAAATTAAGTTAAATAATAGAAATTTATTGAATATCTGGGTCATTTCCAAATAAGATAAAATATTAGACATTGATTGCTTAGTATAGGTTTATCTACTTTTGGCTTCTTATTACAGAGAAACTGAAAGATATTTGGATCTATTAGTAAACATGTCTTGTGTTTTATTAAAAAGATTGTACTCCGGGGGCTGGCCCAGTGGCATGGTGGTTAAGTTCATGTGCTCTGCTTTGGCTGCCTGGGGTTTGCAGGTTCGAATCCTGGGTGTGGACCTATGCACTGTTCTCAAGCCACGTGTGGCAGCATTCCACATACAAAATAGAGGAAGATGGGCACAGATGTTAGCTCAGAACCAGTCTTTCTCACCAAAAAAAAAAAGGGTTGTACAATGAAGTAGCATGTTTCTAGAAATTATAAGAAGTATTAATAAACTTGCCAAGCTGCAGAATACTAATGTAAAAGAAAGTTCATAATTGCTTACTTCTTAGTTTTCACTAAAAATTAAGGTTTCTAAGGGTTAAAATTCCAATTAATATATGTGATTAAAGCTCCTAAAAATTAATAAGGAAAACGTCTTTGCATCCAAGGAAAGTAAGGTGTATGTTTTCAGTAAAGAAGGTATAAGAAATAAAGATATTTTTGTTAAAAAGGTTATAGAAGGTTTATGGAAGAAAAACTGTAAGAAAAGAGTTTTGTGCATGGTCAAGTTGGCTAAGATTAAAATGAATTTAATTAAGTAAACGAGTTTTAATATCAAAAGTAAGCTGGTGCAAAATTAGAATTTGATTTTCTCGCCAAAGAATAATTTTCACAGACTTTTAGTCTGCTCTTGATAAAGAAATAATGAAAGATTTTTCTTTACCTTTGAGTAAATCTATGTAAAAGACAAAATAAAACCTATGTGGCTATCAGGCCACAGGGAGAACTCCAACGGCATCTGTCAGTGTCTGGGTCAGCACACCCACACCATGTCACAACAACGACTGCCATCAATATCCCAGTCCCTGGAGACGTTTCACCTCTCACCAAGATGCACCCAGAACATATCAGGGGAGTCTCTTTTCACCAAAGGACTGTGCACTTCTCTTTCTGGTGATTTTAGGTTGCTTTCCAAAATGGGTGAATTTGTGCATAGGCCCTTTAGGAGCCAGCTTTAATTTCTTTATGTCCCAGCTTTTCTGGGGGTATTCCCCATTGTTGTTAGTAGCCAGCAAAGCCAGATCTTATGACACTTGTCTTGGTTGTGCTGGGTCCAAAAAATGCTTATAGTGGCAATGCTCTCTGGCTCAGGTCTCCCACTCCTCCAGGGAAGCCTGTGCACCTTTGGATTTCTCCCAGGCAGCTGTGAAGCATTGTGGCTTGTGAAGGTGGCATAATTTTTTTTGTCTCCAGAAGGGAATTTCTGCCTCTTCCACCTCAGTCAGGATTGTTGTTTGTTGCAAGGGTTCCTCTTATCCAGTTTTCAGTTCTGTCTCAGGGGTAATTGTTCCAAGATTAATTGTAAGTCTGCTGTGTCCATGGGAGGAGGTGAGTTCAGAGTCCGCTTATGCTGCCATCTTGTAGAGTCTCTCTTTAGTTCTGTTTTTGTACATTTCATCTTTCCTGTTCTCTGTCAGAAAATCTTCAACCCTCGAATCAAAAGGTTATCACCTTCTTTTTTCCGCCACAGTGTGGAGTATACTGCTTTGTTCTTTTGCAGTTGTTTAAAATCATTGTTTATATATTTCGAGATTTAAAAGGAAGATGGACAGAGATTAAACTCATGCTCAGAACATGTCTGTGTTGTTGATCCAACACCAGGTCAGTTGTTTTATTTGTTGACTTCCTTTGTGGTCAGGTGCTTTGACTGACAGATAACGGTGATATCATGGGCTTGTGGTGGTTAAGGGCAGTTTGTTTGGTTTTTAAGTAAATATAACTCCCTCTAAATATCTTTTTGACATTTGGTTTTGTGCTGAGTAACCCAAAGGTGCCTAGATTTGCTTATAGTGACATGAAGGAGATAATTCCAGAGGAGACAGTTGCAGCATCAGGAGAGAAAGATGTTCCAGTACTATTTAAGGGAAAAATGTAGTCCAACGTTCTATATCCAGTTTAGAATTAGTCAATCTGTAGGACACCACTAATTGGGGTCCTGATGCCTAGTCAAGAAAAATAGGGAGAGGCAGAGAAGCCAATTGGTAGAAAAAAGAATTTGAAGTGTGGACCTAATTTTCCAGATCTGGGCTATGTCACTATGTTAGGCTGGGAGAGCCAAGTCATCCTTTTAAGTCTTTGTAAATGGAGTTTACACTTTCTTAGCTGAAAGTCATAGAGATTAAATAATAGTATGTGTGTTAAACACTCAGCAGTGTGCCTTATTTAGATTATACTTGCAACATGAACCATCCAGGAAATCTCATTCCTCTCCAAATAAAGCACTTTTGAGTCATATTCACTTACTCTATACCTTCATATTTCAAATTTTTACTACCTTTTCCTCCTACAAACCACCAACATAACCACATATCCCCCCCTTTATTCCTCCACCCACTATGGACACTGGTAATCTTCTCTCTACTCGCCTTCTGTCTCATAGTTTCATAAGCCTCTGTTGGCCACAATTCTTATCTCTTGCTCTGTGGCTATGAAATCTGAGGAGACAGTAGATTAATACATCTGCCATGACAGTGCAGAGCCCTCTTTTGTGAAAAGGAGAAAAGCTGACCAGCTGTTTTGACCTCATAGAAATCTCTGAAACGTTCCTTTTAGTCATTTAGAACATTATATCCAGGAATGGCACATGAGGGCTCCCCCTAGTGGCCAATGGTATACTGCGAGTGTCCAGGGAGAGTCAAGATTCTACATGAAACGGTGCCACGTAGAGGTTCAAACTTATATTCAGTTTAAGAAAAACTGATTATTCCATTACTGTGCTAGACTTGGTACTTAAAAGATTTAAAATTGTTCACCCAAGGATTCCCAAATCTTGTGGGGAGAACAGACCCATAAATATGTTCATTCATCACCATTGTATTGAATACAATAGAATACCAAACAAGGACTTGGATGTAGATGTGCTCAAGGGCTTGCAAACAGATGTGCGTAAGGAATCATGGGAGCATAGAAAATGGCCACCTAAATCAGGGAAAATTCAGAAGAGGCTTCTTGGAGGGCAGGACATGAAGAGAAATAATGAAGCATTTAGGTTGGAGTAATAGTCAAACTTCAGCTAGTTTACACGGAGTCAAAATAAAGGAAGATCTGATTGCGCTGCAGGCTGGTTCCTGTGCAACATGAACTTCTGGAGAAGGAAGAGGAACTACAACCAGGTAAAACCAAGATTAGGAAATCTGCACCTGATTTTCTTGTAGGGAATAGAATCCAGCCTATTTGTATGGGGTCAGAGGCGTGAAGAAGAGTCAACAAATCTTAGCCATGATATAAATGCTCCATGGGTCCTAAGTGCAAGAGAGGGCTAAAGTCCTAGCAGAAATCTTTGGATTTATACAGATTCTCAGACAGGATCTACCTTGGGGATTGAGACAGTATTCCAGCAGTGTGGGAAAGAAGGCGTGTCAGATAGCACTATGCACACATTGTAGACTAGAAATCCTGAGAGATTTGTATGTGGTCAATAAGAAATCATTAGAATTCTTAGAGGTCTATCTTGTGTCACTTGTTCATGAGAGGTAAAGGAGACTGTTGTGATTTAGGGATCAATAATTGGTAATTATCAGGTGCCATAGATGTAGCAGGGAAGAATAAAGCATCTACTTTACCCAGCTGCACTGAGAAAAAAAAACCCATTTGTAGTGTGTTTCTGAAAGTCCCACTGTCTCCCTCTAACCATGTTCGACATTTCCATCATCATATATTCCTACATACAACGTACACTTGAATGAACCCATCTAACTTGGCCAAAGGACAGATCAAGTAATAACAATGTCATACAGATGACAGGTTTAGGGATTGTGCACGGTGCATCGTCCTGGAATCTCCCATGGCTCAGGAAGTGGAAGGTCTTCACCCCTGGCTGAGACTGACTTTCCTCCCAGGGTTGGAGTGTAAAGGACAGAAGTAGAGAAAAATATGAAGAGAAATAAAAGAATATGTCAATTGTTAACCTCCATTTTGGGACAACTTCATACTCATTAAACAGATGAAGAGAAGAAAGCATAAAAATAAATTAAGGACATAAAAAAACAGCAAAAAAAGCCTTTTATAATTACTAAGGGATACGGTAGCTCAACCAATGTCAGAGATGATACTGGATATGGTAAGGAGAAAACATATGGGTTCTGAGTCTGGGATCAGAAAGCATATATCCGCTGGTCCATAACCCTAGGAACTAAAACCTTACTCAGAGGTCATGGATTTTATTAGTGATTTACTTTTGCAGCACACAAAGTATCCAATATCATACTTTGTTGATAACAGATACTCATATATATTTGTTAAACAAATTAATATCATCGAAGTTCATTTTAATCTTTCAACTGGAATCCAGATTCTAGTTTCTGAACTGAACTTGGGTTTCTAGTTGAGTTTCCCTACAAAGAAGAGAATATGCTATCTCAGGACATAAATATTTGACTTTTTTTCTCTCATTTTTCTCTGCAAGTCAAGCTTAGAACACTGATTAAAAACATCCTTTTGGGGGCGAGGGGTCTCAATTATTATGACTCACACCAACCAAACACTCACTCTATGGTGATGAGGAAGTTAAACTAAGGATAAAATCAGTGGGCATATTTGCACAGAATTCAGCAAATAAAATGGAATGTAGAAATTCCTAATTAAATTATTGTTGAGCTAGCTAATGGAAGGCAGAGTGTGTCTTCTGACTCTTCTAAGAAAGAGTCTGAATCAAAAGAAAGCACGATTCTTGGAGCTCACTAAGTGCCACAAAACGTGACATGGCAATTGTGAACCCAGGCTGCGGAGCTCTATTACCGTCCTGGTCTACTGACTTTCATGTGACCTTGGCATAAAATGAGAACAGAAATGACCAGCTTCATGAATGTACCCACAGGCACATAATCCTTCCTTACAGTTTAACACCAACCTCTTGTGGAATCAGAGAAACTGTAAGACATTTATAACCCCATTGAACAGTTGAGGAAAATAGAAATAAGAGTGAATAACAAATATAATGGGAGGAGCCTTAAGTGAATCAATAACGAAGGGAGATCCTAAACTGTGGAGTGGTGTTGACTCAACCCTGGTACCTGGAGTCAAAGATCATAAAAAAAAATAAAGTGAAACAAAAATGATATCTATGCATGAAAATATCTGGAGTATGTATAAGTTTCAGACCAGTAGAAGAAAAATGGATTTAAAAAACACCCCAGCCAGTGCAGAATAAGAAAGACAGGCAGGAAAAAGTCGTAGAAAAAGCATGACAGATCCACTGGGGACCTGTTAATTGCAGATGGATAAACTGAACAAACATCTTGCTGAAGACAACTAGAAAAGCTGGAGATAACACACGCAGTGCTATCAAGAGCATGAAGAATTACTAGGCCTATATCAAGGAAGCATATAGGCATCGGGAGGAGAGTCCCACATTTGGGGCTGGTTTTTCTCTGAGAGCATTTGGCAATCCTGCAGGAGAAACTGACAGGCCATCATATTCAAGGTTGGATAAAAAATGGAGTCCAAAGTATGCCTAGGAGGTTGTTGATTTTTAATTGCCTGACACTGAGTTGGAAACAAACTCAGGAATAAAAATGAAAAAAAGGAAGACAGGCCCTTGTAAGGGCTGCAGCTCAGTGCAAATGGGATTGAGGTGATCAGAGAGCTTAGGGCCTCCAGGCAATATGATGTGTCCACAGTTGGCTGTAAGAAGACAATGTTGATAGAGGAAGATGATATCACCCTAGGATGATATTTCAAGAGATTAAGGATGTGTCTCACAGATCCTGATCCTCTCAATCAAAGCAGAGAGTCTCTAGGAAGCATAAGAGCATATCCTCCAATCATCTCAAAAAGAGACCAAAGTAGAGAAAGGTTTATAAGAAAAAATCTGCAAATATGACTTTTGTCCAATACACTGAATACACAGAGGAATCCACCGACGACCCATGAAGTTCTCATGATATTTTATACTTTCATTTTTGATTTCTTCTTTGACCCAATGATTTTTAGAGAGTGTGTCCTTTAATTTCCACTTATTTACCAATGTTACAGTTTTCCCTCTTGAGTGGGAAAACTACTCCTGGGTTCCTCCTTTCCTCACACACACAGTACTTCTGACACCAGATGTGTGGCATTTTTTCCACATCAGTCAATTCTCCCACAAGAACTGGATGTCCTACAATTTAACTCAATTTTGACATACTCTTCCTGGAAATTGCATCAGATTCCACAGGTCAAGTGCTCAGCTCTGTAAGACTCCCCTCCCAGCCTTCTGATGCCAATCACAAGTCGAAGTTGTTCCTGTGCTTCTAACCAACCAGCTATAAATCAGAGATTCCACATCCTGCTCCTAAGGATCAATTAATTTGCTAGAATGGGTCACAGAACTCAAGAAAACATTTTACTTACTAGATCACCAATTTTTCATAAAAGAATATAACTCAGGAACAGCAAGATGCAAGATATGCATAGGGGAAGGGGCCTGGTTTTTGGGAAGGGGTGTAGAGCTTCCGGACCCTCTCTGGGTGTGCCAATCTCCCACCTTCTCCATATGTTCACCAATGCAGAATCTCCCCAAACCCTATACTACTGGGATTTTTGGAGACTTCTTTACAAACGATGATCAATCATTAACTCAGTGTCCAGCCCGTCTCCCTTTCCACAAGAATGGAGGTGGGGCTGCAAGTTCCAAGCTTCTAAGCATGGCTTGGTTTTCTGGTAACCAGCCACCATCCTGAAGTTCTCCAGGAGCCCACCAAGAGGTGTCTTATTAGAACAAAAGTTGCTTCTCTCACCCAGGGAATTCCAAGGGATTTTAGAGCTCTGTGTGAAGAAATGGGGTTAAAGACCAAATATTAGAAAAAAGATGCTCCTAGTGCTCTTATCACCAAGGAAATTACAAGGGTCTTAGGATCTCTGTGCCAAGGTCCACAGGCAGATACCAATATATATGTCCTATTATTTCACACCTCTGTTATTGATTTCTAGTTTTAATGCACTGCGGTGGGAAAAGATACATGGTATGATTTCAGTCATCTTAAATGTCTTAAGACCTGTTTTTGGACCTAATATGTGATCACTCCTGGAAAGTGTTCCCTGTGCACTCAAGAAGAATATGTATTCTGCTGCTGTTGGGTAGAATATTCTGTATTGTCTATCAGATCTGTTTGACCTATAGTGTTGCTCATGTCCAGATTTTCTATTGATTTTCTGTCTGGACGTTCTATCCGTAATTGAGAGTAGGGTATTAAATTCTCCTACTATTCTTGTATGGTTGTCTATTTCTCCCTTTAGTTTTGTCTATGTTTACATGATATAGTTAGATGCCCTGACCTTCTGTGCATAAGTATTTATAACTGTTAAAACTTCTTGATGAATTGACCCTTTCATCAGTATATAATGACCTTCTTTGTCTCTTATGATAGTTGTTGACTTAACATCTATTTTATTCTGAAATAAGTATTGCCAATCCTGCTTTCTTTTGGTTACTAGTGGCATAGAGTATCTTTTTCCATCCTCTCACTTTCAGCCTATGTGTGTCCTTAAATATAAAATGAGTTTCTTGTAGACAGCGTTTGGTTGAATCTTTTTTTTTTTTTATCCATTCAGCCACACTATGTCTTTTGATTGGAGAGTTTAATCCATTTAGGGTTGAAAGTAATTATTGATATTGAAAAACATACTATTGCTATTATCTTCCTTGTTTTCCCTCTGATTGTCATTGTTTTGTTCATCTCTACCTCTCTTGTGGTTTTTCATTGGGATTCATTGATTTTTTGCAGTAATTTGCTTTGTTTCCCTTTTCTTTTTCTTTTTCGAATCTTCTGTAAATATTTTCTTTGTGGTTACCATGTAACTTACAAAAAGCATATTTTAGTTATCCTGTTTGAACCTTATAACAACTCTATTTTAATTGCATAGATAAACTCTTCACTTTTCCTTCTACTGCCTCACACTTTATACTATGGATATCTCATTTTACCTTTTTTTACATTGTGTATCCCTTAACTTATTTTTGTATTTATACTTATTTTTAGTACTATTGTCTTTTAAATTTTATACTAGAATTAAAGTGATTCACACGTGACCATTACAGTATTACAATATTCTATATTTGTCTATATATTTACTTTTACCCATGACTTTATACTTTCAAATGCGTTTGTGTTGCTCTTTAGCATCTTATTGTTTCTACATGAAAAATTGTGTTTAGCCTTATTTGTAAGGTAGATTGAGAGTGATGAAATCCCTCAGCTTTTGTTTTTCTGGGAAGGTCTTTATCTATCATTTATATTTCATAAGGCTTTTAAACTTTAGTTTGAGAACAATGTTAAAGAACTGAATGGTTTGAAGCAGGGACTTGAAAAGGGCTGTCCTCCAGTACATATTGGTTTCAAACCTTTTCGTTTTTAAATTTGAAGTTCATTTTGTATAGTTTCCCATCTTCGGCCATATGATCATTAAGGTGTGTCTACTCTTCCATCACATGGCTGTTGAAATTATATGTACACAGAAGTAAAATTATTTGTGCATATTGTTACCAATTTTCTTGTGATAATTTCTTAAAAGTAGAATTGTTGAATCTTGCCCTTTATTTTTAAGGATAGTTTTGATGGGTATGGTATCCTTGATTGGCTGTATTTTCTTTCAGCACTTTGAATATATCATCCCACTATATCATCCCACTCTCTTCTGGTCTGCAAGGTTTCTGCTGAAACATCCACTGATAGTCTTATGGGACATGTGTGATGAGTTGCTTTTCAACTGGTAGTTTCAATATTCTCTTTGTTTTTGATTTTGACAATCTGATCATAAGGTGTCTCAGTGTAGATTTCTTCAGTTCATGTGAGTGGGCTTCTTTGGGCTTCATGAATCTGGATGTCCATTTCCCTCCCCAGATTTGGGACGATAACAGCCATTATATCTTTAATGAAATTTCTACCCAGAGTACTCTCAGAGTACTAGGCCTGCACACTGTCATTCAGTGGTCTGTAGACCACCAACCAAAACCTGAAGCTAAGGGCGAGTCCCTGGAGTAATAACTTTGTCAGTGTTCATGCTCTCCATGGATCTCCTCA
The DNA here is from genome assembly GCF_020826845.1 of Diceros bicornis minor. Taxonomy (NCBI): domain Eukaryota; kingdom Metazoa; phylum Chordata; class Mammalia; order Perissodactyla; family Rhinocerotidae; genus Diceros; species Diceros bicornis. Next base: position 10,913,538 of record NC_080770.1, read on the forward strand.
CACAATCAGTGCTGGGCTCAGGATCCATTGCCCACCAGTGTCCCTTGAGCTGAGGCACTGTTCCAGACCTCTGACTCCACAACACTTCATCTCATCTTGATTCAGGTCCTCAGATCCATCCATGCCCGTGACAGGGAATTTTCATTCCACTAGGGAATCCCCAGTGGGATATACGTTCCCCTAAACAATGTGCAGAGGTAATCTCCTCCTTCCATCAGGACACTGAACATCGCTGTGAACGTTCACTTTTTCCCCACTTGAGTCTTGACTAGATTGGGCTTTTCCCTGGGAAATTCAAAAGTCATCATTGACAACTCCACTAAACAAACTGGCATCTCTCTGTTTTCCCCACCTGAGTCACTGTGGAGTCATATGCACCCTCTCCCCTCACTGAGCCAACGCTCCAGTGGTCAGCAATGAGTTTCCCAGTGGTCTTTAGGTAGAGGCTTCGCTGGGCAGCTTATGCCTCAAAGATCCTTTTCAGATTTTCTCATCACCCTCAAGCTACTTTGAATCCTTTCTCTGGAATGTTCATTCCCTGGGCAGTTTTGGGAGCATTCAGCTACATTGCCTTACTTGGTGTTAGGGTCCATTTTCAACTGAATGGATCTGACATATTTGACTATGGGAACTACCTCGGAGACAACCTTTTATTTTTGGACCCTCAGCCACCTGCCACTTGGCACAGGCATTCTGGAGCTGCTGATTCCCTTTGTGCCTGTCTCCAGTATTTCTTTCAACACTCCAATCTGCCTGACACTTTGGCAGTTGCTTGTGCTCTCAAAGCAATCTACCTTCATTCACTTCATCACTCTGAATAGTGATGTAGGTATAAGCCCCTCCGACTGGCACTCTCCACTTATATCATCAGATGAGTGGTGCCACCAGGAAACACATGACCAGGTGCTCTCACTCCCCTGGTGGAGCTCAGTGATGTCCTGAGGCAGATGGAGGCCAAAGTGGTCAAAGTGCTGAGACTAAGGATGAGGAAGGGGCTTTCCCGGGCCTGCCAGATGTAAACATTTATATCCAATTCTGCACTCCTGGGAAGATATCTCCTTGGAACTGACATTGCTCAGCATCCTGAGGCCTTTCCTCCCTGCTAAACCGGTGACCAGTCCACTAGAGAGTGGGAATTTGAGTGACTACAGTCATGTTTCTCCTTCTGAGTCCCCCATCACAGGGCCATACATAGCCATCTGCTGCTCCATCAAAATGTCCACTCCTCATTGGAAAAATATCCACACCCCTCCTCACATGGGCCAGGGCCCATCGCTGAGCAGATGCGAACTGCTATATATCCTATCGTCCATCTTCAGTTCCTGGATGTGATCTATTCTTTTTCCTTTCATCTTGGGGTCCAAGAAAGAGAGGGTGGACTGAGGCCCCATTTCTGGGGAACAGCGAGATCCAACATCTCTTCCTTCCCCAATGGGGGTGTACCAGAAGCACCAAGAACTAAGCATGGCCCATGAATTCTTAATAAGTAATAATGTGTATTTGTGTGTGTGTGTGTGTGTACGTATAATATGTGAGATCTCTTAAGATGTGGGCCCCGGGAAAGGGTCCATTTGCCTGGGCCTAATGGTGTCACAGATCCTGAGGTGTTTTGGAGAAGGGTGGTGGGAGGGTCAAAACATTATGAGTTTTGGGAATCACATACTTTTGACTACTTGTATGAAAAAAATATATTAAATATTATATCTTACAACTCCACTGTTATAAAGATGAATATACCTCACACTGGTTCTTTGGTATATCTTCATTAATACCATAGTCACTTTTGGTTAATATTTTTAGAGAATTTACAACATTTTTGTGATACCCTGAAGGTATTGTGTGCCTAATTCCCTGTACATGTTATGCCTGGTGGAAGAGCCAGCCCTGGTGGGAGCTGAATTGTCCTGAGAAAGGGTGAGGGGTCTTCCCGGGTGAGAGGACAGCCCAGGAAGGAAGAGGGTCCTGCTGAGATGTGAGCAGAAAGGGTGGCACTAACTTATCACTGGTGACAGGATTGTGGGGACCAATAAAATAAGGAGAGCTCAGGTTCAATGACAACTCAGTTGCTTTGCTTTATTCCTACAGAACACACACCTTTCCTTCAACATTCATTGCTTTGCAGGTCAGTGTGGGAATGAGCAAATGGACCACATTGCCACATGCAGGGACAGGTCTATAAGGCATCACACAATTTAAGGGAGCACCAAAAATCTCAATAATTAGGGTAAATAACATGTTAATAAAAGATTTTTAAAAATCAAATTTGATGCCATATATCAAATTTTAAAATCAAGACCGGATTTATCCCTGCTTTGCAGGAGTCACCTCCCTGCTGCCTCTAGTCCCAGCCCTGTACTCTTGGATCGGGGCAGAGGGAGCTAAGAGAGGAGCCTCACCCTGGTGCTCAGGGCTCAGAGTGGAGATGAAGCCTGCAGTGAATCAGGAACCTGAGCAGGAGCCAACCAGCAGAACCTCAGCGCCCGAGGGTGTCAGAACTAGTCCCAGGGGGGATGGGGTGATAAGGAAGGAAAGTCACCTTTCTAGAGAGAGGGTCAAGGTCAGGCTACAGATGGGAAGGAACAAGGGCTTTTCAGATTCTTCTATCCTTCACACACAAGTTCTTAATGAATAATTGTGTGTGCGTGTGTGTGCGTGCGTGAGCACACGCATGTGTGATATATGAGGCTCTCTGAAGCCTCCATTTTAATCAGATAACAAAAAAAGAACTTTAGGATTGCAGATACTTTATTGAAATGAAAATGTAAATGAGGTTTCAACAATTGTTTTACAGTTTGTAGATCAAAAGACAAAAAAGAAAGAAAAATTGTGATTTATAGCAATCGGCAGTCGGTTTCTGACCATTCTCTGTAGTTTTCTGAGCCAAGGGTCTTGTGGAAAGTTAAAATGGAGCACACCAAACACTATTGTAAATTATATGCTGGAAAACAAACACAGAGACATCACTTAGATATTCACTTCTCTCTTACAAAGTAAAATTCCGAAAAACAGACATTTCTTCTCATTGTTTTCCTGGGTTTGTCCACACACATCTGACATCCAAGAAAGTTAATACTGGAAGTAGCACTAACTATGAAGAAGGGGATCTTTTTTGCTGATTGCTCCTGCAAAAGAGGGGCTTCTTGAGAATCAGATGTTTTTTACTTTGATAGAAAGCGTGTGTGTGTGTACGTGTGTGTGTGTGTGCGAGTGTGTGAGAGAGAGAAGTGGGGAGCTGAGAGTTAGGTAAGAGTTTTCCTGAGCGATCTTTTCCCTCTTTGTCTTTTTCATTTATTATTCACTAAAGATTTGACAAAGTGAAGAGGCGAATCAGCACTGGGGCCTTGATGGCTTTCTTGGTGTCAAAGTCGTCCGACTCACCAACAATTAAATTCACTGAGATAAAATAAGGCATGTTCACCATTGATTTGGCACAATTAGTGACAAACTTAGAGTCTGCTTCCCCCGTCCAGTGGTTTAAAAGCTCGTAAGAAAAAACTGAAATTACCATCATCTCTCTGAAATTGGTCAGAGTTTCATTTGACTGGTTGAGAAAACATTGCTTGAATTCCTCTGCAGCCTTTGCAGTGGCCTCATCTGATATGAACTCTTGAAGAGCTGCTATATATTCAGTCGTGGACAGATCAGGATTAATTGTCTTTTCAATCACATCCTCGAGAAGTTGGCAGCCGGAACCTGGGAGGAAAGCATGCAAAAGTGGGCTCAATTATGGAAGTACAAACCCCTTTTGGAGCATAACGATGATGTTTGTCATTTTCTTACATCCCAGTAGAGACATGCATTCAGAAAGATTATGGTGAATGGTCTTGAGATCTCAATCCTAGGAGAGTAAACTCAGGATCTGGGTTTTCCTTTAAGCCCTAAAACATCTGCCCTCCCCCACCTTCCTGCCTCCATGACCCAGAGAAGCCCAACATTATATAACCACGATTGAGGAGGATGCCTGAGAAATGAGATGCTCTGACAGTGCAACATATTAAACCTTATCTGGTCTTTCTTTTTTCAGAGTCATGTGATGCTTCACTATTATCATTCAGAGCATCAAGTAGGATTTCCCAGTATTGTAGATGTGTTGGGTTTAGAATATTGTCTACTAGCTCTGTTGACACTAATGATTTTCTGCAACAAAAAATAGTGCACAAATAAAATCCTTGCTCAGGGTTGTGATCTGTTGTGGCCACTTGAGTTGAGTAGGGAAAAGGGCTCTGGAATTGGATTCAGGAGAGCAGGAATTCTTGACTCTGCAGTTTTCTATTCAGTTGACCTTAAGCATATCAACTTTAGCATATCTGCATGTATTTCAGGAAAAATGAGGTGGGAGATTAAAAGATCTTGGTAAATTAAACAAGACACAGTACGTAGGTGATCTATTATCGAAGATCATATTCTGGCTTCCAGGGCATTTTCCTCCCTCTGGATCTTCACTGCTGGAAGGAGACCTCCAGAAGATGTGAGCTCTCCCCAGTGAGCATTGATCTTGAAGAGACTGGGAGCTAAGGGGCATCCCAGTAGGCTCAAATCAACTCTGAAAATGTGTGGAGAGTAGACCCCCACTTGATTCAGGACACTGGGTCACACCTGTAGCCTGAGTCTTTTCTCCTGGGAGGTTTCCCTTTTCCTTCCACATTTGAGGAAACTCCTTGAGTGCCTCTTTCAGGAAACCCAGCTAGTGCAAATGTCAGGGGGTCATCAAAGCATATCTTTCCTTTGTCCCACTGAAATATCTAGTTCTAATATTCAATCCCCAAACCCAGCCTAGTTTTCATGGTACCTGTGATGATGGTGATCTGCCCTGAATGGCATGAGATGCTACATGCAGCTCCGTGGTAGAGGCACAGCCCATGAGGAAACTACCTTAATTTTCCAGAATTAATGGTAATCCTTTGGGCTATTACACCCTGACACATTATACTGGGGCTGTCCTGTACTGGGGTTTGGGGAACTGGAATTCTTCCACAGATGCCCTGAAAACAACCTTTATCCCTTTATCCCAATGCTTGCCCTCCCTGTCATTGCTCACCTGCATAGCAGTAAAGGGGGAGGGCCACCAGCATGAGGACTGTCACCAGCTTCATGGTGGAGGCAGCTATTATTGGCTGGTCTCCGATGTAGCCTTGAAGAAGGAACTCAATCTGGAGGGGAGCACCCAGAACTCCTCCTTTTATTCTCCTGGATGTCACCTTAATCCCTCCCATAAATGAGGAAATGTGTCACCTGATAAACCTGGCATTGGACCAGGAAACGACAGCGAGAATCAACCAGAACCTAGCCTGCCTGTGCTCTGTTTGTAGAAACCAAGCACGCAGAGTTTTTTGGGCCCCCCTAAAATTTTGAAAATGCAATAATAATACAAGACTTTAGGTAAAATTAATCTAAAAGTGCTCTCTAAATAATAAAGCAAATTACATCATTGTGAACCTGTGTTGTCATCCTTGTGGTTTTTATTATCATTGCGATCATCATTATCTCCTCTTCCTCTCTCTCCACTTCCTCCTCTCCTTTTTCTTTTCCTTCTTCAAGGTACAAAAACTTCACATCCTGTGAGTCTGTTCCTGTTGGTTTACCGAACACCTGGGTTCACTGCAGTACCACCCACCTCCTCTGGGAGGCAGACTTCCTTCACCCACAGGCACTTTCACTCAGGTGCGTGAAGTTTGGGAAATATCAATGTCTCACCTTCTCTGAAGGTTATTATTACTATTTTTTTTACAAAGAATATCTCACTGAGTTAACTCAATTTCATAAATTCATCTGTTATAAATCTATGGTTTAATTTTCTTTTAGTTTTTTTAGCTTTTTAAGGCTTTTCTTCCACTGATTCAAAGGGTGATGTGAAGAAGTAGAATAACTGATTCCTTAGGAGAGGGACTGCTGAGTGGTGGAAAGGTGATGAGATCTGGGTTCATGCAGGTGTGGGTTTGAATCTTGGAAGCAACACCCAATCATGAAGTGTCCTTGGGATAGTCAAAGTCCTGGTCATTCCAAGCTTCCTTTTCCTCATTTCTAAAATGGGCGTAAATGATACCATGCATGGTTTTGTAAGAATGACAGACACTCTTCGTAAAGAGCCTATCACAAAGCTTAAATCAGGGTAATCATGAACAAATGGGAGGTTTCACCCACCCATTCATCTATCCATTCATCCAGCCAATCATCCAGCCATCCATCCAACCACCTGTCCATTGTTCAACAGTAACCATGAGCTTCTCCTCTGACTGGGGCCTGTGCTCTGTGTCACAGATTGAGTTGTAGGAACATGTTAGAGAAGGACCTTGCTCTGTGGAGCTCACCTCTCACCAGGGGGGCAACAAACAAGCCTACAATTGAGTGAATGATATCGAACAGTGACTGTGTGAAGAACAACACAGCCCCCAGGGGCAGTGTCCAGCACAGAGGTCCAGGCAAAGCTATAAGAGGATGGGCTTTTAAGCTTGGATGAGTGGACAGTGATGTCCAGGGGAAGATCTGTGGAACAGTGCTCTAGGCAGAGGGAACAACAAGTACAGAGGTCTGAGAGCAGATGGCCCTTGGCAAGGTAAGGAACGTGTTTCTCTTAGTGTCAAGAGAGGGACAGGAGAGCCTCGTGGGAGAGAAAAGCCGCATCAGTTTAAGCAGGGATGATATGAACGTTATAGGAACTAAAGAAACAAAGTTGGCTTAGGTTAAAAAAAAAGAAATGAATGAGAGAGCCAGAGAGATGAGTCAATAGTTAATTACCTGTGAATGCATTATTTGCTCTCTGGATTATTTGTGACATCCTTCTTTCCATTCTTCCCTGGAGCATCACTTGCCAAGAACAAAACTGATTTGGCAAGATGCTAGAAACAGAGAAGGTTATGTTCTCACTTGTGTACTTTCACACAGGTGTCATTTGCTGGCGATTTTCATTCCAAAGGAAAGTGAAGGACTTTAATAATGAAATAGGATGATGTTTCTTTCACCAGGACTTAATGGGGACTCTGCTTGGAGCCCCAGTTGTTATGCACCTCCCTTGTCACCTGCTGGGACTCTGGACCCCTCAGGTGTTTCTTACTCAGTAAAAAAAAATCCCACACACATGACGTACACGGTGCCCATACTAAAGAAGTTGTGTTTTTTTACCTCCACGTTTTCCCATAAAACTGATGATGATCAGTCTGAGGTGACTCAAAAAACAATAACGTGGCCCAGAAAAAGACTCTTTTTCAAGCCAGCATTTACAGGGAGAAATAGGAATAAGCAAAATGTCAGAGTGCTTGTGTTGTTGGCCTGATTTCTTCTCTTCCCAAAAGGAAATTTGACTCAGGTCCCCAAATTAACTTCAGAAACTAAGGTGTGAAACGGCTTTCAGTTTCAGTGTTTCTGGGACATTTATTGATCACCTAGTATGACAAACCATGGTGCAAAGTGAAATTATTGAGATTCTGCCTGGAATGAGCTAGTGTCTTCAGGGACAGATAAAGCATGCGGTAAGAGGGAATTATATTTGGCCTGTCCTCAGGCTCATACAAGACCTGAGATATACTCACACTATTTTGGTCACTTGAGGCCTTGCGTGTTTAATAAAAGAAATAACATTCATTGAGAGCCATTTTTTCTCAGTGGCTCATGCATTGGCACAAAGGCCTACGAAAGAGTTATTTTGAAAGTGAGATGACCTAATTTTTTAAATTGTAAGTTACTGATATGAGCCCCACATCTCTTTGGGGTAAGAGATGCCACATTTTTTTTTTTAATCATTCTGTAAAACTGGTTCTGCCCCTCAACTCCGGGGCTGTTGGGACATTAACCTCAGGCATGTTCTTTGGAGATGAACTTCTACTTCCTTAAGATCATGCCAAAGTCTGGAAGTCTGGTAGAGAGGTAGTTACTCAGGACAGAAATTTTAGGAAAGGCTCTGGTCTTGGGGACACCTTGGCTGTCAGTGAGTTTTCCATTGATCATGGTATCCAGGCCATTCCTGGACCAGGTGCCTCCCTTGCCTTGTGCCCAGGCTGGTGTGGAGATTTCACAGCAGTGTCTCTTTGTGCAATGGGAACAGTCCTAGGATTGTCGTGAGGCCTGAGTGAATTACAACATGTAAGTTCTCAGAACAGGGCTGGGCACAGAGTAGGCACTAACTACCTGTCATCTGCCAGCGATTATGTTTATAAAAATGAGAAAGATGTTGTGATACACCTTGAAGGACTACTAGGACCATTATAGACCACTGAAGACTCTGATTCTACTTTACATGCTCCAGAGATCATCATGTTCAGACCTGAGGTCAAAGTCCTAAGTTTGAAAATAAAGCACTGTATTTGATCCATGCTTACTTGATATTTTTCTGACTCCTTCTTAGAAAAGGTTTATTGAGATATAATTTACATATCAATTATTTTCTTTTCTTTTTACCCTCAATTGTTATTTCTTTTTTTTGTTTTTTTTGTTTTGTTTATTGCAGTAACATTGGTTTATAGCATTGTAAAAATTTCATGTGTACATCATTATACTTCTATTTCTGCATAGATTACATCATCTTCACCACTCAAATACTAATTACAACCCATCACCACACACATGTGCCAAATTATCCCTTTCGCCCTCCTCCCTCCCCCCTTCCCCTCTGGTAACCACCAATCCAATCTCTGTCTCTATGTGTTTGTTTATTGTTGTTATTATCTACTACTTAATGAAGGAAATCATACGGTATTTGACCTTCTCCCTCTGACTTATTTCACTTGGCATAATACCCTCAATGTCCATCCATGTTGTCACAAATGTCTGGATTTTGTCGTTTCTTATGGCTGAGTAGTATTCCATTGTGTATATAGACCACATCTTCTTTATCCATTCGTCCCTTGATGGGCACTTAGGTTGCTTCCAAGTCTTGGCTATTGTGAATAACGCTGCAATGAACACAGGGGTGCATGTATCTTTACGCATTGGTGTTTTCAAGTTCTTTGAATAAATACCCAGCAGTGGATTAGCTGGATTCTACGGTAGTTCTATCCTTGATTTTTTGAGGAATCTCCATACTGTTTTCCATAGTGGCTGCACCAGTTTGCACTCCCACCAGCAGTGTATGAGAGTTCCCTTCTCTCCACATCCTCTCCAACACATGTTGTTTCCTGTCTGGTTAATTAGAGCCATTCTGACGGGCGTGAGGTGATATCTCATTGTAGTTTTGATTTGCATTTCCCTGATAGGTAATGATTTTGAACATCTTTTCATGTGTCTGTTGGCCATCTGTACATAATCTTTGGAGAAATGTCTGTTCAGGTCTTTTGTCCATTTTTTAATTGGGTTGGTAGTTTTTTTGTTGTTGAGATGCATGAGTTCTTTATATATTTTGGAGATTAAGCCCTTATCAGATGTATGGTTTGCAAATATCTTCTCCCAATTGTTAGGTTGTCTTTTCGTTTTGTTGATGGTTTCATTTGCTGTGCAGAAGCTTTTTAGTTTGATGTAGTCCCATTTGTTTATTTTTTCTATTGTTTCTCTTGCCCGGTCAGACATGGTGTTTGAAAAGATGTTGCTAAGACCGATGTGGAAGATCGTACTGCCTATGTTTTCTTCTAGAAGTTTCACAGTTTCAGGTCTTACATTCAAGTCTTTAATCCATTTGGAGTTAATTTTTGTGTATGGTGTAAGGTAAGGGTCCACTTTCATATTTTGCCTATGGCTATCTAGTTTTCCAAACACCATTTGTTAAAAGAGACTTTCTTTTCTCCATTGTATGTTCTTGGCTCCTTTGTCAAAGATTAGCTGTCCATAGACGTGTGGGTTTGTTTCTGGGCTTTTGATTCTATTCCATTGATCTGTGTCTGTTTTTGTGCCAGTACCATGCTGTTTTGGTTACTATAGCTTTGTAGTACATTTTGAAATCAGGGAGTGTGATACCTCCAGCTTTGTTCTTTTTTCTCAGGATTCCTTTAGCTATTCGGGGTCTTTTGTTGTTCCATATAAATTTTAGGATTCTTTGTTTTATTTCTGTGAAAAATGTTGTTGGAACTTTGATAGGGATTGCACTGAATCTATAGATGGCTTTAGGAAGTATGGACATCTTAACTATGTTAATTCTTCCAATCCAAGAGCACGGAATATCTTTCCATTTCTTTGTGTCTTCTTCAATTTCCTTCAGCAATGTTTTATAGTTTTCAGTGTACAGATCTTTCACCTCTTTGGTTAAGTTTATTCCTAGGTATTTTATTCTTTTTGTTGCAATTGTAAATGGGGTTGTATTCTTAATTTCTCTTTCTGCTACTTCGTTGTTAGTGTATAGAAATGCAACTGATTTTTGTATGTTGATTTTGTATCCTGCAACTTTACCGTATTTGTTTATTACTTCTAAAAATTTTCTGGTGGATTCTTTAGGGTTTTCTATATATAAAATCATGTCATCTGCAAATAGTGACAGTTTCACTTCTTCCTTTCGAATTTGGATCCCTTTTATTTCTTTCTCTTGCCTGATTGTTCTGGCTAGGACTTCCAGTACTGTGTTAAATAGGAGTGGTGACAGTGGGCATCCTTATCTGGTTCCTGTTCTTAGAGGGATAGCTTTCAGTTTTTCACCATTGAGGATGATATTAGCTGCGGGTTTGTCATATATGGTCTTTATTATGTTGAGGTACTTTCCTTATATCCCCATTTTATTCAGAGTTTTTATCATAAATGGATGCTGTATCTTGTCAAATGCTTTCTCTGCAGCTATTGAGATAATCATGTGATTTTTATTCTTCATTTTATTAATGTGGTGCATCACGTTGATTGATTTGCGAGTGTTAAACCATCCCTGCATCCCTGGAATAAATCCCACTTGATCATGGTGTATAATCTTTTTAACGTTTTCTTGTATGCGATTTGCTAGTGTTTTGTTGAGGATTTTTGCATCAATGTTCATCAGTGATATTGGCCTGTAATTTTCTTTTTTTTGTGTTGTCCTTGTCTGGTTTTGGTATCAGGGTAATGTGGGCTTCGTAGATGAGTTAGGGAGCTTCCACCCCTCCTTAATTTTTTGGAAGAGTTTGAGAAGGATAGGTATTAACTCTTTTTTGAAAGTTTGGTAGAATTGACCAGGGAAGCCATCTGGTCCTGGACTTTTATTTTTGGGGAGGTTTGTGATTACTGTTTCGATCTCCTTACTGGTGATTGATCTATTCAAATTCTCTACTTCTTCTTGATCCAGTTTTGGAAGGTTGTATGATTCTAAGAATTTATCCATTTCTTCCAGATTGTTGAATTGGTTGGCATATAGCTTTTCCTAGTATTCTCTTATAATCTTTTGTATTTCTGAGGTGTCTGTTGTAATTTCTCCTCTTTCATTTCTGATTTTACTTATTTGTGCCTTCTCTCTTTTTTGCTTGGTGAGTCTAGCTAAAGGTTTGTCAATTTTGTTGAACTTTTCAAAGAACCAGCTCTTGGTTTTATTAATTTTTTCTATTGTTTTTTTAGTCTCTATTTCATTTATTTCTGCTCTGATTTTTATTATTTCCCTTCTTCTACTGATTTTGGGCTTGGTTTGTTCTTCTTTTTCCAGTTCCTTTAGGTGTATTGTTAGATTGTTTATTTGAGATTTTTCTTGTTTGTTGAGATAGGCCTGTAATGCTATAAACTTCCCTCTTAGACCGCTTTTGCTGTATCCCATAAATTCTGGCATGTCGTATTTTCATTTTCATTTGTCTCCAGGTATTTTTTTTTATTTCTTCTTTGATTTCTTCAGTGATCCAGTCGTTGTTCAGTAGCATTTTGTTTAATCTCCACGTATTTGTGGCTTCTCTGATTTTCTTCCTATAGTTGATTTCTAGTTTCATACTGTTGTGGTCAGAAAAGATGCTTGGTATTATTTCAATCTTCTTAAATTTATGGAGACTTGTTTTGTGGCCTAATATGTGATCAATCCTGGAGAATGTTCCATGTGCATTTGAAAAGAACGTGTATTCTTCGGTTTTTGGATGGAATGCTCTGTATGTATCTCCTAGGTCCATCTGTTCTAGTGTGTCATTTAAGGCCAATGTTTCCTTATTGATCTTCTGTTTGGATGATCTATCCATCGGTGTAAGTGGAGTGTCAAAGTCCCCTACTATTATTGTGTTACTGTCTATTTCTCTTTTTATGTCTGTAAATAATTGCTTTATGTATTTAGGTTCACCTACATTGGGTGCGTAGATATTTACAAGTGTTATATCCTCTTGTTGGATTGTTCCCTGTATCATTATGTAATGCCCTTCTTTGTCTCTTTTTACAGTTTTTGTTTTAAAGTCTATTTTGTCTGATATGAGTACTGCTACCCCAGCTTTCTTTTCATTGCCATTTGTGTGGAGTATCTTTTTCCATCCCTTCACTTTCAGTTTGTGAGTGTCTTTAGGTCTGAAGTGTGTCTCTTGTATGCAGTATATATACGGGTCTTGGTGTTTTATCCAATTAGCCACCCTATGCCTTTTAATTGGGGCATTTAGTCCATTGACGTTTAAAGTAGCTATTGATAAGTATGTACTTACTGCCATTTTTTAACTTTGTTTCTCAGTGTTTTAGTAGTCCTTCTCTGTTCCTTTCTCCTTCTATACAGAATTGATGGTCTCTTTAGTTTGACCTCTGTCTGAAAGCTCTACTCTTTAACTCCCCTCCTCCCTCATTTTATGTTTTTGATATCATATCTAACCTCTTTTTTGTGCATTTGTATCCATTGCCCTCTTATCATGGAAATAGACAATTTTTCCTATTTGTGGTCTTCTCTTTTCCCCTTAAATCAGTCCCTTTAACATTTCTTGTAGCACTGGTTTCTTGGTGACAAACTCCTTTTATTTTTGCTTGTCTGGGAAATTTTTGATCTCTCCTTCCATTTTGAATGATAACCTCCTGGGTAGAGTATTCTTGGCTGTAAGTTTTTTCCTTTTAGCACTTTAAATATATCTTGCCATTCTCTTCTAGCCTGTAAGGTTTCTGCTGAGAAGTCAGCTGATAGGCTTATGGGGTTTCCTTTGTATGTAACTTTTCTTTCTCTGGCGGCTTTTAGGATTCTCTCTTTATCTTTAATTCTAGATTGAAAATATCTCTAATTTTGATTATGATGTGTCTTGGTGTGCGCCTCTTTGGGTTTATCTTGTTTGCGGCTCTCTGTGCTTCCTGTACCTGGATGTCTGTTTCCTTCCTTAGGTTAGGGAATTTTTCATCTGTTATTTCTTGAAATAGATTCTCTGCCCCTTTGTCTCGCTCTTCTCCTTCCAGGACACCTATAACATGGATGTTAGTGTGCTTGATGTTGTCCCAGACGTCCCTTAGACTGTCCTCACTCTTTTTAATTCTTTTCTCTTTTACCTGTTCAGCTTGGGTAATTTCTTCTAGTCTTTCGTCCAGCTCGCAGATCCATTCTTCTGTATCCTCTACTCTGCTTTTGAGTCCCTCTAGTGAATTTTTCACTAGAAAAATTCATCCAGTATCGTATTCTTCATTTCTGATTGGTTCTTTTTTATATCTTCCATTTCTTTGTTGACATTCTCACTGAGTTCATCTATTCGTCTCCTCAGATCAGTGAGCATCCTTAACACTCTTAGTTTGAACTCTCTGTCAGGTAGGTTCCTCATTTCTGTTTCGCTTAGTTCCTTTTCTGGGGTTTTGTCCTGTTCCCTTACTTGGAATGTATTCCTTTGTCTCCTCATTTTGCCTCTTTCCCTGTGCTTGTGTCTACGTATTAGGTAGGTCAGCTTCGTCTCCTGCTCTTGGATAGGTGACCTTATACAAGTGACGCCTTAGGAGGCCTGCAGTGTGCTTCCCTCAGTTCTCAATGTTCCAGGGGCGAGCACTATGTGGGCTACATGTGTCCTTCTGTTGTAGCCTGTTTGCTCTCCCTGTAGGTGCCCAGGTAGGCCGAGTTATGCTCCTGGTCAGCTGTTGTAATGCTCAGCTGTTTGTAGTTGTTGTGAGCCCTTCAGTCTCTTTATCAGGTGTGGGGAGCCCCAGCACAGTTGGCTGCAAGTTCTAATACCACATTTGTGTTGCAGTATTTCTTTTAAGTGAGTAGGCCCCCAGCGTGGCAGGTTGTTAGGCTCAGGGCCTTACAATTGCTATAAGCCTCCAGCCTTTAGGTCCCTTGTCAGCTCTCTGAGGATTGCAGCTGGGTGGGGCTGGCCTCAGGCATAGGAGCACCCAATTGTTTCAGACTTTGGAAGGTGGGGCAAACCCCCTATGTGGGTCTTTGAGAAGCACAAGTCTTCTGCAGCTGACAAGCCCTGCCGCCCACAGGTCCACACACACAGTCAACACAGTCCTGCCCTGTGTGTGCGCCCCGAAGTGGACCCAGTCTCTCCACGGCGGGAGCCCCACACACTTCACCACTGCTCCACACTCTCCACCTGCTCCTTTTGCATGCCCTGCCCCACTGAAGTCAGCTCAGTCACCAGGCTGCAGAGAATCCAGTCACCAATCTATGCAGGCCCACAAGTTGCCTGAGGGCTTGTTGTTGGGTGGTACCAGTCTCTAGGGTGGGCTGCCTGCCCTGGCTGAGCTGGATTAAATCGTTGCTCTAGTGGGTGGGGCAGACCTGGGCTAGCAGGCCTCAGGGAGAACTCCAATGGCATCTGTGTCAGCACGCTCACACCAGGCCACAAGAGTGGCCGCCGCCAATGTCCCAGTCCCTGGAGAGGTCTCACCTCTCACCGAGATGCACTCAGGGCCTATCAGGTGAGTCTCTTTTCACCAAAGCACTGCACTTTTCTTTATGGTGATTTTGGATGCTTTCTGAAACCGGTGAGTTTGCGCATGGGCCCTTTAAGAGCCGGTTTTAATTTCTTTGTGAACCAGGTTTTCTGGGGGTACTCTCCAATGTTTTAGTAGCAGGCAAAGTCAGATATTATGCCACTTGTCTCGATTGTGCTGGGTCGACAAAATGCCTACAGCGGGGTCGCTCCCGGCTCAGGGTCCTGCTCCTCCAGGGAGGGCTGGGTACCTGTGGGCTGCTCCCGGGCGGCCATGAAGCTGGCGGCTTGTGAAGGCGGTGTTTTTTCTCTCCAGAAGGGAGTTTCTGCCTCTTCCACCTCAATTAGGATTGTCCTTTGTTGCAGGAGTTCCTCTTATCCAGTTTTCAGTTCTGTCTCGGGGTAATTTTTCCACCAGTAGTTGTAAATTGGCTGTGTCTGCAGGAGGAGGTGAGTTCAGAGTCTGCTTTCACCACCATCTTGACTTCCAGCTCCTACATATCATTTCTTATCAAACATATTCTACATATTGTTGGCCTAGTCATCTTTTCAACATCCAGCACCAATCCGCATTTACATGTTTTCAAAATTCAATAAAACATGAATTGCAAACAATTACATAAGACCTACTTGATGCTGGGCATTGGTGACAGCCTCTTTTAGTCTTTATGACAACAACCCAATGAGCAGGGTAATGATGAAACTTATTGGCAAAACTAGGGCACTTTGGAGGGTGAAAGAGGTCACTAAATGGATGGAATGCTAGAACAGCAACATAAATCAGGATTCTCCTGAGCAAACTGAGATGTGTGGTCACCCTCCACATGAGGTGGGCACATCATGTCTCCCCAGCTGCAGACAATGAGGCAAGAGAGGTAAAGTGACTTGACCAAGGGCACACAGCTAGTGGATGGTAGAGCTTGGATAAGGATCTAGGTGTTCTGACTTTAGAGATCACTCCCAACACTATTGCTAGCTTGCATTTCAGCATTACGGACCTTCATTTTATGGTTCATATGGATCCTTGTGACCTTGACTCCCACAACTACCCTATGTGAGCTCCTGGTTGATTTCTGTGCAGGCCCCACAGTTTCTGCTCCAGGCCTCTGCTCCCTGTGAACTTCCCTCTCCCACTGTCCTTGCCTCAGTCCCTCTGAATTGAAACTCCTTATTCATTCTGAATGCCACATCAAAGACAGCCCACTTCTTGTGCCCTTTTCTGGCCCACAAATCTCTGGGACCTCCCTTCTGAGGACTCCATGGCTCTCCAAGTGCAGCTCTCTCCTGACATCCCAGGACCTGATCCCATGGCCGTTTCCTCCCTGTTCAAGCTCCTTGAGGGCACGGCCTGTGCACCTCTGCTCTTTGTGTGACAATAGTCAACCTGCAGCTGCTTTATTAATTGTTGTGTGACTGCTTTTCAGGACTGATTTTGAATTTTTACAAAGAATTCACTGATTATTATACATGTTTTATTATTCTGTCTATTTAGAGAGAGAAGCTCATTTAAATTTGAATCTTTAGTAAAGGCAGGGATCAAACCCAACACTAAAATAAGACATCAGTGTGACATCACCTTCTTTCTATTCCTGGATGAGGACTTTGGAGTCACAACAGGGAGGGGGCAGGTGAGGAGAGGAGTAAGTTGGAGCCCATGCATCAGGAACTGGGCCACCTCAGTCTCCCTGTTCCCCAGAAGTAACCATTCCCTTGATCCAATCTAAACCAGATCCATCTAACGACTTGGGTCAGTGAGCCAGATTTAGAAGCTGAGGAAGGATCAGGTCAGCCCCAGGTAATTCTCTTTGGCTCATTCACCAAAACCCTGAACTTTACACAACTTGACATTTCCTTAAAATGTGTACTTAAATATTTAATCTCGTACATGTGTGACAGCTCATTAGAAAACTACACCAGTATCTTGTCTATTTGTTAGTAATTTTCCCTCCAGTGAATGCCCACATTTTCTGGTAACTGTAGGCATCCACAGTTGTGAACCTCAGGTCCTTAGGGGTATTGCAAGGGGTATATGGGAGATCTGATATAAAGTATTTCCACTGCTAGAGCAGTGAATCTATTCTGGGGCTGATTTACTCCCTCACCCCACCCACCCCTGTGAACAACATCCGTGTCTAGAGATGTTTGTGGTGTCTCCACAGGGTGGGTGGTTTGCTATTGGCATCAAGTGGGTAGAAACCAGGGATGCTGGTAAAAACCTGCAATGCTCAGGACATCCACTCAAAAAAGAATTCTTCAGGCATGGCCCCAACATCCTAGTGGTTAAGTTCAGCCTGCTCCACTTTCGTGGTCCAGATGCGGTTCCTGGGCGTGGACCTACATTGCTCTGTTAGCAGCCATGCTGTGCTGGCAGCCCATATTTAAAAAAAAACAATGGAGGAAGATTGGAACAGATGTTAGATCAGGGTGAATTTTCCTCAGCAAAAAACAAACCAAAAAAAGAAGAATTCTTCAGCCTCTAACGTCAGTAAAGCCATGGTTGGGAAACTATGTCATTGAGAAATATCTAAAAGCATTTGTCCTTTGGTAAAAGGTCAGTAGTGCAAGGTAGCCTCACACAGTGGACAGTGAGTAGAGCTATAGTGCAGACAGACACCAGCAGGAATGTGGGCATCTGTATCCTCTGGCGTGCAAAGCTCAGCTTCAGGGCAATGCGTTTGCCCAGATGCTCCCCATATTTTCTCTGTTCTGTCATCCTCACCTAGTTTGTCCTTCAGGATCAAACTCAGTCATCACCTCCTCACAAAGTCTTCCTTCCTGGAGAACGCAAGCTCATAAGGGCTTTCTTCTTCCTTGAATTCTAAAGGCCTCTAATATATATGATAGAATCTCATTCTCACTGATATACCTCATCTCTTTCTTCAGTTCTCACTCTCTCATTTTACGGAATAAAAATGTCTTGTCATTTAACATGATAATTAAATTTTAAGGAAATATAATAAATTGTGTTTGCACAGTGTCTGGCCATAGTTAGCAAGCAAAAATATTTCTACTCTTTATTACCTCTATTGTTATTAGCTATAGATGGTTTTGCAACCCAGGGACTTGTATGGAAGATGACAACTGTATGGTTCCGGCAAGGAATGCTTGCTGTTCCTCTTCTCTGTGCCAGGCACTGTGCTAAGCAAGGATGAGGAAACCAGATATTGTCCTGCAATTATGGAGATGAAGTCCAGAGGGGCTCACATGAGTTAACTGATTGTACGTTTATAAATCTACAACCTCGTAATTGAGTCAAAAGACATCCAGTGTACTGGCAGAGCCTACAAAAGGGACATTGACCAAGTCATTGGGGTCAGGGACCAATCCCCCCAGAATAGGAGGATTGAACTGAAATAGTGAGTCAATTAGGCAAGGAAGAGGGCAGACATGAAAAAGCATGAACTGTGTATGGAAACTGAAAAAACCCTGAACAGTTGTGAAGAGCCTTCGGAATAATAAAAATATGCCCCTCCCTGATGGAATATACTGTGAACCGGAGTCTGTGCCAGCACAAGCTCTGTTCAGCAGATATGGAGACATTCTGAAGCTCAGCATGCAGTAAGAGAGCTTTGACTACTTAATTCATGTCCATGGGTCTGTAGACTCCGACCATGCACCTGGTTTCCTCCTCCATATATTTCAGAGAAAGGAGGCGTATCTAGCTTTCCTTAAAGTTCTGAAAAGTGGTGATTATGTGGTCTTCATCAGCGCTCTAAACTAGGAACTGATGACAACCCATGATGTTTGACAAAGAGAACAGTATAATAGTATTCAAGGTTTTTTGAGAGTTTAGTATGTGCTGGACGCTGGTAAATTTACACACCTGCACACAGTTATTCATCATACCAAACCTATCATGGGGCACTTTTACTAGTACCTTTTCCAGTTGAGAAAACTGGGTTCTCTTATATAAACTGAGTAACTGTCCTAAGGTCTGAGACCATGAACATTCTGAACTCAGATCTCTGTGGTCCTCACCACCATGCCTCCTGCCCCGGTGGTGGAGGCAGAACCACCTAGAAGGACCCCCCACCATCTCGTGAAATTGATGCTGATACCACTATGGCCCTCCACTGGGACTTATCCAAACCCTGCAATGTGCTCACTGACAACACAGGCCATAAATATGCCCCTTGTTAATAAAGGACTTTCTCGGTGGTTCTCAGTCCTGATGCTCCTCAGAATCACCAGTGGAGTTCAAATAATACAGGTGTCTGGGCATCACCTCAGACCTACTGACTCAAAATCTCCAGAGAGGAGAGTCAGGGAATCTGTGTTTTTTAAAATCTCCCAAGTGATTTGATTGCACAATTGAGACTGCAAACTTCTGGCCAGGAGTGTGAGTCCTCTCTAACATATGTTCATTTAGACGGGTAATTTCTGATGAAAGAAAATGCTTCCTACTCACACAGAGCAGGGTGGCACAACAGTGGAATGGCAGGTGGGGAGTGTATTACTTTAGCTGGGGGCTGCCTTCACTTCCATTAAAAATGAAATTGACCCAGATAGCAAAGCTAGGCTTGAATGGAAGACTTGAGCCCATGGGAGAAGGGGAAGTGGGTACCCACCCTGTGCACCTGTCTCTTCATTCCATCATCTTCCCGGCCTGGAACCCAACAGCAGAGAAACTGTCAACACTTGTGTTGCTTGCCTGGCTCTTGACACCCCAGGACCTCATGGGAAAAAAGGACATTGAGTTCATTTAATCATCACACCGACGTAAGATGACAGGTGGGTGGCTAATCATCATGGCAGCCTTGCTCTTCATGGACTGAGAATATGAACCTCTGCGTTGTTGTCAACTCCACCAAAAACAAAGACTCTGGCCTTGGAATGAGCTGGGAGAGAACAGATATGGAGGTTTTCCTCAAGGAAATTCTCCAAGGGTGGGATGTGTTCAACAGTGTTTGAAGGTACCTCTGCATGAAGATGGTGTTGATGGAAGGCGAAATGAGGGAGAGGATAATTCTTCTTCAGACTTGATCAATGTGCACCTGAACCAGGCATGGTCAGCTATCAGCAAGCAGAGGAGAGGTCAAAGCTGGGTCTCCCTACAGCCTGTCTCTATAACCAAAGTGCAGCCTCGGGCTTCCCGGTCCCTGATCTGCCCTCCTGATGTCAGAACACACCTGTGCCTCTGCACTGTCACAAAGAACAAAGATACAATGATCAAAAGATCAAAGGCAAACTGAGCAAACAGGACACATTTCCAGAGGTGCCTGAATGCTCTCCTGGAGGACACAGCAGAATCCCTCAGGGCTGCTTTCCTGGAGTCTTGCCCACTCAGGGAGGAGGGAGGTGTGGGGAATGCGACACAGATGGATGGCATCAGCTCTGAGTGAGGAAGGGAGGGCTGGAAACCAGACCTTGTGACCTGCCATGTGCCATGTGGGCAGGGCCAGTGAGGCTTACTAGGTACAAATAGCCCTGGGCTCTCCAGGCTCCTGAGTCCAGCTCCTAATAGCTCATTGTTTGCTAAAGCTGAAAGCTCAAAGCGAATAAACCACCATGAGGCTGTCCCTGTCCGTCCTGCTGGTCAGTCTGGCCCTTTGCTGCTATGAGGGTGAGTATCATTTCTGATCAGTCCAGCACCAGCCCTGGTAAGTAACGTTCTCTGAACTAGGTGAACTTAATTGGGTATGAGCAGATCAAAATCAAAACTTTTTCCCCTGCTTGTGATCTAGTCCCCAAAAAGCCCAGGACTCATTTTATCAAATCCCAATACTCTGGAACTTTTACAAAAAATCATTACAGGCCAATTTTAAGAGTTTTCCACCTGAAGCCTCACTCCTTTTCTGTGATCTGTGTTTGAGAAGCAGCAGGACATAAGATTTGGATGTGTATCATGGCTCTGCCACTTACCAGCGCTTTGACCTAGAACAAAATGCTGAATCTCCCCAAGTCTCCTCTTATCATTGGGTTTTACAGCTACCACGGAGAGTAGCTATGACAATGGGGTGCGATGAAGAGTGTCAGGAGTCCAGCTCTAGGTATCAAGAAGACATCTCGTAGTTATCAGACATCCTCCCTCCAGAGATTACTAGGTGCCAGTTACGTCCACAGCTTTCTTTTTTCTTGAGGAGTATTCACCCTGAGGTAACATCTATGCCAATCTTCCTCTATTTTGTATGTGGATCATCACCACAGCACGGCTGCTGACAAGTGGTGTAGGTCCGTGCCCGGGAACTGAACCCGGGCTGCCGAAGTGAGGTTCTCCAAACTTAACCACTAGGCCATGGGGCTGGCCCGAGTCCACAGCTGTTTAACTCAAATTCAGATTCATAAAATATTACAGCTGGAAGAGTTTTTGGAGAGTTCTCAGTTCAAGAAGAGGCAGTGTTCTCTGAATCTCTGAATAATAAATCTTCAAGTGAGCTCTGTGAATAAGCAGTACTCAGTGTGTCTACAAGTACTACTAGTTTTCTAGGAGTACTACCAGGAATTATAGTCAAACTAGTACAATCCTTAGGGCTACAATTTCTAGTTTTCTAGATTAACTCTAGCTATTCATTCAACAGTACTTTTGCATGTCTTCCTGACCTTGATACTGACATTCTTGTTGAGTCTTTTCTCTTTCCTCTGACTTTCTAAATGTCCACCTCTTTCCCTGTGTGGCCTCTGATTTTATCCTCTCCAAATTCTCTGCATAGTTTGATGTCTGAGCAGGGGTCAGATCAGAGCCTGGTAGGATATGTCCTGGGCTGCAGGGTGGTTGCAAAGACTTTGGGGGATGGACAATCCAGACCAGGAGAAGTGGTTACCTCAAGTCTCAGCACAATTCCAGTGGGGTCAGGAATGAGCCACTCTTCCTACCTTTCACCCTCTCCAAGGAACTCTGCACATCAATGCAGAATAAAAGAGCCAGTGATAACCTTGTGCATAAGTTTCAAATGTGTTCAAAGTGATTAGATTTATCTTTTTTTAATCTTTTTAGCTATGTCTATATCCAATGGCATAATCCTATTCTTTATTTGCCTTAAAATAGCATCTCCTAACGTATAAATAGTTTACTTACTCTTCTCCAGATTTACTCTCCCTTATAATCTCTGGTAAGATTCTGAATCTACCATTTGCTTGAAATTGTATTATCAAAAATATCCTCTTGCCCAATATCTAAGACAAAGAAGGTATCACTCTATTAGCAGGCAAAACTTAATATCTTTCAAATCTGTGGAAAGTGAATGTCAGCAAACCAGAGTATTCTTTGAAAGTATCGGGGTAAGCTTGAAAAAAAAAGATTTAGGCACCAGGAAACCTAGTGTCCACTCCTAGCTCTGCCACTTGCAGCGTGACATTGAAGAAATCATGGCCTTGAGGGCCTCACATGATCATCAGCACAATGATGAGATGGGAATATAAAATTCCTGGGTTTCCTGTGTATTTCTAATATCAGGAGCCATAAGAAAATCGCCTTTTCTCACATTAATTGTATTTCTTTTTCTTCTGCTCCAGCCAATGCGGTCGTCTGTCCATCCCTTGCTATTGATCTCTCAGGCTTCTTATTCACTATCGACTCTGTCTACAAGTTACAACTTCAGAAATATGTGGCACCTCAAGAAGTTGTTGAGGCCAAGTTGCAAGTGAAGCAATGCACGAATGAGATCTCCTTTGGGAACAGAGTGCTAATTACAGAGACCTTGGTAAGGCTTTCTTCTTTGTGCATGGAGACTTCTGCTCAGGTGAACAGCCAGGAAGGACGTCAGGGTACCGCTCTGGGGGGGGGTGGCGCAGGGAGGACAGATGGTGGAGGTACCTGCCTCACCGCTCACCTCTGATAGTGTGACCCATGGCCACAGGATGGATAATAATATTACACCTGCTGAGCTATACCAAGACTGCACAGAGCATCTGGGCATGTTCCTCCTTCTAAGGACACCTGTCTGGGTGCCGGATTCCCCATAGTGCCCTGAGGAGGAGCACACCCAGGGCCCCATGCAGTGATGTTGAAGGGCCAAAGCACTGCTGGCTCCCTGCCTGGAAGCTTTCCTGAGGGTGAATTCCCTCACCCAGTGGACACAGTCCCTGTGGAATCTCATGGGAAGTGTTGGGAGTGTTGAAGGAGGTGACAGGTGGGATGGAGGGAACTACCCCCTGCCCACTTTTCTAGTCCTCATCTATGACTCTCCTCCTTGTCATGGCCAGTGGGCAGAGACCCTCCTTGTTGTGTCTCCTGCAACCCCTTATGAAATGAAGCACTTAAATTATGTCTTTATCAAGAAATTATATATTTAAAGGTGTCTGTCAACCCATATACCACTGGATTTAGGTCATGAAGTTCAGCTGCCAATGCCCATAGATGCAGGATTCTCAGTGCTGAGAAGCACATGTGCCATCACTTTGAATTTCTACACCCTGATGCTGGGGATGTCCTGAAAGCAATACTTCCCAAGTCCTCTCCCACCCCTCTTCTGATCTCTCAACCCTGTGTCCCCTTTAGAGTGAAAAAGTAGAGTTCCCTGTCCCGGGACATCAGCGAAAAGAAATCCTGGGCTGCTCTGTCCAACCCTTCACCTCCCTCCTTCCATAGAAACCTGAGTCCTACTCTTGGGTCACCTCAGGGTTTACAGGCTGGACTATGGAAATGGTGCTTTCCTGACTTACATGGTTGGTTGTAACTGTATCACGTGTATTTATTTCATGTGCACACTGGGGTCCTGCCTGATATCTTCCATTTGCCTTTTGTTTGTTAAAATTTCATTGATGTCTTGGTGTGAACAGCAATCTATGTTAATATGTCATCTCCAGGAGCAGCAAGACTGACTTTCCATTTCTTTCTTTTTTTTCTATTTCAGGGGAAAATACTGTTCAAGTGTGGTTACAATGATTTATCAAATCTTCTATCATAGTACCTCTTTCTTTCCATGATCACCTGCTCTTTCCTGGAAAATGTAAAGGTTTCAATATCCTGCTTCAATAAATTACTTTCCCAGCACGTCTCTACTTGTCTTGTCATTATCCAACCGTCTCTGGCCTCGAGTTGGGGTGGTTTTCATCATGAAGTGGCCATTGGGTGTTGTCACTAGTAAATTTCAGAGACTCAATGTCCAGTTACCCATGGCAGCCTGAGGTGCAGGGATCATAAGAGGAAATATTTGTCATGAATCATGCTGTGTCACTTTGCAGATTTCCCATTTATATTGCCATGACTGAAAATGATCGTGAGGGTAAAAAGCAATTAAAACGTTTCTGCTACTGGTCTTTACTGAGTGATACTTGTAGCCTGGATGTCTGGCCAGTCATGTGGTTCCCAACCAACAGTTTCACTCATATTTTGTCCTCAACATAACCAAAACCAACCTGCTTGGTTTTTACCCCTTCACTATGGTTTCAATCCTATGAACTGTCCAGTGTAATTTGTTTTCATCTACCTCTCAATTTTAGTGAATCCCCAGGGTTCAATTTCACTTAACTCTTTTTTGCTCTGCACACTCACTCACATGGCTCATCAATATTTACACCACTCACTAACACCTGAGGCTAATGGTCCCTCCCCAAATTCTCCCAAGAGCTCCAGAAACAAGCATCCAGCTGTTATCTGAACAAATCCATTCAAGCACTCCACAGTTATTTCTGAAGGAATATATAAAATCGAACTCATAGGCTGCCCACAACCTACTCCTCTTCCATATGTACCCCCATCCTGGTTAATGGACCCACCACCCAATGAGGCATCTGACTCAGAAAATTTAGGTACATCATAGGCTTTGGGTTAGTTTTCAGTAGCTGCTGTAACACACTTGGTGGCTTAAATTAGCTCATTTTCTCAAAGTTTGGAAGACAGAAGTTCAAACTCTCTAAGACGCTGCCAAAATCGTGTCAGCAATCAAAATCATTGCTCCCTGTGAAAAGTTGAGGTGAAAATCTCACAGCTGCTTCCAGCTTTGATGGCTGATGGTATTCCTGAATTGTAGCCACCTCACTCCAATCTCTTCCCCTTGAGGCCACATTGTCTTCTCCTTTTCGGAGTGTGTCTAATCTTCTTCTGCCTCCTTCATATAAAATATATGGGATTGCATTTAGAAGGCACCAGAAAATTCAGGATAATCTTCCCAGCTGAAAATCTGTAACTTTATCACATCTGTAAAGTCGTTTTTTGCCAAGGAAGGATAATACTACAAATTCCAGGGATTGTGAACATTTTAGGGAGTTTTATGAGCTTAGTACAGTTCATCTCCCTCCTGACATCTAAGAGTCCATAAAGTTCTGTGCCCTTCACTGCCACAGCATCACTTCTGAGCATCCCCTCCTTTCCATCCCCACAGCCATCATCACAGTCCCGTTCTAGTCCTTCCTAGCTTGGGCAAATGTCTCCTAAATGGTCTCCTGGGCTCTGGGATACCTTCCTGCAATACATCCTCCTCATTGACACAAAAGTGACCCTCCTAAAACCAAAATGTGATCCTGATCTCACTTCCATAACCCTGAAATACTAGTGGGCACGTGCTTCCAAATGTTTCACATAAGAGGACTTATTATTAGTCCTAAACTCACTCTCAAATTACATGTAGTATGTATTTTTATACAACCTCTTGATTGAGAAATAGAAGATAACAGTTATCTACTATCATGTATTATCAGCATGCTTTTAGAATAAATGTGTATTTTTATTCACATCAAGAAATATGTACACTTAAATTAGTCCTTACTTTGTGAAACACATTGCATATTCAGTCTACATACTATGCTTGGTGGATGCAAGGATTCACGGAGGTCTTGCAACAGCCTGGGAAACCCAGATTGGAATCACTGCTGGGGGATCCAGTCCCACCATGGGCACTGCACACAAGTACTTCCAAGACCCCATCCCTGGGCACCCTTCCAATCTCATCTTCCTGTTCACAAAGGATTCTGTGCTCAGCCTCGTGGTCTATATACCATTCACTTATGCATCCTGTTGAGTCACACCCTTGCACCAGGTTATGTGGTGTCCCCTTTGCCTCCATATCATTCCCTGCACAGGACAGCTGACATCTTATCTGTACAGTCCATTTCACGTCTCCTCCTCTCTAAAGTCCTCTCTGACTCTTACATTCTGAAATAAACCTTTGACAAAGACACACATTTTACACTCAACAGCACACACAGAGATACATATTTTTACACACACATACACAATCAGACACACACACAGACACAGACATACACACAGACACACACACAGACATGCACATGCACACACAGACAGGCATACACCTCCCTCCATTATCACTTTATCTTTCTGTGATATAATATTAATATCACAGAGTTGTTTTGAGCATACACTGAAAAATTAATAATATAAAACAACAAATATTATCAACCATCATTATTATTTCTAAAACACTAAGAGTTTACGTGCATTGAGCATCCCTGTGATCTGGAGATTATCCTGGGAGGTTTACGTGTTCTGTCTCACTTAGTCCTTACTACCCTCCAGGAAGGTGAAGGTGTTCCCACCACTGACAGTGGGGATGAATAATGTCCTACCCAGTATTCTTCAACCCTAGCTCTGTGTTAGAATCAGTTGGGAAGATTTCAAAAGCAACTGATGTCCGGGCCCCATATACATTGGTATCTCTGCAAGTACAACCCATGCAGTCCCCATTTCCTCACTTCCACGTCCTACAGGGGCAGCTACCCAGTGAATAGGAAGGAGGACCAGACAATCCTCAAGAGTCAGAGAACCCCCAGCATCACCAAGGTGGTCACCTTGAGACCTTCCCTTGGCTACCTCTGTACTCTTCACATGGTGATTGCAGGTCATTCATTAGTTTTACTTTATAAAACTAATAAATTTAGGGTCTCATACAGGAGAATTTTCTTCATAGGCTGCTGTTCAAGAGCATGGGGTAGGACAATGCAAGACTCCAAAGGCTAGAGTTGGGAGAAGAGAGGGTTAGTAACTGTGTAATGGGTACAGACTTTCTGTTTGTGATGACGATGAGTTTCTGGAAATGGATAGTGGCGACAGCATTGTGAATGAACTTAATGCCACTGAATTGTACACTTAAATATGGTTACAATGGTAAATTTGATGTTATGTATATTTTACCAAACACAGAAAGGCTCCAAGGGCTGAGCTCTCTGCAATGCAGCAGAAAGATGACTGCAATGGGAGCAGGGCCTGTATTTCCATCCTCACTGGACATGCTCTCCCAGAGCTGCTGGCTCCTCAAAGTCTAATTATGTCTGGTGTTGACTTTGATTTGCCTCCTGGATTTTTCTCTGTTGAAGATATCGCTAGGTTTTAAGAAACTTTGGTTCAAACTCACAGACTGAGTTTAACCAAGTGCAAAGGATTGACTCATGCAGAGTCCTGACTTTATCCCTCGAGGCCTCTCGTTCTTCCCCTGGACAAGTCTTGTGGTGCTCTGTCTGGGCTCTCCTCCTCAAGTGTCTTCTCCCTGCAGCCATCTCACTCTCTATGACAAGGTCAACATTCTGAACGCAAAGCTCTGGTTTTGTCACAAGCTCACTTAACACAAACCTTCAATGACTTCCATTTCCTTTGATATGAAGTTTCATGTCTCCATTCAGAAATGAGAATATACAGGCCTGTATAATAATTAAAACTGCATTGACTCAAAATTAAGATTTCTCCTTTGTTTCTCTCCTTTACTTCTACTTTTTCTCTCCCAGCTACTAAATACAGTTTCTGACCTTGTTAGGGCATAAGAAAAGGAGAGAGACAGGAAGATAAGGAAGTTCTGAATTTACTCATACTCTTTTTGAATTGGTCCATGTTGTCTGGGCCAGGCAGATCTTTCTCTCATGAAACACCTTCATAGGTATTCAAAAATCCCACATTATTAAGATCTCTTATTCTCTTCACGGCTTAATAAATGTTCAAAGTACAAAAAGGAGCTCTGGAAAAATTAAAAATAAGACAGCTGAAAAAAATAATAAAGGAGTTGGAAGACAAAATAAAATAGTGGAACTGTGGTAGCATAGATGTGGTGGAAAAGATAGAGAAATATGAGGGAAAAGAAAAGAATGTTAAAGCATCCATCCAGATGTCCAACTAATAAGATTCCAGAATCAGGGAGATCATGGTAAGAAGAAAATCACTAAAGAAATATTATGAGAAAAATTCCTAGAAATACAGTATATGAAATTGAATAGCCCACTCACTTCACACATCAAAACACATTTTTGTGAATTTTTGGAACATCATCCTAAAGAAAGGTCTTCCTTCTAGAAAGAAACATTAAGTCAGATCCAAGAATGGGGAATAAAAATCGAATCAACACAAGACTGGAAGACACAGGAATAATACTAAAAATTCAGAGGCTCCAACCTATAATTGCATACCAACATAATTGTAGATGCAGTCTACTATCATTTAAGCATGAAGACAAATAAAGATATTTCAGAGATGAAAGTCTTCAAAAGTTGTATGTCCAGTGAGTTTTTTATCTGAATGTATCAGAGGATATACTCTACAAAAAGAAGGAAGAGAAGAAGAAAGATAAGACATAGAATCCAGTAAACACAGGATATAGTGTGGGTTTTTATAGATAAATCAGGAGAGAACTGTAAAACACATCAATACCAGGCAACACAGTGAAAGAAGTTCTAAACAAGTATGAGACAACACGGTGTGGATAGGAATGGACAGGAGACTAGTGCTTCTGATTAGAGCTATTTTTCCATATTTTTCTTTTGAGCAATGCTCCTATATCACTATTTTAAAATAAAAATTTTGGAAAATCTAAGAAGTTGTAAGATAGAAATGAAAAGGAAGGACAGGATAAAAGAAAAAGGGCAAAAATACAGTTGGGGAAAAAACCGGCAACTTATAGGTTAGGAGTGGCAAATTATCTGAGGTCAACTTGGAAACTACACTGCACCAAACTCAGGAGTAACTTTATCTATTTGGTTGAAAGATTTAATGAATTTCCTTAAGGAATTAATTATTGTGTGAAACGACAAGACGTAAGATAGAGAAGTGAAGAAAGATACGAGGTATATCACTGAGAATGAGATTTTACAATAGAAATTGAAGGCCTGTAGATATTCAAGGAAGAACAAAGCCCTTATGAGTTTGCATTCTCCAGGAAGGAAGGCTTTGTGTGGAGGTGATGGCTGAGTTGGATCTTGAAGGACAAGTAAATGAGGATGACAGAATAGAGAACATGTGGGGAGAATCTGGGTAGAAGCATGGCCATGAAGCTGAGCTCCGCACACTAGAGGATACAGATGCCCACACTCCTGCTGGTGTCTGTCTGCACAGAAGTTCCACTCACTCTCCACTGGGTATGAGGCTACCTAGTACTAGTGACCTTTCACCACAAGGGCAAATGCTTTTAGATATTTCTCTATGACTTTGTTTCCCAACCATGGCTTTATTGACATCAGAGGCTGAAAAATTCTTTTGTGAGTGGATGCCCTGAGCATCACAGGTTGTTTAGCAGCATCCCTGGTCTCTACCCACTTGATGCCGTTGGCAAATCACTGACCCTGTGGAGACACCACAAACATCTCTAGACATGGATGTTGTTCACAGGGGTGGGTGGATGGAGGGAGCAAATCAGCCCCAGAATAGATTCACTGCTGTAGCAGTGGAAATACTTTATATAAGGTCTCCCACACACCCCTTGTAATGCCCCTAATGACCAGAGTTTCACAACTGTGGATGCCAATGATTAGCAAGAAAATGTGGGCGTGAAATGGAGGGAAAATTACTAATAAATAGACAAGATATTGCTGTAGCTACCTAATGAACCATATGACTATCACATGTGTATGGGATTAAATATTTAACCACACATTTAATGGAAATTTCAAGTTGTGTAAAGTTCATGGTTTTGGCGAATGAGCCAAGGAGAATTACCCAGGGCAGACATGATCCTTCCTCAGCTTCCAAATCCGGCTCACCATCCCAAGTCAATAGATGGATCCGGTTTAGATTAGATCACGGTAATGGTTACTTCTGGGGAACAAGGAGACCCTTGTGGCCCAGTCCCTGAAGCATGGGCTCCAACTTCCTCTTCTCCTCACCCGCCCCCTCCCTGTTGTGACTCCAAAGTCCTCATCCAGGAACAGAAAGAAGGTGGTGTTAGCACGAGGATGTCACGCTAAGTCTGGTTTTAGTGTTGGGTTTGATCCCTGCCTTTACTAAAGATTCAAGTTTAAACAAGCTTCTCTTTCTAAATAGACAGAATAGTAAAACACGTAATATAATCAGAGAATTCTTTGTAAACAATCAAAATCTGCCTTGAAAAGCAGTTACACAATAATTAGTTAAGCAGCTACAGGTTGATTATTGTCACACAAAGAGCAGAGGTGCACAGGCTGTGCCCTCCAGGAGCTTGAACAGGGAGGAAAGGGCCATGGGATCAGGTCCTGGGATGTCAGGACAGAGCTGCACATGGAGAGCCATGAGGTCCAGGGAATGGGGTAGTCCCAGGAGATTCAGAGGCCAGAAAAGGGCACAATAAGTGGGCTGTCTTTGATGTGGAATCAGGAATGAATAAGGAGTTTCAACTCAGTGGGACTGAGGCAAGGACAGCAGGAGAGGGGAGCTCACAGGGAGCAAAGGCCTCAAGCAGAAACTGTGCAGCCTGCACAGAAATCCACCTGGAGTTCACATAGGGGAGTTGTGGAAGTCAAGGTCACAAGGATCCGTCCGAGCCATAAAGTGAAGGTCCATACGTCAAACTCAAGACGTCAATAGTGTTGAGAGCTGCCTCTAGAGCTAGAACACCTGGCTCTTTATCCAGACTCTGCCATCCATGAGCTGTGTGCCCTTGGTCAAGTTACTTGACCTCTCTTATCTCATTGTCTGCAGCTGGGGAGAAATGATATGCCCACCTCATGTGGAGGGTGACCACACATCTCAGTTTGCTCAGGAGAATCCTGGTTTATGTTGCTGTCCCAGCATTCCACCCATTTAGTGACCTCTTTCACCCTCCAGTGTACCCCAGTTTGGCCAATAAGTCTCATCATCACCCTACTCATTGGGTTGTTGTTGTGAAGATTAAAAGAGGCTCTCAGTGCCCTGCATCGAGTAAGTGCTATGTAATTGTTTGCCATTCACATTTTATTGAATTTTTAAAACAGGTAAATAGGGACCGGTGCTGGATACTGAGAAGATGACTAGGCCAACAGTATGTAGAATATGTTTGAGAAGAAATTATATGTAAATTATATCTCAATAAAACTCTTCTAAGAAGGAGTCAGAAAAATATCAAGTAAGCATGGATCAAATACAGTGCTTTATTTTCAAACTTAGGACTTTGACCTAAGACCTGAATATGATGATCTCTAGATCTTTTGGAGAGTGTAAAGTAGAAGCAGAGTCTTCAGTGGTCTATA
The DNA here is from genome assembly GCF_020826845.1 of Diceros bicornis minor. NCBI lineage: Eukaryota > Metazoa > Chordata > Mammalia > Perissodactyla > Rhinocerotidae > Diceros > Diceros bicornis. Next base: position 10,944,503 of record NC_080770.1, read on the forward strand.
ATGGTCCTAGTAGTCCTTCAAGGTTTACCATATTACCTTTCTTATTTTTATAAAATTAATCGCTGGCAACTGACATGTCGATAGCACCTACTCGGTGCCCAGCCCTGTTCTGAGAGCTTACACATTGTAGCTCATTCAGGCTTCACGACAATCCTAGGACTGTTCCCAGCGCATAAAGAAACAGAGATGTGAAATCTCCACGCAAGGCAAAGGAGGCATCTGGTGTAGGAATAGCCTGGATACTGTGAACAATGGACATCTCACTGCTATCAAGATGTCTTCAAGACCAGAGCCTTTCCTAAAGTTTCTGTTTTGGGTAACTATCTCTCCACCAATGGTCTAGACTTTAGTATGATCTTAAGGAAGAAGTTCACCTCCAAAGAACTTGCCTGAGGTTAATGTCCCAACAGCCCTGGAGGTGAGGTCAGAACCAGTTTTACAGAATGAGTGAAAAAAAAGAAACATGTCATCTCTTACCCTAATAATGTCGGGCTGATATCAGTAACTTACAATTTAAAAAAACTTAGATCATCTCAATTTCAAAATAACTCTTGTAGGCTTTTGTAGCAATGCATGAGTCACTGTGAAAAAAAGGGATCTCACTGAATATTATTACTTTTATTAAGTATAGCAAGGCCTCAAATGACCAAAATATTAGTGTGACTATGTCTCAGGGCTTCTATGAGCCCGAGGACGGGCCAAATATAATTCCCTCTTACCAAATGCTTTATTTCCCCATTAATAGCTCATTCCAGGTAGAATCTGAATCATTTACCTTTGCACCATGGTTTGTCATAGCAGGTGATCAATAAATGTCCCACAAACACTAAAACTGAAGGTCATTTCACTCCTTAGTTTCTGAACTTCGTTTGGGGACCTGAGTGAAAGTTCCTTTTGGGAAGAGAAAAAATAAGGCCAGCAACACAAGCATTCAAATTTTTGGTTTCTCCTATTTCTCCCTGTAAATGCTGGCTTACAAAGGAGTCTTTTCTGGGCCACGTTATTGTTTTATGAGTTGCCTGAGAATGATCATCCTCAGCTGTATGGAGAAAACACGGAGGTAAAGAAAACACACCTCTTTATTATGGGCACTGTGTACATGATGTGGGTGGAATGTTTTTTGTTGAGTAACAAACCTCTGAAGGGTCCACTGTTGCAGCAGGTGATAGGGAAGGCCCATAAGAACTGGGGCCTCAGGCAGAGTCCCCATTAAGTCCTGGTGAAGGAAACATTATCCCATTTCATCATTAAAGTCCTTCACTTTTCTTTGGCATGAAAATCACCAGCAAATGTCAACTGTGTGAAAGTACACACATGAGAACATAAACTTCTCTGTTTCTAGCATCTTGCCAAATCAGTTTCGTTCTTGGCAAGTTACCCTCCAGTGAGGGATGGAAATAAAGATGTCCAAATAATCCGGACAGCAAATAATGCATTCTCAGGTAATCAGCTATTGACTCATCTCTCTGCCTCTCTCATCCATTTCTCTCTCTCTCTCTTTTTTTTTTTAACCTAAGCCAACTTTGTTTCTCCTGTTCTGGTAACCTTCATATCACCCTGCTTAAACTGATGTGGCTTTTCTATCCCATAAGGCCGTCCTGTCCCTCTCTTGACACCAAGAGGAACACTTTCCTTACCTTTTAAAATACCATCTGCTCTCGGGCCTCTGTACTTGCTGTTCTCTCTGCCTAGAACACTCTTCCCCAGCTCTTCCCCGGGACATCTCATTCAAGTTTAAAAGTCCCTCCTCCTATAGCTTTGCCTGGACCTCTGTGCAGGACGCTGCCCCAGGGGTTGTGTTGCTGTTCTTCACACAGTCACTGTCCGATATCACTCACTCAACTGTAGGCTTGTTTGTTATCTCCCTGGTGAGCTCCACAGAGCAAGGTTCTCCTCTAACTTGTTCCCACAACTGAATTTGTGGCACAGAGAACAGGGCCCAGTCATAGGAGAACCTCATGGTTACTGTTGAACAATGGATGGGTGGATGGATGGATGGATGGATGGATGAAATCTTCCCCCTTTATTTTGGTGATGAAGAATAGCCCTGACCTAATTGCCAAACATCCATTGCCAATCCTCCTCTTTTTGCTGAGTAAGACTGGCCCTGGGCTAACATCTGTGCCTATCTTCCTCTACTTTATACGTGGGACACGTGCCACAGCATGGCTTCTTGAGCAATGTGTAGGTCTGCCCCCAGGATTCGAACCTGAGAACCCCAGGCCATGGATGCAGAGCACACGAACTTAACCACTAGGCCGCCACGCCAGCCCCAAAACCTCCCATTTTTTTATGATTACCCTAGTTTAAGTCCTGTGATAGGCTCTTTACATGGAGTGTCTGTCATCCTTACAAAACCAGGCATGGTATTATCACTGACTACATGCCTCAAGAAACTCAAGGGTAGGTTTGGAAGCAATTAACTGCTTTTCCAAGTTGTTTCTTTTCCTTTCAAATGTTAAGGAGATGTAACCACCAGCCATCCTGAAACTGACCAAGCTAGAAACTCAAGGGAGATGTAACCACCAGCCATCCTGAAACTGACCAAGCCTCACCACAAGAGCTATGCCCATGACCTTTGCCTTATTTTTAATGCAAAGATCTCTCCAGGAGGAGCTTAGGCCTCATTACGTGGAAGCATGTTCTCCAACTGAGCCTGTGCAAGCGAATACCCACCTCTTCTTTTTGAATCTTCATTCCCCAACCAAATAAAAGTTCCTGCTTCCCTTTGTTTGGGGACGCCATGACTTTGGAAATGATTCCTCATGGCCTCCTATTTGCTGCAAATACACTTTACTTTGGGAGACAACTTCCACTGGTATAGAGTCTTCTTTAACTCACTAGGAGGTGAGCCCACTTGGTTCAGTAACAGTATCATTTATGCCCATTTTAGAAATGAGGAAGAGGAAGCTCAGAATGACCAGCACTTTAACTTGCCCAAGGACACTTCATGATTAGGTGTTGCATCCAAGATTCAAACCCACACCTGCATGAGCCCAGATCTCCTCACCATTCCACCACTCAGCACTGCCTCCCCTAAGCAATCAGTTATTGTACTTCTTCAAGTCATCCTTTCAGTGGAAGAACTTTAAACAGCTAACATAAACTAAAAGAAAATTAATTTATAGATTAGAATAAATTTATTAATTTGAGTTAACTGAGATATTCTTTGTAAAAACAAACTTCAGAGAGGTAACATTAATATTTCCCAATCTTACAGCACCTGAACGAAAGTGTCAGTGGGTGAAAGAAGTCTGCCTCCCAGAGGAGGTCTGTGGTATTGCATCGAGCCCAGGTGTGTGGTAAACCAGCAGGAACAGACACACAGGATATCAAGCTTTTTGTACCTTGAAGAAGTAGAATGAGAAGAGAAAAAAGAGGAGGAAGAAGAGGAGGAGGATATAATGAAGACCACAATAATAATAAAAACCACAAGGGTGACAACACAGGCTCGCAATGGTGTTATTTGCTTTATTATTTAGAAAGTACCTTTGCATTAATTTCATCTAAGTTTTGTATCATTATCGCATTTCCAAAATTGTTTGGGGTCCAAAAAGCTCTGCCTCTTTGGTTTCCACAAACAGAGCACAGGCAGGCTGGGTTCCGGCTGATTCTCGCTGTCCTTTCCTGGTCCAACGCCAGGTTCACCACGTGACTCATTCTCTCATTAATGGGAGGGATTAAGGTGGTGACCTTAAGAACAAAAGGAGGAGTTCTGGGTGCTCCCCTCCAGATTGAGTTCCTTCATTACTGCCACATCAGAGACCAGCCAACAATAGCTGCCTCCACCATGAAGCTGGTGACAGTCCTCATGTTGGTGGCCCTCCCCCTCTACTGCTATGCAGGTGAGCAATGACAGGGAGGGCAGGCCTTGGGCTAAAGGTTGTTGTCAGGGCCCCTGTGGAAGAATTCCTGTTCCCCAAACCCCAGTACAGGACAGCCCCAGTATAAAGTGTCTGGGTGTAATAGCCCAAAGGATTATCATTAACTCTAGAAAATTAAGGTAGTTTCCTCATGGGCTGTGCCTCCGCCATGGAGCTGCATGTAGCATCTCATGCCATTCAGGGCAGATCACCATCATCACAGGCACCATGAAAACCAGGAGGGGTTTGAGGATTGAATATTGGAATTAGATATTTCAGTGGGACAAGGGAAAGATATGAAACTGAGGATGAAGGAGTTCAAATTTCCCTGGATTAGGATGAAAGGTGCCTGTACGCACAAGGTTAACCTGGGAAACAAAGTAACCAAAGTTTCTGAGCTTGCCTTGCAGAACAGCAGGAGGACCACTGATAAGAGAGTAGCTTGCCGCCAGCCCTCCGCCTGACTAAGCGTCACACAGGAGCATTGAGAAGCTAAAATGACCGATTGTAAGCCTCACACTTCATAGACTAAAGATCCACTGCATGCAACACATAGAACCCCCCTGAATTTGCACATGTGGCCCATGAAGAAACATGAGAGACAATCGCCCCTGCGCAGAGGACTCTTAGAACTTCAGCCCCCAAGGTCACATGCTCCCCTCCCCGTTTTATTCTCACAATGTGCTTTGGAAAGATGCTTAGAACTGCACACATGCAAGCCAATCCGTAACTAGTAGAAAGAATAACTTGTTAGCAGAAAATTTATGTCCTCTGCCCAAACTTTTCCTTCTGTCCTGTGTAAAGAAAGAACTGAGGTTTTCTTAGATTCCTCAGGAATGTTGCATTCAGCAGATCCACTATGGAGAGGTGCCCAATGTTCTGCCATCATCCATCACCTGACATTTCTGAGCCCCCTCTCCAACCCCGTTTGCCTTTATAAGTCATTTCCAAATCAGTTCCCGTTAAGATGGGTGTTTTTTTTAGGATGATAGTCCACCATCTTCCAGTTTGCTAGCTTATTGTTTATTAAAGTATTTTCTCTACCACCGTCAGCTAGGTCTTTCACCTTGCAGTGAGCAGATCAACACCTGCTAGGTATCAGATATGCTTTGATGGCCCCCTGACATTGGCTCTAGCTGGGTTTCCTGAAAGATGCACTCATAGAGTTTCCTTAAATGTGGAAGGAAATGGGAAACCTCTCAGGAGAAAAGGCTCATGCTACAGGTGTGACCCAGTGTCCCGAATCAAGTGGGGGTCTACTTTTCACACATTTGAGAAGTTGATTTGAGCCTACTGGGATACCCCTTAGCTCCCAGTCTCTTCATGATCAACCCTGACTGGGAGAACTCACACCTGCTGGAGGTCTCCTTCTAGCAGTGAAGATCCAGAGGGAGGAAAATGCCCTGGCAGCCAGAATCTGATCTTCAATAATCAATCACCTACATAGTGTGTTTCATTTAATTTACCAAGTTCTTTTAATATCCCACCTCATTTGTTTCTGAAGTACATGCAGATATGTTAAAGGTGATATCCTCAAGGTCAATTAAATAGAAAATCTCAGAGGGAAGAATAAAAATCCTGCTCTCCTGAATCCAATTCCAGACCCTTATCACTACACACCTCAAATGGCTACAACAGATCACTTTATGAACAAGAATTTTATTTGTGCACTATTTTTTTGTTGCAGAAAATAATTAGTGTCAACAGAGCTAATGGACAATATTCTAGACCCAATACATCTACAACACTGGGAAATCCTACTTGATGATCTGAATGATAATAGTGAAGCATCACATGACTCTGAACAAAGAAAGACCAGATAATGTTTAATATGTTGCACTAACTCAGAGCATCTCATTTCTTGAGCATTCTCCTTAATTGTGGATATATAATGTTGGGCTTCTCTGGGCTGTGGAGGCAGGAAGCTGGGGGAGGGCAGATGTTTTAAGGCTTAAAGGAAATCCCAGATCCTGAGTTTACTCTCCTAGGATTGAGAACTCAAGGCCATTCACTATAATCTTTCTGAATGCACATCTCTACTGGATGTAAGAAGATGACAAACATCATCGTTATGCTCCAAAAGGGGTCCATACTTCCATAATTGAGCCCACTTTTGCATGATTTCCTTGCAGGTTCCAGCTGCCAACTTCTCAAGGATGTGGTTGAAAAGGCAATTAATCCTGAACTGTCCAAGAGTGAATATCTAACAGCTCTTCAAGAGCTCACATCAGATGATGCCACTGCAAAGGGCACAGAGGAATTCAACCAACGTTTTCTCAACCAGTCAAATGAAACTCTGACCAATTTCAGAGAGATGATGATAACTTCACTATTTTTTACGAGCTTTAAACCACTGGACAGGGAGAAGCAGGCTCTAAGTTTGTCACTAATTATGCCAAATCAACAGTGAACATACCTTATTTTATCTCAGTGAACTTAATTCTTGGTGAGTTTGATGACTTTGACATCAAAAAAAAGCCATCAAGGCCCCAGTGCTGATTCGCCTCTTCACTTTGTGGAATCTTTAGTGAATGATAAATGAAAAAGATAAAAGATGGAAAAGATGGCTCAGGAAAACTCTTATCTAACTCTCAGCTCCCCTTACACACACATGCCCATGTACACGTGCACACACACAAACACACACACAGACATCTTTTATCAAAGCAAAAACATCTGATTCCCAAGAAGCCCTTCACTTGTAGGAGAGATCAGCAAAAAAGATCTCCTTCTTCATAGTTAGTGCTACTTCCAGCAATAACTTTCTTGGATGTCAGATGTGTGCAGACAAACCCAGGAAAAGAGTGAGAAGAAATGTTTGTTTTTCAGAATTTTACCTTGTCAGAGAGAATTGAAAATCTAAGTGATGTCTCTGTGTTTGTTTTCCAGCACTTAATTTACAACAGTCCTTGGTGTGCTCTGTATTAACTGTCCACAAGACCCTTGGCTCAGAGGACTACAGAGAATGGTCAGAAACTGACTGCTGATTGCTGTAAACCACAACTTTTCTTTCTTTTTGCTCATTTGATCTACAAACTGCAAGACAATTGTTGAAACCTCATTTACATTTTCATTTCAATAAAGCATCTGCAAAACCTAAAGTTCTTTTTTCATCTAATTAAAATGAAAGCTTTAGAGAGCCTCATATATCACACCTGTGTGTACTCATGTGCACGTGCGCGTGCACACACACACAATTATTCATTAAGAACTCATGGGTGAGGGACTGAAGAATCTGAAAAGCCCTTGCTCCTTCCCATCTGTAGCCTGACCTTGATCCTTTCTTTGGAAAAGTGACTTTCCTCCCTCATCACCCCGTCTCCCCCAGGACTGTCTCTGATGTCCTCAGGCACTGAGGTTCTGCTGGTTGGGTCCTGCTCAGGTTCCTGATCCACCGCAGGCTTCATCTCCACTCTGAGCCCTGAGCACCATGGCGAGGCTCCTCTCCTGGCTCTCTCTGTCCATGACTCAAGGGTGCAGGGCCGGGAACAGAGCCAGCCAGGGAGGGGACTCGTGCAAAGCAGGGGTGAATCCTGTACTGATTTGAAAATTTGATATATGGCATTAATTTTTATTTTTAAAAATATTTTATTAAAATGTTATGTACCCTAATTACTGAGATTTTTGGTGCCTCCTTATCTTGCGTGATGCCCCCTAGTCCTGTCCCTGCAAGTGGCAATGTGGTCCATTCGTTCATTCCCACAGTGACCCACAAAGCAATGAAGGTTGAGGGAAAAGTGTGTGTTCTGTAGGAATAAAGCAAAGCAAGCAAGATGTCATTGAACCTGAGCTCTCCTTACTTTATCAGTCCCCACAATCCTGTCACCAGTGATAAGTTAGTGCCACCCCTTCTGCTCACATCTCAGCAGGACTCTCTTCCTTCCTGGGCTTCTGTCTCTAGTTCACCCTCCTTCTGAGTTTGTGTAAATTAAAAGGATGATCCAGTGACACTGGGCCAAGTACAATGACTGGTCAATGAGAGGTGAGGCAGAAAGAGTGCTGAGGGAACAGAAGAAACTGATGTTTAGCATTTCCAAATCTTTAGGTTCCTAAATTCAGTGGTTTGCTAAATGGCACAGCTTTTGTGAACCAGCTGGTTACTCATTCATTTCCCCTCCAAAAATTAAAATGAATGAGACTTCATAAGGGAGGAGATAATCACTCAGTGGTACTTTTGATACTAAGGGAAATGAGCCGGTTGAATCTACTACAGACAACAAATAGGGTCTACTATCTCAACTCTCCAAAGTTTACAGAGTGTTGGGACTGTCATTTGTGTAGGGTGTTTGCATAAAATTGGGCAGCTAAATTTTTCAGTCCCAAGTGCCTCCTAAATAAAAAAAAAAACTAGTTTCTAAATTGACTTGCCGACAGAAAGTAGCAACTATCCTGCATGTTTGTTGTTGGGTTTTGGTTTTGTAAACAGGTGAAATTTTCCAACCAGGCACGTGGCATTCAATTTTCCGTCAATCACAGAGTTGTATAAAGCAGCAAAACTGCAGAGGGGATGATCGTTGTATACATTTTAAACCGCTTTGCATGGCCTTGTTGAGATAATTGGTGTAAGAATTTTTCTAAATTTTAAATTTTAATATTTGGAAATATCAAATAAAAATGGAAATAAAAAAAGGAAAATGAGCAGTAAGCTCTCATGGCAGTTTCTATAAAGTAAATTGGGGCTTTGTTATTTCTCAGCAATGCTTCCAACCCCATCCTCTTCTTTCACGAATGTCCGCTAACATCCCTAGAGAATATCCCATTAACTTCCCCTGGGCATACGCATTGTTCCTTCTTCTGTTCTAGTTAGTAGAATTCCAAATGATGGGCTCACACAGCAGCCACATGACTTTTAAAATCCACTTCCAACCAGTCAGACCTCGGAATCACTAAGGAACTCAGGAAATAAACAGGAATAGGAAAACCTCACCATCAGCCCCAAGGTGCTGCTTGTTCCAAGACTCACAGGAGGAACACCTGGCTCAGACCCTGTACCTTCCATGCCTCTGTCAAGGTTAAGTGTCCAACCATCTAAGATAATGGAGAAGAGACTGCAGTTGAACAATCCATCTAAGATAGTGAGGAAGAGACTGCAGTTGAACAGTGTCTCGTGGTCTCAGCATCTGTTATGTTGTTTAAGGACACAAACTTGCATTGTGTAGAAAATAAGCCCTAGAGATATAGTGCACAGAATAGACAATATAGACAACAATATTGTATTATCATCAGCAAGAAATGATAATTATGTAACATGATAAAGGTGCTCACTATCGCTACAATGGTTATATTACAATATATAAATGTATCAAGTTGACATGTTGTATACCTTTAATTCACACAATGTTGTATGTCAAATATATTTTAATAAAAAATAATTTTATCAGATAAATAATATTGTTTTTGATCTCTTTTTTCAACATTTAAAATTGTAAAATCCATTCTTACCTTTCAGGCTGTAATAAAACAGATGTAGGGTCATATTTGGTGATGGCCATGGTTTGTTGATCTCTGATCTATCTCACCAAAAGCCCCCAGCTCAGATGGATTTACTAACTATTTTCACAAACCTTCAAGGATCAGATAATTCCTAAGCCACTTTAACTATTTCAGAGCACAGGTCAAAATAATGATAATTAACATTTGTTGAATTTAGTATGAGTCAAGAAATGTGTTAAATTTATTGTACCCATTACTTAAATAGCTCTGAAGGTGGCTAATTATCATGATCCCCTTGTTCCAGATGCATAAACTGAGGCTCAGAGAGGGTAATTTGCCAAAGGTCACAAAGCTAGTAAATGAAAGGACTGGGATTTGAACCTGCATCTTCTGCCTCCAGAATCCACGTTGTTGTTGTGAGGATGTTAAGTAATCTCATCTCTTCCCTCTGAACTCTGAATCAAGTGAAAAATATACATGGGAGCAAAATGGCGGTCAAAAGATCAGCTCCAGGAGAGTGACGTCAGGGTCATGGCAGTGGGAGCTTTCCCGTGAACTCTTCCCGTGATAAGATACAAGAAAAGGAACAGTCACAGACCAACAACGGAATCCCAGACAGTGAAAAGCTAGATTGGAAAGATCCACACTCCCGCACATCTGAGAGTGGAACCTGCTGGGCCCCCGCAGGCAGTGGGGAGAGGTAAGGAGAACTCCTCTCCCTCCCCATCAGATCAGTGATCCCGGTCCCTGGGGCTCCCAGGGAGGGGGGAGGGGCGGCCCTCGGCGGGGAAACCGCAGCTCTTCGGGCTCTCTCAGCCAGTAGGAAACTCGGGCACAGAGGACTCAGAAGAGGCACAGGGCTACCATCAACATCTGAGCACCCTAGAGAGCGGATAACGAGGGGTGAACGAGAAGCCCCCCCAGGCCAGGGACCCAGAGGGCAAAGGAGAGAGCCACCTCCTCCCCACAAACTGGACCCTGCAGCTCAGCCGACCAGACCAGACCAAGCGATCCAACCGCGGATCGAAGTGGAAAAACCGCGGATCACAGCAGAAAAACCGCTGCAGAGCACAGGGGGCTTAGATTACACAGCCCTTTACCACCACACAGTGGTGGCGGATGGAAATTGCAACCAGAGATTTCCAGGATGAGGAAAAACTAAGCCAACACAGGAACCACAATGCAAAGATACATGAAATCACCAGACCAGAAAGAAAATGACAAGCACCCAGAAACCAACCCTGAAGACACAGAAATCCATAACCTAAATGACAGAGGTTTCAAAATAGCTATCATAAAAACACTCAAGGAAATACGAGACAACACACACAAACAATTCAATGAGATTAGGAGTTTCTTCACAAAAGAGATTGAAATCATAAAGAAAAACCAATCAGTGCTGATGGAGATGAAGAACACAATGGAGGAGATAAAGGAGAATCTGGAATCTTTAAAGAACAGAGCTGACGATATGCAGGAAAGAATTAGCATTTTAGAGGATAGGAATACAGATATGCGCCAGATGGAAGAGGAGAGAGAACTAAGACTAAAAAGAAATGAAGAAAGTCTCCGAGAAATATCTGACTCTATTAGGAAATTAACATAAGAATTATAGGTATTTCTGAGGGAAAAGAGAGGAAAAGAGGAACAGAGAGCCTATTCAAGGAAATAATAGCTGAGAGTTTCCCAAATCTGGGGAAGGAGCAGGAAATACCAGTAAGCGAAGCCAAGAGGTCACCTAAATATGTCAACAGGCAAAGGCCCTCTCCATGACACCTAGTGGCAAGGCTACCCAGAGTCAATGACAAAGAAATGATATTAAGGGCAGCTAGACAAAAACAAAAAATAAAGTACAAAGGAACTCCCATCAGGCTCTCAGTGGATTTCTCAACAGAAACTTTACAGGCTAGGAGAGACTGGAATGATATATTCAAAACACTGCAAGACAAAAACTTTCAGCCAAGAATACTCTATCCAGCAAAAATATCCTTCAAATATGATGGATAAATAGTAACTCTCCCAGATAAACAAAAGCTAAGGGAGTTCATGGCCACGAGACCCCCACTACAAGAAATACTCAAGAAGGTCCTCGGGTCTGAAAAAAAGAAGAGAAAGGGAATACAAAGCTTGGAGCAAGGAGAAAAATAGGTAGATAGACTCAGAAAAATAGTAGATCTTTACCGGAATAGGTTAGCAACCACTTAAATGCTAAAATCAAAGATCAAAGGATGGAATTCACCAAAAATAAATTTGACCTCATCACTGTAATCACACAGCCACAACACAAGATAGAATAAGGTATAACAAGAATGACTTAGAAGGGGAAGAGGAAAGTGATTGAATTGACTTAGTATAAGGAAATAGGAGGCCATCAGATAATGGACTATCTCATACACAAGATTTTTTACACAAACCTCAAGGTAACCACTAAACAAATAAGCAAAACAAAACCACATATGATAAACGAAGAGAAAACTAGAAGAGTCATAAGACAGAACAACCAAACTGAATTGGGAGTCTGAAACAAATGGGACAAGAAACAAAGGAAAGGCAAAAGAATCAGAAAATAAGTGACAAAACAGCAACATTAAGCCCTCATATATCAATAATTAGCCTAAATGTAAATGGATTGAACTCTCCAATCAAAAGATACAGAGTGGCAGGATGGATTAAAAAGTAATACCCAACAATATGCCGCCTCCAGGAAACACATCTCAGCACTAAAGACAAGCACAGGCTCAGAGTGAAAGGATGGAAGACAATACTCCAAGCTAATGGCAAACAAAAGAAAGCAGGTGTTGCCATACTCATATCAGACAAAGTAGACTTCAAGATAAAACAGGTTAAGAAAGACAAAGAAGGGAAATGTATAATGATAAAAGGGACACTCCACCAAGAAGACATATCACTTATAAATATATATGCACCCAACATAGGAGCACCAATGTACATAAAGCAACTATTAACAAACCTAAAAGGAGACATTAACAACAACACAATAATAGTAGGGGATCTTAATACCCCACTTACATCAATGGATAGATCATCCAGACAAAAAGTCAATAAAGAAATAGTAGACTTAAATGAAAAACTGGACGAGACGGACCTAATAGACATATACAGAGCACTCCATCCAAAAACAGCTGACTACACATTCTTCTCAAGCGCGCATGGAACATTCTCAAGGATAGACCATATGTTGGGAAAAAAAGCAAGCCTCAATAAATTTAAGAAGACTGAAATCATAACAAGCATCTTTTCAGACCATAATGCTATGAAACTGGAAATGAACCATGAAAAAAAAAACTGGGAAAGTGACAAAAATGTGGAGATTAAACAACATGCTACTGAACAACCAATGGATCATTGATGAAATTAAAGGAGAAATCAAAAACTATCTGGAAACAAACGAAAATGAAAATATGCCATACCAAACCATATGGGATGCAGCAAAAGCAGTCCTGAGAGGGAAACTCATAGCGATCCAACCCTCCTTAACAAACAAGAAAAAGCCCAAATAAGCAACCTTAAATTACACCTAATAGAACTAGAAAAAGAAGAACAAACAAAGCCCAAAGTCAGCAGAAGGAGAGAAATAATAAAAATCAGAGCAGAAATAAATGAAATTGAGACCAAAAAAAAACAGTGGAAAGGATTAATGAAACAAAGAGTTGGTTCTTTGAGAAGATAAACAAAATCAACAAACCCTTAGCCAGGCTTACTAAGAAAAAATGAGAAAAGGCTCAAGTAAATAAAATTAGAAATGAAAGAGGAGAAATTACAACAGATACCACGGAAATACAAAGGATTATAAGAGAATACTATGAGAAATTATATGCCAACAAATTGGACAATCTAGAAGAAATGGATAAATTCTTAGACTCATACAACCTCCCAAAACTGAACCAAGAAGAAATGGAGAATCTGAATAGACCAATCACAAGTAAAGAGATTGAAATAGTAATCAAAAACCTCCCAAAAAAATAAAAGTCCAGGACCAGATGGCTTCTCCAGTGAATTTTACCAAACATTCAAATAAGATTTAATACCCATCCTTCTCAAACTATTCCAAAAAATGGAGGAAGATGGAACACTTCCTAAATCATTCTACGAGGCCAACATCACCCTGATACCAAAGCCAGCCAAAGACAACACAAAGAAAGAAAATTACAGGCCAATATCGCTGATGAACATAGATGCAAAAATCCTCAACAAAATATTGGCAAGCTGAATACAACAATACATTAAAAAGAGCATACACCATGATCAAGTGGGATTTATACCAGGGATGCAGGGATGGTTCAACATCCGCAAATCAATCAACGTGATACATTACATCAACAAAACAAACAATAAAAACCACGTGGTCATCTCAATAGATGCAGAGAAGGCATTTGACAAGATACATCCATTTATGATAAAAACTCTCAACAAAATGGGAATAGTAGGAAAGTACCTCAACATAATAAAGGCTATTTATGACAAACCCACAGCCAACATCATACTCAATGGGGAAAGACTGAAAGCCATTCCTCTGAGAACAGGAACGAGGCAGGGCTGCCCACTCTCATCACTTTTGTTCAACATAGTACTGGAGGTTTTGGCCAGAGCAATTAGGCAAGAAAAAGGAATAAAAGGAATCCAAATAGGTAATGAAGAAGTGAAACTCTCACTATCTGCAGATGACATGATTTTATATGTAGAAAACCCTAAAGAATCTGTTGGAAAACTATTAGAAATAATCAACAACTACAGCAAAGTTGCAGGGTACAAAATCAATCTACAAAAATCAGTTGCATTTCTGTATGCTAATAATGAACTAACATAAAGAGAGCTCAAAAAGATAATACCATTTACAATTGCATCAAAAAGAATAAAATACCTAGAAATAAATCTTACCAAGGAGGTGAAGGACCTATACAATGAGAACTACAAGACATTATTGAAAGAAATCGATGATGACATAAAGAAATGGAAAGATATCCCATGCACGTGGATTGGAAGAATAAACATAGTTAAAATGTCTATATTACCTAAAGCAATCTACAGATTCAATGCAATCCCAATCAGAATCCCAATGACATTCTTCACAGAAATAGAAAAAAGAATACTAAAATTTATATGGGGCAACAAAAGACCCCGAATAGCTAAAGCAATCCTAAGAAAAAAGAACAAAGCAGGAGGCATCACAATCCCTGACTTCAAAACATACTACAAAGCAATAGTAATCAAAACAGCATGGTACTGGTACAAAAACAGACACACAGATCAATGGAACAGAATTGAAAGCCCAGAAATAAAACTACACATATACGGACAGCTAATTTTCAACAAAGGTGCTGAGAACATACAATGGAGAAAGGAAAGTCTCTTCAATAAATGGTGTTGGGAAAACTGGACAGCCACATGCAAAAGAATGAAAGTGGACCATGTGCTATCGCCATTCACAAAAATTAACTCAAAATGGATCAAAGACCTGAAGGTGAGACCTGAAACTATAAAACTCATAGAAGAAAATATAGGCAACACACTATTTGACATTGGGTTTAAAGGAATCTTTTCGGATGACATGCCTACCCAGACTAGGGAAACTAAAGAAAAAATAAACAAGTGGGACTTTATCAGACTAAAGAGCTTTTATAAGACAAATGAAACCAGAATCAAGATGAACAAACAACCAACCAGCTGGGAGAGAATATTTGCAAAACATACATCTGACCAGGGGTTGATCTCCATAATATATAAAGAACTCACACAATTGAACAACAAAAAAACAAACAACCCGATCAAAAAATGGGCAGAGGAAATGAACAGACACTTCTCCAAGGAAGATATACAGATGGCCAATAGGCACATGAAAAGATGCTCAACATCACTAATCATCAGGGAAACGCAAATCAAAACAACACTAAGATACCACCTCACGCCCATTAGAATGGCTATAATCACCAAGACAAAAAACAACAAATGTTGGAGAGGATGTGGAGAAACAGGAACCCTCATACACAGCTGGTGGGAATGCAAATTGGTGCAGCCTCTATGGAAAACGGTATGGAGATTCCTCAAAGAATTAAAAATAGAGATGCCCTATGATCCAGCCATCCCACTACTGGGAATCTATCCAACGCACCTGAAATCAACAATCCAAAGAGGCTTATGCACCCCTATGTTCATTGCAGCATTATTCACCATAGCCAAGAAGTGGAAGCAACCTAAGTGTCCCTCGACTGACGATTGGATTAAGAAAATGTGGTATATATATACAATGGAATACTACTCAGCCATAAAAAAAGACAAAATCGTCCCATTTGCAACAACATGGATGGGCCTGGAGCGTATTATGTTAAGTGAAATAAGCCAGAAAGAGAAAGACAAACACTGTATGATCTCACTCATATGTGGAATATAAACCAACACATGGACAGAGAAAACTGGACTGTGGTTACCAGGGCAGTGGGGGTGGGCGGTGGGCACAAGGGGTGAAGGGAGTCATATATGTGGTGATGGACAAACAAAAATGTACAACCCAAAATTTCACAATGTTAGAAACCATTAAAACATCAATAAAAAAAAAATGGGCAGAGGAAATGAACAGACACTTCTCCAAAGAAGATATACAGATGGCCAATAGGCACATGAAAAGATGTTCAACATCACTAATCATCAGAGAAATGCAAATCAAAACAACACTAAGATATCACCTCATGCCCATTAGAATGGCTATAATCACCAAGACAAAAAACAACAAGTGTTGGAGAGGATGTAGAGAAACAGGAACCCTCATACACAGCTGGTGGGAATGCAAACTGGTGCAGCCTCTATGGAAAACAGTATGGAGATTCCTCAAAGAATTAAAAATAGAGATGCCCTATGACCCAGCCATACCAGTACTGGGAATCTATCCAACAAACCTGAAATCAACAATCCAAAGAGGCTTATGCACCCCTATGTTCATTGCAGCATTATTCACCATAGCTAAGAAGTGGAAGCAACCTAAGTGTCCTTCGACTGACGATTGGATTAAGAAAATGTTGTATATATATACAATGGAATACTACTCAGCCATAAAAAAAGACAAAATCGTCCCATTTGCAACAACATGGATGGGCCTGGAGCATATTATGTTAAGTGAAATAAGCCAGAAAGAGAAAGACAAACACTGTATGATCTCACTCATATGTGGAATATAAACCAACACATGGACAGAGAAAACTATATTGTGGTTACCAGGGGCAAGGGGGTGGAGGATGGGCACAAAGGGTGAAAGGAGTCATATATATGGTGATGGACAAACAAAAATGTACAACCCAAAATTTCACAATGTTAAAAACCATTAAAACATCAACAAATAAAAAAAATGATCAGCTCCATAAAGCTGAATTAGGCCAAAAGGAACTTTCCCAAGCACAGTTGAACAGTTAACATCCACTGGCCTCCATCTCCAGGCCTGCCCCAGGGAGCTTAAAGACGTGGAGGAAGCAGGAGCAGAGCAGTAATATGCGAATGTGGAAAATGAGCATGATGACACACTTACCTACATTCTACAGTGTTATAAAGATTGTCAATTGACAATTAATACCACATGATAACTTCCTGGAGAAGGAAGGAGCAGAGAGGAGAAAAGACTTAACCTGCAGGTAGGTTCACTCCTGAGAGAGCCAAGGAGGGGTATTGTTTCACATGCCCAATAATCCATTGCCCAATTTCACAGTCAGGTAAGCCAATCTTCCTTCAGAGAAGAGGAAGACCCTTCTTCGATGGAAAGGTGAAGGGTGGGTTACAAGCAGCCCCACTCTAAGCAGTGTAGGTATCATAATGATCGTCACAGTTATGTTTACAATTGCCAAGAATTGTAAACAATCTAAATAACCACCTACAGGTATACATGCACTGACATAGAACGGTGTCCAAGATGTATTACTGAATGAGAAGAGGGAGTTACAAAACTCGACACAGGGCGTGATCTTATTTGTATCAAACAAGAGTGACCCGAGACCAAGAAGGCTCCCATCAGTGGCCAACATTATAATCACCAAGTCCTCCACCAGCCGATCCTTAAGAGAACATCGCCTCTTTGTGGCCAGAGCGCTGTTAACTGCATCCCCGACCTCTGGACTGGAATGGATGGCTGAGGCTGCCCTGGAGGACACCTGATTGAGTTCATCTACCGCTGGTAAGGACAGTAAGAGACGCTGCCACTCTTTTTAGTCTATAAATTCCCAGCCAAAGGACTGTTTTGTTCATCCTATCAGAAAAGAGTTGAGATTCATACTCTGCTATCATGTGTTCCTCATCTTCATCAGCCATGGCACAAATGTATTGAGAACCTGCTTGGCAAAAAGCCTGTGCCAAAGAGGCCAGGTGGGTTCCAGACACAACCTCTGCCCCAGGAGAACCCACAGTCTAGGATGAGAAAATGATATATAGAGAACTAGATAGATAGATAAAAAGATATAGATATATACAAATTCAAAACATACATTTAGTAATAGATTAGTAGAACACACAGGATTTTATTTATTATTTACATCTTAGTTCTTTCCCCCCCAAAATTTAAGTGAGTTACAATATTAGAGTACAGGGAGATGCTAAACCATTTAGGATAGAGAGAGCACAAGACCTGGAGACGGAAGGATGGAATTCAAGTCCTGGCTCTCTCGCTTCAAACTTTTGTGTGACTTTTTATAACCTGCTTGCCTAGAATTTGGTGCCCATCCCCATCTAGCTGAACTCAAGTGGTCATGAGCTGTGTTATGATGAAACAAACACACAACAACTGAGACGTGCTAAAATAATCACATTCAAAGCAGTAGGTGTGGTAGACAGAATAATGGCCTTCCCAAAGACGTCCATGTCCTAATCCCTGTGCATGTTACCTTACATGGCAAAAGGGAATTTGCAGAAGAGATTAAGGATTTTGAGAAGAGGAGATTATCCTGGATTATCCAGGAGGGGCCAATTTAATCACAATGGATTTTATAAGAAGCAGACAGAAGGGTCAGAATCAGAGAAGGCAATGTGACAATAGAAGCAGAGGTCAGAGGAAGAGAGAGATTTAGAGATGCTAGACAGCTAGCTTTTAAATTGGAGAAAGAGGCCATGAGCCAAGGAATAAAGGTGGCCTCCAGAAGCTAGAAAAGGCAAGGAAATGGATTCCTATCTAGAGCCTTCAGAAGAAACACAATCCTGCAGCCCATTTGGGACATCTGACCTCCAGAATTGTAAGATAATAGATTTGTGTTTTCTTAAGCCACTAAAATTGTGGTAATTTGTTACAGCAGCCATAGAAAACTAAAATAGTGGGGGAATGATTGATCCTGTGGGGGGTACAAGGGGAGGGCTTCACAGAGGGGGTTCATTTAAACTGAGTCTCACCCTGAGCTAACATCTGTTGCCAATCTTCCTCTTTTTTTGCTTGAGGAAGATTAGCCTGAGCTAATATCTGTGCCAATATTCCTCCATTTTACATGTGGGTCGCTGCCACAGCATGGCTGACAAGTGGTGTAGGTCCGTCCGCGCCCGGGGTCCAAACCTGCAAACCTGGGCCACCAAAGTGGAGTGTGCCAAACTTAACCACTACACCACGGGGGAAGCCCCTAAACTGAGTCTTAAAGTAAGGAGAGAAGTTAAGCCAAGAGTGAAGGGAATTCCCAAGAGTAATGAAATACGTTCAATTACTTGTGGATAGGGGTAGAAGGCTAGGGGTTCTCCTTTCCACAGGGGTCAGCACCAGTTTGCCTGGATCAAATCCAGTTGATGACTATTGTTTGACTATAAGTTTTCAGAGTGCTTCCTTCACCCTCAAGTGTGCTGGTTTAGGCAACAAATTATATGGCACCCTCCCTCCCCACACCTTTGTTCATGCTAAGTCTCCCACCTGAAACGCCCTCCTCTGTTTACTTCTCCTCTCCCAACTCAAATCCTTGATTTCCTTCATAGCAAATTCAAGATTTGTCTACTTCAAGTTGCCTGTGCCAAACCATCAATCACAAGTTCCTTTACCTTCTCTGAAATCCTCTAACACTCAAATAATTTATGCCACAATATCTCACCTTTGACTTTGTTGCTTTTTTATTTTTACTGGTAGTTTTCATAAGTTAGGTAGTGGATATCTGTCATTTGTAGCCACCCAACATTCGTTTGACATTCTCCCTATATTTTGGCAATATTTTTATATTAATCCTGCCTTTCCACAGTAGAAACTCCAAAAGTTGCATTCCTATACTTCCTTGCAGCTAAGGGGGCATGTGACCTCGGTTGCACCAATCAGAGGCTTCCACATGGGTCTTGGATTCAGAAGTGAGCAGAGAGAAAAAGTGGCACAGGGGACTGATCCTCCGGCAAGCACAGTCGCAAAGGTGCCTGGTGGTCAGGAGAGGCAGGGCTGGAGAGACAGGCGTCCAGTCCCAAGGGAAGGTGCCCAGTGAAGGTGGAGAAGGCATTTTCTCTAGAGTCTAGAGTAAGCCCCATTGCATGGTTGGATATTATTCCCATCTCTGTGGATTCAGAGCACCCAGAAATTCTTAATATTCTTTAATAAATCTTTTTTCAACTTTATATTGAAAAAAAAAAAAAACTAGTCTTACTACTGTCTTTCTTCCCTGTACATCTCTTTTACTCTACATATTCACAATACTTCTGACACCAAATGTGTGGGGTTCTCCTACAAACACAGGCACACCAAGCAATTCTCCATGACACCAGCTGGATGTCCTACAATTTAACTCAATTCTCACACTATCTACCTGGAGACAATGTCAGATCCCACAGGTAAGGGCTCAGTCCCATGAGACTTCCCCCTCCCCATTTCAGATGCCCATCACAAGCAGTAGGTCCCCAGGTTATCCACAACATCTGTCCGACTTGGCTGCAAACCGGAGGTTCCCATGACTCCCTCCTCAAGTTCAATTAATTTTCTAGAGTGGCTCACAGAATTCAGGGGAATGCTTACTTACATTTACCAGTTTATTGAAGGAAATGACAAAGGATACAGATGAACAACCAGATGAAGAGATACATAGGTTGGGGCCTGGGAGGGTCCTGAGCCCAGGACATTCTGTCCCCGTGGAGCTGGGGCATGTCACTCTCCCAGTATGTGGATGTGTTCATCAACCTGGAAGCTCTCTGAACCCCATACTATTGGGATTTTAAGGAGGCGTCCTTATGTAGGTACGATCAATTATTAACTCTATTTCCTATTTGAACATAGGAAATTATTTTGACAAAACATAGACTCTTTTTCTTTTATGTAGATTTACTCAAAGGCATAGGCAAACCTTTTATAATTTCTTTATCAAGAGCAGACTAAAGTCCATGAAAATTATCCCTTTAAGAGAGAGAGAAAACCAAATTCTAATTTTGCACCAGCTTACTTTTTTTTTTTTTTTTGTGAGGAGATCAGCCCTGAGCTAACATCCGCCAATCCTCCTCTTTTTTTTTTTTGCTGAGGAAGACGGCCCTGGGCTAACATCGGTGCCCATCTTCCTCCACTTTATATGGGACGCCGCCACAGCATGGCTTACCAAGCAGTGCGTCAGTGCGCGCCCGGGATCCGAACCAGCGAACCCCGGGCCGCCGCAGCGGAGCGCGCGCACTTAACCGCTTGCGCCACCGGGCCGGCCCCGCACCAGCTTACTTTTGATACTAAAACTCACTTAATTAAACTGATTTTAATCTTAGCCAACTTGAGCATGCACAACACTCTTTTCTTAGAGTTTTTCTTTGATAAACATTCTGTAAACTTTTTAACAAAAATATCTTTCTTTCTTTTTTTTTTTGTGAGGAAGATCAGCCCTGTGCTAATATCTGCCAATCCTCCTCTTTTTTGCTGAGGAAGACTGGCCCTGGGCTAACATCCGTGCCCATCTTCCTCCACTTTATATGGGACGCAGCCACAGCATGGCTTGCCAAGTGGTGTGTCGGCGTGTGCCTGGGATCCAAACTGGTGAACCCCAGGCCACCACAGCGGAGCGCGTGCACTTAACTGCTTGCGCCACCAGGCCGGCCCTCAAAATATCTTTATTTCTTATATTTTCTTTACTGAAAACATACATGTTACTTTCCTCAAATGCAAAGATGTTTTCCTTATTAATTTTTAGTAGCTTTAATAACATATATTAATTAGAATTTTAACCCTTAGAAATCTTATTTTTAAGTGAAAACTAAGAAGTAAGCAATTATGCACTGTCTTTTACATTAGCAGTCTGTGGCTTGGCAAGTTTATAAATACTTTTTCTAATTTCTAGAAACATGCTACTTCATAGTACAATCTTTTCAATAAAACACAAGACATGTTTATTAATAGACCCAGATATCTTTTGGTTTCTCTGTCATAAGAAGCCAAAAGTAGATAAACCTATATTTAGTAATTAACATCTAATGTTTTACCTTATTTGGAAATGACCTAGATACTTAACAAACTTCTATTATTTAACTTAATTTAACAAAACTCGAAGGTTTCAAGTCACCAAAAGGTTTTGGAGTTATTTTAAGTACATATACCATAACACATAATTATTGTGAAAAAGTTCACCCCAAGACTTTCATCTTATTTACATCTATTTAGGTTACTTTTTTCTAATAATTATGTTCAGATTACTCACAAAAACTTCACAAGACATTAGACAAAATTAGTTTATCATTTTAAGTTATTATTTTGCTGACAAATTTGTAACAGGGATAACATGAGCTTATTTTACTAGTAAACCTAGGCTGCATGTCTGCACCATATTCAATGCTGATAACTCTGAGGACATGCCTATTTTAATCAAACCAACAACTTAAGCTCCCATTTACCAAAGATTATTTTATATCACATTAACTTGAAAGACATTTGAGTTCGTTTCTATTACATTTGGAAATAATTTATATAAGTGCTTACTTTAAGCCAATTAAATAGAGCTCTTAATTTTGACCATACCATCCAGAGGTAGAAAAATATCTCACATTGTATGGGCTCAGGCAACCCTATTGACTTCCTTTAGTATGTTTAATTAACATTGTCTGAAGAGCAGATTTATATGCTGTTTTACAATATCAATACTGGGGGAACGTTCCCCTAGTGAGACACAATGTCTATTTCCAAATACAATTTATAATACAATCATGCAAAAGAAATGTAATACTTAATTCCATCAGCTCTTATACCTCTAAACATAGCTTTCATTAGGACTTCATCAACAAGTCTCCATCTTATAATATTGGGTAGGGAAAGCATTCCCAGCCAGATTAACAACAACAACAAAAAACACTCAGGCAAAGTGGATATAACCTCTTCATATAATATTAGCTCAAATATTCCAACCTTTATAATCCTATCAACCATTATACATTTAAGGTTTTTTCAATATAATTGTAGCCTGAGTCATGGTCTTAAAGCTAGTTATTATTTTTTTGTATTTTCTTTTTAATTTGCTCTTCTTATAGGTACCAATAAAACAATTATGATGCGAGCTCTCTAAAAATTTTTTCCAATTTAGAAGTTTTTCTAATTTAAATGATTCATTGGCCACTGATGAGTAGGATCTTAATAGCAACTCAAACCAATAAGCCTTGTATGGCTTACCCATGGATGCAAGAAGCATCCCCAAAAAAGAGTGCAAAAGCAGCAGCTCTCACAAGATCCAGAAAGTTCACTCCCAAAAATAGTCTAAGAAAGTAAAGGACTTTGTTGCGCAGGCAGAGTGCACTAACAAGCAATGAAGGTTGAGATGATAAAGGCCCCATGGACTGGGACCCCTTATGTCCCCTGAGAGGTGACACAGCCAGACAAAGAGAGTGCATCTTGGAACCACAGTTCATTTGACTGGCCGCCAAGATGCATGCCTGTACATGCATCCTCCAGATGGTGGAGACCAGAGAGGTCACAAAGCCAAGTTGTCAAGACATAGAACAAGACAATAGGAAAAACTTCATGACAAATGACAAAAAGACAGAGACAAGGAAAAATAGTGATCATCCCTTGGAGGACAAGGATCAATAAACCAATGAGTACTCAAACCAAATTTCCCAGAGCCACTGAGGCCAAGGAGCTAGTGTCACCAATATTTTCTCCTGCTAATCTAAATTTAGAAAAGGAAAAAATAATCACCACTCTCGCTTCCATTGGACCCTGCAGGCAAAGATCCGGGAGACTGACGTGGTAAGAACTATTATCTCCTGCTGGCTCTTGTCAGGGGTCCAGGATCTCTCAGCTGCAGTAGTCCCACACCACAACGAGCAGTGTCTAGCCAGTTAAGTTTTCTCCCATCCTCCTTGCCAAACTGTAGCAGAGGAAGACAATTCCTTTAGTCTCTGGGTCCTTCTGGCTGATCTAACAATTAAATTGATGTGAGACAGAATAACAGGAGAAAATCCAACAAAGCTAATGACATGTCCCCGTGGGAGAAACCCAAGAAAACTGAGTAACTTGCCAAAATAGTGGAAACCACTACCTTCAATACCATCTTCTGCTAAAGACAAATGGGTATGTTGGGAGTAGTGGTTTGGGAGTTCAAAGGGGAGGAAAGCAATTTACATGGAGATCGAAAAGCAAATGTTTCATAAAATATTTGCTTGGCTGCCTATGGACAAAGCCACCTGAGAGAGAGAACTTTGATATAAAAATGTGCTTAGCAAGGATCCCCCCAGTCTATCATGTCCAAACTTATCTACCCCCATGGCCTAACTTATGAGAGGCCTTTTACCTTAAATTCTTTTAGGTAGTTAGGGGAAAGGTCAAAGTTTCTTTCAGAGTCTTTTGTGCTTAAAAATAATCAAGCCAAAGAGACACATTTTGGGGCGGCAAATTCTGATCCCCCACGCTAGCAAGCCTGCAAAGCATCTCGGGCAGAGTAAGGATTTTAGTGCGTGCAGCGTTGCTTTTCAATTTTTCAGTTACAAAACCGTGGCACATGGAATTACCCATCTTGCCACCAACACCACCAACCCGCCCAGCCTCATAAGGAGGAACAGGGGTTCCCCTCACCCCATTACGATGCTCGCGTGGGTGGAGGGCCAGCACAGCCCCTGTTCTGGGAGGTAGACAGCTAGTGCCAGTCCAGGAGTGCACACCCCGGCAGACGTGCTAGATGTTGCGCGGCGGCCGAGCGGCGGGGCTTTACGGTAATTCTGTGCGGAGGCCGTTCGGCGGGCTTTACGGTAATTCTGCGCGGCGGCCCCGCCCTCGTGCGCAGGCGCAGAGCCATTGAGAACCGAGCTGTTGCGAGCCGAGCGGGTTCCGGGACTGCCTCGCCGGGGGTGTGGGCTGTGCGGGTTAGGATACCAGCTGGGAGTCCGCCTTCCGCGGCGTCCTCGGTAAGTGGACGGCCCTACCGGAGCAGCCGCCCGAGACCCGGGAAGCACCCGCCCCGGTGCCGGGGGGTGCTGACGAGGTCCAGCCCTCAGACCGCCCCGGGCCCCTCGGCGGGGATGGGAGCGGGGGACACGTCTCCGGGGAAACCGAGGCCGGACGTGGAGCCCGGGACGAGGGCTGGAGCGCTGGCTCCGAGCTCCATCCCCGTTCCCCCTCGGCCATTGGCTCAGCACGGGGCGGGAGCCAGGGTTCTCCGGGGAAACTGAGGCTGGATGGCAGCCCGGAGGAGGGGGCGTGGGCTCCGGGTCCCGGAGGAGGCGGGGAGCACGCGAGACACCAGGGGACCGCTCTGGGCTTTTAGAGCGAAGTTCAAACACAGTCACCACTTTCTCTCCATCCCCTCCGTCTCCGGAGACTGCTTGAGGCTGTGAATTCTGCCTCTTTCTTTGAGCGGATGGAGCAGAAGCTGTTGTCGAACTCAAACACAGGTTCATTTAACCACGGTGCAGGAGGGTAGATAACGGGAACTCAGGCTTGTGGGAAGGAACGAGCGTTATTATCGAAAGGCAGCCAGACATGTAGAGGAAGTTAAAACTTAAATCCACCTCCTCGAAGGGAAAACGGTAGGGGTTTTTATTTGAGGTTTTAGGTAGGGGAGGAAGAGCCATGTGACCTTGCTGGTTGGCGCCTTCCCACTAGCCTGCGTTCGGCTTTGAAGACTGAATTTCTTTTCCCTTGCCTGTCTGGACTTTTCTGGTTAGTTTTTATCTTCAGCCTACCTTTGGTCTTGTGAGACTGTATCTTGACTCTGGACCTTAACTTCCTGGGAAAAACAGCTCCCTCATGTATACTAACAGGGGACGGAAAGACCGGGTTAGTTTTAAACATCAGTTGATTGTGTTGAGTATGCACAGCTGCAGTTAGCAAAGCTTTTCTCACTCCAAGTTTTTGCTCTAGGGACCATTTTTCACTCTTTCGTTCTCGGTTTCCTGGCCAGTGGCTCAGCGCCAGACAGGAGCCAGGGTTCTCAGGGGAAACTGAGGCTAGATGGCAGCCTGGAGGAGGGGGCATGGGCTCTGGATCCCGGAGCCCCCACCACCTCCTTGAGGCGGGGGTGGGGGGGTGGGGGGGGTGGGGACGACGACACATGAGACGCCAGGGAGGCACTCTGGGATTTTCTTGCAAAGTTCAAACCCAGCCATCTCTTCTCCTGCCTATCCCCTCGGTCTCGCGGAGCAGAAACTGGACCTTGTCCCCAAGGGAGTGTCCCAAGGAGATGATGCCCGGTGCGATTTTCTTGGATCGGTTTGCAATGACGCTTTCATCTTCCTGATCCCTAGGATCCGTTGGCATGAATCCTGTGCTCGTGGTCCACGGTGGCGCAATCGACCTTGTCGACAAGGACCGGACAGAGCAGGTGCGCCAGGGCATTGTCAGAGCCGCCACCGTTGGTTACAACATCCTCAAGGGGGGAGGGAGCGCACTTGACGCGGTGGAAGGAGCCGTGACCGTCCTGGAAGATGATCCGGAGTTCAACGCGGGTAAATTTGCCCTGCAGCTAGTAAACGATGCCTAATCAGCTTAAGCGTCTCCCTGAAAAATAAATAGAACTTTTCTAAAGTGTCAATGAATCTAATCAGCTTTGTGGTAAAACTTAATATGCTGAAGAGATCTGATTTTTCTCCTTTTGCTTGTTGACTAAGTTGTTTTAAAGAATTTTAAAGCCCATTAATTCACCCTTTTTTCTTTAACCTACTTCCTAGAATTCACATACTAAGAGGCTCTTTTATTACATCTTTTTGTGGGAGATGGGATAGACTACATACCATAAAGTGTACCCATTTTAAGTTTTGAAAAATGTATATACCTGTGTAACCACACTGCAACCAAGATGTAAAACATTTCCATCACCCCCAAAAGTTCCTTCGCGGGACTTTGCAGTTAATCCCCCCTTCATCCCCAGCACCAGGCATCCACTGATCTGCTTCTGTCACTATAGATTAATTTGCATTCTCTAGAATTTCATATAAATGCAGTCATGAGAGTGTATTCTTTTGTGTTTGGCTTGTTTCACTCAGTCAATCCTTTTTTAGAGTAATAATCATCGTAACTACTATGAGCATCTTCTGTGTACCGTGTACTACACAGTGGTCTAAGAAATTTGTGTGATTAACTCATTTAATCTGCACTGTAGTCCTGTCAGTTAGGTATAATTATCATGCTTGTTTCTCAGATGAGAAAACTAAGGCACAAAAGGGTTAAGGAACTTGCTGAAAGACACTCAGTTCCTTTTTATTGTAAAATAGAAAACCTAAAACCTAGGGATTAAAGTACTTCTTGGAATTACACCACCCACCCAACATCTGTCAGGGAAAAGAATTTCAGGAAATCTTAACTTATTAGTCATCAGATATTTACGGAGTATTTTTCTGTCCCCTTGCCTCTGCTAAGCATTCTTTAACACTTAAGAAAAATTGCATAAGTGTGTCTGACGGTAGAGTGCGGCATAACTGCATTTTTGTGGCTGTTTGTTGAGCCAGAACTTACTACATGCTCTCCCCTGCCAGCAGGGGGAGCAGCCCGCTGTTTCAGTCCGGGCTTATTAAACAGTTTGCCTGTTATAACTTGGGGCCTTTTGGATGACAACCCCCCTCTTTTTCACTCAGGACCTTCATTTGGCCAGGTCCTTCTGGTCTCCTACCTTCTCTAACAGATCAGTCATCTGCATGAATTGGGAAGTATGGATTAGGGAACTGAGCAGCTAAGTCTCGTTTCTTTGCTCTGTCCCCAGAGCCTTCTGAGCGCCTCCCTTCTGATTTCCCAGATGTCTGCTATTCACCCGTTGAGGAAGAAGAAAGTAGGGCTGAAAAGAAGGATATCAAAGATTTGGGGGGAAAAGTGGACTTTTAACAGCTTACTGTCTAAGTTTAGCTCTGTTTTCCATTTGCTTTTCCCAGCTGAGATCAATACAAGCAAACAGTATTTCCGGCAGCCTCTGCAGTAATCCTCTAGAAGAACTATTTGGGAACTTCATACAAAAAGCTGACTCCCGATAGTTATTAAGTGGCAATAATTAGTATTCATAACACAGCTTATATGAGTGTTTGTAATAACATTGTTTACATTGTATTCACATTTCAGTATGGATTTCACTTTATGTTTAAAGCTTGTTTCATAATACTTAGTTTGTTAAAAAGTAGTTTGTTTATTAGAAACCAGTACTGTAAAAATTGAACTTCTAGGTTTGAATGCTAGAAATATTCTTTAAAGACTTGCTTAGATTGGGAACCAAATGATGACCCTTTGCTTTCACTGGAATTGAGCAATGGTAACACAGAACTTTAAATAGTTAATTTATTCTCCCTACTAACAACTTTATAAGCTGTTCAAAGAGTCTTTGAGATAATAGGATTTTAATTTATCCACCTTTTTCCTGAACTCCTTATAATGTAACATCTGTTAAGATAAAAATCTGTGATGGAGTCTAGGAATTTTTTGGTTGTTTTGAAGATTTCCAGGTGGTTCTGAGTACAACCAGGTTTAGAATCCACTAGCCTAATACCATACCACTTTAACGGATTTTTTTTTTAAGTGCCATTTGTGTATAGTAAAATTTCCCTTTTTTAGTGAACAGTTCCAAGGTTCAGTTTTTAGGTAAGTGTTCCAGCACCAATTGTTGAAAAGGCAATCCTTTCTCAATTGACTTGCCCTTTGACCTTTGTTGATAATCAGTTGACTTTATGGGTCTGTTTCTGGACTCTGTTCTGTTCCATTCATCTATGTGTGTATTCTTTCTCCAATACTACACTGTCTTGATTACCATAGTTTTTTGTTTTGTCTTAAAATCAAGTAGTAAAGAATCTTTCAACTCTATTTTTTTCCATGATTGTTTTGGCTATTCTAGTCCCTTTGCCTTTCCCACAAATTTGAAAATCACCTTGTCAATTTCTACAAAACGATTCTGCTAGAATTTTTATTGGGATTGTATTGAATCTATAGATCAGTTTGGAAAGAATTGGAATCTTAACAATGCTGAGCCTTCTAATCCACGAACGCAGTATATACTTCCATTTATTTAGGTCTTTGGTTTCTTTCATCAGTGTTTTGTAGTTTTCAGCAGATAAATCTTATATTTTGTTTGATTTATACCTAATTATTTCCTGTGTTTTGGTGCTATTGTAAATAGTACTTTTTAAAATTTCATTTACCAATTGTTTGTTGCTAGTATATGAATATACAATTGAATTTTTTTTGTACACTCATTTGCCGTCTTTGGTGGTGTCTCTTAAGGTCTTTGACTCATTTTCTACTCAGGTCATTTGTTTTCTTATTGTTAAGTGTTAGCAGTTCTTTGCACATTTTGGATAGCAGTCTTTTATCAGATATGTCTTTTACAAATACTTTCTCCCCATCTATGGCTTGTCTTTTCATTCTCTTGATGGTGTCTTTCGTAGGGCAGAAATTTTTCATTTTAACAAAGTTCACCTTAATTTTTTCTTTCGTGGTTCATGCCTTTGGTGTTGCATCTAAAAAACCAAACCCAAGGTCGTCTAGATTTTTCTCCTCTGTTATCATCTAGTTTTATCGTTTTGTGTTTTACATTTAGGTCCTTGATCCGTTTTGAGTTAATTTTTGAGAAGGGTATAAGCTCTGTATCTACTTCTGTTTTTTTGCATACGGATGTCCAGTTGTTCCAGCACCATTTGTTGAAAAGACTTATCTTTGCTCCATTGTATTGCCTTTGTTCCTAAGATTCTGCACCCAGTTGTGTGTGGGCTTTTCCATACCCACAAGCAGTTCTCAGACACCAGCTGGGTGTCCTGTAATTCAGCTCAGTTCTGACACTGTTTACCCAGAGATAGCATCCGATTCCACAGGTTAAGGGCTCAGTCCCACAAGACTGCCCTCCACTTCAGATGCCAACTGCAAGTCCAGGTTATAACCTGTGCTTCTAACAGACTAGCTATAAATCAGAGGTTCCCATGACCCTCTTCTTGGGTTTGATTAATTTACTAGAGCAGCTCACAGAACTCAGGAAACCAGTTTACTCACTAGATTACCGGTTGACAGTATTACAGAGGGTATTAAAGGATACGAATCAACAGCCAGATGAAGAGATAAACAGGGCGAGGTCCTCTTTCCCTGTGGAGTTTGGGCCCTGGCATGGTGGCACATGGAAGTGTTCTGGTTCACCACCCTGGAAGCTCTCTGAACCTGATCCTTTTGGGTTTTAGGGAGGCCTCATTACTTAGGCACGATTGATTAAATCATTGGCAATTGGTGGTTGGTTCAACCTCCAGCCTCTCTCCCCTCCCTGGAAATCAGGGAGTGGGGCTCAGAGTTCCAACCCTTAAATCATAATTGGTTCCCATGGCAACCAGCCCCCCATCTTTAGGGGATTCCCAAAAGTCACCTCATTAACATAAACCCAGTTGTGGTGGAAAGGGGCTTGTTATGAATAACAAGACACCCATTTCACCTTTATGGCTCTGAAGTGGTTTCAGGAACTGAGGACAAAAAACCAAATATTATAACAAAAGATGCTCCCATTGCTCTTGTCACTTAGGAAATTCCAAAGTTTGGGGAGCTGTGAGCCAGGAACAGTGGACAAAGACCAAAATATACATTTATTATAAATCACAGTATCCCAGCTCCTTTGTCAGAGATCAGTTTACTCTATGTTTATGTGGGTCTGTTTCTGGGCTCTCTGTTCTGTTCCATTGGTCTGTTTGTCTGTTTTTTTTTGCTGGCACCACACTGTCTTGATTATTGTAGCTATGTAATAAGTGTCATCTGCAATCTTTATGCCTTTTGTTTCTTTTCCTTGCCTTATTGCACTGGCTAGACCATCCAATATTACGTTGAATAGAAGTGTGAGAGCAAACATCGTTGCATTTTTTCCAACCTTAGAGGGAAAGCTCTGTCTCGCACCATTAAGTATGATGTTGGTTGTAGGATTTTACAGATGCCCTTCTTCAGGTTGAGGAGCTTCCATTATTCTTAGTTTCCTGAGATTTTTTCTGTCATGAATGGATGTTGAATTTTATCAAATCCTTGTTCTGCATCTATTGAGATAACCATATGGTTTTTCTTTTGTCTTTTGATAGGGGAATATTGATTCATTCATTTTTTTTTTTTAATTTTTTGTTTATTGTAGTAACATTGGTTTATAACATTGTATAAATTTCAGGTGTACATCATTATACTTCTATTCCTGCATAGATTACATCATGTTCACCACCAAAATACTAATTACAACCCATCACCACACACATGTACCGAATTATCCCTTTCACCCTCCTCCCTCCCCCCTTCCCCTCTGGTAACCACCAATCCAATCTCTGTCCCTATGTGTTTGTTTATTGTTGTTATTATCTACTACTAATGAGGGAAATCATACGGTATTTGACCTTCTCCTTCTGACTTATTTCACTTTGCATTATACCCTCAATGTCCATCCACGTTGTCACAAATGGCTGGATTTCATCGTTTCTTATGGCTGAGTAGTATTCCATTGTGTATATATACCACAGCCTCTTTATCCATTCGTCCCTTGATGGGCACTTAGGTTGCTTCCAAGTCTTGGCTATTGTGAATAATGCTGCAGTGAACACAGGGGTGCATGTACCTTTACAAATTGGTGTTTTCAAGTTCTTTGGATAAATACCCAACAGTGGAATAGCTGGATCATATGGTAGTTCTATCCTTGATTTTTTGAGGAATCTCCATACTGTTTTCCATAGTGGCTGCACCAGTTTGCACTCCCACCAGCAGTGTATGAGACTTCCCTTCTCTCCACATCCTCTCCAACACATGTTGTTTCCTGTCTTGTTAATTATAGCCATTCTGACGGGCGTGAGGTGATATCTCATTGTAGTTTTGATTTGCATTTCCCTGATAGTTAGTGATTTTGAACATCTTTTCATGTGTCTGTTGGCCATCTGTATATCTTCTTTGGAGAAATGTCTGTTCAGGTCTTTTGCCCATTTTTAAATTGAGTTGGTAGTTTTTTTGTTGTTGAGATGCATGAGTTCTTTATATATTTTGGAGATTAAGCCCTTATCAGATGTATGGTTTGCAAATATCTTCTCCCAATTGTTAGGTTGTCTTTTCGTTTTGTTGATGGTTTCCTTTGCTGTGCAGAACCTTTTTAGTTTGATGTAGTCCCATTTGTTTATTTTTTCTATTGTTTCTCTTGCCTGGTCAGACATGGTGTTTGAAAAGATGTTGCTAAGACTGATGTCGAAGAGCGTACTGCCTATGTTTTCTTCTAGAAGTTTCACAGTTTCAGGTCTTACATTCAAGTCTTTAATCCATTTGGAGTTAATTTTTGTGTATGGTGTAAGGTAAGGGTCTGCTTTCATTTTTTTGCACGTGGCTATCCAGTTTTCCCAACACCATTTGTTAAAGAGACTTTCTTTTCCCCATTGTATGTTCTTGGCTCCTTTGTCAAAGATTAGCTGTCCATAGATGTGTGGGTTTATTTCTGGGCTTTCTATTCTATTCCATTGATCTGTGTGTCTGTTTTTGTGCCAGTACCATGCTGTTTTGGTTACTATAGCTTTGTAGTATATTTTGAAATCAGGGAGTGTGATACCTCCAGCTTTGTTCTTTTTTCTCAGGATTCCTTTAGCTATTCGGGGTCTTTTGTTGTTCCATATGAATTTTAGGATTCTTTGTTCTATTTCTGTGAAAAATGTTGTTGGAACTTTGATAGGGATTGCATTGAATCTATAGATGGCTTTAGGAAGTATGGACATCTTAACTATGTTAATTCTTCCAATCCAAGAGCACGGAATATCTTTTCATTGATTCATTCATTTTTGAGGTTTGAAGCAAGTGTGCATCCCTGGGATTAACACCACTTTGTTGTATTGCGTTATCTTTTTCCTATATTGCTGGGTTTGATTTGATAGTGTTTTCTTGAGGATTTTGCATCTGTATTCATGAGGAATACTGGTCTGTAGTTTTTCTTATAATATCTGTCTAGTTTTAATAAGAGGGTAATGCTGGCTTCATATGAATTGGGATCTGTTCCGTCCTTTTCTGTTTTTCTTGAAGATTTTGTATAAAATTGGTATTATTTCTTTGTAGATATTTGGTAGAATTTGCCAGTGAAGCCATCTGGGGCTGGAGTTTGTTTTTTGTTTCATTTTGAAGGAAAGTTTTTATGTAAAATCATTTTCTTTAATAGGCATGGGACTGTTCAGCTTATCTCTTTCTTTGAGAGAGCTTCAGGGAACTAGCTTTTGGTTTGGGGAGACTTTTGTGGATTTTCTTGTTTTTTCTTTTGCTGTTTTTCTGTTCTGAATCTCACTGATTTATCGTTATTCTCTCCTTTCTTCAGCTTGCTTTGGGAGTAATTTGCCTTTCTTTTTCCTCCTAGGTTGTTAATTTGAGATCGTTCTTTTCGAATTCAAGCATTTAGTCCTTTAAATTTTACTCTTGAGTACTGCTTTGATTGCATCCTACAGGTTTTTACAAGTTGTCTTTTCATTTTCATTCTGTTCAAAATGTGTTCTAATTTCCCTTGTGACTTCCTCTTTAAACGATGGGTTATTTAGAAGTCTAATACTTAATTTCCAAATATTTGTGGGTTTTCCAAATATTGCTAATTTTTAATTTAATTCTGTTATGAACAAAGGACCTACTTTGTGTGATTTACATTCTTTTAAACTTTGTAAGCTTTGTTTTTTGGCCCAGAAGGTGGTCTATCTTGGTAAATATCCTATTGGCACTTAAAAAGAATGTGTACTCTGCTGTTGTTGGATGGTAAGTTCTGTAAATCTCAATAAGGTCAAGTTGGTGGATAACATTCTTCACAGCTTCTATATCTTGATTTTCTGTCTATCTCTATTTATTACTGAGAAAGCAGTGTTGACATCTTTAATTGTAATTGTGGATTTGTCTATTTTTCCTTTGAGTTCTATCAGTTTTTGCTGCATGTATTCTGAAACTGTTGTTCAGTGCATAGATTTTTGTCTTCTTGGTAAATTGGTCCCTTTATTAATACTTAATGTCCTTAGTATTATTTAATGTTCCTTGTTCTGAAGTATGCTTTGCCCAATATTAATATGGCTGCTCCAGCTTTCATTTGATTCGTTGTAGCATGGTATAACTTTTCCGTTCTTTTACTTTTAACCTATTTGTGTCTTTACATTTAAATTGGATTTCTTATAGGCAACATATGATTGTGTTTTATCTTTTTATACAATTTGACAATCTCTGGTTTTTATTGGGATGTTTAGACTATTTACATTTAATGTGATTACTAGTAGGGCAGGTATAAATCTGTCATCTTTCTATTTGTCCAATCGATTCATTGTTCAATTTTCCTCTTTTTCTGCCTTCATTTGGAATAATTGAATGTCGTTTATGATTCTGTCTTACCTCCTTTGTTGGCCTAGTAGCTAGACTTCTATTTTTAAGGGTTTAGAGTATATAGTCTACATCTTTCACTTGTCAGTCTACCTTCGAGTAATACAGCACTTCATGCATAGTGCTATAAACTATAACAGCATACCTGTGTTTCTCCTTTCCTGGCCTTTGTGCTATTGTTGTCATATATTTTATTTCTGTGTATGTTATAAATTGCTCAATACATTGTTATTATTTTTCCTTTAAGCAGTTATATTTTAAAGATATTGTAAAAATAAAGGGAAAAATATTTCTGCTTATCCACATGTTAGCCATTTCCAGTGCTCTTCATTCCTTTGTGTGGATCCTGATTACTATCTGCTGTCATTGTCCTTCTGCCTGAAAAAATCCCTTTAACATTTCTTGTATTGCACATCTGGTATTGATGAATTCTTTCAGGTTTTGTATGTCTAAAAAAGTCTTTGTTTTCATTTTTTGAAGGATACTTTCACTGGGTATAGAATTACAACATGACAAGTTTTTTTCTTTCAGGGCTTCAAAGATGTTGCCCCACTGTCTTCTGGCTTACATCATTTCTGACAGAAATATGCTATCAATCTTATCTTTTTGCTTCTCTACCTAATGGTGTGCCTGCATGTATTTGTCTTCATCTTTCTTTTGCTTGGAGTTTATTGAGCTTCTCAGATCTGTGAATTTATAGTTTTCATCAAATCTGAAAATTTTTTATCCATTATTTCCTTAAATATATTTTTTGTTCCTCTGTCTCACCTCTCGTTTTGGGACCTCCAATTATACATACATTGGGCTTCTTGAAAATATCCTTGAGCTCAGTCATGCTCTGTTCTTTTTTTTTTTTTCTTTTTTAAGTCTTTTTTGGTTTTCATTTTGGATAGTTTCTATTGCTGTGTCTTCAAGTTTATAAATCTTTTCTGCTGCAGTGTCTAATCTGGTGATAGTACCATCCAGTGTATTTTTCATTTCAGACTTTTTTTTTCATCTCTAGAAGTTCTATTTAGGTCCTTTTATATTTTCCTCCACATTCTGGTACATATGGAATATCGTTATAACAGTTGTTTTAACATCCTTGTCTACTGATTCTATCATCTGTGTCATTTCTGGGTCTGTTATTATTGATTGGGTTTTTTTCTCTTCATTATAGGTCACATTTTCCTGTTTCTTTGTGTGCCTGGTAGTTTCTTATTGGATACCACATACGTTGAATTTTACCGTGTTAGTGCTGGATATGTTTATAATCCTTCAAATATTCTTGAGCTTTGTTCTTATCCCACTTTACAGATGAGAAAACAGGCACAAAGAGGTTAAGAATAGCTAGACTTCTAGGCATTATCTAGGCAGAGAAATTTGGAGAAAGTGTGCTAGTGATAAAGAGAACAGAATATGCAGGAGTAAAAGAGTAATCACAGAGTAATGAGAGCTTATGGTACTTGCAGAGAAAGCTGATATTTCAGTAAAGTGTGGCCAAGGAGAGGAGACGAAGCTGGAAAAGTCAGTCAGAGGCCAGACCAGGAAGGGCTTCATACTTTTTATTTTGTAGGTCATGGGGTGCCAAGTCAGATTTGTGTTTTAAAATTTATTCCTCTGGTGATGGAGTAGAGGATGAATTAAAGTAGGCAGCTTAGAGGAAACTGAACCCATTTCTAAATTCTTAGTTCTTGTTTTTCAACTTCTTTTTGGTTTTAGGTTGTGGATCTGTGTTGAACATAAATGGTGAAGTTGAAATGGATGCTAGTATCATGAATGGAAAAGACCTGTCTGCAGGAGCCGTGTCTGCAGTCCGCTGTGTAGCAAATCCCATTAAACTTGCGCGGCTCGTTATGGAAAAGGTATATGTGGTAATAAAGCATCCTTTTCCTAAGGAATGTTGCTTGTGTACTTCACTGACTACAAGGGGTCTGACTATAGGGAAATACTTGAGATCACTGTTCTCCTAAAATTATATACAAGAACGGAAGCAATGTTATTTAAGTTTCTCAAATAAACCAAGATTCTAACTTTGTTGACAGTGTAATTTGACTAGTAATTGTTTAACCAGTGATTACTTTTTCATGTTATCTTCCTGTATTTTCTTCAGCCTTCTCTCAACACATATAACACATACAAACTGAACAGACCCATTCTCGAATAGCATGTGCTAAGTAAAAATGGGTTAAGTTCCCTAACTTCAAGATCATATGTGAGTCGCATTCCTAGTAATAGTCTATCATTTTTGAGTTCTTTCGAAAATACAAAAACTCAGAGAGCCAGGCTCTTTTCAACATCCAGAAAAGCAAGCCAGTGAAATTTGCATTTTTGAGGCGTTGTGGTCAGAGAGAAGTAATTATTTCTACATGGTTAGACCAGTTAACAAGATTTTAATGTTTTCAAAAAACTAACCATTTTTCCATTTCTCTCTGGCTCAAGACACCGCATTGCTTTCTCACTGACCAAGGGGCAGCAAAGTTTGCAGCAGCCATGGGGATTCCAGAGGTTCCTGGAAAGCAGCTGGTAACAGAGAGAAACATAAAACTCCTAGAAAAGGAGAAGCATGAGAAAGATGCTCAGAAATTAGACTCTCACAAGTAAGTGTCATCTGCGGCTCATGTTTTTGGGATTCATTCAGTTGTGAAAGTTCGACAAATATCTGATTATCCACAAGAAGTAAGTCTAATATCGCTTGTTAGTTTCAGTTTTCATACAAAATAATTCACTCTAAATAGTGAAAAACTACTCTTTTGATTCTCAAATTTAACCTCATTTATTATTCCTATGAATAGTAACTCAGATTAGGCTTCGTTCCTTCTCCAGTATGATTTAATAGGAGAATGCCTTGTCTTAATGTATTAACTGTCTGGATGCTTCTAGATCAGTTTGTTATCTTAAGTACAGGAGTCCCCCCTTATCTACAATTTCGCTATCCATAGTGTCAGCCACCCCCAGTCAACCAAAGTCTGAGAATATCAAATGGAAAATTCAAGAAATAAACAATTTGTAGGTTTAACTTGCTCTCTGTTCTGAGTAGTGTGAGGAAATCTCTTGGCATCCCACTCTGTCCTGCCGCAGAGGTGATTCATCCCTTTGTTCATTGTCTCTACCCTGTGTACACTATCCACCCGTTAGCCTCTTAGTAGCTGTCTCGGTTATCAGAATGACAATCATGATATTGCAGTGCTTGTGTTCAAGTAATCTTCATTTTAATAATGGCGCCAAAGCCAACCTTATTGCTAATTATTGTTGTTGATCTCTTACTATACCTAATTTTATAAATTAAACTTTATCATAGGTATGTTTGTGTAGGAAAAAACACAGCATATAGGATTCAGTACTATTTGCAGTTTCAGATATACACTGGGGTCTTGGACCGTATCCCCCACAGATAAGGGGGAGCTACTGTAGGCTAAACAGGTTCTCTATGATCTAGTGTACCCTGTGAACTTACTTAAGCACTCTTTCATAGCGCAGAGAAATCAGTACAACTCTTATAAGTTTGAATTATGGTTTTCTTTGTTACAGATTTCAAAATCCCAAATAAAAGCCCCCCTTATTTAAAGCAAAATTTAAAAAATAAAATTTGAATATGGCCTGGGAGTTTATAATGGCATATAATCTATTGACTCTGCATACTTTTTTAGATTTGTAATATCTAAAAAGCTCCTAGGGAGCTTTTTCAAAATATACCTATCTGAGCCCCTTCCCTAAGGAATCTAATTTAATAGATCTGAGGTAGAGAGGCCAGGCAGGTGTACTAGGAAAATGTTTCCCAGGTAATACTGATGTGTCCCCAGGTTAAGAATCTGTTTTATAAGATTGGCCATATGTTGATAGCTGTTGATAACCTTACCAAGTGTGCTATTGTGCCTATAGGCTAGAGTCACAGGAATGGGGTTGCTTTGTCAATGGTTCATGTACGCTTTTATAGGTCTTGCCACATTGCTTTCCAAAAGTTCTGCAAAAACACGCATCTCCACCAGCCAGTACTGCTTTTAGATATGAGCAAGAGGGGCTGCTGCCCTGAGCCTTGCACTTAAGAGGACCCTCATATCACAAAACAGTTGGTTTATTACAGACACATGGGGCACCTCTGTCACTCAGCAGTGGCACAGCATGACCTGTAACCCTCACCATCCCCTCTTGTGACTAACATTCAGCCCCCAGCAAAATGCTTCTCTGCATCTCCTGCTCTATGTCTGGGAAGCAAAGGGCACCTGAGTCTAAAGGTTCATGGATTGTGCCCCTGCTGACGTCAGAAATGGACGCTGCTTTGGAGTGTGGGGAAGAATCGAACAGCAGAAGGACTTAGGGAAGAGAAAAAGACAAATTAATAACTTGTCAAATAAATTCTTGCATGACGAAGTATTGTTTCCGAGTAGTGCCCAGTGTCCATTTTCTGTACGTTTCAATTTGTGCTTCTGGAGGTATTTGTGAATTAGTACAGTATCTGCAAGACTTGCATGTGAGGGCTGATTCCTCCTACTCTTAAATTTGTATGTATGTTGGTCTAGACCAGCACTGTCCAATAGAAATATGAGAGCCACATAGGTAATTTAAAATTTTCTAATTGCCACATTAAAAAAAAAATAAACAGGGGCCGGCCCGGTGGCGCAAGCGGTTAAGTGCGCGCGCTCCGCTGCGGCGGCCCGGGGTTCGCTGGTTCGGATCCCGGGCGCGCACCGACGCACTGCTTGGTAAGCCATGCTGTGGCGGCGTCCCATATAAAGTGGAGGAAGATGGGTACGGATGTTAGCCCAGGGCCGTCTTCCTCAGCAAAAAAAGAGGAGGATTGGCGGATGTTAGCTCAGGGCTGATCTCCTCACAAAAAAAAAAAAAAAAATAAACAGGTGCTGGCCCAGTGGCATAGCAGTTAAGTTCCTGCAGTCTGCTTTGGCGACCCAGGGGTCGCAGGTTCGGATCCCAGGGTCAGACCTGTGCAGCGCTCATTAAGCTATGCTGTGGCAGGCGTCCCACATAAAATAGAGGAAGATGGGCACCGATGTTACCTCAGGGCCAATCTTCCTTAGCAGAAAGAGGCGGATTGGCCACAGATGTTAGCTCAGGGCTGGTCTTCCTTGCAAAATAAATATATAAATAAATAAATAAACAAACAAGGGAAATTAATAATGTGTTTAACCCAATATACCCAAAATATCATTTCAACATGTAATCAATATAAAAAATTGTTACATATTTTACTTTCTTTGATACTAAATATTAAAAATCAGATAAGTATTTTACACTTATAGCACACCTCACTGTGGACTGCCCACGTTTCCAGTGCTCAGTAGCCACATGTAGTTAGTGGCTGCTGTATTGGACAGCGCAGGTCTAGACGGAACCTGCGTGAAGAACCAACTCGCCATGTCGGCAAGTAAATGGACACTGAATATTAGAATTATGAATGGTTTTATTCTTACAAAAATATTTAGAAGATTGAAATTTTCAAAAATATGTTAAGATTTTCAGACTTTAAATAATTTTGATTTAAAATATTGTGTTCATTAATTATAATTCATATTTTGACTTTAATATTAATAATTTTGTATATTTTAGAAAAAACTAACTTTGAAATTATATCTGCAAATTACCTTTTTTTGGATTTGCTCTTAATTTTCATGAAAATATATTCTAAGTTTGTACACTTTCAATATAATTACATTTTACTTTTTAATCCCTAGATTATTGAAAATGAGTGTAAGTCAAGATTTTGGTAGAAAAAGAATACTTAAGAGGAACTCATGAAAGGAAAAAAACACTGAAAGGAAAAAAGAAGCAAAAAATCTTCAAAGAAATGGTCTTCTTGCATTTTTAAAAACAAAACAGTAAAAGTAAGCAGTCTCCTTCCAGGATGACTCACATAAAATTCACAAACAGGATATTACAAATTACTTGTTCAGTGAAGATTTAATTATTTATCACAACAGTGAAAATTAGTGAGAATATTACTCTTGCCAAATCCACAACTTGAACAGTTCAGATGAAATCTCTGCAACTTCATGTTCTTTAGTAAAGGAAGATTTCATTGCGAGTCACAAAGAATCACACACGCAGTTACTAGAATTGGGGGAAAGACTGAATAAACAGCAAATGATAATACCAGAAAAAGACAAAGCTGGAAAACATCGATGTACTGTTCTTGAAAGTGTTCTTGAATAATATATTTCCGATGGTTGGGCAAGCCTGATGATGCTTTTCATGGCACTACCAACACAATGTTTACAAAAAACAATGGAAAATTTCTAGGTTTAGTAAAAAGTATTTCAAAATTTGGTAAAATGCCGAACATGTAATTAGGACAAAAAATATTGAAGCTAAGGACCACTATCTGGGATAGAGAATTCAAACAGATTAATTTAATGGATAATAAAGCGAGAGATGAAATCATATATAAAATTCTTTTAAAAAAAATACTCAGTTCAGCTAGAATTTACCATGGTCAGAAGACATGTTGAAAAACTAACATTTAAAAGACTGTCGAAGGCAAGCCTGTGATAATGGAGCTAACGTGGTTGGTAAATAAAAGGCATACAAGCACGAAGTTTGGCCAAGAATCCAGAAGTGTTCTGTGTGATGAACAGCTAACAGTTTGAATTTGTTTCTAGGACACAGGCCCTCCGCTGTGCCAACAGTGATGATGTTGTGGGACAGTAGAGGATCCGGTACACGATTTTCTAGATACGCCCAAGTATGGAACAGCTTGATTAAACTCATACCGGACCTTATAACAAATCTCAGACCTGTGGTGGGAGTACCAACTAAATGCTGTTCAAGTACTTAAATTGAATTTAGATACAAAGAGTTAAGCAAAACCACAGAAGATCCTCAAAGAGCAGTCATGGGCTTTAACAGGAAGTGAAAGTAATTTTGAATTTGCGCTATCTACAGTAATGTAGTATGAACTGTTAATTTCTGTTGATAAGCTTAACAAAAGCTTTGAAAAAATGTGTTTGGCTATTTCACTTTTTAAAGGATTAATATTCTTTTTTCTTTTGTGAGGAAGATCAGCCCTGAGCTAATATCCATGCTAATCCTCCTCTATTTGCTGAGGAAGATGGCTCTGCGCTAACATCTATTGCCGATCCTCCTCCTTTTTTTCTCCCAAAGCCCCAGTAGATAGTTGTATGTCATAGTTGCATCCTTCTAGTTGCTGTATGTGGGACGCAGCCTCAGCATGGCTGGAGAAGTGGTGCGTTGGTGTGTGCCTGGGATCCGAACACGGGCCGCCAGTAGTGGAGTGCGCGCACTTAACTGGTAAGCCACGGGGCAGGCCCAGATTAATATTCTTTTTAAAGTTTAGAAAAACAAAAGCAAAAATGCATGTGAAATACACAAGAAAAATGACATTCCAGTAAAATATAAGGAAATTGAAACAAGAAAACAAATATTTGCCTAATCTGAAGGAGAAGATTCATGTACAAATAATTACGAAACCAATTTCTGGTAGAGGCTGTTTTTCTCTTCATTATAAATCAAAGCCCAGTGCCGTTTGAAGAGAGATTTGAACAAAATCCAACAAGTGCTATTTTCAGTTTTCTTATAATATACCAGCATTGAAATTTGAAAAGAGAACCTAAGATATTCTGCATGGATCTAAATACTGCTTAAGAGATGATGAAAGTGACTATAATAAGCAATTGTGACTTACATAATCAAATTAAAATAATTAGTAATATTATCTAAGGTAATTTATCATA
Organism: Diceros bicornis minor; assembly: GCF_020826845.1. NCBI lineage: Eukaryota > Metazoa > Chordata > Mammalia > Perissodactyla > Rhinocerotidae > Diceros > Diceros bicornis. Next base: position 10,986,154 of record NC_080770.1, read on the forward strand.
GTAATTAAATTGTCATCATTGGTAGTTTGTCAGCTTTCAGTCATATGAACACCATAGTACATTTATCACGATAAGAGGATAGAACATATTTATAACTTCTAAATATAAAACATTTGGTGTGTGGGCCTCCATTTTTAACCCTTTGGAAATGTTAGGGGTGGACCCCTTTCCTTATCTGACACACGAGAAGGATGTCATTATCACTTTAATTTGCTTTTCCCTGACTACTAACAAGTTTGAGCGTTTTCCATTTATGGCCCATTGCTTTCTATGAATTTGCCTATTTTTGTCCTATGATCATTTTTTCTCTTTAGTTGTTTCATTTCCTGTCAGGCCTAAAGCTATCTTCTCTGTTAAGAAATTTTTCGAAATCTGTTGTTTTTAGTCTTGCTTGTGGTATTTTTGCCATATAAAAGTTTTAATTTTTTTAAATCAAATACATAGCCTACCTCTTCTTGTAGAGTTTGTAAGACCAGAAACTTAGAAGGTAGCCCCCACCCTGAGACATATAGTCACCTACATTTTCTTGAAGAATTTCGTTCTATGTTTTATAATTAGGTCTTTAGCTATTGGGAGTTGATTTTTGTGTATGATGGAAGATAGGGTTCCTGTTCCTTCTAAACAGAATGCCAGATTTCTCTTTCTAGCCCCTTGAATGCCAGGCTACCTCTAGCTGCGATTCAGTTTCTTTGTGTGATTGCCTGAAAGGTACCTCAGGCTTCTGTCCCAAACTGAACTCTTTCTCCACCTGTTCCCCTCCACGCACACCAAGAACAAAACAAAAATCTGTTCCTAGTAGTCTTCTGCATTTCAGTAAATGGTCCTTGCATCCTTTCAGTTCCTGAGGTCAGAAGCCTTAGAGTTGTTCGTGATTTCTCTCTCACATCCAGTCCACCTGCAAATTCTGTCAACTTGACCTTCAAAATGTCCCAAGTCCAGCCTACTTCTCACCCTCTCCACTGGGTCCACCCTAACACAAACCACCGTCTCTTCAAGCCTCGTAACATCTCTATCTCCATTGTTGTCTCCTTCAGTCAACACAATAGTGAGAATAATTATCTTATGATAAACTTTTTGTAGAAGTACAGCATATATGCAGAAATGCATAGATCATGTGTGTACTCCTTGATGAGTTTTCACAGTGGACACACCCATGTAATCAGCACCCAGATCAAGAAATAGAACATTGCCAGAAGCTGCCCGTCATGCCCCCTTCCATTCACTAGCCTCCCCCCAAGTAACCACTTACCTGACTGCTAACACCGTGGATTGGTGTTGCCTGTTAACTTGATTTAAATGGAATCATAGTCTGTGCTTTTTTGGGGTCCCTTTTTTCATCATTATATTTCTGAGATTCATCCATTTGTTGCACATAGCAATGGTTCATTCTCATTGCACTGTATCCCATTTCATGAATATCTTGCAATTTATTTACTCAACCTTTGGTGAACATTTGTGTTATTTTTAGTTTGCTGTTATTTACCAATAGTACTGCTGTGAACATTTTTGTACATTTTTGGGTGAACATATCTCCATGTTTCTGTTAGAAGGAACTGGAACTTAAGAAGAACAGAAACTGGAATTTAATTTTGAGAATGAAAGGGACATTATTAATTAAGCCAGGACAACAGGCATAAATCAGGACTGTCCTGGGTAACCAGGATGGATGGTCACCCACCTGTCAGAGCCTTCTAGCAGTGATCTGGCTGCTCACTGCCCATCTGACCCTCCTACACTCTCCCTCGCCTTATTTCTCCACCCACGGTGGCCTTCTTGAAATTCCATGAACTTGGCAAGCATGTTCCTGCTTTGGGAACATTCTTCCCTGGCAGTCGGCATGGCTTGCCCCTCAGAGAGGCCCTATATAAAACAGCACCTCCCCACCATGATTTTCCCCATAATCTGCTGTAGTCTTTTAGTTTTTATTGCTATTTGATTAAACCTGAAATTTTTATTGCCTTGTTATCCTCTGCCCCAAATGCAAGCTGCACAGGAGAAGGGACTTTGTCCATTGAGTTCACTGCTGTGTCCCTGCGCTTACAACGGTGCCTGGAATATAGCTCATTATAGAATCCAAGTTGGGGGTATATGACTGTTAGTGTACAATTTCTTCTACTTTTTCACTTGAAAATTTATAATGTTACAGAAAAAATGAACATTTCATCTTTACAGCAAGCCCCGTGAAACAGTCAAAGGGGGGTCTGTGGACAGGCAGCATCGGCGTTTCCTGGGAGGTTGTCAGGAATGCAGGGTCTTGGGTCCCACCCTGTACCTACCGACTCAGGACCTCTGGGGGAGGCCGGGGAGCCAGGGGGTTCTTATGCACACTCAAGGTTGAGGTGTGCTCAATTATTTTCTCATCATTTTGTAGACGGGGAAAGTGAGACAGAGAATAAAACTTGAGTCAGTTACACAGCTGGAAAATGATGGTGCTGGGAATGGATGTACTCTTAAAGTCGGGGCCTGACAGAGTGTCTAGCAATCTCACTGACGTGGAGTAGAAAGCAAACAGACTTGCTTTGCCATTTCTGTGAGTCGGGAATGTTGGAATCAAAATGTGTCCCATTTTTCATTAACATACAATGTGGGAATTTGAGTGGTGTTAAGTTACATTGTTACCTGTGGGAGTGTTTCTCATCTCTGTTTATTTTTGGCAGAAACTTGGGAACTGTGGGTGCTGTGGCCTTGGACTGCAAAGGAGACGTGGCTTATGCGACCTCTACAGGGGGCATCGTTAATAAAATGGCTGGCCGAGTAGGGGACACACCATGTATAGGTGGGCTTCATGGATGACTACTGCCCCCTCTTCCTTCCTCCGTCCTCAAGTTCTCATCCTCTGTTCTCCGCCCCCTCTCCTTTTCTTTCTTCATTTCCCTCCTCCTCTTGGTGGCAGCTTCAGAATTTCTGGGAGTGGCAATTGGGCTGGAAGGAGTTGTTCAGGGCTCTCCTTTGAGAGGGCATTTGTAGTTGGCTCTCTGTCTCTCCTAGATTGCATGTCTTTGGGATGGCCTGGGAGGGAGATGGAGATGGGGAATGCTAAAATCACCCCCACACTACCCCATAGTGCCCCTTTCTTCTCTCTAGTCCCTGTGTCAGCATCTGCAGACTTATTCCCAAAGGACTAAGTAAGTACGCAAAACCTCTTCCCAGGCCTGAGCTCAAATTAATGAACGAAGAAAACTGAGAATTTAAATTGCAGTTTTTATATTTGAGTGCCATGAAAGTGACGTACTGCTATTATAGAGACATTACAGATCGCAGTGTTCTTTGCATTAACATTGAAGCACCTTATCTAATTCCCAGGAGTGGGTGAGTGGGGGGTGTATGTGTTCCACCCTGTGCCGGCTGGGTAGATAGGCTTTGGGGCAAAGGAAGAGCTGTCCTGCTGTAGTTGCTGCATGAAAGGTCAGGCCTCCCACCCCCGAGGTTCCCTTCATCCTGATTGCAGGGTAGTCACATGGCGCTTACTGGTCCCCCTGTGCATCGCAAGTGATGGCTGCTAATCTCCATCTACACTTTGGCACTCTTTGGGATTTAATATGGATGTAGCATTAGATTGTGGTATGTGTTTGAATTTCTTGACTGTTGATGCTCAGTTAGAACCAGTCACCTTCTTTGAGCAGGATCTGGAGGTTATGCTGACAATGACATTGGAGCCATTTCAACGACGGGGCATGGGGAAAGCATCATGAAGGTGAATCTGGCCAGACTTGCTCTCTTCCACGTAGAACAAGGTACGTAGAAGAAGTTCATACGGTCTGAAGATGCGTAAAGAGAAGCTGTTTGTAAATAGATGGAGAAGTGTATGAAGCCCTTTCTTGTTTGCTGTAGATGTTGCTTTCAGGTTAACACTATTTTCAGGTTAACACTGTTCTGACTCCTTCCCATCTTCTGTTAGGATCTGGAAAGAAGAGCATTTACAATACCGTTTGTCAGCCCACCAACTGGGAGAAGATATTTGCAAATCATATATCTGATAAGGGGTTAATATCCAAAATATATAAAGAACTCATACAACTCAACAACAACAAAAAACAACAATCCAATCAACAAATGGGCAGAGGATGCAAATAGAATACCGTTTGTCTTGTGTGTCTTGGGAGAAGGATCAGTAGAGAAGTTGTGAGTCTGGGTCTGGGAGACAGGGCAGCTCTGCTCAGGCTGGTGTTAGGGCTCCGTCTCAGTGCAAGGAGGGCCTGTTATGCTGAACTTCCTTCTTTGAAGCATTCAAACAGAAATTATTTACCATGATCTTGATTATTCACTTTGGTTTTTCATACTGCAAATGGTTTTCCCATCAGATTCCTTTCAATAACGTGTTGTTTCTCCCCCTTTCCTTGTTTTCAGGAAAGACATTAGAAGAGGCTGCTGACATTTCCTTGGGTTATATGAAGTCAAGGCTCAAAGGTTTGGGTGGCGTCATCTTAGTCAGCAAAGCAGGAGACTGGGCAGTAAAGTGGACCTCTGCATCCATGCCCTGGGCGGCCGTCAAGGATGGCAAGCTGCACTGCGGAATTGATCTTGACGACACCTGTATCACTGACCTGCCCTAAGCCCCTGGAAGATTGTATTCTAGATGCTAGCTTGGAGGTAAAGTATAGTTGCCTGGTGCGGAGACGTAGCTTAATCAATTAGATCTAGAAATGGAAAAATTCTGCAGTCTGTCACTCCTTTTGTTGCCTTGATCAATAAGTATATGTGGAAGATAAACAAACGCATGGATAAGGAGAATAGATTGGTGGTTGCCGGAGGAGAAGGGGGTGGGGGGAGGGCGAAAGGGGTAAAGGGGCGCATATGTATGGTGATGGATAAATACTGGACTGTTGGTGGTGAACATGATGCAGTTTATACAGAAACTGAAATATAATGATGTACCCCTGAAATTTACATAATGTTGTAAGCCAGTATGACCCCAATAAAATAAAATTAAACAAAAATAAGTATCTGAGTGTTTGGTTGAGGGGCGGATTCTGAAGTGATGAGGGAAATGCCTGTATTAAGGTCAAAGTAAGACTAGTGAGGGTGACAAACCCTGCTGAGCCTTCCTCGTGAACAGTCCCCTTAGGTTAGGAAGAAGAAACAACCTGATCCTAACACGACAGGAATGGCCTCAGTGCGGGGAGCCTTTGGAAGTGGGAGACCCACAGCAGCGACAGAAGCTGCAGCCTGAAAGGCGTGGGGGATCCGGAGGAGACCGACTCCCCGGGCTCTCTCGGTTGAGACTTTCCCCCAGGACCAGGGAAGGGGCAAGGAGGAGGGAAGGGCCTGGTGGAGGTCTGTGAAAGTGAGACGGGAGCAGCCCCAGAACTAATGGAGAAGTCCAGGTGAACCTCAGAGCGTCGCAGAGTTCATTTAGAGTCAGACATCAGGTGAAAGAATCTGTGAGAGGATAAACTGACTTTTCTGAGGAAGTTCAGATCTTCTCTGACTTACTAACATGGACATGTATATCGACACTTTAAAAGGACCCTCTGGTAACCTGTAGCTCCCTAGACTGGAGATGAAGGGCCACAGTGGAGACTCTGTGGCACCTCTTCAAGTCTGAGGGTTTTCCTGGGCTCACACATGAGTCTACCAACCTACTGTCTTCCCACCAGCCGGGACAGCTGACCGGAGCCTCCACCTGCCACGGGGCCTCTGGGTCATCATAGTGAGCAACGGGGCTCACGACTTCTGTGACAGGGCTGGAAGATCCATGTAGAGATGACACCGTGACTTAAGGCGTTCTCATACTGTCCAGTGCTGTGGGGTCCTTCCCACAACTGAATCAGGTCTGTCTACAGTGTGGTCAGCCGTGACATTTGGGGACTGTCTTGACCTCTTGGGCTCTACACTGCAGCCTAGAGGCTCTGCCGGCACACTGTGACCCCTGGGTCTTGGGCCCTGGGCTGGGAGGTTGCAGAGTTGGTCTAGCTGGCCACCACCCTGCCTGTCCCTCCCCAAACTCCCCGTGGTTTGAGTGGTTAAGGTGAGGAACGCATGTGGATTCATTCACTCTTTGGGGTTGAGGGCTGGGTGAGCTGAGCGTAGATGGTGGTGCTGCAGGAGAGGGTGCAGGCTCCAAGCAGACTCGGGCAGAGCCGGGAGCCTGGCCTGCTTTCCTGGACGTCCCCTGGCCTGGCATTAACTCTTGGCTTTTTCCTTGTCTCGCTCTTCCACAGTGCAGCTTCGTTGTAAGTAAAGCCTTTTCCTGTCCCGGTAACCCAGCTCCACCTAGCACTTCCCTGCTGTCGCCCTGTCCCTGCAAAACTGACACCTGTAGAAGCACTAACCTCATCAGCAGGAGTGTTAAGGGGGATGGGAGGTGAGAGGTGAGCCAGGGGCACTGAGTGGCTGGCTGGAGGCGTCCAGAAGTCCTGGAGCCGGGCCTCCTCCCTCTGCAGAGCCTGCCCTCTCTGCCCTTGACTCTGCTCCTAAGAGGATGAGTCTCAGAGCCTCCCTGAGGCAGGAGGAAGCCAAGCAAAGAGGCTATGACCTACAGCTGGTCACCAGGGCCACAGTGTGAGGTGTTCCCCACAGCCACCTCCCTCCCTGCTCCCCAGGATCGGGCTCCCCCTCAGGGTCTGAGGCTGCAAAGAGAACAGACAAGTTGTCTCCATTCCCCAGAGCCACTGAGATTTATTGTGTCACAGACCTGAGCTCCTGCCTTGAGTGGGCGGAGCAGTGGGGGAAACCGTGGGTGAAAGCTGAGTCTTGCTGGGTGGTGGTGGAACTGTTAATGGCGGCCTCTGGAAAGAAGGCCACAGAAGCTGTTCTCTTCTCAGATACCTCAGAGCTGAGCTGGGCCACCAGCCGTGAGCAAGGAGCCCCGGAGAGCTGGGGTCTCCAGGGTTCTAAGGCTGCAGCCCCTTCATTCCTTTGGTCCCCATTGCCGCTTTGAAGGGCCTCCTTCTAGGAGGGCTTCTGTATCCAGTCTAGGGCCTGAGTAGCACTGCCACGGGGCTTGGCAGGTCAAGGGGTTCCCAGCAGCCAGACAAGTGGACCTTGAACTTGTCTCTCCTGCAAGGAGGCTGGTCCCCTCGGGGTGGATGAGGTGACGGCCTGCCTTCCAATATGCCAGCAAGCAGGCTGTGTGGCTTTACGTGCCTGTTTTTGTGCCAGGTCCCTGCTAGGCACCTGGGCCCACAGCAGAGAACCAGACTCTGATTTGTTCCTCCTACAGAGAACTCCCATGCCCCACCCGGACTGATAGGAGCCTTGCAGGGCTCATGGGGATGACCGAGAGGTCCAGCAAGCTGCCCTTTCCTGCATGGGGAGTCCACGCCCTTGTACGGGGTCTGAGCTGAGCTGCGAGCTGGGGAGGCCTGATCTGGTGCAGGAGCTGCTTTGATGAGTGGGGCTGGCGTGGGGGCGGGGAGAGCGTACACACAGGGTCTCTAACGCCCCTGCTGGCTGCGGGGTCCCAGGAGGAGCAGCAGCGCCTGGCTGAGCAGCGGCTGCAGGAGGAGCGGGAGAAGAAAGCCAAGGAGGCGGCGGCGGCCGCCAGCAAAAGCCTGAACGTGACCGTGGACGTGCAGGTGAGACCCGGGCACCAGAGCGGAGAGGGCCCCCCAGCGCTGATTGTTCTCCTCCCAGTAGCTGGAGGCACAGGGTGTATATATGTGTATGTGTGTGTGTGTGTGTATAGGACCATATATATTACAAGAAAAGGAAGGGTTCAGTTGGTCCAATTGTTTTTACTATTTTTGATATGTATATTCTTTCTTATTCTAAAAGAATTTGTTGTAAAAAACAAACCCAAACTTTACAAAAGAGTATAAAGTAATAGAAAGGTACCCTCAGAGGAAAACTCTAAATCCGGTGTATAGCTTTCTATATTTTTACACATGTAAACGTTTTATACACACACACACATAGTTTTAAATGGGCACAGACTCTACGTACTGTCTTTGTCTGTTCGGGCTGCTATGACAAACTACCACAGACTGGGTGGCTTAAACAACACATATTTTCTCACAGTCTGGAGTCTGGGAAGTCCAAGGTCAAGGCGCCGGCAGATTCAGTGTCTGTCGAGAGCCCTCTTCCAGATTCCATAGATGTCCGTGTGTTCTCACGTGTTGGAACAGGAGAGGGAGCTCCCTGGGGTCTCTTTTCTGAGGGCACTAGTCCCATTCATGAGGGCTCCGCCCCCGTGACCTAAGCACCTCCCGAAGGCCTCACCTCCACATTTTGGTGGGATACAAGCATTTATATCCTGTAACACATACCATTTGGCAGCTTGGTTTTTTTCCTCCCTTTTTTTTCTTTCATTTAGTATATGGTAGACATCTGTGTGTCTCAGCACTTGTAGATCTCTTATTTTTGACTGCTGTGTACAGTTACTTGTACCAGAAGTTCTTTAACCAGTCCCTGTCGACAAGCATTTGGACTATTTCCAGTTTAATGCTGTGACAGAGTGTAGGACAGTCTTGTGTTGCTTAACGACGGGATGTGTTCTGAGAAATGGTCGTTAGGCGATTTTGTTGTGTGAACATCATAGAGTTTACTTACACGTGCTTAGGTGGTACAGCCTGCTACACACCTAGGCTGTGGTACTGATCTTATGAGAGCACCGCCATATGCGCAGTCCACTGTTGACCGAAACATGGTTACGCGGTGCGTGAGTGTGAGGAAGGGTTTTCACTGCAGCGTAGATTAAGATGTTGAAAGCTTGGAAGTGAGCTGAAGGTTCATCTATAACAGATGTTTAAATTACAATCCTGGAGTACCCAGAACCCTTGAGCTGTTCAAAGGAGACACTGATACACTGACCTGGAGGAATGTTTGCAGCATACTTTACCATGAGAAGGGAAGACACAGAGTCGTGTATGTGGTGTGACTTTTTTACATTAAAAAGTGACCCATGAACTATTTTATTTTTCCTGTGAAATGAGGGAGGTGACCAGAGCCCCAGCACTCTTCAGTGGTAAGAGGTGAGGAGCGCAGGGGAGGGGGAGCTGACGGCCATGTTTGTGTTTTCCAGTCTCCAGCTTGTACCTCGTATCAAATGACTCCACAAGGGCACAGGGCACCCCCCAAGATCAACCCAGATAACTACGGGATGGATCTGAATAGTGATGACTCCACTGATGACGAGGCTCATCCCCGGAAGCCCATCCCCACCTGGGCCAGAGCCCTCCAGAAGACCTGGGTCCTCCCCTGTGATTTCTTGGGTCCCGGAGGGAGTGGCCCAGCCGCAGCAGGTGTCGGGAGGCTGTGGTACCTGTGGGCTGGCAGCTTGATGCTCTGGCCCAACAAGGCTGCTTCATGCCTTGGATGCGCCCAGGGAAGGATGGGCACCCTGTGGCCAGGGGGCTCATCTGAGGACCAGGTCTATGAGGTTGGGCGCCTTTGTCCTCAACAAACGTATTCAATTGCGGCTAGCCGTGGGCAGGCGTGGTGCTGGGTGTTCCGGCTCAGGCTCTGGGCCCCTCCTGGGAGTCCCGCCCAAGAGGCCAGATGAGACTTGGACCCAAAACACCCTGGGGTGGGAATAGAGCTAAGAGTGGTAATGGGGTTCAGGCAGCTGGGAGAGCTGGAGCTGGGGGTTCCAGCCAGTGGGGAAGGCAGGAAAGCCCTGAGGCCTGGGTGGGGGCTCTTGAGCAGGATTTGACCCTGGGGTCTATGGGCCCCAGCATTTAAACAGGGTGAGCGTGACCGTGCTGCCTCAGGCCTGGGTGCAAGGCCTGCCGGAGCGGGGGCCAGTGCACACAGTGGGTGCTTAACAGTTTGCTGAGCTGGGGGTCAGGGCGCGGTGCAGGCTCACTCCCCAGAGGGAAGGGCTCAGAACCCCATAGGGGCTCAGCTCTCCACAGAAGACAACTTGCTCTTGTGAGTTTCTCCTCATTTGAACCCACAGTAACTGGTTTCTGACTTAGTCTCCTTAACTACCTGCATCAAGTCATTCGGGAGGTGGCAGCAGGCAGAGGTCAGCATGGCCAGGGAGCCAGATGGCCGGCAAGCCACCTTAATTGTGGTTGACCTTCGCCAGCTTACTTAAACTCTCTCTGTTGTCTCATCTGTGAAATGGGGTGATAATAGGACCCAGCTGAGAAGGGTCATTGAGGATGAAGTGAGTTAGTGTAGGAACGCCTGGTGCAGAGTGAGCGCTGGGTACACGTTCTGCCTCCTGATCCCTGAGGGTCCTCCTCAGCCTCGTCGGCCAGGCTGTGCCCCCCCCACAGCCTCAGCCCAGAGGCCCCCTCAGCCTGCACCCTGCCCCGTGGGGGCTGTGGGCTGAGGAGATAAACAGCTGACCGAGCAATTGAGGCCGGCCTCATCAGTTAAGTTCTGGCGCTAGACTTGTCTTCACACCCCGGCTCTGCCGTTACTAGTGTGTGCCTTTGGGCAAATCTCAGCACTTATAAAACGGGGAGAATAAAGGACCTGCCTCCCGGGTGGTTGAGGTCGTGCAGCGAGGGCTCAGACGAGTGCCTGGCCCATGTGAGCTCCTGAGGACCTGTGTTCAGGCTAGGCTGCCAGAGGATGGCAGTAGCACTGGGCAGTAAGAGCATTGTCAGTGTTTGGTGCTGGGCTGGGAGGAGGAGGGCTCTGAGAGGAGCTGATGTGGCAGGAGGTGGGGCGTGCTGGGGTGGAGAGGGTGACAAGGGCTCTGTGGGTGGGGTGGGGTCTGGGGAGGCTCATGGAGAGCCCCAAGGCAGTGCCCCCGCCCTCCGTGTTCCCCCGCAGGCACCCAGCTCAGCCAGGCCATCATCCACCAGTACTACAACCCCCCGAACCTTCTCGAGCTCTTTGGAACCATTCTCCCGCTGGACTTGGAAGACATCTTCAAGAAGAGCAAGCCCCGCTACCACAAGCGCACAAGCTCTGCCGTCTGGAACTCGCCACCCCTGCAGGGCACCAGGCTCCCCAGCAGCCTGGCCTACAGCCTGAAGAAGCACTGAGGCTGGCCCACCAGCCTTCTCGGCAGTCTCAGCCCGTCTGTGTCTGTCTGTCCGTCTCTCTGTTGGTCTGGTGCCCTCCTGCCTGGTCTTCTATTGCCAAGGGTTTGGTCATGTATATAAATGTCCTCTGTGTGCTGCAGTGGAAAGTGGCCCAGGCCTGTTCGGAGGCTGCGTTTGGTGGGGGTTTGTGGGAGAACCAGGCCCAGCCCCGCCTGGCCCGCAGGCAGCACTCTGTAAATAGATGGTTATAATTCAGCTGAATTTTAGCCTCTAGTGTTTGAGAGGTAGATTAATAAAGTCTATTCCTTCAAACCTGCTGTGGGTATCGTGAAGACTAGGGGCCTCAGCAGATGCTCCGGACCCTGGCCCTGCAGCCATGTGTCTCGGGCCCCTGCATGGGCTGGAGGACCAAGGCACTGTTCCTCCTCCTGGGTGTGCTCCAAGGTCACCTGAGACCCACCCCCAGAGATCTGATGCAGTGGGTGATTCTGATGCCTGAGGAGCACTTCAGTTCCTTTCACGATGGGGCAGGTGAAGATACTTCCTTTTCTCTAGGGAGCTCCCTGTTTGTAAAGGGGCGCTTGTTCAGTGTGAAAGCCCTGGGATTGAGGTCAGGAGACCTGGGCTCTTGGCACAGCTCTGCCACTTAAGACAGTCCCTCAGCCCCTCTGTGCCTCAGGCTCCACCCTTGCTGCAGGGACCGTGAAAGGACTTGAGAATGAGATGTGTTGATGTGGGAGGTCTGATTAGAAAGTGAATGTCTCTTGAAACTGCCTTGGGGCCAGTGCTTGAAGCAGTCGAGATGTTTCTCCATCAAAACAAGGCAGCTGCTGAAGAAATGCTTAGTGCCAGTGGAAGCTGGCCCTGGTCCTGCCCACTAGCTGCCAGCTGTGGTCCAAATGTGCGACGGCTGGCTCCTTATCTGCTGCTCCAGCCCCTGGAACAGGGGTTGGCAAACTATGGCCTGTGGACCAAATCAAGCTGCAGTCAGTTTTTGGCAAGTTTTATTGGAACCCACCCAGTAGAAACAAATGCCTGTTGTCTCTAGCTGCTCTGCTGGGGGCAGAGCTGAGTAGTTGCAACAGAGGCCTTATGGCCCACCACGCTGAAAATACTAACTATGGCCCTTTACAGAAGGTTTGCTGACCCCTGCTTTAGGACAAAATAAAGGCTAAATACAAGAGTGCTTTAAAAAATGGGGAAATAGTGACACACACAATAGGTTGAAATCTAGAGGATTCCACCCATGCAAAGAAAGACATTTTATACAGTTCATTCTAATATGGTGCACAATTCAAATTTATTCTGTATGTTTTCTGACTAGAAACTATTGAGTCAACTGGTGAACGTCTTTGCCTAAAGCCACAATGTCAAAATATTACTTCTTGTAATCATATTAATATAGTGTGAGAAAAAGTTGTTATTCAGCATAAAAGTACAGTTGCTCTGCATCTTCACCAGCACTTGGTATTGTCAGCATTTCTAATTTTAGCCATTCTAATAGATGTGTAGTGAAACCTCATTGTGGTTTCTATTTACATTTCCCTAATGGCTGGTGATGGTGAACATCTTTGCATGTACTTATTTGCCATCTCTGTATCTTCTTTGGTGAAGTGTCTATTCAAATCTTTTGTTTATTTTTAAATTGGGTTGTTTGTTTTCTTACTGTTGAGCTTAAGAATCTTTATGTATGATGGATACAAGTCTGTTGTCAGATACGTCCTTTGCAGTGGGTTCTGCTTGTCTGCAGCTTGTCTCTTCATTCACTTAACAGTGTTTTTCATAGAACAACATTTAAATTTTGGTGAAGTCCAATTTATCAGGTTTTTTTCTTTTATGGATTATGCTTTTTGGTGTCATGTCTAAGAGATCTTTGTCTAGCCCCAGGTCTCAAAGATTTTTCTCCTATATTTTCTTCTAAATGTTTTTACAGTTTTACATACTATATTTACATATTATATTTAGATTTATGATCTATTTTGAGTTAATTGCTTTTAAAGTGTGAGGTTTACATTTTTTGTTTATTTGGTTTTGGGGGCATATGGATGGATGTCCAGTTGTTCCAGGACCATTTGCACAATCAGAAATCGAAATCAAAAAACAATGCAATTTACAATAATGTCCAAAATTATAAAAGTCTTAGGAGTAAGTTTGACAAAAGATGTGAAGGATCTGTGCAGTAAAACCTATAAAACATTGCTGAGAGAAATTAAGTTAATGAAGACCTAACTGGGATATGTTCAGTGTTCATGGAGTAGAAACTCAATATTCTTAAGATGTCCATTTCCTCCAAACTGGTCTGTAGATACATTACAATTGCAACCAAAGTCCAAAAAGACTTGTTTTGGTAGAAGTTTATGAAAAACCTGGTTTCAAAATATAACTGCAAAGGACCTACAATAGCCAAAACAACTTTGAAAAATAAGAACAAATTTGGAGCGGCTACACTACACAACTTCAAGCCTTATTACAAAGCTACAGAAGCCAGGATAGTATGGTATTGGTGTAAAGATAGACAGATAGATCTGTGAAACTATATAGAGTCTGGAAAAGGACTACATATATATAGTCACTAGGTTTTTGACAAAAGTGGAAAGGCAATTTGGTATAGGAAGGATAATTTTTTCAATAAATTGTCTTGGAACAATTGGATATATTAAAAAATCTCTGATCCTTCCTCACACCATATATCAGATTAATTCATGATGGATCATAGGCCTAAATGTAAAAACTAAAAATATAAAACTTCTAGAAGAAAGTGAGACAAAATCTTAGTGTCTCTGTGTTTGGCACAGATTTCTTACACATGGCATGAAAAGTATGAACTATAAAAGAAAAAGTCAATCAGTTGGATTGGTATAAAAGAAAAAGTCAATCAAAATTTAGAACTTTTTGCTTTTTAAAAGTCACTGTAATTTAGCATCTTCTCCCTTTCCCCTCAGCCAAGAGTGGGATGGTACAGATAACCTATCTTACCATGTTCCCAGGAAGAGAACTGGGAATGATCCCCACCACCTGGTTGGAGTGAAGATGAATGAAACAGGTTCCTCTAGGCCCTCTCTTGCTTCGGTGTGACCCATCCATGAATGCCAACCCCACACCCTTGCCTACCTGACACTTTTCCTCTTGTCAGGCTCTTGTCGGCCTTACCTGCCCCATGAGGCTCTCCTGTCTCCCTCGGGTAGACTAAGGCACAGCTGCTTTCTGGATCCATCTGGGCTTGTGCTCCATCTGGGCTTGTGCCATGTCAGGAGCCATGGGCATCCCCTGCAGCTTAGTCTTCTGAGCAACAGTGAATGCTGGGTAAGCTCTGCTTGGGCAAGAGCCATGCAGCCTCTGCTCTTCTGGGCTTCCATGATGCAAGTGTTCCTCCAGAAGGTTTAGGAAAGAAGGAAGAGCAGGTGTGAGAAGGGAAGCCAGCTGTCACCTGTATTAAAAAGCTTTGCAAACTCTACCTAGATCTCAGGTTGCTGTCCTGTCTGAGCCACTTGGAGCTCAACTCTGAGGTTCCCTTGGGCATCTGTAGGACTGGATGGCAGCCCCTAGAACCACAGAAGCTCAGCTCCTCGAGGCCTGAGGCACCAGCTTTGTGTTCCTTAGTGAGGAATACAACCTCATTTGCCCCCAACCAGCAAAGTAGAAAATAACTTACATGGCCAACCCCAAACAAATCCCAACTTTCTCAACCAAAGCAATCCCCCCAGCGTGCTGGAAGGAGGACGGGAACTCATTTTCTTGTGATGGGGAGCTTTTAAACTGCTTTAATAGTCACACTTTCATTTCGTAGTTGCCTTGATTGCAATTTAATAAGCCTGAAAAAGTGGACATGAAGGCTGACACTTTCATTCAGATTTAGTTGCCTAAATCCATGAACTTTTAATCTTATTTGCCCACAGGTGCGCACACACACACACCTGCCTACCTTACTTTGTTCTTTAAATATTCCCCATTCCTCTGCTATTAAGATGTAGGAAAGTTGATTGTATCACATTACTTTCAGGATAGCCATTCTGGGGCTACATGTCAAGGAAGAGGCGGCGATGACACAGGGGTGCTGTGATATTTCTTTGGATCTCTGTCTCTTGTCCCTGGAGGGATCGGTGGGGATGGGGAATCCGTCCCAGAGCATCAGAGCAGGCAACTCGAGTGTATTTGTGTCTTTGAATTGTGATTGAGACTAAGAGAGGCAGCGCCCTCTGAGGGCTCCTATCACGCTGGCCCCTGGGGTTCTGTGACAGAATAAGTACGGGATTACCTCCTCTGAGGCTCCTGTCACTGCTTCAACTCAGAAACCTCATGGAGGTGCTGGGAGCGGCAGAAAGGGCTGAAAGGGAGCAGTTGGCACTGCAGGAATGGCAGGGAAACACTCCAGCTTAGAAGGCTCCTGCCCCAGGGATCATGTCCTGTTGGTATTTGCATTTTTGCAATCCCATTGGACTAAATTAATTGAGAGCAGCACTATGGCCACACGCATGCAAGAGAGATGGATAGATTTGAGACGATGCATGGAATTTATAAGCTCAGAGAGTGGTGGTAGCTTCATCTGGTCAGCGTTTCATCAGAGATCCCCTCAAGGGCTAAAAAGGACTTGACTTAGTAGCCACTTGGGTAGCCTGGCTTCATCTAGGTGACCACCACATTCCCTGGAGGGACAACTTGTGTGGCCCTCAAATCTCTCCCTCTTACTCCAATGCCCCTTATTATCCTCAGCCACCATGCCATCCTCTTCCATCCACAGCACCCAGCCCTAGCTGGGTCCACCTCTACAGCGTCCACCTCTGAAGGAGACCCCAGAGGGAAGGAGACTCACCATGAATGCAATTGCAGTGTTTTTATTGAGAGAAGCCAAGAAATGTAATGGTGAGGTGGGTCCAGATTAATATGGTGGCACTCCCGGGAGTAGAAACGTGTTCCCACTCAGGGGACCTGAGGGGCTCAGGTGGGAAGAGCAATCTCTTTTATGCTACCATCCTCAGGACCAGGTGCCTCTGGCCCTTCAACAGTTTTGCCTCATGTTTTGCTGAAACAGATTGAGAAGAGCGACTCAGGCAGAGAACACAACACAGCAGTAAACTCTCATCAGGGCCAAGGACGTGGGGTTTGTCATCCAGACCCATCTAACTGCTTCCTGGGAAACAGTTTGGAATAGGGATAATAACTGTCAATTACAAGTCACCTACTGTATGTGCAGCACTGTGCAAGCTGTTTGCCTTGGCTGTGTTCTTCAATCATATCTGCTCTCCAAGTTGGGGTGGTATTATTTTCATCTTCGTTTTAAGCTTATGGGAAGTGACTCCAAAAGTTGAAGTCACCTGCCCAAGGTCGTATAGAGTGTGCAATCAGGTAGGAATCCCTGACTCCAAAGGTGTTGCTCTAAGTCAACTCTGCTGCAATGTCTGTCCACACATGAGAAACATCAGAGGATTCCCTCCATTGCCTCTTGTTGGCTGAAGGTATCCAGACTTTTCTAAAATCCCTGGGGACTATCCAGTCCTTGCCCTGATAGTACTGTGCCCCAGACTGCTGTGGCTCACCTAGAGTTTTCCGACTCCCCCTAGCTGCAGGGCATGGTATCTGGTATCACCGACGGAGCCGGACAGATGACAAATCCCAGAAGTGTGGGCAATTGAAGTCTTCTATGGGTGAATTTTGACTCATGGGAAACTGGAGGTAGGAGGGAGCTGGGCAGATGAATTCTGCACCTTCCTCTCTCCCACTGTGGACTCCAAGGCATAGTTTCTCCTCACTGCCTATCTGGAGAGGTCCCAGTTGCCGAGCAAACTATGTCTCTTTGTGGCTCCCTGTGGAGTGGGAGCCAGTGCAGTAACTACCACTGCACATTTGCCTCACATCTTTCTTTGGCTCACTTCCCTTGTTCCAGGTTCTAGTGGTGAGGCGGGGGCAAGCAGGTGTTCACGGCATGGTGTCCTGCGATTTGGCAGTGACAGGGAGTGGCAAAAGAAGCTATAGAATTTATCAGGGCCAAACACAGATTTATACTATTTTTATTTTTTTCTAAGTGACTCCATGCAGCCGGGGACATTTCGGGGCTCCTGTAACTTTGGGTGTTGGGATCTCCATTGGTCAGGGGAAGAACGTAACGGTCGGATTCTTACACCTGAGCACCAGCTGCATGTTGATGATATACAGCGAAGTTGACAAGTTCCTCTTTGGTTCTCTAGACCAGTTCCCTTTGGGGTCATCCTCCCCAGCACTGAGCCCTGATTCAGCTGTTGCTGTGAGAAAGAAGAGCAGAGGGATACAGAGCGATGGGCTTACCACCATGTTGGCTATCTCTGCTTTCTGCTCAGCTGGAAGGGAATTCCGCATCCTCTTTGAACATCTTCAGGAGCCACAAAATTATTGAGGAGGACTCGGAAGAACCAGTGGCAGCTGGGAAGTCAGGAAACGAGCTCTCAGAGAAAGCTCTGATATACTCATTCAACTTTTTGCACACAGAGGCTGGGGGAAAAGAGTTAGGCCCATTCATCATGATGGCAACAGGGCCATCATGCCTTGTCAAGGGAACAGTGCACACATAGTATGACCACACCTGTGCAGCAAGACACCAGTGTACAGATGCCTGTGTGTGGATGGATGGATGGGAAAAGACTCGACGTTATGAGTCCTACAAGTTAACATTGACTATATCTGGGTGACTTCCATTGTCTTCCATGGGCTGTTCTTTATTTTTCAAAATTTCTAAAGAATGGTAGCTTCATGATGCAATGTCTTGCATAACCACTTTAATTTGTTCCTAAAAACCCTGCCCACTAAACAAAAAGCTGTTACATGAAAAACCATTTCTATACTTTTAAGGGGAAAACTTATGGTGTGATTCGTTACAACCCAACATTCCCAAATTATTTTCACAGATAGAAAAATACATCAATGGAACAATGAAAAGAAGTTTGTATACATAATACATGACAGCTTGAAAGCAAAAATACAGTTTGTACATAAAGGTATTGCAATAAAGGTATGTTGTACTCAGTTTTGTTGTTATTTCCACACAATTTCTTCACCAATTTCTCAGTCCTTTTGAGGCTGTCAACAAAAATCTCTGAAATACAAGAATTTAGTTAGGAAAGCTTAAGTGCTTATATGGTTTGCAAACCAGGGAGATGTATCCTTCAGCAGCAAACCCAAAGTACCTCCAGGAGAACAAAGGAAGGAGGCTGTTTTTATAGAAAAATTTCCCTGCCAGGTTCCCACTCAGGTCCACTTATGCAAATGAGAGATGCAAGCCTGCTTAGTCCTGATTGGTTGATGCAGGTCACAGCTTTATGGGTTAGGTCCAGGTGGCTGTCAGGGACTTTTGTAAAATCAGGAGCTTTGGCAGAGTCAAAAGCTTAAGAGTATGTTCTGTGGGTTTTCGGAGAATAGAGTATGTGATTGCGTCCTGGTCTCACCATGGCCACTTGACTCCATTTTTTTTTTAGGTCCTGGTTAGCCACACAGAGTCCATCTTGTTCTCAGGGGTCTTTTTTAAATTTCATTTTATTCCACAGGGCTCACACTTATCTTGTACTCAAGTGAGACAAAAATTATAGTACTTTAACCATGAAGGTATATATATCTACTTTTATATCTACTACTTCTATATCTGTATCTGTCTCTATCTCTATATCTGTATCAAAAATCATTAACAAGACAGTTGCTATCTGAGGTAAGTCTGTTTCTTTAGGACCATATCCCCGTTTACTGAGACATCTGAGGATTTTTGTGTGGTCTTCGATCCTTCCGGACAGATGTCACAGATATTTTCCTGATGGCCACTGGTCACTGTGTCTGTGACATTAGGAGGCTGGTGGTCACTCCTCTCTCCTCTGTGGGAGTCTCTCTGGGAGGAAAGAGCCTGTGCTGGGGGATGGTGGCCAAGTGTGGAAGCTTGATGCAGATCTGAGGCTCAGAGCAGAGCTCATCCACACAGGAACACGTCCACTGTGTGTGGGAGTTCCAGTGCTCTGAGGGCCCATCCTGCCTCAGCCTGGCCATCATCCTGTGGGATGACAATTCCTTCTTTGACCCCCAGGTTCCTCATCTGCTATGTTGCTGTGAGCACACCCATCCTGCCAACCTTATAGGGACACCAGGCCAGATGCTATATGCCAGAGGTTCCCAAACTCTGCTGCCTAGTGGTACCCCAGGTATTCTGATGTCATCAGTATGGGGTGCAGCCTGGGCATAGGAACTTGAAAATCTCCCCAGGGGATTCTAATTTGGGAGCCACTGATGTATGTAGAAGCAAGCATACTTTAATTATAAAGCATGACAAAAATCATCAAGAATAATATCATTAGTAGCTCCATTAACTAAAAACTTAAGATGCACCAAGCATTATGATGAGCACTTCATCGGCATTGTCCATGTTCATCCTCTCAAAGTCCTGCAGGGCAGTCGTCTCCATTTTACAGAGTAGGAAATAGAGGCTTAGGGACAAAAATGACACAGCGCATAGATGGTGTACTCATCTTCCAGTTCAGTCTCTGTCCCCAAAGCCCAGGCACATGGTTACTATTTGGTCTTCCATGCCCTTCTATATCAATATTGGGGATTTCTTTTGTGTAATAGAGAAAGGCCTCATCAGGATGCCTCAAGAATTTGTTCGAGAGGTCAAATGGAGCTGTGAAGGTCAAAGTGATCCGTGTTCTGGCTGTGAGAGACATCTGACCGTAGAGGACACTCAGGAGAGGTGAAGAGTCTCAGTGCAAGGATCAGAAAAGCCAAGGTTACCTTCACGGCTGAGCTAGCAGTGGACAATATTTAAAGGCCAGCGGAAACTCTGGTGCCCGCTGCTTATATCCTGGCACCCCTCCTGCCCTGATCTCACCTGACACATCTCTCCCTGGGCTCCTGCTGGGAGCCTGGGCATGTCCTGGGGACAGGGAGCACAAAGGCAAGTTCCAGGGTGACAGGGAGTACTCTGTCCTGCCGCCGGTTTCGGTGGGGATACAAAGGTGGGACTGGCCAGTCCTACCCTCCATCAAGGCAAGCTCTGGGAGCTACTTGAGCGGAGGCTTGAAGGATGCATGGAAGTTCGTCAGGTAGGCAAGGTGGGGAGCAGCATGTGTGTTCACATGGTCTCCAACCTGCATTGTGAGCTGGAGGAATGGCTGCTAAACCTGCTTAGGTGAAGGATATGGGAATGGTTCTTTGCCCCTCAAGGCACTTCAGTGGGCTTGATCTGTAGAATGGGGATAAGAATTGAGCCCTCACAGTGAGAATTAAGTGAGATCTCAAGTCACCATGCTTCATACAGAGGTCGGCATTGAGGAGTCTGCTCGTTAGTGCTTATGGATCTGTAACTGTGATGATCTGAGGAGCAGGGCCTCTGGCTTTCTGGGTGTGGGCACCTCCAGGTTCTCAGAAGGACTGTCTTTTCTGAGATATAGTAGACAATTGTCACTTTTTGGCTGCTCAACATCTGGACCTTTATATGGTGGGAATCTGAAGACAGGTGGGAGGCAGTGCACTTCCTCCCATTATGGAAGCTGAGAGGGGCCAGAGTCACCTTTCCAGCTCTCTAGCATAGAGCGCTGGGACGTGCAGCACACAGCCCAAGTTTGCCAACGGTGTGTTCTTGTCCAAGATTTTCAATTTTGAGAGAATGAGAAGAACATTCCAGAACAATCATGAGTATTCCCAGTAGCCGTGGTGAACATGGGAATCCAGTGCCCATGAACTCCAGTGGTGTTGCCATGAGCATCTGATGGTGCCAGCACCAGGGGCACATCCTAAGAAGATCGTTCTCATGGCTGGATCCTGGCTCTGTCCAGCCTCACTTGTTCTGACGTGTTGTAAACCTAGTCCTCCCTCCTCTTCATGATTTCCCTCTTTCTTTCTTTTTGAACAACTTTTTTAGGGATACAAATCACATACCACACAATTCACCCACTTAAATTGTGCAATTCAGTGGCTTTTGTACAGTTATGTTGTTGTGCAATCATCACCACTATCTAGTTTCAGAACATTTTCATCACCCTGGAAAGAAACCTTGTACTCATTAAGTAGTCACTCTCCATTTCCCTCTCCCCTTAGGTTCTGGCAACCACTAATTTGCTTTCTGGCTGTATGAATTTGGCTATTCTGGACATTTCATATAAGTGGAATCATACAATACATGGCCTCTTGGGTCCAACTTCTTTCACTTAGCATGATGTTTTCAAGGTTCATCCGTGACATAGCATGTATCAGTATTTCATTTTTTTAATGGAACAATAATATTCCATTGTATGGACATAGCATATTTTTAATCTGTTGATCAGTTGATGGACAATTGTGTTGTTTCCACTTTGGGGCTATTGTGAATAATGCTGCTATGCACGTTTGTGTACAAGTTTTTGTGTGGACATGTGTTTTCAATTCTCTTGAGTAAATACCTAGGTGTGCAATTGCTGAGTCATATAGTAACTCTATGTTAAACATTTTGAGGAGCTGCCAGACTGTTTTCCAAAGAGACTGCACCATTTTACATTCCCATAAACAATGTATGAGTGTTCCCATTTCTCTATATCTTCACCAACACTTGATATTTTCTGTCTTCTTGATTATAGCCATCCTAGTGTTTGTGAGGTGGAATCTCATTGTGGTTTTGATTTGCATTTCCTTGAGGACTAATGATATTGATCATCTTTTCATGTTTTTTTTTTTTTGCCATTTGTATATCATCTTTGGAGAAATGTCTATTCAGATCCTTTGCTCATTTTCTGGTTGGGTTATTTGTATTTTTATTATTGCATTGTAACAGTTCCTTATATCATCATAATGTCTTGAACACTCTTCTATCCTTCCAATTTATTTCTTTTTGGTCTATGTTAGCTGGAGTTGATTTCTCTTGTGTGTAATCAAGTACCCTGACTGGTATATCAGGTGTGAAAAAAGGTCTGTAAATATCACATAACACCCTTGAGGGATATTAAGGTTATTTCAGGCAGTCAACAAACATCTATCAAGCTCCAGAGCAGTATGGTTTGGCTCTGCCTCCAGGGCATCGAGGACAGGATTCTGGCCTCACCATTTCTTGGTATAAACATGTTGCTTCCCCTGGCTTCATGAATTCAGTCTGTGAGACCACAGGAAACATTTGAGAATAGAGCCTTTATTTTTTGTTAATGTCTGACTGGTGGTGGGTAAGCTCCACTCCACTATTGAGGGCACCAGCTGTACCAACATCTCAGTTTTGGGCACCTGCTGAAGGTAACAACCCCAATCCACTTCCCAGCAAGTCTCATCCTTCTCTCCTTGCCTTGGGGGAAACTGAATCCACACAGTCTCTCATATCATGCTCAACATAGAGAAAACTAGGGGGCCTGATGTAGGTGGATGATGCCTCAGCCTACTCACAGCGGGAGCACAGACTTGGGAACAGATGAAGCTTGGGAAGAGAGGGATGACATCAGGATGCAGCCCCTTCTCTGAAATGCTGCGGTCGTGTGAGGGGCACAGAATTAGAGGAACACAGGTGAGTCCCTGACATGAGGATGTGTGTGTTGTGAATCAGCATGAGGTCCTGAAGGCAAAAAGACTTCCTGAGGATGCTGGGAACATTGACCAACCTGGGCCCAGCATGCACAGAACTCCAGTCTGCCAGGGACGGAGACCAGGAGGCACCACACGCATGACAGGGTCAGGTTTTAAGGCTGAACTGATGATGAGGACGGAGGCTGCAGGTCAAATTCCTGCCTTGGGAGAGACCAGCCCAGATTGTGAGATGGATTGAGCTTGCAGTCAGGTAGGGGTTGCTTTCAGCTGTTCTGGGTGGGAGATCTGGGGTGGCAGAGGCAGGGAAAATGAAGGTGGAGGGGCAGGAACCAATGTATCAGGAGATGGATCTTTCTGGAGAGGTCCTTGAGTCTGGCACATAGTCCTGGTTAGTCACATGGCTCCAAACCGTCTTGTGCACCGTTAATGTGAAGGTCCCAGGACTAGTATCAGGATTCTCCAGGTTGTGGGCAGCACATACGGACTCATGTCACTCTGGGATTCCCTTTCTCCATCTAAAAGACAAGGACCTTAGGCCGAGTTTCGGATTTATCTCAGTAATTCTCAAACTTTTGGTCTCAGGACTGTATGTTCTTAAAATTTATTGTGAGCCCCAAAGAGCTTTTGCGTGGGTTATAGTTATCAATATTTACCACATTAGAAATTAAATATCTACTTATTAATTCATTAGAAAAGCAAGTTAATGATTATATGTTAACATAAAAATATTTTCATGAAAATCAATATATTTTCCAAAACAATAAATAGTGAGAAAGGTGTCATTGCTTTATATTTTTGCAAATATTTTAAATTTCTGACTTAATGACAGCAGCTGAAGGCTTATATCTGCTTCTGCAATCTGTTGTGATAAGTTGTTTTGATCACATATATGAGGAACATCTGTACTCACACAGATATGCAGCTGGAACAGGGAGGAGTATTTTAATAGCCTTTTCCAAGCAATTGTAGACATTCTTCTTTGGTACTTCTCTCAAATGTGACTAGTAGTTTCTTAAAGGTTAGTTAAAACCTGAAATCAAAGGCATCAGCAGTTATATCCATCATTGCTTTTGCACCAAAGTGCAAATGTCAACACAGTGAAAAGTACAAATAACGTTTTAGTATTATTTAGGAAATAGTTTTCACCCATGAGCTTGTCCTTTGTTTAAATCTCCAAACTGCAATTCCTGGACAATTCTGCCTCCACTCTGAGGCTTGCTTAACTTGCAAATTCCAACAGATTATCAACATTGACTTTGAACTGGTTCAAGAGATCTCATATGAGTTGGATTTGTGTGCAAATAGTTGATTATGTCACAGTCCTGGACACAGCGAGTTTTGCTTTCTCCGTGTTAATAATATGGGAGATCAGAATTGGCCACCCTAAAATGTGTCTCTTTGGCATGAGGATTATTTTGTGCTGGTTACTTTTAAAAACTGCAGACATGGGAGAATTTCTGAGTAGTAGAATTTACCCTGTGTAAGAGATATTTACATTTGTAAGGGAAATCTCCATTTGTAAAGGTATCTCCCTCTCCATACCAGGAAGAAGGGGGGATGACCTTACTTCTAAAAACTCTTTTCAATGTGGAAGATGAGGACTTAAATCTGCATAATAATCTTACTCTTGTTTACTGTCTTTTCTGGTAATCTCCCATAACTGACTCCCCCCACCCCCAACATCCTCCTTTGTCTTTAGCTGAAGATGGTATTTAAGATGAGAGCCTCCACCATTTTGGCTAGTTGCTCAGTTTTCCTGAGTATCTCCTGTGTATACATGTTATAAAGCTTTGTTTTATTTTCTCCTGTTATTCTGCCTCATGTCAATTTAATTTGTATCCCAGCCAGAAGGAGTCAGAGGGTAGAGGATTTATCTGCCTCCCCTACAGTTTGGTGACTTGGACAGGATAAAACTTCACTGGCTGGACACTGCTCACTCCTGGACTACTGCAGCTAAGAGATCCTGGACCCCTGATTAGAGCTGGCAGGAGCTAAGAGTTCTTACCATGTCAATCTCCAGGATCTCTGCCTGCAGGGTCCAATGGAAGTGAGAGTGGTGAGTTTTTTTCCTTTTCTAAATTTAGATTAGCAGGAGGAAATTGGTGAAGCTAGCTTCTTGGACTCAGTGACTCTAGGGTTTGATTGAGTACTCACTGATTGTTGATCGTTTTCCTCCCAGAAATAGTCACTATTTTTCCTTGTCTCTGTCTTTTTTGTCATTTGTCATAAGGCACAGGCATCTCTATAAGCCTGTTATCCGGGAATATCACATGAGGTAAAAGCTGTTGCTAAGGGTATCTTGGAAGCCAAAAAGGCCACAAATTTGGAGGGCATGAGTTGAGCAGTTAAGAGCCATTAGGGCGCTTACCACCTCAAGAATTCTCCCATGAAAGGATGAGTTGGGTCATGGAATGGGGTAGATGACACAGGTCCCCCCTGCCAACTTCAAGAAAATGTCCGTGCAATGATGAGGTACTCTGTAAAGCACACGTGATCCCCAACCCCATGGCACCTCCCTCCTAGGTATTATTCTGGTTCCAAGAGACCCAAGGTTTAGCTAAAGCTAAGTTAATGTGTATATCAGGTGAGGTTTTTTTCTTTTTTCTTATTATATGTCTTGAGAGCTTGGCTTCGTGACCTTTCTGGCCTCCGCCATCCAGAAGATGCACCTACTGGCATGCATCTTGGCAGCCAGTCAAGTAGGCTAGGGTTCTGGGACACACTCTCTTTGTCCATCTGTGTTAGCTCTCAGGACAGTTTTCCATAAGTGGTCCCAATTGCTTTCATAAGGGACCTTTGTCATCTCAACCTTCATTGCTTGTTGTGCAATGAACGCCTTTGCTTTCTTAGACTATTTTGGGGAGTGAAGTTTCTGGATCTCTTTTGGGGATGCCTCTTGCATCTATGGTTAAGCTTATTGGTATGAGTTGCTCTTAAGATCCTGCTCGTCAGTGTGGCAAGATAATAGATCAATTAAATTGGAAAAATTTCTAAATTGAGGGCAAAAAATTTTTTTGAGAGCTCTCATCATAATTGTTTTATTGGTACCTACGAAAAGGCCAAATTAAAAAAAGAAACACACCAAAAATGACTAGCCTTAAGACCCTAACCCAGGTTACAATTAAATTGAGAAAATGTAAAAGTGTAAGTGTTGATAAGATTATGAAGATTGAAATATTTGAGCTAATTTTATAGAAAGAGGTTATATCAACGTTGACTGAGTATATTTTAAAATGTCTGACTGGAAATATTTCCCCTATCCAAAACTATAAGACCAACACCTATTGATAAAATCCTAATGAAAGCTATGATTAGAGGTATAAGAGTTGATGGAATTTACATGAAATTTTGTAGAAAAATTGATATATTTATGGGCTTTGTGTGAAGTGATTGCATTTCTTTTTGCCTGATTGTATTATAGACTGTATTGTGGGTATAAACATTGTGTCTCACTGGGAAAAGGGAATGTTTCTCATGCCTGATTGTAAGACAGCATATAAATCTGCCCTTCAGACAATGGTAATTAAACTTACAAATGGGAAGTCGGTAGGGTTGCCTGAGCCCATACTGTATGAGATAAAAACAAGAGACTAATATCAGGTGCTAATAAAAAAGAATAACAAAAGCCCCCCCTCCACAAGGTAAATTGATCTAGGGTTAAATTGTACGCTTAGAAAGAGGGCCTTTGTTAAATGCTTTGTACAGACTTCTAAAGGTGTGATACATTGTCCTGAAAGTTTTAGAACATAAAAATCTTTTGATTCACCTTTTAAGTTAAAAATTTCCCTGGTATAAAGACATTAAAAACTGATAAGACAAATATGCTCCAGAAACTCCGTCTTGAAGAAAACTTGACTACTTTCTCTGTGTCTTTATGGTGCAAGTTTTCTGCTCCCATCTTTTCTAGGACCTAAGAGCCATTCTTTGAAATGCAGATGTTTCTCAGAAACTAGTGGGTTTTGTATCGCAATTGATTCATAACAAAAATTTAACGTCTCTGTGTGTGTC
Organism: Diceros bicornis minor; assembly: GCF_020826845.1. Lineage (NCBI taxonomy): Eukaryota > Metazoa > Chordata > Mammalia > Perissodactyla > Rhinocerotidae > Diceros > Diceros bicornis. Next base: position 11,012,529 of record NC_080770.1, read on the forward strand.
TACGTGTGTGTTTATGTGTGTCTATGTGTATGTTATATATGTAATATTTTACTTCTGGATGGTATGGCCAAAATTAAGAGCTATGTTTAATTGACTTGAAGTAAGCACTTATATGTCTTTCAAGTTAACGTGATATGAAACAATCTTTGGTGAATGAAAGCTTGTTTGTTGGTTTGATTAAAATAGGCATGTCCTCAGAGTTATCAACATTTGATATGATACAGACATGCAGCCTGGGTTTGCTAGTCAAATAAGCTCATATTTTCTCTGTTACAAATTTGTCAGCAAAATAATAGCTTAAAATGGTAGCTAATTTTGTCAAATGTATCATACAGTTTTTGTGGGTAATCTAAATGTCATTGTTGGGAACAAATGATTTAGATGTAAATAAGATACTAGTTTAAACTTTTAGCAGGAATTATATTTTATGATATTATTTTAAAACTTCCAAAAGCTTTTTGATAACTTGAAACTTTGAAGTTTTGCTAGATTAATTTAAATGATAAAAATTCATTGAGTATTTAGATCATTTTCAAATAAGATAAGATATTAGACATTAATGACTAAATATAAGTTTACCTACTTTTGTCTTATTACAGAGAAACTAAAAGGTGTTTGGATCTATTGGTAAACATGTTTTGTATCTTATTAGAAGATTGTACTATGAAGTAACATGTTTTTAGAAATTATAAAAGGTATTTATAAATTTGCCAAGCCACAAAATGCTAATGTAAAAGAAAGTTTATAATTGTTTACCTAGTTTTTACTTAGAAATTAAGGTTTCTAAGGGTTATAAATTCTAATATATAGATTCAAGCTACTAAAGATTAAGGAAAATATATGTGTATTCAAGGAAAGAAGTATGTTTTCAGTAAAGAAGATATAAAGAATGGAAATATTTTTGTTTGTTTTGTTAAGAAAGATAAATTTGTCCAAAGGAGGAAAAAAAGGAGGCATGGGACAAATTCTAAATGTAAAAAGAAAGTTATAGAAGGTTTATGGAAGAGAAATTCTGAAAAAAGAGCTTTGTACATGGTCAAGTTTGCTAAGATTAAAATAAATCTAATTAAATAAATAAGTTTTAATATCAAAAGTAAATTGGTGCAAAATTACGATTTGGTTTTTCCCCTCTCTTAAAAGGATAATTTTCTTGAACTTTTAGTAAGTTCTCTTGGTAAAGAGATTATGAAAGGGTTTTTCTTTGAGTAGTCTACCAGAAGGGTAGGGAAGTGTTGTATGTCACAGAAATAGCCAAATTTCTTTGTCAATTATCGTTTTTAAGTCTTTTGTTATTTACAGACAGTTTTGTTTTACTCTACTTTTACAAATGTTTTCATCTTTAGAGAGAGATTCATGGAAAGAACTCTAATACTTATTCTAAAAAACAGGTTTCTGACAAACTTTCAGATTATAAAACTGAACTGGGTAAGAAATTACAGAACTCTATTGGAGAAATCGATGACTTCATTAAACTGCTAACAAAAGATCAAAAATTGATTACATGGGACTAAATAAACCAATGAAGATGATTATAAATTTTTGTGGCTTTTGTTTGAAATATTGCTGATTTTTAAAAATGTTTTGTTCTTTCAGATTTAAGGAAACTTTTTTCTCTTTTCTTTTAAGCTAGCTATGACTTAAACAATTTGGTAAATTATACTTTTGTAAACAAAATTGAACTATTTATCTTTATCTCTCTACCTTATCCCTCCAGAATTTGGAAATTCTTAGTAAGTGAATATTGTTATTTTCATGGCACTATAGTTATTTGCATAAGTTCAATAAGAATCTGTTCTCCTTATAACAGGACACATTTGGAAACATTGGTTATCTTGCCAAAGCTTTGACTAGAATGTCATATTTGAGAGAAACAGGCATAGACTCAGATATGATGGTAGCTTTTAAGAAACAAAGATTGGACTTTATGGAATAAAGTCACTTGTAAATATTGGCCTGGTACCTTGTTTACAGGGTTCCTAGCAACCTTACTGGGTAAGTAAGGAAGGTCACTTATCTGGCAGGTGCCTTGAACCTCAAAATATTTTGGGGACCTCGAGAAGAGAAAAATTCACCCAAATCTGTAGGTATTACAGGCTTTGTCTGATAAGTCCTTGGCTTTCCTGGCCTGAAGGGCCTTTAAATTTCAATCTGAGATTCCTTATAAAAAGTTCCAGCAAAGCAGATTTAAAAGAGTCTATGTGATCAATTAATATTCTTGCTATACTTACTTAAATAGTTGGGTCATATTATTAAAACTAGACTTGCTTTGCAAGCAAGTTAGTCTTAATTGGCTATCTTTGGCAAAATTGGGGGTGATTTTAGAGAGAAAAAATTATTTCAGTAAAAACTATAGTGCACATTTGTGGATATTAGATCCTAGTTCTGTTAACCGTCTTTCAGGTTTTTCTTTTCTACCCGTAAACTGGACTGGACCCTGAATTCTTCTAGTCTCCTAAAATATCTGGCTACAAGTCTGCAAACTAATGTTTTCACTTTTTCCATTATTTTTATTTGAAATCATTGAAAACTGAAACCACCCTTGTTCCCAAAGCCCTGAAACCTAAAGCTAGATAACTTGATATAAACTTAAGAGAGTTTACCACAAAAGCATGCCTGTTGCTGTGTAAACCACTCAAAAGGATGCCTGAACACTCAATGACATCATCAGAGACATTTTGAGTTGCAAAAGATGCTTCGACACTGACATCTACAAACCTTCTTGACTGGCTACCCTCTGGGCTCAGAAACTGGTTTATAATTTGCTCCAACCATTAACCTTGTTTTTATTTTTGTTTCCATAGAAATGCTTCTTATTAAATACCTGATTGCTTGCTCCCACAGTATAGGCCTAGCTTCAGGAGCCCACATGCATCACCACTTCCTGAAATGAATTTAACTGGACTGATCTATTATCAGGACTAAGAAATGTGTTCAGTGAGATGGAACAATCTACCACTCAGCTTCTGGATTATGAAACTTCTTAAAGTTTCAAAGGACTGTGAAACTTCTTAAAGTAGGGTGGTCAGCATTGACCACCCCAAAATGTGTCTCTGGCATAAGGATTATTTTGGATTGGTTACTTATAAAAACTGCAGACATGGGAGAAGCCCTGAAAAGTAGAATTTACCTTTGTAAGAGACATTTACATTTGTAAAGGAAATCTCCATTTGTAAAGGTATCTCCCTCTCCATACCAGGAAGAAGGGGGGATGACCTGATTTCTAGAAACTCTTATCAGTGTGGAAGATGAGAACTTAAATCTGCATAATAACCTTATTCTTGTTTACTGTCCTTTTCTGGTAATCTCCCATAACTGACTTCCCCCACCCCCAACATCCTCCTTTGTCTTTAGCTGAAGATGGTATTTAAGAAGAGATCCTCCACCATTTTGGCTAGTTGCTCAGTTTTCTTGAGTATCTCCCATGTATACATGTTATAAAGGTTTGTTTTATTTTCTCCTGTTATTCTGCCTCATGTCAATTTAATTTGTATCCCAGCCAGAAGGATCTAGAGAGTAGAGGATTTATCTCCCTCCCGTACAATGGCAACATAGGTGTTTATTGAGCATGTGCTTTGTGAGCACGTACACTGTGCTATGACTGTTTATTAATTTTCTGGGGCTCTGTAACAAAGGACCACTAACTGGTTGGCTTAAACAACATAAATTTATTGTCACACAGTTCTGGAGGCCAGAAGTTTGAGATCAAGGTGTCAGCAGGGTTCGTTCCTTCGAGGCTGTGAGGGAGAATCTGTTGCAGGCCTCTCTCTCAGCTTCTGATGGTTTGCTGAGAAGGAATGAAGGAATAGTGATTAGGGCCCATCCTAATGATCTCATTTTAACCTGATTACCTCCGTAAAGACCCTCTGTCCAAATAAGGTCACATTCTGAGGTACTGGAGGTTAGGACTCCAACAGCTCTTTTTCTGGGGACACATTTCAGACAATAACACACCACGTCATCACAGTTACTCCTCTGAGGTAGATTCTGGTATAATCTTCTGTTTTAGAGGTGAGGAAACTGAGGCCCAGAAAAGTTAAATAACATGCCAAGGTCACACACCTTGTGTGGGTTGGCTCTGAATTCTGGCTCCTACTCACTATAATGTGCCAATATTGGTATGGTTGCCGGGATAGGAATTCTGTCTGTGACAGAAATGAGGCATTTAGCGTGGGTGAGTGGGATAAGCAAGGACATAGAGATGGTGTGGGCATAGAAAGAGGGGGTCAGGGAGGAAGGTGGACTGGCTGAGGGGCTGGAGGGAGTGGGAAACCTGGTCACATGTGGTATCTGTGGTTTATGGTGGTCTGAAGGCCGGGTGGAGGTATTTGGGTTTGATGAAGATCAGGTCTGGTTTGTTCATCTCTGTATCCTCAGGAGCCCCACTGGGGCTGGCCCAAGGAAAGTTCTCAGGTATACCTCCTGGATGAATCAAAGAATACAGGCACAGAAGGGATCAGAGTGGGATGAGACACAAGGCAGGCGGCCATCCAAAGATGCTGCTGCATTAAGACAGGTCACACCATTCCCCATGGCCCCCGGCTATCCTTACCGCTTGCCCCACACTCCACTCTCAGTCCTATGGTTCTCCTGCACCTGGGTCCAAAACTGGCTTCTGGGTGGGGTCAGAGGCACTTGGCCCAGGCCTGGCCAATCAGAGCACCATATTGTCACTTGGAACTACGCATGATAAAGTTGGGACAATCAGAATCGATGGGACTCGTTTGTGGCATTTTGTTTCAGTTCCTGGGCAAGTCTTTCCTGTTGGATATAAAGCTGCCAGAGGTGAAGCCGCCACTGCAGGCATCTGCCAGGGTCAGAGGACACTGCGGAAGAGAGAGCCCGTGTTGAGAAAGCAGAAGAGACATGGAGAGTTGGAGCTGATGGATTCCCTTTGTCCTGGCTGTGCATTCTTGGTCACAGACCCAGGGGAAGCTGTTTAGAGAAGCAGGACAGCATCTGTGTCAGCCCCTCTTGAGTCCAGGGGACGGGGAGCAGGGTGACCCCCTTGGGCTTGGCCACCACAGCAAATGCTTACTCAAGATTCTCATTCTTAGGCCTCCGTGGGGCACACTGTACTCACCTAGAAATCATCCATATAGGAAGCCACGAGCCCAGAGGTCCCTCAGCAGAGCTGCCCTGGCTGACCCGGCCACCTTCCCCAGAACCACAGGACTCTTGGTGGTCAGGACCTGGAAGGTGAGTTCTCACTAGCATTTATTCTCCACCATTCTCTGCTTTCTGGGACCTTGGGGCTTCAGTTTCTGACGAGCTGTACCATGTTCCTCCTTCAGTGTGGGAAAGCCACCTGGCTCAGGAGAAGTCTGATTCACTGGGGTATCTCAGCTCCAGAGTTTAGGGCTGAGGCTGAGAAAAACCCTGAAATCCTGCAGCCACGGCAGGTACCAGCCCATGAGCACACAGGTTGCTGTAGTTATGGTCTCTGACCAATCTCCCCCCAGTTTTCACCCTCTGCTGACAGGCACCCAGCCACATTGACCTTCTTGAACCACACCCCATTTGCTTAGCAAACTGAGAGCACCTCCCTCCTGTGTGAGTACACACACACTCAAATACACACAGAAACACAGACATATACACTCGGGCACACAGACACTCACAGACACACATGTAGACATAGACACAGAGACACATAAATACACACAGACACACACACAGACACAGACACAAATAGACACACATGTAGACACACACACAGAGACACATAAGACAGACAGACACACAAAAACACACAAACACGCATGTAGACACAGACATGCACAGACATACACACAGACACGCCAGACAGACACACAGGCACACATGTAGACACAGACCAAGACACACACAGACACACACACACACTCAGTCTTTCAACATGAAACAGGTACAGGACCTGACTCCTAGCCCTTCTCAGGGAAGGCCCCTTCACCTGCTCCTCAGGGAGGAGCGCCAGGGAAGCTCTAAGAGTTTAATTCTGTCTGTGTCTACATTCCACTTCAGTGTCCTTTGCAGCTGGCCCAGGAAGCAGGGAGAAAGTGCCACCCAGCCTCTAATGAAGTGGACTGTGTCTCTGGTGCTGGCTTCTCTGCTGGCTTCTGGCAGCTCTTTTGTTGGTAAATCCTGCTCCTCTGAAAGGAACACTTGCTTACCAGGTTACCACAGGAGTCATCTCAGGGCTGAGTCTGTGCTGAAGCAGTGCAGAGTCCCCATGGCAGGGCTGTGTTCATGATGGACCATTGGATTTCGTGTGCACTGGGGGCTGTTGGGAGATGAGGACACAGGGAGAGAGCGTGTCTTGACTCAGGGCTTCTGCGACAACACTCACTGCGGGATGTCGCTGTAGAAAGGGCATAGAACCAGGAACCAGGAATCCTCCTCCAAGTCCCACTTTTATCACCAAATGGCTGTGTGGCCTTGGCAAGTCGCTTCTCTACTTCTCATCTCCTAACTGAGGGTGTGGAATGAGATGGTCTGTAGTGGTTCTTTCAAATGTAAACTCTACAGAGCCCTGATTGTTCCATCCCTCAACTGAATGCATGAAGCTGACTCTGTGTGTGCGTGTGTGTGTGTGTGTGTGTGTGTGTGTTTGTGTGTGTGTGTGTGTGTGAAGGGGGCTTCTAGCTAATCTTCTGCCCAATCTACTCTCAGATTTCCCTTCAGAAGGGACAAAGTGTGGCCACCTGCTGCCCTTTGCCAGCTCATTTGCTCTGGACTCATCCAACCTGATGTTGAAGTTCTTCAATCCTTTTCTGCCTGATAAGACCATGAGGATTGCCCTGCTCTGTCTGCAGGTGCTGAGGAGGGCTTCTCAGAAGATGAGAAAGAGAGATTTAGGGTCCACCAGGTAAGTTCTGTTTTCTGGCCCTTTAAATACAGAATGCTGGGCCGGAGGGGGAATCAGATGAATCTGTTTCCCCTTATATTTTAGGTGGTCAGCCTGGGGTTGAGGGAAAGGGAAACTAGGTTCTTAGAGCCATTCCCCTGGTTCAGGGCAAGTCAGGTATATTTCTCTTCCTGACTGGGAGTGACCAAGCAAGGACTCAGAAGAGGGCTCAGGTGAGGCTTCAGGTGAGGACTTAGTCAATGTTATCCATCCTAGTTCAACCTGGGTGTGTATGTCTGAGCTAGTACGTAGCTGACCTCTTCTTATAACTTCCCACTCTCCTGTGTGCCTCAGAGAAACTGCAGATTTCTCCTCTGAGATTGCACCAGACCCTCAACAGAGACTTGTTGACTGACTGATCGAAAAACATACGCTGTGCTCTGTTTATTTGCCATAGTTTGACTCTCATCCATTAGTTCATTTGTTTCTACTATCTGAGCAAAAGGTGTTCAACAGGATACCTGAACTTGTTTGGTGGGTCAAGGAATTGCAATTTTTTTAAGTCCTCACATTCAAATGGAATTTGTTATGGAGTGTGGTAGGCTGAATAATGGTCCCCAAGATATCCACATCCTAATGGAACCTGTGAAAATGTTACCTTACATGGTAAAGGGACTTTGCAGATGTGATTCTGTTAAGGATCTTGGGATGGGAGACTATTTTGGATTATCTGGGTACCCAATGGATCACAAAGGTTCTTATAAGAGGGATCTAGCAACACCATGGTCAGTGACAGATGTAAGGACTTAAGCAGAGGTCAGAGAGGTGAGAAGTGGCTATGTTGCTGGCTTTGAAGATGGAGGAAGGGGCCCAGAGCCAAGGACTGCAGGCATTTCGAGAAGCTAGGAAAGGCAAGGAAATGGATTTTCCCCAAGAGACTCCAGAAGGAATGCTGGTTTACTGACACCTTGATTTTAGACCAGTGAAACTGATTTTAGAATTCTGACCTCCAGAACTGTAGTAAGATAAGAATTTCATGTTGTTAATCTACTTAGTTTGTGACAATCTATTACAGCAGCAATGGGAATCTAATACAAGTGGTGAACACTGAGTATTAGTTACGCAAGGTTGGAAAAAGTCCCTGGGGCTGGATCACATTGGGCCTGGGATCCAGGACAGAGTATCATCATCTCTCCTCATCACCATGGCTCACACATTTCCTTCTCCCAAATTCAGATTTAGCTGATACATCAGTGGGAACTCAGTCTTGGAAACTCTGCTGTGTCCCTAAGCCTGAGCATCCTGCCCGAAGCTGCTGACTCCACCCAACTGTGCTTCAGGAAGGGTTTGGAGCCTCTCTGTAACTGCTGGAAGGGATGTAGGCATCATCTGGTCCTCTTCTGGTACCTCCATCTAGTCCACAGAAGCTGAGCATCCCTTCCATGTCCTCCCTACTCCTCTGTGCCCATATCCCTAAACCTTAGTAAAATGCTTGCTTGTCTGGGCTCCCATGAGTGTGGCCATTTATGTGCAAACCAATGAACATGATTTAGACACATCTGTTTCATCCTGTTGACAACCCCCTCCACCAGATCCATCTCTTCTCCTTCCCTTGTTGGCTAAGTGATATTTCATAATTATGGTCTCCTTCCATTCTCATACGCCAAATAGACTCTCCATCCTCAGTGGAACGCAGGTTCTTCTGGGAGTGATATTGCTTTGAACCTCAGGGTCAGTGGGATTTTTGGGTCCCCTCATAGAGAAGGCTTTGCTCCTCCATTGAAGGGAATCATTCACTTGCTTCCAGCACCCAGTGCTTCTGCTTTTTTCTCCCACATTGCACAGTAAACTGTAGTACCCTGGAGGGTAAAAATATGATGCAATGCAAGTCAGATCATACTGCAGCTCCCTTTGTTTTGCTGATGGTTCTTTCTTGAACCTGGACTCTGGCATCCATCTTCTCTTCAATTCCATTGCCACTTCATCATCTCTGACCTGGATTTGCCCAGGAACCCAGTTCCCTAATTGGTTGTCCTTTGACAGGGTCCTCCCAGTGACCAATTCTTACAATCATGGTCATTCAGTCCTAAACCTCTTGTTGAAAACACATTTTCTGTCAAACACTATTCTTGGCACTGGGGATACGTCAATGAAGAAAACAGATAAAAATCCCTGCCCTCATGAAGCTTAATTTTAGCGAGAGGAGAGAAATAAAAAACCAAATAAAGAGGTAAAATATAAAGTATATCAGAAGGTGATAAATACCATAGAGAAAAACAAAGGCAGGAGGTAGGGTGGGGTTGCAGTTTTAATTAGGATGTACAGGAATGACCTCACTGAAGAGGAAATGTTTAAGCCTACATCTGAAGGAGGTGAGGGAGAGAGCCTGAGGCATCTGGGAGATGAACATTCCAGGTGGGGGGACACTCCAGGATCTGGTCACAGAGCTCTCTTTAGATTTTACATCAATACATGTTGTCTTAAATTATTCTAGGGACCAATATTCCAGGAAACAGCAAATTAAGGTTCTGTTGGTCAACATATGAGAGACACTCCACGGCTGAGATTCTGAGATATAGCATGCATCAGAATTACCTAGAGGTCTTGATGAAACAGAGATTGTTGGGCCCACCTCTTGAGTTTCCTATCAGTAGATCTGTGGTGAAGTCTAAGAAGTTGCATTTCAAACAAGTTCCCAGATGATGCTGATGTTGCTCGTGTGGGAGAATATATTTTGAGAAGCACTGCTCTAAGACAACCTGTGGATCTCCCCAGGATCTGCCCTGGGAGTCTCAGGGTCTGGCCCCATGCACAATGCTGAGACTTGGGTGATCTGAATGGACTAAAGAAACCACTCCTAATTATCAACATATTTGAACCTCAGAAAGCATTTATTGGACATTCTCTTCCATTTCAAGTATGTTTGCCTGGCTGAGTAGGACCTATTTTATTAAAGACACTGTCACCCCTCCTTTCCAAACAAATGGTAAAGTGTTGGCTTAGACCTCATTTACTTTACTACAAGATATCTAATATTAACCAGTTCACCTCTTTTCAATTGCTTTAAGTCTTCTCCACTCTGCACATCTTGAGAACAGCAAACTTAATATTTTTATTCCTTTCCTTGTTGCCCTGTGCAAGTAGAGTTTATGTGCTCAATCAATGGTAAATTAATAGAATAAAATTGCAGAGTCATTAGTTGTGCTGGAGAGATGGAGAAGTTGCATTTTCTAATGGTAAATGTTTGTCTCTTTCACTGACTCTTCATTTTCCCACTTCAGTAAGATCTGGGGCTCTGATCTCTGCTTCTCCTTTCCAGGGAAGGGAGACAAAAAAGGAATGGAATAAGGAATCCCTAAAGACATTTTGAGGCCACTTCCAGAGAGGATTCTTGCACATGGTTTCAAGGAACCCAGGCACCCAGGTGGAAGGAACTGGACCTGAGCACCTGCAGATAGCTTCAGTCAACTTGATATCTCGCTTTCCCAGAGGCAGTGACCACTGATCTTGGCTGACGTCCAAGGAAAGCTGACACCCCTTTCGATGCCCTTGGCTGTGGGCATTGTTCTATAAAGAGTTGTCATCTAGAAGAGGTTGAATGAACATGCATGAATGACCCCATGTCCTTGTCCTGACATGGTGGGAGTTTACTGCCATGTGAGCATCACTACTGAGTTGTTTTCTCTACGTCTATTCTAGCAAAACGTCAGACAACACTGTTAAAGTGCCAGCAGGGTCTTGTCTTCAGGATGCCAGGGCCTGAGGACATGCTCATCCTAACACTAACCCCTAAACCCCAGCCAATCTGAGTGTGAAACGTGTCCCTCCCCCTCTGCCTCATGGCCAGAAGCCTGATAGTGTTGTCAGGAGACCGGAACCTTCACCAGCCAAGCTTGGAGGAATTCACTCTAGGGCTGAAATTAGACATGTCTGGGTCAGAATCCTGACTGTGCCACTGCCTTGCTCTATGCTGCTGGACAACTCATTGGTCCACATCGATACTTATTGGTTGTAAGGGTCAATGGAAAAAATATATTGGAAAGTTCCCAACACTGTGCACGGCCATGGCCACTGTTAGTTTCTTTGCTTTTTGTTGCCGTGTTATTCCTCCAAGATAGATGTCTCTCAAGGTCCCCAGCACAGAACTAAATACATTTTACGTGGTATTTTTTCTTATATAACAGCAATCATTGATTTGTACACCTCTGACCTATCAGTCAACTCCAGGTTGCTCAAGCAAGTCCACTTTCAGACAAAAGTAGATTCACCAAGAACTTATTTGCAGCGACTTTACTGAAATATGCCTACAAGTTAGTTGAGATTTCTACATACAACCTGATGATAAATAAGAAGTGTATGATAATTAAGAAGAAGACAATAAATTTCCCTGCCCTTTGGGAATGCAACTATCCTTCTTCACTGCAAGGATGGAGCCCTACTTGAGCTTTCCCACAATGGTTCCTGGGCTTCAGCCTTTCTTATTGCTGGTCTCTCTCTTCACTCCAACGCCACGTCCATTCATGGGTCTCAGCTGAGAGTCAGGTTTATCAGAGTCTCTCCTCTTTTGAGGAAACTGAACACAACATTTATCCACCAACACCATGAGAATTCCAAGGGATCTCTTAGGTTTTTAGCCTCTAGTTGTTTATTTTGCTTGGTTTTTTAAAAAAACGTTAATTTTTATTTGGAGCGACCAATAAAGTTTCAGTACACTTTAGAGATTGATGATAGGAACAAGGCCTTAGAGGTCAGATATGAAACTGGCATATGTTTGAGAGCATGACAACCATAACCTGGGAAAAAAATGATCAGCACTTCCATGCACAACACTGGACGGAAATATTGAGCTGTCCTTGGGACATTTTTATCAGTGGATGGTATAGAGCCTTCTGTTAGAGTCCACATTTATTTAAGTTACATTTATCATGCGAGCAGTCATTCATGCTGTCCCCCAAAATGTCTGGAAATATTCCTTATTTCCAAAATTAGCTATAGCCAACATTTGCTCTCTTACTAACTACAATGCATGCTTCCAGATGCTACCCTTTTGGTCATTTGATCACTCAATGGGTAGGTAAGTATTCACCTCTAGAGACAAGAAACATGGAGGAACAGCACAATGGAAGTCAGACAAAAGTAAAAAAGATGAACCCAACTTTTCTATTAGGATTGGTGATCCACAGTATATGGAATTGAAAAAACTTGCTGCAGAGGAAGCAGAAGATCTGTTCTAAGACCTGGTCTCGAGAAAATGCAGAAAGGGCATAGAAGCAATGAATTTTCAAGCAGAAGTAACATAATTTTACTAATAAGGTGTTAGTGTAGCTCTCCCTAAACATTTTAACTCACCACACAGTTTGATTCTGTAAATCCACTCAATGGAAATATGTCACCTTTGCCTTCAAAGTGGCTTTCCTCACCCAATGTTTCTTAGCTTTTCAACATCCTGTCCCATGTCTTCCTGGGAACTTCCAAAAGCTTGAAGGGGAAAAGTTGTACAGGAAGTTATGCTCATTTCTCTGTAGATCCTCTTTTTCTAGAATCTTGACCCCTCAAGGTCCTACTGCCTTACTTGCTCACCCACACTTCCAAACATCTGATTTTTATCCAGATTTTCTGCTTGTTCTTGGAGGAAGTGTTGGTCTCATACAAGCTAAACCATCGTAAGCAGAGGTAGAAGTTTGTAGGACATTTTTTTCTGGCTCTTGATTTCTTTTGTAATTTTCGAATTTTCTCATAGATTATCACTTCAAATATTTATTATTCCATTATTTCACTTATTCCCTTTGTAGATTCTAATTATTCATATGTTAGACCTTTTAAATTTATCACAAAGCAGGAAGTGGCACAATCAGGTCAACCCATGGGATTCACATATAATAGGAAATGTCCAGTGAGGTTTTCCTAAACTGAGCACAACTAGAACGTTTGACCCTCCAGGTGGCACCATTTCGTGTAGAATTTGGCATCTTCCTGAACACTTGCAATATACCATTGGCCACTAGGGGAGCCTTTACATTCCGTTCCTGGATGCAATATTGAAACAAAATGAAAGTGTCATTGGGATTTGTATGAGTTCAATCAACTGATCAGCCTTAGAGCATGAAATGAGAACTTGAGGGCAACATAGGCTGATGAAGTTATGGGACACAATGGAGTAGAGCCTCAGGGTTGACTACTGACAGCAGAAGTAATAGAGGGGGCAGATAAATGATCATGCTGGAGGTGTGTGGAAGGAAAAGGAAGGAATATTGGGAGGATGAAGCTAGAGAGGAAGTGAAGAAGATTCAAAAGTGCCTTATTTGGAGAAGAATAATACTGTCTGGATGTATGGTTCCTTTTAAAGGGATAATCTGAATCAGGCACAGGATTGAATGTTTTACATATTTGCTATTATTTAATTCCTATGATTTTCTTGTAAAGAAAGGGTAGTCTCCATCGACTGAAACTTAGAAAGATTAAATTAATCTCCCAAGCTGACACAGTCCACATAGCACAGAATTGGAAGATGAGATCCACATCTCAAATCCTTGATGTTACTGATCGCTCTCCCAGCCTCTTCCATGTTGATCTTGGGAAGGCATCAGGACACCCAAGTAGTGGTGTCCTGTGGAGAGACAAATTCAAATCTGGTGTACGCAAAACCGTACTCATTATTTCCTTTAGACGATACTGGGACTATTTCCCTGCTGTTGCTAGAACTCCCTTCCCACAGAATTACCTTTATCTTAATCACTACCATTAAGCAGAGGAAATTAGGGTTTCTCATTACAGGAAGAAATGTCAAAAGGAGATTTAGAGGGACTTATATTTGCTTTGAAAAGTTAATTCTGTCCACCACAAGCCCATAATCATCCCAGTTATCTGTCAGTCAAAGCACCTGACCACAAAGGAAATCAAATACATCATCTGAGATAGGATCAAGAACATAGACTGAGCATGAGTTTAATCTTTGCCCATCTTTTTTTGAAATACCCCAAGATAAAAAAAATGATATTCAAACAACAACAGAAAAACAAGGCAGTAAACTCAGCAATGTGGTGGAAAAAAGAAAGTGGCAACCTTTGATTACAAGTGTTGAAGATTTTCTGGTAGATAGAGAGCAGATAAAATGAAACCTACTGAGAAATAAAACCAGAAGAAACTGAAGTCCAAGCACTTGCTGGAGAAAACTCCTTTAGAGCAAGGAGCTTTCTGTACAAAAGAGGAATCAAGGTTTAGGGTAGGACTTGAATACTATTTAAGCTGAAAATAGAAAAAGAGAATAGAAACACAGAACTAGAACCGGACAGCAGTCTCACCCCCATTCCCTCTGTAATTGCTCAATGTGTAGTGTTTCACCATAGAAGACAGAAGTGAAAAGTTCTACTACTGCTTTTCTTTAGGGACGTTGAGTGACAAGGTCAGTTGATGATGCTGAAATGATACAACATCATAATATATTATGTAGTATCAATTACCAAATGAACCATAGATTAGCAGAATTTTTGAAGTATTGGTAAGGTGTCGATCACATGCTTTTGAAGGTGTGAGAGTGTTTGTTCAGAAAGTGTAAAACAATGGGACCTTACAGTTTGTTGACACTTGAACTTCTTCTCTCATTGGCAGTCAATGTGACCCAGAGTCCTGTCCATGGGGGGGTTTCTCTCTTCCGTTTGTAATTCTGCAAGTTCCACATTTTCATGCACATAATCATTTTAGCTATGAACAGTCTTTTCCAGTGTTTATCACTTAGTGTCCAATCAAAAAAATAGAAAACATTCTAGGTATATCAAACAGGGAGAATTTCTATTTTTTTCTTTTTTCCCATTTACTTATTTCAAGTTTGTTGAGATATTATTGACAGATAACATTGTGTAAGTGTAAGGTGTACAACATAATATTTGATACGTGTATATACGATGAAGTAATTACAACAATAGAGTTAGTTAAAATCTCCATTGCCTGACATAATTACCTTTTTTGTTTGTGTGTGGTGAGTACAATTAAGATTTGCCATCTTAGCAAACTTCGAGTATATATACTATAGTCACCATGTGGTACATCAGATCCCCAGACTTTATTTATTTTATAACCAGAAGTTTGTACACTTTGACCAACATCTCCCCATTTCCCCCACCCCCTAGGCTGTGGCAACTACCATCCTACTGTCAAACAGGGAGAATTTTGTCCAGGAATTGGTAATAAAGGTGTTTGAAGGCCTGGAGAACTAAAAACAAGGAAATACAAAGGATGCCCATTGATTGAAAATTGCAGGAAGACATTACCACCTCTAGAACTGGAAGAGAAAAAGCAAAATGGTGTTGCTCAGATCCCATGACTGCATGTGAAGCTGACGCTGCTGTTTTTGGAACCAAGCAGCCTGAGCAAGAACCCTGGAGCCCATACATGAGACACCACTACAGACACTGCTGTTGATGGGCTGTTGTGGGTATATACACACTGCCGCCACAACCACTGCAAGAGATGATGTCAAAGGCTGAGAATCATGACTTCTGCCCCCTTCTCACATTGAAACTCCCATTGGAAAACCTAACAAGAGACAACTGGCAACAGAGTCTGGGATATATAACTCACAGGTCTTCAGTTCTAGCAAGAAAGAGAGGAGTAGGACAAATCAACTCTGGAATGAAGAAAACGTAGACCCTCACTGGCACAATGATTGCAATCTACAGAGTCTTCTTCTTATTTTCAGCCAGTTGGAGGCCATTTGTCTGATCCTTAGAAGAGTTAATAGCTGGTAGTTTGCTGTCCATGATGTGATAAACTTAAATAAGTTAATAAGGAAATAGTCTTGAAACCCCTACAGTGAGTATTAGCTCCTCAGCTTCCTGGTCCATCTCACAAGTCCTGAGGTTATTTGGCCTCCTCCTCCATGCAGTTCCTCCAGAATCAATAAACATAAACCTGTTGTTGAAGCCACAGGGTAAGTACTTTCCTCCCTAGGCCATCTTTAGATGGAGAAATCTGTTTGCTTTCATCATCCTAAGTAGCACCTGAGTGCCACTTACCTAAGTGTTTGCAGAGGACTCAAACTGCCCCTGTGTGGAAGGTACCTTTGATGAGGTTGTGACTTGCTGGCCTCAAGTGTCCTGCTCACATGTGGGGCTGACTTACAATGAGGAGCGTGTACCCCAAGGATGCTGCAGCACACCTGACTGACCACGGGGATGGTCAAGAAGAGTTGTAGGATGTGGCCTTCCTTGCTGCAGGGCAGTTCTCCCTCAGGAGTTGCTTTATTAGAATCAGTTCCCCAGGAAGAACAGATGTATTGACAAGAGCCTCACCTTGTCTAGCAGCCTTGACTCCTGCTGAAAACAAGGTCAGGATGAAAGGAGAGTCCTTGACATTCAAGTGTCCTCTAGTGGTGGAAGAAAATTGTTGCAGTACGACCTGGACATCTCATGGGCCCACGACAATTTCATACGGATAGAACCCCACAGCCATTCGAATGCAGCCTGAGGTTCATTGTAACACTGAGAGGGCTTTAGATCATGCTAGGCCTGTTCATTGTAGGTTTCTTAGTCTTTGTTTTGCCACTAGATTTGTGCGTGACTGTGCAGAGCTCTGGAGTTGGGATAGGATGTATGGATGTAATTTGCTGTTTTCACACCTGTTGGAAATTTGTGCCAGAATTTCAGACCTTTGGCCTGAGTCACTGTTGAGTAGAATTCCCTGAAAGAGACTGTAGACTAAAGTAAATGGAGTAACACATCGACAATAAGAGGGTATGGGTGAAGGTATACAGGTCTTCCTGTAGTGTACACATAATTGCAATGTTTCTGTGTGCTTGAGGTTATTTCTAAACACAAAGTTAAAAATTGTATTCCTGAGGCAAAATGTATAGCGATGAACACAGTTTCTGCCTTCTTGGGAGAGGAGGCCTTAGGCCATCTAGAGAACGTAGATGATATAGCTGGGTCATGGTGGTACCCATTGATGAGAGATGGTGTATGAAGTCATTTTTCAGGTGAGTAAAGGACCCTCAAACTCTGGGTTGTATCTCAACTGGTATCTAGACTGGATTCCCAGCATCATGAGCAGCACAAATAGGGCTGTGCACACAATGAGAAAGTGTTGTGGACAATTCAGGAGCCAACCAAGCATTTCCGATCTTTTATTACCTTCTTCTTCCTAGGTTACGACACAGAAAAGAGAATGAGACATCACAGGGCCATCACTTCATGGCAACAGTGGTTGAACAAGGTGAAGGAAACAATCTCTGATGCCCAATGGCCTTTTCCATGTCGTGGGCCTCCCTTTTCAGCTCATAGCTTGTAGCAAACAGTCTGAGCATGCATTAGGTGTCGAAAGTTGCTGGCAGGTGTTCTTTGGGTTGAGTAAGTAGTCACATCAGCTCACATATTTCATTGAGAAACCTCAGGGCATAAACCTTGTAGACCTCAGCAGTGCACAATGGCAATGAAAAAGCAGTAAACGGCTTTGAGGTGTTTATAACATAAAGTACCTTGGTGTTTTTGTACCAGTAAAGATACCTATGACTTTGGATAAAGATCCAATACATATATGTGTATATATAAATTTTGATATTCTTAAATATGTGATGTAAAATGTTACTGATAAATGCATCTCTTAATGAGCAGAAAGAGGTCCTTCTTTGATTTTGTATATCCATGGATAATACATTGCTAAAATGAGGCAACTGTATTTATGTTTATATCTTTAAAGATGTAAATTCTGAAATTATTTGTTACATGAATGTGCAGATGAGAAAAGAATGAATATGTGATGTCACTCCATTCTTTGAATTCCTTTGAGCTATAGGCTAAATATATCATTGCCATTCATCATTTACAATTATTTTTAATAATTTCTCAGCCCCAGCTAAATTAGGTCCTCCATTGATTTTATCAAAACAAGAAATTAGAAACCAGTTTCTGTACAAAAAAATTTGTTTACCTCAAAATACTTTAAATTTTTTTTGGAGTGTGGAGATTTGTACATGCAGAGTCAATGCTCTCTGTGAATATTCGGATGGGAAAGGATGTCTTCTATCTTCGGTAAATTGGGGCAGGAGTGATTATGAAAGTGGAGGTGGGAAGGGAGAGTCATTGTGACCGCCTGTATGTATATGGTAAAAGTATGTGTGGATGTTACGATCTAGAAGTGATCCCTTAAAAGTTTTTACCCCCTGGTATGTTTTTCTGAGTTTGAAGTCCCACACCCTGCAGAAGTCCTGGGATTACAACCCGAGCCAGAAGAAACTCGTGAGACCAGCCCATCCTGCTGAGGACGGGAGTCCAGAGACTCTGTGTGCCTTTGGGATAAATAATACCCGTCTTCACCACCTCCCTCCTCTACCCTGAGTTCCAATATTCAGTATTTTAAAATCACAATATCAGTCACATAGATGTGACCATAAAACCATAAATAAAGTGGTTGAAAACTATTGATCTTTTCTTTACTGAGAAAAATTCCAGTGGAAGCAGAGCGAAATTCTGAAGCACACTTTGTTAGTGTTTAGATTAAATAAACATCCTTTGTCGGCAGAGTCCATCAGATTCTCCAATACGTGACTTTGGGAATGAGGTGATTAACTTTGTTTGACTTAATATTTATATTTGTTCCTTTTTTTTGTTACATAAGTGTAATAGCTGACATTTACTGCCAGACACTGTGCTGAGAATTTTCCTGTATTAATTTATTTATCCTAACACAAATCCTATGAGGTAGACACTATTATTATCACCCTTATTTTACAGACGAAGAAACTGAGGCTGAGAGGGTCAGCACCTTGCTGAAGACCACAAGTAGAAAATGCCAGAGCTGAGCTTGAACCCAGGTCATCTGGACCAAAAGTCAGGCTCCTTCTCACTACTCACAAAATCATAATTTTGAATCATCCAAACAGTACTTTAGAATTCAAAACAGAGCACAAAATATCCTATTATGAATCTGATAGGGGTAGTACTGAATTTGTAGAGTTAGTGGAGAATAGCTGACATCTTTAAATTTTTTAATATTTCCTTCAGGAACAAGGTGTTTGCCTCCATTTATTTTGATTCCATTTTATATCTGGGAGTAAAGTATCATGATTTTGTTCTGTAAAGGTTTGCGTATTTCCAATAGGTATATCTCAGTATTATGCAGTATTATGCAGCTGCTATTGTTGCTATGGCCAATGGTATCATTTTTTCCATGATGTCATATGATGGTAATAACTGGTCTATAGGAAAGGAATTGATTTTTATATGCTGATCCTATGTTTAGTGAACTGTATGAATTCTTATCAGTTCTGATAGTTTATTTCAGTAGATTCTCTTAGATTTCACTGATAGTTAACCAACAATGTATAAATACCGACTAATTCATTGAGTCATTTTTATATGGATTTTTTCCTTGTTTGAAGAGAATATTTTTTACAACATGTTGTCCTCTTTGTTTCCTTCATATACTTTTTTTTTTTTGGTGAGGAAGATGAGCTCTGAGCTAACATCCCATGCCAATCCTCACTTTTTGCTGAGGATGACTGGCCCTGGGCTAACATCTGTGCCCAGCTTCCTCTACTTTATATGGGATGCCACCACAGCATGGCTTGACAAGCAGTGCGTCAGTCCATGCCCGGGATCTGAAACCGCGAACCCCAGGTTGCTGAAGCAGAGCATGTGAACTTAACTGCTATGCCACCGGGCTGGCTCCATTTAATGTACTTTTTAAAGAGCATTTTTAGGTTCACAGAAAAATTGAATAGAAAGTACAGAGAGTTCCCATATACTTCTTACTCATACACATGCACAGCCTCCCCCACTATCAACATCCCCCACCAGAGGGGTACATTTGTTACAATTGATGAACCTATGCTGACACATCGTTATCACCCAAAGTCCATAGATTACATTAGGGTTCATTCTTGGTGTTGCACATTCTATATGTTTTGAGAGTGAATAATGATGTGTACCTGCCTTTATAGTCCAGAAGGGTTTCACTGCCCTAAAAATCCCCTCTGCTCCTCCTATTCATCCCTTCAACTCCTCAACCACTGGCAAGGACTGATCTTTCTAGTGTTTCCATAGTTTTGACTTTTCCAGAATATCTGCCACTGGATCAGGAATCTAGTGGAGACCTAAGTCACTTAGAGATGCTGGAGCCACTCAATGGAAGAAGCCTGGGTCCCTGAATGATCACATTTGGTTAGGGTGTATCATGGACAGGGCACTGGGAGGAATCTGCTCCAAGTCCATTTAACAATTACTTAGAATGTCAATCAGGGAGGAGGATGTTATCAATGATATTATTCAGAAAAACTAGCCCATGGTGATAATTAAAAGCAGTTGATGTTTATTCCATGTTATTATCCTTTGTAAATTCTCCACAGTCAGTGAATTCCTTCATTGCCCACACCCTGTGGGAATATACCCACTGCTCCACCCTTAGAACTCCAGCGCATCAAGGAGCATCTCCCCTGTCCTGGCCAACTACATTGGACTGAGATGTAATAATAATAAACCATACTTTTTAAACCACTGAAACAATAAAAAATAAGAGGAAATGTGGATGCAGAGTTATATAGAACAAGGATGCATAGCCTTGGTCATTACCATAGGAAAGGAGACATTATCTAGTCCTCTCCCAAGAATGCATCTTGTTCCACAGAGGCCCACCTTGATTACTTGGACTACTCCTGTTCATCCTTCAAGTCTCAATCAACTGACACCTTGTTTAGGAACCCAAGGTTGACCTTCCTGACCTATATTAGACCAGTAACTCACACTTGCCTCCAAACCCCTCTCCTTGCTGTCTCCTGGCATTTTCCAGGGAATGTGACATAGGCAGAGGAGGAGGCAGACACAATTTTGGTATCAAAACACTCAAGAAATGAAGCAACAGGAGGGTAAATGGTTTGAAAGTTCTGATTGCTTTCACAGTCTTTAATCTAAGGCCTGAGGGTCCATGGGAGACTCTCCAAGGCTTTGCTTGGAGAATTTGAACGGACTAAAGAAACCACCCCAAATCATCACCACATTTGAACCTCAGCAAAGCATGGATTGAACATTCTCCCCCATTCACTGTGGGTTTGCCTGGCTGAGAGGGAGACCATTTTATTAAATACCCTATGACCCCTTCCTTCCAAACAAATGTCTCAGTCTTGGTTTAAATCTCATTCATGTTACTAAAATTGATCTAATTTTAAGAAGTTCCTCTCTTTATCTTACTTAAATCATCCCTACTCTGGACATCTTGAAAGGAGGAGCTTGGTGTTTTCATTTATTTCTTTGTTGCTCTGAGTCAGCACAGATTTGGTGCTCAATCAATAGTGAACTAATAGAACTAATTTTCAGAACCAGTTATGCTGGGAGAAATTGGACAGTTGCATTCTCTAACTGGGGATGGTTCATCTCTCTCACTTACTACTCATGGTTCCTAGAGGTTCAATAAACACTGGGACTCTCATCCTTGCTCCTCCTTCCCAGAGAAGGGAGACAAAAGAGGAATGGAATAAGAAATCCCCAAAGAAACTTCGAGGTCACTTCCAGAGAGCATTGTTGCATGTGGGTTCAAGAAATCCAGACTTTGGGGTGGAGAGAACTGGTCCAGAGCACCTGCAAATAACTGCAGCCAACCTGGGTTTCCCCTGGCTGCAGTTCCACCCCATGCCTCAGAAGTCCGTGTTGCTCAGTTCCTTGCATGCAATAATATCAGAGTTGTTCCTCTGTTTTGACTCTTTGCAAACTCATTGAAGCTTGACTATTACTCCAGCGTAGGTGCTTTCTTTATTTATCATCGTGTGATACCCTCCAAGAAGCCTCCCTGAATGACCTCTGGTTAGGTGATCATTTCCATGCTCCCATAATTCATTAAGCACAGCCATTACTGGGCTGCTGTGGGTCCCATAGACACTGCTTCTACAACCACTGCAAGATGTTACTTTAAAAGCTGAGAAAACATGACCCTCTGCGTTCTTCTCACCTTCCAATCTCCCATGAATGCCTTCCACTGGAGAACCCATAAAGACAGTAGCTGACAAGAGAGTCTGGGATATGTAACTCACAGGCATTCAGTTCTAGCAATTGAAAGACGAATTGGAGAAAGCAACTCTGGAACTAAGAAAGTATAGGACATATCTAGCACACAGTGATTTAATCTACAGAGTCTTGATTTTAATCTTTCACCCCGATGGAGGACATTTGTCTGACCTATAGAAAAGTCAGTAGCTGGTAAGTTTGTTGCTTACAACATGACAAACACAATTTAAATAGCACAATAAATAAACCAACTAACATATAACACATAAACTGTATTGCTCAATACCCATGTACTAGTTAATGCTGGGATAAGAATAATTCCTGTAAGATCTTATACTTACACCCAAAGAGTGGCAGATATAAAATGAGAGAGATTTGGAGGAAGATTCTAAGGCTATGTGTACATGAATATTAGATGGTAATGGAGATTAATGAAGGCCAATATCTACAAGGAACAGAAAGCTTTTATTGCCCATATCACTACAAACAACTGTTCAAGAAGAAAGGTCTTTCCGGTGAGCAAAGTATAGAATTAAGCAAAGTAAATAGTCTTGGGGATCCTACAGTGAGTATCAGTTCATCAGTTTCCTGGTCCA
This sequence comes from Diceros bicornis minor, assembly GCF_020826845.1. NCBI lineage: Eukaryota > Metazoa > Chordata > Mammalia > Perissodactyla > Rhinocerotidae > Diceros > Diceros bicornis. The sequence goes on from NC_080770.1 coordinate 11,034,932, forward strand.
CCTCACAAGTCCTGAGGTTATTTGGCCTCCTTCTCCATGCAGTTCTTCCAGAATTCATAAACTACTTCATTTGAAGTGTAGTGGATGCCACAGTGTAACCCTTTCTTCTCTAGGAGAAAGTGTGCTTATTCATTATCCTAAGTGACACCTGTGTTTGCAGAAGAATCACATCCCCCTCTGTATGAATAGTACCATTGGTGTAGTTGTGACTTCCTGTCCTCCAGTGTCTTGTTCACATGTGGATCCAATTTACAATGAGATGCATGTACCTCAAGGATGGTCCAGCACACCTTATGGACTCTGAGAATGGTCAAGAAGAGCTGTTATGACCCGGATTCCATGCTGCAAGGCACGTCTCCCTCTGGAATCCCTTTAAGTAAGATTAGTTCCCCAGGTAGAAGAGATGTATTATAACAGTGCCTCGCCTTGGTCTGGCAGCCTTACTCCTGCTGGAATGGAGCTTAGGACTGAAGGAGAGTCCTTGACGTTCAAGTGTCTTCTAATGGTGGAAGAAAATCACTGGAGTATGTCCTGGAACTCTCATGGATCCATGACAATTTCATTTTTGCAGTGCTCCACAGTAATTCGAACGCAGCCTGATGTTCATTATGTCATTGAGAGGGCTTTAGGCCACTTTAGTCTTGTTCCTTGTATTTTTTAAGTCTTTTACTTGCCACTAGATTTGTATATGACCTTGCCAGAGCTCTACAATGGGGGTGTGATGTGTGGTTGTAATTTGATGTTTAAGAATTTGCATATCTGTTGGAAAATTTGTCTCAGAAGTTGAGACCCTTGGTCTTAGTCTTTTTTTGAATAGAATTCCCCCAAAGAGACTATACTGGAGCAAATGGAGTAACAAGTCAATAATAGGTGGATCTGGGTAAATGTGTACATGTGTCCTTCTAGTCTACATATCATTGCAACATTTCTGTAAGTTTGAAGTTATTTTCAAATACAAAGTTAACAATTATATTACTAAGGCAAAATGTATTGTGATGAGCAAACTTCTGCTTCTGGGAAGGAAGAGTTCAGCCATCTACAGAGTGTACATGATACAGGTGGGTCATGGGGAGCTCCATTGATGGGTGATGGTGTATGAAGTCAATTTTCAGTTGGATGAAGGGTCTTCAAACTCCAGGTTGTGTCTGATATGGCACCTGGACTGGATTCCCAGCATTTTGAAATACACAAGTAGGGCAGGACACACAGTGAGAAATTGTGATAGAAAATTCAGTAGCAAACAAAGCATTTGTGATATTTTTCCACCTTCTTCTTCCTAGGTCATGACACAGAAAAGAGATTTAGACATCAAAGGACCATCACTTCATGACAAGAGTTGGTGAACAAGGAGAAGGAAACAATCTCTGGGATGCCCAAAGGCCTTTTCCAAGTCACGGGCCTCCCTTTGCAGCTCAGGGCTTGTAGCAAACAGTCTGATCATGCATTAGGTGTTGAGCATTGCTGGCACGTGGTCTTTGGGAGTAGTAAGGAGGGGCTCCATCAGCTCACAGATTTCCCTGAGGATCCTCAGGGCAAAAATCAAGTAGGCGCAGCACTGCAGGATGGCAGGGGAAGAAGTAAGGAAATGGCTTCTAGGAACTTGTAAGATGAGTGCATTGGTGATTTGGGTACCTGCAGAGATGCTTACAGCTTTGGATAAAGAACAGATGTAGAGATTTCAATTTTTGATGCTTCTTAAATATGTGAGGAAAAATGATATTGGTAAACGTATCTCTTAATTACCTGAAATGAGACCTTTTAACATTTTATGTATCCATGGACAATATCATTTATTGCTACAATGAAGCAATTTTATTCATGTTTTTTGTACTTATAGATGTAAACTCTGAAAATACTTGCCACATGAATGTGCAGATGTGAAAACAATGAATTTGTGGCATCAATGTCACTCAATTCTTTGAATTCCTCTGGGGTATGGGCTAAAAATGGCATTGTGTTCTATCACTCAAAATTATTTTTAATGATTTATCAGCCACAGCTAAATTAGGTGCTCCTTGGATTTTATTCAAATCAGGGAATCAGAAACCACTTTCTATAGAAAAAATTTTGTGTACAACAAAATATTACTTTACATCTATATTTTTGAGTCTAGAGATTTGTACATGTAAAGTCAATGCTGTGTAAGGTCTGATGGATGATGTAGACGCCTCCTGTCTTTGTAAACTGGAAAAAGAATGTGTATGAGACAGGAGACAGAATATGAGAACCAATGTAACCACATGGCACTTATATTGTAAAAGTATGTATGGACATTACCATCTAGAAGTGATGTCTTAAGTGTTTCTATCCCCCATGTACGTGTTAATCAAGTAGAGACTTAAGCCCTAGAGAATCCCCGGGATTTCAACCTCTGCCAACAGGACGCATGTGAGCAGTGCATCCTGTGGAGGACGTGAGTCAAGAGACCCTGCATGTCTTGGGGATAAATAATGTCTATCCCCACCCACCACCCTCCTATATCCTGAGTTCCAATATTAAGTATTTAGTTTAGTTTAGTTCACTTTTTTTTTTTTTTGGTGTAGAAGATTGCCCCTGAGCTCACATCTGTGCCAATTTTCCTGTATTTTGTATGTGCGATGCTGCCACAGCATGGCTCGATGAGCAGTGTGTAGGTCCGTGCCCTGGATCCAAATCCTTGAATCCTGGGCCCCCAAGCAGAGCGCGTGAACTCAACCAGTACACCACCGGGCCAGGCCTATTAAGTACTTAGGATTTTAAAATAACAGTCACTTAGAGGTGACCATAAAACAATAAATTAAGTGATTGAATGTAATAATCTCTCTCTCTCTTTTTATTTTTTGTGAGGAAGATTGGCCCTGGGCTAACATCTTTGCCCATCTTCCTCTACTTTATACGGGATGCTGCCACAAAATGGCTTGATAAGCGGTGCGTAAGTCTGCACCCAGGATTCGAACCTGGGCTACTGAAGCAGAGCACGTGAACTTAACCGCTACACCACTGGGCCGGTCCCGTAATAATCTCTTCTTAATGGAGAGAAATTCAGTGGAACCAGAACCAAACTCTGAAGCACACTCTGTTAGTATTTAGGGTAAATAAACATCCTCACTGGCAGAGTCAGTTAGATTCACTTTGATATTTGACTTTAGGAATGAGTAAATTATCTTGTTTGCCTTGTTACTCATATTTTTTCCTATTTGTTAGATAAGTGAAGTAGCTTACATTTACTGCCAGACACTGTGCTAAGCATTTTTCCTGCTTTAATCTATTTCTCCTAACACAAATCCTAAGAAGTAGGTGCTGTCTTACAGATGAAGAAACTGAGGCTGAGCAAGTCAGCACCTTGCTGACGTCCCTGTAAGTAGAAAGTGCCGGAACTGAGCTTGAACCCCATAGTCTGGCCCTAAAGTTGGGCTCTTCCCCACTGATCAGTAAATGAATACATTCTAATTTTGAAAGGTCCAAATAGCAGTTCAGAACTCAAAACAAAGGGTAAGACTGCCCACTTAGATTCTGCTGTGGGCTGGAGTGAATTTGTAGAATCATTTGAGAATAGTTGACTTCTTTAAAGTTTTTAATATTTCCTTCAGCAACAAGGTGTGTGCTGCTGTTTTTTTAGATTCCTTTTTATATCTGTGAGTAAAGTTTCATGATTTTATTCTTAAGGGTTTGCATATTTCCATTTTTTTATATTTCAGTATATTATTGTTGCTTCTATTGTTCCTATTGCCAATGGACCATTTTTTCAGTTATGTCATATCTGATAATAGCAGGTTTATAAGAAAGCGACTGATGTTTATACACTGATCTTGTATTCAGCTACATAATGAGCTATCATCAGTTCCAATAGTTTTTTCAGTAGATTACCTTAGATTTCCTTGATAGTTGATCAATTACCTATATACACTGACCCATTCGTTGATTCATTTTATTCATCTGATTTTTTTCCTTGTTTCAAGAGTTCATATTTAACAAGATGTTTCTCTTTGCTTTTTTTTACAGTCTTTACTTTTTAGAGCAGTTTTAGGTTCACAGAAAAACTGAACAGAGAGTTCCAACACACCTCTTACCTCCATACATGCACAGCCTGCCCCAGCGTCAACATCCCACAACTGATGGTACATGTGTTACAACTGGTGAACCTATGCTGACTCATTATCACTCAGTCATAAGTTACATTAGCATTTACTCTTAGGTTGTACATTCTATGGGTTTTGACAGATGTATGACGACATGTATCTAGCGTGGTATCATACAGAATAGTACCACTTACCCTGAAAATCCTCTGTGTTATGCCTATTCTTCCCTTTCTCCTCCCTGACCCATGGAAACCTCTGATCTTGTGACTGTCTCCATAAATTAGCCTTTTCCAAGATGTCATAAGGTTGGAATCATATAGTATGTAGCTTCTCAGCTTGGCTTCTTTCACTTAGTAATACACATTTAAGTTTCCTCAGTTTCTTTTCATGGCTTACAGCTCATTTTTGTTGGAGCTGAATTCCATTGGATTTTAGAACTATATGCCATTGTCTGGATGTACCCACACTTTCTTTATCTATTCACCTACTGAAGAACTTCTTGATCGCTCCCCAGTTGTGACAATGATGAATAAAGCTGCTATAAACATCACGTGCAGCTTTGTGTGCAGACATATGTTTTCTGCTCCTTTGGGTAAATACCAAGGAGTGCAATTGCTGGATTAGATTGTAAGAGTATGTTTAGTTCTGTAAGAAACTGCCTATCTTCCAAAGTGGTTGTACCATTTTGCATTCCCACCACAATGAATGGCAGTTCTTGTTGCTCCACATCCTCCCCAGTATTTGGTATTATCATAAATGATCTTTTTCTAAAAAGAAAAGAATTGAGGAGAGATGATGAAGGAACTAGGATGAGGAGTCACCAACTGGAAGAATTCAATTGAGTCAGAAACTGAGATACAAGCAGCTGAGATAGAATTTAACTGTCATCCAGAATTTAACTTAGACTTACACATAGACACACCAGACAGACACACAGACACACATGTAGGACACAGACCTGGACACACACAGACACAGACACAGACACACACACACAGGCTCCCCACATGGAACAGGTACAGGACCTGCCTTCCAGCCCCACACATAGACGGCCCCTTCACCTGCTCCTCTGAGAGGAACCCAAGGGAAGCTCTAAGAGTCTAATTCATTCTGAGTCTACATCCCACTTCAGTGTCCCTTGCACCTGGCGCAGGAACCATGGATCAAGTGTTACCCACCCACTAATGAAGTTGACAGTGGCTCTAGTGCTGGCATCTCTTCTGGCTTCTGGCAGCTCTTTTGTTGGTAAATCCTGCTCCTCATGTCTCCTCTTAAAGGAACCTTTGCTTACCAGGCTACCACAGGGGCCATCTCAGGGCTGGGTCTGTGCTGCAGCAGCACAGAGAACCCACGGCAGGGCTGTGCTCATGGTGGACCATGAGATTCGGTGTGTATGGGGGCTGGTGGGAGAACAGGATACTGGCAGAGAGTGTCCTGTGCCCCAGGCCTTCTATGAGAACACCCAATGTGGGATGAGCTATAGAAAGGGCATAGAAACTGGAACCAGGAGTCATCCTCCTAGTCCCACTTTTATCTCCACGTGGCCTTGTGGCCTTGGCAAGTTGCCTCTCTACTTCTCGTCTCCTAACCAAGGGTGTGGAATAAGATAGTCTGTAGTGGTTCTTCCAAATCTAAACTCTACAGAGCCCTGATTCCTCCATCTCACAACTGAATGCATGAAGGCGACTGTGGGGTGGGGTAGGGGGGCTTCTGCCCAATCTACTCTCAGATTTCCCATCAGAAGGGACAGGTGTGGCCACCTGAGGCCCTTTACCAGCTCATTTGTTCAGGGCTCATCCAACCTGATGTTGAAGTTCTTCAATCCTTTTCTGCCTGATGAGACCATGAGGAGTGCCCTGCTCTGGCTACAGGTGCTGTGGAGGGCTTCTCAGAAGATGAGAAAGAGAGATTTAGGGTCCGCTGGCTAACTTCTGTTTTCTTGCCCTTTAAATACAGAATGTTGGGAGGGAGGGGGAATCTGATGGATCTGTTTCCCCTCCTATTTTAGGGGGGTCCATCTGGGACGTGGGGTTGAGGGAAAGGGAAACCGGGTTCTCAGAGTGAGTCCCCTGGTTCAGGGCAGGTCAGGTATATTTTTCTTCCCCAGCAGGAGCGACCAAGCTTGGACTCAGGTAAGGACTCAGGTGAGGATTCAGGTGAGGACTCAGTCAATGTTATCCAACCTGATTCAACGTGAGTGTGTCTGTCTGAGCCAGTAGGTAGCTGACCTACTCTTATAACTTCCCATTCCCCTTTGTGCCTCAGAAAAACCACAGATTTCTCCTCTGAGATTGTATCAGGCCCTCAACAGAGATTTGTTGACTGACTGATGGGAAAACATACACCATGCTCTACTTATTTTCCATAGCTTGACTTGTATCCATTAATTCATTCACTTCTACTATGTGAGCAGAAGGCACTCAACAGGATACACGAACTTGTTCCGTGGGTCAAAGACTTGCAGTTTATTTAAGTCCTCATATTTAAATGGAGTTCGTCATGGGGTGTGGTAGGCTGAATCATGGTCCCCAAAGACGTCCACATCCTAATCCCTGGAATCTGTGAATATGTTACTTAGGTGGTAAAGGGACTTTGCAGTTGTGATTAAGTTAAGGATCTTGGGATGGGAGATTATCCTGTATTATCTGGGTGCCTGATGGATCGCAAGTGTCCTTATAAGAGGGAGGCAGGAGCACTGTGCTCAGAGAAAGACGTAAGGACAGAAGCAGAGATTAGAGCGGAGGCAAGGGGCTTCTCGGTTGGCTTTGAGGATGGAGAAAGGGGTCACAAGCCAAGGATGCAGGCAGCCTCTAGAAGCTGGAAAAGGAAAGGAAACGGATTCTCCCCTAGAGCCTCCATCAGGAACACTAGCTTACTGACACCCTGTTTAGCTCAGTGAAATTGATTTCAGAATTTTGACCTCCGGAACTGTAAGATAACAATTTCACATTGTTAAGTTACTTAGTTTGTGGCAATCTGTTATAGCACAATAGGAAACTAATACATTTGGTAAGCGCTGAGTATTAGTTATGCAAAATTGGAAAAATTCTCTGGGGCTGGTTCACAAAGGGCCTGGGATCCAGAACAGAGCACCATCTTCTCTTCTCATCACCATGGCCCACACCTTTCCTTCTCCCAAATTCAGATTCAGCTGGTACATCAATGTGAACTCAGTCTGGGAGACTCTGTTCTGCCCTAAGCCTGAGCATCCTGCCTGAAGCTACTGACCATGCCCACCTGCACTACACGAAAGCTGTGGAGCCTCTCAGTTACCGCTGGAAGGGACATGGACATCATCTGGTCCTCTCCTGGGACCCCCCGCCCCATTCCACAGAAGCTGAGCATCCTTTACACATCTTCCCTACTCCTCTGTGCCCATATCCCTAAAACTTTGTAAAATGCTTGTTTGTCTGTGCTCCTGTGAGTTTGGTAATTTGTGTGCAAACCAATAAACAGGACTCAGACACATCTGTTTCATCCCTTTGACACTCCCGCCTCCACCAGATCCATCTCTTCTCCACCCCTTGCTGGCTGTTAAGTGACACTTCATAGTTACGGTCTCCTTCCATCATCAGAAGCCGCATGGACTCTCGATACCCACTGGAATGCAAGTTCTTCTGGGAGTGATGTAGCTTTAAGCCTCAGAGTCAGTGGGATTTCTTGGGTCCCCTTATAGCAAAGGCTTTGCTTCCTCATTGAAGGGAATCATTCACCTGTTTTCAGTCCCTAGTGCTTCTGGTTTTCCTCCCACATTTCACAGGAATCCCTAATACCTCAGAGAGTAAAAATAGACGCAATGTAATTCAGATCACATTGGACCTCCCTTTTCCTCCCTTTGCTTTGCTGACTGTTCTTTCTTGAACCTGGACTCTAGAATCCATCTTCTCTTAAATTCCATTGCCACTTCATCATCTCTGACCTGGACTTGTCCAGGAACCCATTTCTCTCATGGATCATCCTTTGACAGGGTCCTCCCTCCCAGTGACCAATTCTTACAATCATGGTCTTTCACTCATAAACCTCTTGTTCAACACGTATTTCGTGTCAGGCACTATTTTTGGCACTGGGAATACATCAGTGAAGAAAATGACAAAATTCCCTGCCCTCATGAAGCTTATGTTCTAGTGAAGGGAGAGAAACAGCAAAGCAAATAAAGAGGTAAAATATAAAGTATATCTGAAGGTGATAAACACCATACAGAAAAACAAAAGCAGGAGATAGAGTGGGGTTGCAGTTTTAATTAGGATGTACAGGAAAAGCCTCACTGAAGAGGTAATGTTTAGCCCAAGGCTGAAGGAGATGAGGGAGAGAGCATGAGGCATCTGGGTGATGAACATTCCCAGTAGAGGGATACTCCAGGATCTGGTCACAGAGCTCTCTTTAGATTTTACATAAATACTTGTTGTCTTAAATTATTCTAGGGACCAATACTCCAGGAAACAATAAATTAAGGTTCTGTTGGCCAATATATGAGAGATGCTATATGGCTGAAGTCTCAAATATAGCATGCGTCGGAATTATCTACAGGTCTTGATGAAGCAGAGATTGTTGGGCCCTCCTCTTGAGTTTCTCATCAGTAGATCTGTGGTGAAATCCAAGAAGTTGCATTTCAAACAAGTTCCCATGTGATGCTTATGTTGTTGGTGTGGGGAACATATTCATATTTCGAAAAGCACTCCTCTAAGGCAACCTGTGGATCTCCCCAAGATCTGCCTTGGGAGTCTCAGGGTTTGGCCTCAGGCTGGGACTTGAGCAATTTGAATGGACTAAAGAAACCACTCCTACGTATCAACATATTTGAACCTTAGAAAGCATTGATTGAACATTTTCTTCCATTCTGAGTATGTTTGCCTAGCTGAGAGGGAAACTATTTTGTTAAAGACCCTGTCACCTATCCATTCTAAATATATGGTTTAGTTTGGCTGAAACCTCATTTATTTTACTAAAATGTATCTCATTTTACCAAGTTAATCTCTTTTCTTTGCTTTAACTCTTCTCCACTCTGAATATCTTGAGAACAAGCTTGATCTTTTTATCCCTTTCCTTGGTGCCCTGTGCAAGCAGTTTATGTTCTCAATCAATGGTCAGTTAATAGAATCAAATTGCAGACTCATTTGTTCTGCTGGGAGAGATGGAGAAGTTCATTTCTAAATGTAATTGTTCCTCTTTCTCACTTACGACTCATTTTCCCAGAAATTCAGTAAAAACTGGGGCTCTGATCTCTGCTCCTCCTGTCTAGGGAAGGGAGACAAAAGAGGAATGGAATAAGTAATCCCTCAAGACAACTTGAGGTCACTTCCATAGAGGATTCCTGCCCTTAGTTTCAAGTAACCCAGGCATCTGGGTGGAAGGAACTGGTCCTGAGCACCTGTAAATAGTTTCAGTCAACTTGACATCCTGCCTTCTCAGAGGCAGTGACCACAGATCTTGGCTGACGTCTAGGGAAACCTGACATCCATTCCAATGGCCTTGGCAGTGGACAGTGTTATATAAACAAGGATGTCATCTTGAACAGATTGGATGAGCCTGCATGAATGTCACCACGTCCTTGGTCCCGACATGGTGGGAGTTTACTGCCATGTGAGCATCTCTACTGAGTTTTTTTCTCTATCTCTAATAAACATCAGACAACACTGTTAAAGGGCCAGCAGGCCCTGGTCTTCAGGATGCCAGGGTCTGAGAAATGTTCATCCTACCCCTAACCCCCAGACCCTGGCCAGGTCTAGTGTGAAAGTTGTCCCTTCTCCTCTGCCTCATGGCCAGAAGCTTGACACTGTTGTCAGGAGGCCAGAACATTCACCAGCCAAGCTTGGGGGAATTCACTCTAGGATTGAAATCAGACATGCCTGAGTCAGAATCCTGATAGTGCCATGCTTGCTTTATGATGCTGGACAAGTCATTTGTCCACATTGCTACTTATTTGTTTTGAGGGTCAATGGAAAAAATCTATTAGAAAGTTCCCAACACTGTGCATGGTCATGGGAACTGTTATTTTCTTTGTCTTTTCTCTCCTTGCTATTCCTCTCAGGTAGATGTCTCTCAAGGTCCCTAGCACAGAACTAAACACAATTAGATGGTATTTTTTCGTATATAAAGCAATCATTGATTTATACACCCCTGGCCCATCAATCATCTCCAGATTGCTGAGGCAAGCCCACTTTCAGACAAAAGTAGATTCACCAAGAACTTTTTTGCAGTGACTTTATTGAGATATGCCTACAAGTTAGTTGAGATTTCTCCATGCAACCTGAAGCACAGCATGATGATTAAGAATAAGATAATAAAAAATCTTCCTGCCCTTTGGGAAAGCAACTATCTTTCATTTTGCAAGGATAGATCCCCACCTGAGTTTCCCATGATTATTCCTGTGCTTCATCCTTTGTTTTTGCTGGTCTCTCTCCTCACTCCAATGCCATGGCCATTCACAGGTCTCAGCTGAGTTGGGTTTATCAGATTCTCTTGTCCTTCGAGGAAATTGAACTCAAACATTTATCCACTAACACTTCAAGAATGCCAATCTCTTAGGCTTTTAGCCCTTTAGTTGATGATTTTGCTTGGCTTTTTCTTAAAAAAAAATATTAATTTTATTTGGAGCACTGAATGAGGTTTCAGTGCACTTCAGAGCTTGATGATAGGAACAAGGGCTTGGAGGTTAGATACAAACGGACATGTGTTTAAGAACATGACAACCGTAACTTGGAAGAAAGAAACTGTCCTCACTTCTACTGCACAAATATGTTGACTATCCCCGGGACGTCTTCATCAGTGGATAGTATAGAGACTTCTATTAGAATCCAACCTTTTATCAAAGTTACGTTTATCATGTCAGCAAGCATTTACATTGTCTGTAAAGTATCTGGAGATATTCATTATTTCTAAAGTTAGCTACAGCCTACATTTGTTATCTTACTTGCTATATTATCATGCACGCTTCCAAATGCTAACCTTTTGATCATCTGACCACTCAACAGGTAGGTAGGTATCTACCTCTAGAGATAGGAAAATGGAGGAACTGGTTAGTTAGTCAAAACAAAACAAAACAAAACAAAACACCAATCCAACTTTTTCATTAGGATTGGTGATTAATACTATACGGAATTGAAGAAATTGACTACACCTGGATGCAGAGGAAGCAGAAGGTCTGCTCTAAGACTTGGTCACGGGAAAAGGGAGAAAGGGCATAGAATCAATGAATCTTTAAGCAGAAGCCAACACAATTTTACTAATAAGGTGTCAGTGTTGATCTCCCTAAACTTTTTAACTGACTACACAAGTTTGATTCTGTAAATCCACTTAGTGGAAGTCGCCAATGTCACCTTTGCCTTCAAAGCGGCTTTCCTCACCCGATGTTGCTTGGCTTTTCAGCATCCTGTCCCATGTCTTCCTGGGAACTGGCAAAAGTTTGGAGGGAAAAGTGGTGCAGAATGTTATGCTCTTTCTCTGTAGCTCCTCTTTTTCTAGAATCTTGGCTCCTCTAGTTCATACTGCCATAGCTTTAACACATCTAATTTCTGTATTTTTTCTAGATTTTCTACTTGGAAGAAGTTCTTGGAAGAAGTCTTGGTCTCATAAAAGCTATACCATCATAGGTAAAAGTGGGAGTTTGTAAGACTTTTTTCTCTGGCACTTGACGTCATTCAAAATTTTGGAGTTTCTCATAGATTGTCACTTCAAATATTTATTATCTCAGTATTTCACTTATTTTCTTTGTGGTTTCTAATTATTCGTATGTTAGATCTTTTAAATTTATGATAGAGCAAGGAGTGACACAATTAGGTCAACTCATGGGACTGGCATATAATGGGAAATGTCCAGTGAGATTGTCTTAAACTGAATACAGGTAGAAGGTTTGAACCTCCAGGTGGCAGCATTTCATGTAGAATCTGGGATCTCCCTGAACACTTGCAATATACCATGGGCCACTGGGAGGAGGCTTTAATTTCCGTTCCTGAACGCAATGGTCAATGACTGAAATGAAATGAAACTTCCACTTGGATTTGTACTAGTTCAAAACAACTGAGCAGAGCTCTTCTCTTCTTGGCAAAAGAGGGCTCTGCATGATCAAACAAGGTGTATTCAATGACTGCCTCTTCAGATTTCACACTCATGGAGCAGAAGATGAGAAATGGAGGGCAACATAGCTGATGAAACTATGAGACACAAACGGAGCAGAGCCCAAGTGCAGGGTTGACTACAGATAGTGGAGGTAATAGAGGGGGCAGATAAATGATCATATTGGTGGTGGGAAGGAAAAGGAAGGAAGATTTGGAGGATGAAGCTAGAGAGGAAGTGAAGATGACTCAAATGTACCTTATTTGGAGAGGATTGAGATTGTCTGGGTTTATGGTTCCTGTTAAAAGGATAATCTGTATCAGGCACAGGGCTGAGTGTTTTACTAATATATACTATTATTTAATTCCTATGATTTTCTTGTAAAGAAAGGGTAGTCTCCGTTTATGAAACTTAGACAGATTAAATGAATCTCCCAAGCTGACATAGACCACATAGCCCAGAGCTGGAAGATGAGATCCACATCTCAAATCCTTGATGTTACTGATTGGTCTCCCTGCCTCTTCCTTGTTAATCTTGGAAAGGCATCAGGACACCCAGTAGTGGTGTCCTACAGATAGAGAAATTCAAAACAGGAGTATTGAAGGCTGGGCTTGTTTTCTCTGTTCAACAATACTGGAACTATTTCCCTGCTGTTGCTACCACTCCCTTCCCATGGAATTATCATCTTTGTCACTAAAATCAAATATAGGAAGTTAGAGTTTCTCAGCACAGAAACAACTGTCAAAAGGAGATTTAGAGAGACTTATATTTGCTTCAAAATGTTACTTCTGTTTGCTACCACCAGCCTATGACCATCCCAGTTACGTCAGTCAAAGCACCTGACCACAATGGAAATCAAATACATCACCTGAGATTGGATCAAGAACACAGACTGAGCATGAGTTTAATATCTGCTCATTCTTCTTTTGAAATCCCCTAAAATAACAAAAATGATGTCCAAATAACAGAAGAACAAAGCAGTGAACTCAACAGAATGGTGGAATAAAGAAAGTGGCACCGTTTGATTAGAAGTGTTGAAGATTTTCTGGTAGATAGAGAGCAGATTGGATGAAATCTACTGAGAAGTAAATCCAGAGGAAACTGAAGTCCAAGCACGTGCTGCAGAAAACTCCTTTAGAGAGAGGAGCTTTCTACACAAAAGAGGAATCCAGGTTGAGGGTAGGATTTGAATAATTATTGAAGCTGAAAATAGGAAAAGATGAGAGTAGAAACACATAACCAGAACTAGACTGTTACTGCACCCCAATTCCCTGTGTCTTTGCTCAACATGTGGTGTTTCACCATAGAAGACAGAAGTGAAAAGTTGTACAACTGATTTTCTTTAGGGACATTAAGAGACAAGATAAGCTGATGAGGCTGAAAGGATACAACATCACAAAATATTATGTAGTATCAACTACCAAATGAGCCATAGACGAGTGAAATTTCTGAGGTACTGTCAACGTGTTGTTCACATGCTTTTGAAGGTGTGAGAGTGTTTGTTCAGAAAATGTAAAACAATGGGGACTTACAGTTTGTTAATGCTTGAACTTCTTCTCCCACTGGCAGTCAATGTGACCCATAGTCCTGTCCATGATGAGGCTTCTCTCTTTCCCTTGTAATTCTGCAAGTTACACATTTTCATGCATATAATCTTTTTAGCAATAGTCTTTTGGACTGTTTATCAGTTCGTATCCAACAAAGGAAATAGAAAGCATTCTAGGTATATTGATCAGGCAGAATTTCCTTTTTGTCTCTCTTTTTTCCTATTTATTTATTTCAGCTTTATTGAGATATAATTGACAGATAATAATGTGTAAGTTTAAGGTGTACAACATAATATTTGATACATGTATATATTGTGAAATGCTTACAACAATGGAGTTAGTTAAACTCTTCATCACCTCACGTAATTACCTTTGTGTGCGGGTGTGGTGAGAACATTTAAGATTTACCATCTTAGCAACTTTCAACTGTTGCTAAGTCACCATGTTGTTCATTAGATCCCCAGACCTTATTCATTTTATAACCGGAAGTTTGTACCCTTTGACCAACATCTTGCCATTTCCCCCACCACCTAGCCCTGGGCAACCACCATCAAACTCTCGAACAGGGAGAATTTCATCCAAGAATTGGTAATATAGGTGTTTGAAGAGTTGGAGAAGCATAAAAAAGGAAATACAAAGGATGCTCATTGATTGAAAATTATAGGAAGATATTACCACCTCTAGAACTGGAAGAGAAAAAGCAAAATGGTGTTGCTTCACATGACTGCAGGTGAAGCTGACACTGCTGTTGGAACCAAGTAGCCTGAGAAAGAACCCAGGAGCACATACATGAGACACCACTACAGACAATGGTGTTGATGGGATGCTGTGGGTATATACACACTGCAGCCATAACCACTGCAAGAGGTGATGTCAAAGGCTGAGGATCATGACTTCTTCCCTCTTCCCACCTTCAAACTCCCATTGGGGACTAGTAAGAGGCAACTGGTAACAGTGTCTGAGATATGTAATTCACAGGCCTTCAGTTCTAGCAGTAAAGGGATGAGTAGGGCAAATCAACTCTGGATTGAAGAAAATATAGACTCTCCCTGGCAGAGTGGTTGTAACCTACAGAGTCGTCTTCTTATTTTCAGCCAGTTGGAGGCTATTTGTCGGATCCTTAGAAAAGTTAATAGCTGGTAGTTTGTTGCCCACAGCATGATAAACAAACTTAAATAGTTTAATAAATAAATAGTCTTGAAACCCTTACAGTGAATATGAGCTCCTCAGCTTCCTGGTCCATCTCACAAGTCCTGAGGTTACTTGGCCTCCTTCATGCAGTTCTTCTGGAATCGGTAACATAAACATGTTGTTGGTGCCACAGGGTAACTACTTTCCTCCCTAGGCCTTCTTTAGATGGAGAAATCTGCTTGTTTTCATCATGCTAAGTAGCGCCTGAGAGCCACTGACCTAAGTGTTTGCAGAGGACTCAAACTCCCCCCCCCGTGTTGAGGTTGTGACTTGCCGTGCTCAAGTGTCCTGCTCACATGTGGGGCAAACTTACAATGAGGAGTGTGTACCCCAAGGATGTTCCAGAACACCTGACTGACCATGGGGATGGTCAAGAAGAGTCATTAGGATGTGGCCTTACTTCCTCCGAGGCAGTCTCCCTCGGGAATTGCTGTATGTAAAATCAGTTTCCCAGGACGAACAGACGTATTGACAAGAGCTTCACCTTGGCTGGCAGCCTTGACTCCGGCTGAAAACAAGGTGAGGATGAAAGGAGAGTCCTTGACATTCAAGTGTCTTCTAGTGGTGGAAGAAAATTGTTGGAATACGACCTGGATGTCTCATGGGCCCATGACAATTTCACACGGACAGAGCCCCACAGCCATTCAAAAGCAGCCTGATACTCATTGTGACACTGAGAGGGCTTTAGGTCACACTAGGCCTGTTCACTGTAGTTTTCTTAGTCCTTGTTTTGCTACTAGATTCGTGTGTGACTGTGCAGAGCTCTGGAGTTGAGATAGGATGTATGGTTGTAACTTGCTGTTTGCAAACCTGTTGCAAAATTTATCCCAGAAATTGAGGTCTGTGACCTGAGTCACTGTTGAGTAGAATTTCCCCAAAGAGACAGTAGATGAAAGTAAATGGAGTAACATGTCAACAATAAGAGGATCTGGGTAAAGGTATACAGGTCTTCTTCTAGTGTATACATCATTGCAATGTTTCAGTACATTTGAGGTTATTTCTAAATACAAAGATAAAAATTGTATTCCTGAGGCAAAATGTATAGTGATGAACACAGCTTCTGCCTTCTTGGGAGAGAAGGCCTTAGGCCATCTAGAGAGTGTCATGATATAGCTGGGTCGTGTGATACTCATTGATGCGAGATAGTGTAGGTAGTCAATTTACAGGTGGATGAAGGCTCCTCAAACTCTAGGTTGTGTCTCAACTGGTATCTGGACTGGATTCCCAGCATTATGAACAACACAAATAGGGCAGTGCACACAATGAGAAACGGTAATGGAAAATTCAGGAGCAAGCCAAGAATTTTTTATCTTTTTCTGCCTTCTTCTTCCTAGGTTATGACACAGAAAAGAGAATGAGACATCACAGGACCATCACTTCATGGCAAGAGTTGGTTAACAAGATGAAGGAAACAATCTCTGATGCCCAGTGGCCAAATTTTTCATGTTGTGGGCAGCCCTTTTCAGCTCAGAGTTTGTAGCAAACAGTCTCAGCAGGTGCTAGGTGTTGAGAGTTGCTAGCAAGTGGTGTTTGGGAATAGTAAGTAGTGGTACATCAGCTCACATATTTCTTTGATGAATCTCAGGACCCAAATCTTGTAGGCTCAACCGTGCACAATGGCAAGGAAGAAGAAATAAATGCCTTTGCGGAATTTGTAACATAAAGTACATTGGTGTTTTTGTACCAGTAAAGAAGCTTACAACTTTAGATAAAGACTAAACATACATGTATATATAAATTTTTGATATTCTTAAGTATATGATGTAAAATGTTACTGATAAATGCATCTCTTAATGAGCAGAAATAGGACCTTCTTTGCTTTTATATGTCCATGGATAATTTGTTGCTAAAATGAGGCAATTTTATTCATGTTTTTATGTTTATAGATGTAAATTATGAAAATACTTGTGATATGAATGTGCAGATGAGAAAAGAAAGAGTCTATGATGTCACTATATTCTTTGAATTCCTTTGAGTTATAGGCTAAATATGTTATTATAATTTGTCATTCAAAATTATTTTTAATAATTTATCAGCCACAGCTCAATTAGGTTCTCCTTTGATTTTACAAAAGCAAGAAATTGGAAACCAATTTCTGTAGAAAAAAATTTGTGTGCCACAAAATACTTTAACTTTTTTTTTTTTTTTAAACTCTGGAGATTTGTGCCTGCAGAGTCAATGCTCTGTATGAAGATTCAGATGGATGACAGTATGTCTTTGGTAAATTGGAGCAGGAGTGATAATGAACATGCAGGTGGGAAGAGAGAGTCATTTTGACCATATATACACATTGTGACCATGTATTTATATGGTAAAAGAATGTGTACATGTTACGATCTAGAATTGATCGCTTGAAAGTTTCCACCGTCTGGTATGCATTTACGAGTTTGAGTCCCAAGCCCTTCAGAAGTCCTAGGATTACAACCTGAGCCGGAAGGAACAAATGTGACCAGCACATCCTGCTGAGGACAGGAATCCAGAGACTCTGTGTGCCTTTGGGATAAATAATACCTGTCCTCACCCAGCACCCTCCTCTACCCTGAGTTCCAATATTCAGTATTTAGGATTGAAAAATCACAATAACAGTCACTTAGAGGTGACCATAAAACAGAATATTAAGTGGTTGAAAGTAATGATCTCTTCTTAACTGAGAGAAATTTTAGTGGAACCAGAGCCAAATTCTGAATTTCCATTTGTTAGCATTTAGATTAAATAACCATCCTCTGTTGACAAAGTCCGTCAGATTCTCTGATACTTGACATTGGGAGTGAGGTGATTAATTTTGTTTGACTTAATATTTATATTTGTTCACTTTTTTTTTTACATAAGTGTAATAGCTGACAAGACAAATCCTATGAGCTAGGCACTTTTATGATCACCCATATTTTACAGACGAAGAAACTGAGGCTGAGAGGGTCAGCACCTTGCTGAAGACCACAAGTAGAAAATGCCAGAGCTGAGCTTGAATGCAGGTCTAGGCGCAGTCGGGCTCCTCCCCACTACTCAATAAATAAAAATATCATAATTTTGAATCATCCAAACAGTATTTTAGAATTCAGAACAGAGCACAAACTATCCTATTATGATTCTGATGAGGGTATCACTGAATGTGTAGAATCATTGGAGAATAGTTGACATCTATAAATTTTTTAATAGTTCCGTCAGGAATAAGGTGTGCACATCTGTTTATTTAGATTCCCTTTTGTATCTGTGACTAAAGTTTCATGATTTTGTACTTTAAAGTTTGGATATTTCCAATAGGTATATTTCAATATTATGTAGCTGCTATTGTTCCTATGGCCAATGGTATCAATTTTTTCCATGATGTCAAGTAATGGTAACAACTGGTTTATAGGAAAGGCATCAATTTTTATACACTGATCAAATATTCAGTTAACTTTATGAATTTTTATCATTTCTAATAATTTCTTTCAGTACATTCTCTTAGATTTCACTGATAGCTGACCAACAATCGGTAAATAGTGAACAATTCGTTGAGTCATTTTTATATGGATGTTTTCCTTGTTTGAAGAGAATTTTTTTTACAACATGTTGTCCTCTTTTTTTCTTTAATGGACTTTATTTTTTTAGAGAATTTTTAGGTTCACAGAAAAACTGAACAGAAAGTACAGAAAGTTCCCATATACTTCCTACTCATACACGTGCACAGCCTCCCCTCCTATCAACATCCCCCACCAGAGTGGTACATTTGTTACAATTGATGAACCCATATTGACACATCACTATCACTCAAAGTCCATAGATTACATTAAGGTTCGTCCTTGGTGTTGTACATTCTATACATTTTGTGAATGTATAATAACGTGTACCTACCATTATAGTCCAGAAGGATTTCACTGCCCTAAAAATCCTCTGTGCTCCTCCTATTCATCCTTTCCTCTCCCCAACCCCTGGAAATGATTGATCTTTTTAATGTTTCCATAGTTTTGACTTTTCCAGAATATATGCCACTGGATCAGGAATCTAGTGGAGACCTAAGGCTTTTAGAGATGCTGGAGTCACTCAATGGAAGAAGCCTAGGTCCCTGAATGTTCACATGTGGTCAGGACAGGGCGCTGGGAGCAATCTGCTCCAGATCTATTTAACAATTACTTAGAATGTCCATTAGAGAAGAGGATATTATCAATTATATTGTTTAGAAAAACTAGCTCATGGTGATAATTAAAAGCAGTTCATGTTTATTTCACGTTATTTTCACTTGTAAATTCTCTAGGACAAAACAACTCTGGAACTAAGAAAATATAGGACCTATCTAGCACACAGTAATTTAATCTACAGGGTCTTGATTTTATCTTTCGCCCTGATGAAGGACACTTGTCTGATCTATATAACAGTCAGTAGCTGGTAAGTTTGTTGCCTAAAACATGATAAACACGATTTAAATAACATAATACATAAATCAACTAACCAATACATGAGCTTTATTGGTCAATACCCATGTACTAGTTAATGCTGGGATAAGAAAAATTCCTGTAAGGTCTTATGCTTACACCCAAAGAGTGGCAGATTTGGAGGAAGATTCTGAGGCTATGTGTACATGAATATTAGATAGTAATGGGGATTAATGAAGGCCAATACCCACAAGGAACAGAAAGCTTTTATTGCCCACATCACTACAAACAACTGTTCAAGAAGAAAGGTCTTTCAGGTGAGCAACATATAGAATTAAGCAAAGTAAATAGTCTTGGGGATCCTGCAGTATCAGTTCATCAGTTTCCTGGTCCACCTCACAGGTCCTGAGGTTATTTGGCCTCCTTCTCCATGCAGTTCTTCCAGAATTCATAAACTACTTCATTCAAAGTGTCATGGATGCCACAGTGTAACCCTTTCTTCTCTAGGAGAAAATGTGCTTATTTTCATTATCCTAAGTGACATCTGTGTTTGCAGAAGAATCACATCCCCCCTGTATGCGTAGTACCATTGATGTAGTTGTGACTTGCTGTCCTCCAGTGTCTTGTTCACATATGGAGCCAATTTACAATGAGATGCGTGTACCTCAAGGATGGCCCA